>NC_056625.2:257038895-258238895 GCF_002870075.4 Lactuca sativa | reverse complement strand
ATGCTTATTGAATATCTGAAATTCATATTTCTAATACCAGATGCTTCGATAAGCCTTTATCTAAGCTTCTTAACCTTATACTCCTTTGCCTTAGATAGCTCATATGTGTGTTTAAACAATTCAGAACTTATGTTACTAAGTTCCAAATGTTCAAACTAATTGCCAAATCTCACAATGCGAACTATGGAAAGGGATGTCGTAACCATAATCGAATTTGAGAATACAATTTTCACAATTGCTATCTTCTTAAGATCTCTCTTAGTGAAAGCATTTCCTCACAATCATTTTCATGAAGGAGGGAATCTTATGACACTTAGATTTTATGGTGTATGAGTTCCTATCCATGTGAATTTTCCAAAACCAAGGTTTGCGACAAATCCAAACTCATATGGACTGAACTTTCTTAATCTTGATTTCTAGCCCTATGGTAACACGAGTGCCCACCATGTCTTCCAAGTAGTTTAGTAACTTGTCCTTACATATCAATGTACTTTCCATCGACTAAGGCTTTAGTATGCATTCAAATGAGAACTCATAGAACTCACATACACAATTAATTCAATTGGAATGGCACAGAAACAAAATAATGTCAGCACGATAGGTTGTAAACCTCAAGTCGTGTGCTAGTGATGATCGATAAGGTTTATTCTTGATTTGTTCTTGAAACCTTTCAAGACCATTAAGACTCCCACTGACTCCTTGACATATAAGATTCTCTTGTTAAGAAACATTTCCTGACAAAGCAAATACTCAAGAGTTAGTGTAGTTCTTATCAAGACAAAACACTTCACATAATTGGTCCTAGTTGGTCTTTGTCTTATCCAAGACAGCATAACTTACCAATTTCAAATGTGCAAGAATAAGAAAACTTTTCTAAATTCCACATTTGATGAGTGTTATAAACCTATTTAAGACTTTTCACTCAAAGTCACAATCTTGACTCTAAGACTTGATATTGGAACGAAGTATGATTGACTTCTTGATTTAACCATTTCTACAATTCTCGATTCCTCTTCTTAGACATGCAATTGCACTAAGACTCACTTAGAGGATCAATTGAGACATGGTTCTTAATCTTTAAGACTTATCATAAAACACAATAAAAGGTACTCTCCCTTCTTCTTACAAAAGAGAAACTTTTGTCTTTCTGCCTACTTGATTCTTCTTTATTCGTTCTACTATTCATTGAAACTTTTTCAATCAACTCAGAATTACACTTAATCTTATAAGTATAATCATATTTACTAAACTTTAGTAAATCGTGACGAATATCTTTGTCACTCTTGTGGTGGACTTGATCAACGCACAACCTAGTGTACTTGATCTCCTAGTCCTTTAATTGACACTTTGTCAAAGAATTAGCCTAAATTTCCCAAATGTGAAAGTTTTCCATCCATCATACAATACACATTGCATGATTCCAAGTTTCTGTCCAATTGAAACTTGGGCGATGAGAAACTCTCCCTATTTGGTAAACTTTTGACATTTCCACAAATAACACAATTAAGAATCAAATCCATTGTTGCTAATAATAGAAACATTCAAACATCATTTTTTTTCATACATGCCATCGCAAGGATAAATAAATAAGATAAAATCAAAATTCATTTTATTGCGGAAAAAATTTGTCCTTACAATGCAATTCAATTGAAAAAAACTATGTTATTACATATTTCTTAACAATCAATTCTAACTCCAAGTAGTAGCTTAAGAATCCATTCTTCAAGTAATGCGATCGAAATCCATTTCTTCATGATTAGATTCAGCTCACTTCTTCCCTCAAGCTTCCTCTCTTTTCTGCGATCCTACAAAATGTAATCTTATCACATCATGTATTAAGAATCTAGAATAGGAACTCAAAAGAGTTAGATAATGGATTTTACCTGAAGTAGAGCCATACGTCTTGACTCTCCCATCTCTTAGATCTCTCAGGTAGTTAGGGCAGCTTCGTCTCCAATGCCCCTTCTCTTGGCAATAAAAGCAAATGGACACCTTTGGCACATCACATCGGACAATCAAAGACTTAGTTCTTTCTGGACTTCCAATGTTGCCAGTGTCCTTTGAAATTTGGGAGTTTGATTCACCAGAAAAATTTGCTTGACCAGCACGCCAAATCATTGCTGATTCAGCAGCTATAAGCAAATAGGTGAGATCAATTAGGGTCACGTCGTGGTCCATCATATAGTACTCTCTAACGAACTCACTATATGATTCAGGAAGTGACTGAAGAACCCAGTCAACAGCCAACTCACTTGAAATATCGACACCCAACATGTTTAACCTATCAATGTGTGACTTCATCTCTAAGACGTGTGCACACACAGGTTTCCCATCTTCGTGTTTACTCGCCAAAAGGGCTTGAGTGAGCTTGACCTTTTCAAGCCTTTGAACTTGTGGGTCAGGGAGAATAATTGGAGGAGGTGGAGGAAGTGAAGCATGACTCTCATTTCCTTGATCGTATCTCAGAACGTCATCTTCATTTGGAAAGCTTGTTCCAAAGGATTTGGGAAGACCATTGTAAGATGTAGACATCTACAAAACGGGAGAAAATTCAATTTAACTTGATTAGAATTCTTGATGTAACAACCAAATGAAACATCAAGCTAGGATCGAACACAATACTCTACAACCTAGAAGAGGGATGCCGTAATCTAGTTGCAGAATATCTGATGGTAGGTAAATGACGATTTACCAATTTCCACCATGAAAAACGAAAAGGAAGTTTAAGTTTTAAATGAATTGAAACTCCTAGATCTTTTGAGATTCATTGAACTCTTCAATGGCATGTTTAATCTCGATTATGCCCTACTATTTGTGACTGGGATGCCGAGGATCACAAACAAGGTGTGAATGACCATACGAATCACGTGGTGCACCCAATGCTACTATCACCTAATCAATGTGCCGGTTAGCCACACACACTCCATTGATCTATGATAAGCATCAAGCCACCCTTCGCCACCAATGTCATCCCCAAATTAGTGTGCCGGTTAACCACACACGCCCCACTAACGTTTGACAAGGGTACGAAGTGTAATTCTATGGATTAGCATATAATTTCACATTTTCCCTAAAGTAACTATGATTTGGGAATTTTAAAAAGCATTTAGTTACTTTGTACTTCATTATACTTATAATGGAAGGTTTCTGTCCTATCCTAAGCATTCGGCTAATGACCCTCCACTAATCAAGAGTGCGGTGGGTAAGAGTGGATACCCATTCAATCGCCATTTAATAGGCAATTTCCTTAAACACCCCTTATAGACCAGCTTCGTGAATGAGGCCTACTAACGGTAAGACTAACTGTTTACTCATACATATATAATATTAGACTTTTAATGTTATATATAGTATAGGGTGTATTTTACACTTTTAAAATACTAGGTGGTTTAATTTAGAAAAATTATACTTTTAGTTTAATTAAATGTAAACCAAAACTTTATGGGTTTATTAAATCACTTTTAATTACACACTTTAATTAATTAATAAAATCATAAGGGTGTGATTTGAACTTTTTCAAATTACTAGGTTTTTTGAATTTAACATTTCAAAATTAAACTTTTAATCAACTTTTAAATTCCAAAACTTCAGGGCAAGTTTTGAAACATTTCAAAACATTAGGGTTTAGAATTTAAATATTTCAAAATTAAACTTTTTAATCAAAATTTAAATTCCAAAACTTGAGGGCAAGTTTTGAAACTTTTCAAAACATAAGGTATCAAATAACAAATAACATAAATTAAACAACTAATTCGGTGGTTATCTATATTTGACCTAATCTCATTTTATTCATAAGATAATTACCAACAAATTTAAATAATCCATATTTATCATATAAGGAAACTATTATTCAAAAGATTTGAAATTATCTGTTGTTTTATGAAGGATAATCACCCAAATATAATAAAAATCGGATTTTATCATCAAAATACATTTTTAGTATTAATCCTTCACCAAAACAGCAAGAAATCCCGATATTCCCTCTGTCTGACCCCTGGACTCGCCGAGTCAGCTCTGAACTCGCCGAGTAGGGGCCAACTAGTCGAGTCCAGATACTGACTCGCCGAGTTGAGTCGGGCAGAGGCAAAAAACTCGTTTTTCAGTAAATAATTCAACATAGCATCACATACAATAGAAACCAATCAAGGCTCTGATACCACTGATGGGTTTTAGGCATAAGAACAATCCTATGTGCTCATACAAACCCTAATGCTTTGATCTAGGTTTCTCTATTGTACATGCTATGAATCCAAGACTAATAAACTTAGATCTAACATATCATAAACTGAATTAGGGTTTATAGAATTACCTTTGATTGTTATATAGCAATAACAATCAATTCCTTGCTTGAATTGGCTTCAAAAGCATAGTGCCTCAAATGCTGCACCTCTAATGGAGTCACAAACACCTTATGCAACTTGGATGAAGAGGAGAAGAAAGGGGAGGCACCAAAAACGGCTGGAAACCCTAATAGAAGTGTTTTCCACGTTTTTGGGGCTTAAGGGGCCTTTATATACATGTAGGCTATTAGGGCTTTGCAACTAGGAAACCCTAATCTGACTGCTTAGGCCCTAAGCAGCCCATGGACTCCTTAAACATATCCCTTGGATGAATTCTAATGGGCTTCCCATAGAATTCGTCCAACCTATATATTATTAGGTGATCCATAGCCCAATTATAATTATCTTATAATTACAACTTCAGTCCCCTAAGTTTAATTAATCTCTTTTAGCCACAAAATTAATTCTTAATTAATTCTTGACCAATATTAATTAAACAATATGATTTCTCCTTTAATATATTATTCTCATAATATATTAATAAATCACATTTAAACCTTTCTCTCCTTAAATCATCCTAAATATTGCTATGGTGAAGGCAACCCAAAAGGACCATGCTCATAATCGGGTCAAGTACATACCAAAATAGTTATGGACTTAGACACTAATCCAACATTGATATGATCGGTTGATGTTTTACTACTAAAGTTTTTCTAACCACTTAATTTAAAATGAAATTTTTGGGCGTGAAAATTTGGGTCGTTACAAGTTGGTATCAGAGCCTTGGTTAGAGGGATTCGGACACACCTTCGGGGGCGTCTGGACTCAAACCGAGGAATTAAAATATTTTTATAATAAAGTGGTTTTCTAAAGAATAAAACATAAAATTTTTGAGAAGGAACAAGTGTGTGATGTGCGCGACCGGCCGAGCTCAAGTAAGTATTCCCAGAGTACCCATACAATGTTATGCTATGTTTATCAGATTCAGTAGAACAACATGCTAGAATAGGACTAAGGATCTAGGAATGATGCCTTATGTGTCTGCTTTATATGCTTCAGCATATGAGAATTGCATGCTAGTATTGAGTAGACAGTAGTAAGATAGCCTATTTAGGTTATGCCTGGTAGTATGAGATTAGCACTATATGCTAGCTCAACTTCTCATTATGAGGACATATTTTCTTGAGTAGTTTTCCTACGTCCGAATGCTGCTTGCTTTGTGCTTGGTGGGACTCTAAGTGATGGGAGTTAGTCATTAGGTGAATACGTCACATTATATGTGATCAGGGTTGAATAATCTTAGAGTGTTGGACTTGGCCCTATTGCGCAACTCTTGTTTGAGTCTAACCATTGTAGGGACGAGTATGTTACTCGAAGGATTATCTGAGCCTCATCACATGTGATGGTATTCAGGTAATGGCTAACTGGCATTACAAGGAGGCCCTCAGCAGCTAAGGACCGGTTTGGGTGGAGTTAGAGATTTTACCTATGGCAAGCCTAGAATGGGAATAGCATAGGGTCAACAGTGGCGAAAGGGATCTGGTGGAGTCAAAGTTGTCCTTGAGGAAGGTACGGATAGATGTGGAAGGTAGTATGGGCCCGTACTACTGAAAGCAGAGGATTCGTACCCGAATTAAGGTGGACTGAGGCAAGACCAGGGAACTTGTAATAGATGTGATCCCTTTAGAAGTATTAGTATCACTAATGGTTGCATGTATGTATTGCAGAATGGTGGTACTACGTCCAAGGCCATCAGTTGGCAGTTCAGGAGAGGGATCGGGTTCGGGATCAGGTTCCAAGCCAGTAGATGAGACGCTACACGAGTTCATCGCGTCAGAGATCACCAGAGGCATCCTTGAGTCGACCCCCATCATTTTCAGGTCGATCAAGGAAGGGATAGTTAAGCTGATGGAGGAACGCCTCAGGGCGTCCAAGGTATCTACACGTGCAACATCTTCTTCGAGACAAAAGTTTTCTAAATCCAACATCTAACATGTCAAATCTTACCAACCTCGGACCGGTCACTAATCAACCACTCCCTACTTACCGCTGACCAAACAAAGTGTCAAAACAAAAGAAAAAAATTTCAGCATGTCACTATCATTGTAATTGTCAGAAAAAGTTTTCGCATGTTAAAACTGATCCTTTTCAGAAACCTCGTAACTTTTCAAAAAGGCACTACGCTCCAAAAACTCACAAACACCCAGGACCAGGATTAAAAGTTGGCAGTTCAGGAGAGGGATCGGGTTCGGGATCAGGTTCCGAGCCAGTAGATGAGAGGGTACGCGAGTTCATGCATCAATCAGAAACTCATCCATTGTCCCAGGCTCCAAACTAGTTTAGATGCCTAAACTAACCGTGTAATTTTCAGGATTTGTGTAAGGAGGAACAAGAAGAACAATGGTTAATCGATAGTGTTTGCTCCTTGTACATGAGGGGAAGGTTACAATACCTTCGAGATTTCAGGCCAATTTGCAACGGTGGAAATGTCACTTTTGGGAACAATGCTAATGGGATAATCCGAGGTTACGGTTTTCTCACTATGGGAAACTTCTCTATTCAAAAGGTTGCCTATGTAGAAGGCCTTAAACACAATCTCATTAGTGTTGGTCAACTATGTAAAGCAGGCCATCGTGTTGAATTTACTGACCAATTTTGCTATGTAATGACAAGCGATAGGAGCACTTGTTTGATCAAGTCCAGATCTGAAGGTACTATGTACCCTTTGGATGTATCTCTGATCATAGGCAAACCTCAGTTACGCTTTCTATCCAAAGTCGTATCCGAAGTTAGCTGGCTTTGGCACCGCAAGCTCACTCATTTTAACTTCAGATACATCAACAACTTGGTCACCGGAGAACTAGTCAGAGGTCTTCCAATCCTAAAGTTCAACAATGATACTCTTTGTCCTGCATGTGAGTATGGAAAGCAATTCAAGGCAAGTCACCCCATGGTGATTGATTCCTTAATCTGTGACCCATTGGAACTTTTACACATTGATCTCTGCAGTCCATCTACCGTAGCTAGTCTTCATCACAAAAAATACATATTGGTTAACGTGGATGACTTCACACGCTTCACATGGGTCTTCTTTCTTCGATTCAAGTCAGAAACACCGCAGGTGTTAATCAACTTCATTAAGGAAATCGAACTTCAGATCAAGTTACCAGTCAGACATATTCGAAGTGATAATGAAACCGAGTTTACTAACCATATTCTAAATAGTTTCTTGGTCTCCAAAGGGATTACACACAACTTCTCAGCTCCTTACACACCACAACAAAATGGGGTAGTAGAAAGAAGGAACCGCACTCTAGTAGAAGCTACCAGATCTATGCTCAATTTTGCAAACCTTCCTCTCTACTGTTGGGCTGAAGCAGTGGCCATAACCTGTTTTGTACAAAATAGAAGCATTGTGTGCAAACGTCTCAACAAAACACCATATGAGGGCCTTAACAACCGCAAGCCAAATGTTTGATTCTTTCATATCTTTAGGTGTAGATTCTTCGTAATCAACAACCAAGATCACCTCAATAAATTCGCACCAAAGTCTGATGAAGGTATCTTCCTTGGCTACTCCACTAACAAGGTTGCTTATCGAGTTCTCATTAGACGCATAAGGTTGATAATTGAAAGCTTCGATGTGAATTTTGATGACTACCACATCCGCAACTCCGCTCCATCAACTGAAAACACAACAATTCTAGAAAGTGATATTCCTGCCTCTTCGTGTCCATTAAATCTAGTTGAAATAAACTACGATGATATCTTTGATCATGTTCATACAACCAAGTTATCCGAAGTCCTCGTGTCTCTAGAAGCTCAACAACAACATGCAGATGTATTTGGTCCAACTGCATCCGAAGAAGTATCGCTAAATACTTCCACCTCACCAGTTGGTGGGGAAAACTCCACTTCGATCCATACAACAATCATCGAGGTTCCAGTACCAGTAGATGAAGTTCCAATCCGCATAAAATTTCAACCATAAAACATTTCTTCGGATTCGGATGATGAAAACATAGAAAACATTGACACAAGAACAGATTCAAAGGTTATCACACTCCCATCCACAATCTCGGGGGAACCCTCACAGGTTCAAGGCGAACTTCCTTCTACACTCCAGGGGGAACCTTTGCCATCTGCCCAAGATAAATCTAATCCCCCATCCCATTTCAAGAAAAATATATAGGATTCTCTCAAGTCCATGGGGAATTGCCTTCTCGAACCACTGAGTCTTCTGATATTGAAGACATTCCCTCCACCGCAGCTGTTGATCATCTGCAACCTCGTCTACACGTATGGACGAGAGACCACCCACCAGGTCAAATTATAGGCAACCCATCCGCAGGAATCCAGACTCGATCATCCAAGGACTTATCCGATAACTATCACTACGCAACGTTCTTGTCCTTAGTCGAACCTCGATCGATCAAAGAAGCATTACTTGAACCAACTGGATTTCTGCAATGCAAGAAGAACTAGAAGAATTCAAAAGGAACAAGGTATGGAAACTCGTTCCAAAACCGCAAGGCCACACCATTGTTGGCACTAGATGGGTGTTCAAGAATAAGTTAGATGAGTCTGGTGCGGTCGTCAAGAACAAGGCAAGACTAGTTGCCAAGGGATATAGTCAACTTGAAGACATTGACTATGATGAAATGTATGCTCTGGTAGCACGAATGGAAGCTATCTGGATCTTCTTAGCATACGCAACGCACAAAAACATCAAGGTTCATCAAATGGATATGAAGAGTGCTTTTCTCAACGCCTAATTAAATAAAGAGGTTTATCTTCAGCAACCTCTGGGTTTCGAAAGCATTGAATTCCCAGACCACTGCTACAAGCTTGAAAAATTAGTCTACGGTCTAAAACAAGCCCCTAGAGCATGGTATGAGACTCTATCTGGATTTCTTGTCTCTTCCAGTTACAAATGAGGAGTGATTATTCCAACTTTATTTCGAAAAGCAAATGGTGATCATCTAATTATTGTACAAATATATGTGGATGATATCATTTTTTGCTCAACTGATCAAAAAATGGTGGATGACTTTGCTAAACTCATGACCAACAAGTTCCAAATGAGCATGAATAGAGAGATTAACTTCTTTCTAGGACTTAAAGTGAAACAAGTCCCTCAAGGTATATTCATTCATCAAGAAAAATACACCTCAGAACTGTTGAAGAAATATTCAATGGACAATTGTTCTTCGGCTAAGGTCCCCATAGCCTTCGGTTATAAGATATCTGCTGATCCCTCAGGTGAATCTATTGATCACAAGTCTTATAGAGGTATTATTGGTTCACTGATGTATCTCACTGCAAGTTGACCGGATATAGTCTTTGAAACGGGTGTATGCGCAAGGTACCAAGCTGACCCTAAAGTGTCTCATATGACCGCAGCCAAACAAATCCTACGGTACTTAAAAGGAAGCAAAACTCTTGGATTATGGTACCCCGCAGAAAATGATTTCAGTCTTCAAGCATTCACAGATGTGGATCATGCCGGATGTAAACTTGATCGCAAAAGCACCTCGGGTGGATGTCAAGTTCTGGGTGGAAGACTAGCCAGCTGGTCTTTAAGAAAACAAAATTGTGTTTCATTGTCTACCGCAGAAGCTGAATATGTGGCCGCAGCTAGCTGTTGTTCTCAAGTCTTATGGATGAAAACACAACTACTAGACTACAGATACAAAATGCTATGGATACCAATCTATTGTGACTCTAAAAGTGTCATAGCGATTTCTCACAATCCTATTCAGCACTCCAAGACCAAGCATATTGAACTACGGTATCACTTCATCAAAGACCACATCCTGAAAGGTAACATTGAACTAATTTTTGTCCATACCTATGAAGAGATTTCTAATGTATTCACAAAGGCACTTGAATCTACAAAACTCAACACTTTCTTACAAATATTAGGAATGATGAATCCAGACCCACAATTCTTTCTGAATTGATAGGTACCGCAGATCATCCTTGGTCTCCGTTGCGGTCCTAGTTGAAGTTAATTATGTTGGATGGTTTTGAAATATACTATGTACCGCAACCATATATCATAATTATACTTTAATGGTCTTTATTGTTTGTTATTGCTAATCTTTGTTCAAGTGTTCCTCTCAGTTCATCTACCGCAGTCATCCGTCCGACAGCATCTCATCCATCCGCAATGAAGTCTCAATCCGCAGTCACTTTAATTGATTTTCAGACTGTTACATTCTTTTGAAAAACATAAAAAACATGGTGTGCTATTTAATTATCCTTCATGAAATAGAGAAAACATTAAAGAAAAACATTCTTTGTGCATCTGTCTCATTCTTTTGAATAAACCTCGTGTCACACCTATTTTAGGTATGATGACAAAAAGAAAGATTTTCCAAATCAAATCCTTTTTAATTAGTCTCTTCCTATTACCCAAAAACATCAAATCCGTTACAACTTCCCTTTACCCAACAGATTGATCTCACCCTCACAACACGTTCTCTAGACGTGGTCATAAATCTGATATTTCATTAAATGCAAACCACTTTTTGGTAAATCTCAATATTCAAGTTTAATCCTTTTCTTTAATCTGTGGTTGAGATTAACGCTCTTAATTCGAAATAAACACCCAAATGTTTTACCCAAATTCACTTAGGTAAAAAATGTTTCTCGCTCCCTTAAGCCACTATAAAACCCCTTTCTTCTCCCCAAAGAAAAATTTACGCTCTCTAAACCATAAAGCTTTCTCTTGCACTCTGTTTTCCTTTCTTCAAAGATTCTTCGAAAACTCAACAGTGGTGAAATCAGATGTATCCAAGAAACCCTCCAAGGCATCTGGATCAGTGAACCCTATTGGTTTTGACTCTGCCTCAAGACATTCCATGCCGACGATTGCATCAAGTAACTTCAGATTTGTGTTCGAAGAACATTCCTCCTACAATGCCTCTACAAAGCTGAAGATCAAGTTCCTATCCAATCACCCACTGTTTGGACCCTTTGATTCGTTCACAGACGTTGTTCCTCTCTCAACCCTCTTCAAGTGTGCTTTTTTCAGTCTATCGACCACTCGAGAATCTCCAAGAAGTGCATCTTAGCCTAGTCAACGATTCTTTGGTCATTCTGACCAAAGAGAAATTTCTAACTGCCATTAACCTTCATGTTCATCCATCCATCAAGATCTTTACTCCATCAATAGCAGACATACTTTCTGCGTTCTAGCAAATGGGATATCAGAAGAAAATCAAAGGAATTGGGGAATTCAAGAAAAACCAATTACCTACGGTCTGGTAATTCGTTTGTCATTTCATTATCCGCAGTTTATCCGGGAGAACTGGAGGCACAGACAACATGGGACTCAAGCTCCTAGAACTCGTATGGAGCATCTTCACAGGTCATGATGTCAACTACCGTCAGATTCTATGGGATGATTTTCTACAATACATTCCAAAAGAAAGCCCAAGAGAGAACCCTACCGAACTCACTTTTGAAATATTTTGGTCTATCTGCATCTCAGACCTTCATGCGGATGCAGGAATCAACATGGGCAACAACATCAACTTCTTTGTCACCAAGGATCTTAAAAGGTATAATCCCTCATCTGATCAGAACGTTTTTGGACCAATTAGAAGACTACCAATCCACATTCTTTCTACCCTCGGTCTTGAGACTGCTGATGTCTCAGATCACATTGAGGCTACGGAAGGTATTGCCCCATACCTTCCTACCCCGCCTCTTCAAACCCCATCCGCAATCATTGACCTAGGTAGTACCGCAATCCCATCTTCCACAACTCTTTCCAACATTTCATTATCCGAAAGATGCAAGCAGCTAGTCTCAGCTCGTCAAGGCCCCCGCAACACCAAGAAACCAGGAACTCCCAAAAAGGATGCTTCCAAGCAAACCCATCCCTCCAAGAAAAGGAAAATCACTCCACCTGTGATAACACTAGTCAAACCAAGCAATCGTCCCTCCAGTAGTGATTCTGATTGCAATCCTCAAGAAACAAAAAACCAATCCCACAAGCCATATGTGTGACCGGACTGATACCTCAGCCTCTCAACAGGCTCCGGTAGTCCTTAGGATGGCCGCACATGCATTCGAAACAACCATCCTATACCACTCAAGCGCAATTGGTGTGTCTGATTCACCGCAACGTGGAGACTCCCCCCTAGGTCAATCCCAAGAGGATGGATTAGGCTCCCGCCCTAAGGTCTCCAGGGCTTCTAGTCTTCATTTCTTTTATCATGAGGAGTTGCGCTTCATTCTTTTTTCTGTCACCCAAACACTGCAAACACCATCCCAACCGCAAGGCGACTCTTCAGCCTTTGCCAGAACTGAACCGAGGCCAGACTTGACTTTAGGTCAAAGAGACCAAGGAAGCTCATGAAATCCTACTCTTCTTACATCAGTAACAGGTGGTTTAGGCACGGTGAGCATAAATGTGCAAGGATCCGTGAACCCGAGGGACACCTCGGTGCGATACCAAGGAATTGACGATATAGATCTGAATGACTCATGGAGTAAGTATCAGCCATCCAATGAAGTTGAAGCCAAGAAATATGCCGCTTTCCGTAGGGCATTCCAAGCAAGAAAGGCAAGACAAACAAAGCAGCTTCAGCAGAAACAACAAGAAATTCAATCTGTAGCTAAGTATTGGGCAGACGCAATCAACAACGCCAATACCGTAGGTACTTCCTGCAAGGTCCATGCCCTGATGGATAACATGGCTGATACCATCCACAAGGCTCAAGAGGAGACTACTGATCAGACTCCTTCAAAGACTCCTCCATCTCCAACTGCCAAAGCCTCACAAGATGCAGGCACTGAAATCGAAGTTAGCTCTGCTCCCACCTTCGGTTTTGACGATGTTGATCTTCAAGAGGTCAATCAGCTCAATCCTTCAGATGATGATCTCATGATGTACGTTGAAGAAGAGGAATCAAGTGGTTCTTAACACTCAACCTCTAAGCCTAAGGAGAAGAAGAAGAAGATTAAAAAGATGGCCGTCTCAAGAAAAGAATTTCTCAATCTTCAATCCAAGGTTGACTAAATTATGGCCGCAGTCAACTCTACCCAACCGCAATCTGAAGACAATCCTGTGTTGCAGTCCTTGATCGAAAGGATTGAACGAATGGAAACAAGGGAACGACTTGCTGCTGAGAGAATTTCTCTCAAGGTTGAAATGGGCATTAGGTCTCTTGATAACAACCGTCAAGCGGGTCACAAGGAATTTATGGCTGCTGCGGAGCGCCTCATATCCGAGGTATCCGCAATCAAAGACAACCTGCAGGCAGCCATTGCGGACCAATCTACTCTGTCCCAGAAACTGATTGCTGAGACTCACACTGCATATGAGTCCACTATCTCAGTCGTCCATGCAACCATGAACAAAGTCCATCATTCGTTATCATCAAACTTCCATGGCCCTGAAATTCTCCAACTAACAAAGGAGATTCATAGGCTACTCTTTAACACCACCATTCCCGACAATCAGCAACTGGCTGAGGTTCTCAAAGCCCATTTGTAGGAGGTGTGTGGTAAAGTCGATGGCCTCAAACAATGGCTTGAAGAGTCTCCGCGTCTGAACTCCTCAAGAAGGGGAAGTGAAGAAGAATATGAAGAAGATCATCATTCCAACAGTGCTTCTAAGAAAATCGCTTCACCGCAACCCTCACCACAACATCAATCTCCACCACCGCAACAAAAAATCGTTCCTTCCCCTGAACAACCTGAAACTCCCACCCCCCATTTCAAGAATCTGGTGGATCACATGTATTCTCTAAGCTCAAATGACTCCCTTATCACTTAACAGAAGAAAGCTGACTAGAAAGCAGCTAAACTTGTAGAGCTTATTTGGAGAGAATGTGGTTTTGACACTCTGATGGATGAATCCTTGATAAATTACTGGATCAATCCCCACCGCAGACTTCTTGATGACGACTACAAACCATATCTCATGTATGCTAAACCTCCTTCGGATGGCTACTGGGACGTTCCTATCTCACCAAATGCTAATTACTTCACATTATTTGAGCAGGTTGACCGTAACCTTCCTGATCACAAAAGACTGCCAATGGAGTTCGAGAGACTAAATCGATACTACGCAAAGCATGGCTCTCCTATTGAGAAGATTTGGTCCAACGATAGACCATCAGCATTCAAGAACTTCAAACCTCGCAAATTCATGAAGGCTGACTTTGTGCAATACACACTCACTAGAAGGAATCAGGTCTATGTTTGCAGCCAAGCTGACTTCCCTTGCATGAACTTAAAAAAAGTTATCCTGATAGCAAAGGTGTTCCATAACAAGTGTGAAAAGCATCCGAAGATGAAGATAACACTTGAAAGGGCAAGTACTTACCTGAAAGAAACTGTTTGTGACTTCGCAAAGATCGATGCGGGTATCCACCCAGTCATTGCCAAAAAGTTTTATCTAGCTCCTCTTAATCCCGCATAGATGCCAACTGAAGGTTATGAAGAAAGATGCCTTGGTGCAACAAACTTTCCTGAACTTTGAGTCATCTTCAAGAGGAAAACTGATCAAGTCAAGTACTTCATTTCCATGGCATCCATGAACCGCCTCAGAAATAAACAACTTGAAATTTGTCGAACTACATTGGAAAAATCGAAACATACAACTGCCGAAGTCAAGTTCGAGATTTTAAGGAGGATCACTTGGTTGGATAATTCTAGGAAGTTTTGGTGGATCCTGATCAAGTTCCTTAAACTTGATAGGTGAAGAAATTTAGAGGTCACTTAGGGGGAAATTGTTGATATATGAAGTGACCTTCTTAATTTTGCCTGCCGCAGCCTACAAGCATCTGCAATCAAGCTTCCATCAGCAGCCACATCTGAAGTCTTTTAGACAACCGCAGTCTTCTTTCTGTACTTAGTTTATTTTTATCTATCTTTATGTAATACTCTCTATTGTCTAGTATGCCTTGCATGGCTACTCTTAGAGAGTGAATCACTTGTATTACTTGAGTATCTATAAATAGAGCTCACACTTTATCAATCAATACATATCTCTTTTTTTTTCTTGTCTCTAAATCTGAATTATCTTCAAGTTATCTTTACGCATCTCATATCTTACTCTCTAAAATCCTCTCGAACTTAACTGATGAATACTTCTCTCCGGAGCAAGTCATTCGTGACTTTATCACTAAGATTGATCTCACTCGCTAACTTAGTTTGAAAGCATTCCATGTTATGAATCAACTTATGTGTTTACTTGATATATCACTCGCTGTCATTTATGTTTCGTTACATTTCCGCAACTAACTATCTAACTATCTAACATAATGGTTGCTTTTTGAAAAACGGAACTCTGATTTTTCAAAGGGCCTTCTATACCACTAAAGCTCATTTCTTAAAACAAAAATGGCACAAGCACTTTCTCTAAATGTTTCCAACAGTGTTGGTGGTTCAAATCGAGCTTCAATATTGGTTGCAAATGAATACCATCACTGGTCTCAAAGAATGGAAATATACTTAAAGAGACTTGGTAGAGATGTATGGCAATCTGTGGAAGAAGTACCACATGTCCATGTTCTTACACCTGTTCAAACTGATGGTGCCACAGCCAAAATAGGAGGAGGACAACCAGTCTTGAACCGTCCCACCAAGGATGATCTCGATAAAATGGAAAATGATGTTGTTGCTTTTTATGAAATTTCTTGTGGAGTTGCTCCTGACAACTTCGACATTATCATAAACTATAAATCAGCAAAAGAGATCTAGGTTGTTCTCAAGAACTTGTATGAGGGCTCAGAACAAGCTCAAGATAAGAAGCTCACAATTGCTGTCACACCCCAAAACTGGAACGGCGGAAACGTTCGAGGGTGGAGGACGTCATTTTTAGTATCACGAGATATGTATATGGTAAGAAAGTAATGAACAACCATTTCATTTCGAAAGAAAGTGTTTACAATGTGTGTGTTCACAAAACATAGAATTCATACACAAATAACAAAACAATACTTGAAGCTATAATGCTTTATCTTCTGAATCCCCAGCACGAGCACCTGTCTAATAGTCTCCTGAGAATACACGTTATTTGAAAGAATTGATCAGCAATTAAGCTGGTGAGTTCATAATATTTTAGTGATGTGAGTAAGCTGTAAAATGTTGTTGAAAATGTATATGTAAAAGTGGTGTAAGCTGTAAGTTCTGTTTTGAAAAGTTCGCATGTTCCTCTAGAAAATCCTATATTTCCTACTTGAATGAAAGTTAAGTAAAATGACACTACAAGCCTTTCTATGGGTACTAAGTGGGTACAAGTTATATACGACTCAGAGTAAGTAAACAATCGATTGTATGCATCTTCCCTAAGCTCACAACCCAACGAGGAACAGAAAGTAAGGCGGATGACACACATCCCATTGGTTGTTAGATCGTTGTCATATATAACCCTGGTCTATTCACTTGTTACTCATGGAGTTAATTGTAATGGTTCTTTTATATCTAATGAAAAGTTCTTTAAGAAAACCTATATTTCTTATAGTAAAATAGTGACCACAGTGACTACTTTTATAATAACTTAGTTTATACTACTATATATAATCTGATATCAGATAGAAAGTTAATTGAGTAAATCTGCCCTAAGCCCACAACCCAACGAGGAACAGGAAGTAAGGCGGAAAACACACATTTAACTACCTATTGGATATTAGTTTTATATATAAACATAGTGTATAAACTAAGGTATTATAGAGTTACTCACCTAAAGTCTTTAAAAATTTTACCGGTTTAATAAAATGGATTAAACCCATTACTGGGAAGTTTCTAGTTTTGTATACCAAAAGTACTGACTTTGGAAAGTATGTTTTGTACTAGAAAAACTGTGCTTTGACTCTGTGTCCTATAACCTGACCCATACCTGGTACCTTTATGATGACTTAATGCATACTTAGCATACATGTATATAGAATCGGGTAGATAATAGATTGGTTGAGTCCGTTCCAAGCCCACAACCCAACGAGAAAATGGAAATGAAGCGGAGAGCACACATCCTATTAGCTGTTGGAACCTAATGGTATATATGTATCTTGTGATGTATACATTAAGGAATCATAAGAGTAGCATTATGGTCCTAACTTTTAATCGTAGCCTTCAACCAAGGCATCTTCTGATATGTGCTAGACTCGACTGTTTTGAAAGTAGCCTTCTACCAAGACATCTTCTGATACATGCTAGACTCAACTGTACGACTATTATTATTAATCTACTCTACCTCATCGATCATGTGAATATGCCACATAGTAAAGGTATTAATAATATATTATATGGAGTTTATATCCTTTTGTAATTGTCGTAAGCACTGTAGTATTTGTAATAAGTGACTACTTCGTACTAATTTGCCTTAATTGAGGGTTAAGGCATAATGTGATGGCTAGATCCCATGCTAAACGCTCCCTGTCAAGAGATTATGGGAACCAAACGGGACCCCTGCAATGATTGCAAGTCGCGAACATCCACATTACTATGATCACGTATACCCAATATAACTATCACCTTTTGTTTAAAACAATGAGTTAGTGATTCATTGGTATAATTAGATCCTGTGTGTGTGTGTTCTCATGCTATAGCAACTTAACTTGTTTGTTATGCTCTGTATGGTGTTGTTTGATTCTCTTCACTGTTTGTTTGACTCATGTATGAACTGACTCCTTGTGTGCTTCATTGTACTAGAAGTAATGAATAGCATTCTCCTAAACTATACCTATTATAGTTTACTAATGTTCCACTTAGGCTGTTATTGAAATGACTCATTTATCTACTAAGTTATGCTTGTACCTTAAAATAGAGTTTTGTATAACTATAAAGTAACATAACTATAAAAGAGTTTTGAAATGTTTTGACAACTTATAAATAACATAAGTAACATTTTGAAAGATGTTTGTAACAAACAATCACACAATTATCATTCTGTTCAACTTGTATCCCCCGCCCTTAAAATAGTTAAAACAGTTAAAAGATTCATTATGGGGTATGAACTCACCTGATGTGGGTGATTCAAACGGGTATGTGCGTAACGATGAGAAGTTCCACGAATGAAGTCCCGAGACACAATAAATCCTACATGACATATAAGGAAACATATTGACATGAATATAGTATTTATAAACAACTATATGAAAAGAAACACCTTCCCGGACTAAGAAACACCTTGATCAAGTGTTGGAATCACATGTGATTCATCAAAGGGAAGTGAAATGGCACTAAAAGGTGTTTACGGTTTTGTAACCATCACCTTTAGAGTTTACGGTCGTAAACCCATGAGTTTACAGCCGTAAACTCATGTTTTCTTGACCATTTTGGGTTTTGAAGTCTTACAAGTCATTCTAAGCATTCCTACTTCATGTCTTAAGCCTTAGAAAGTGATTAGGGCAACATTTCACTCCTAAATGGAGTTTACGGCCCATGGAACACTTCTCCATGTGTTTACTGCCATAAAATAATGGTAAGAAGTACCATTTCATATATTGAAGTCCTTAGATCAACGGTGTAAGGTCCTAGGCTACTATCCAAAGCTTAATAAGGTGTTTAGGGCATCAAAACACACTTTGGGGGTGTTTACGTAAACCCATATTAATGGGGGTTTTGGTTTTTTTCATGTTCTATACTCATGACGAAAGGTTCTAGTTTAGTTTCCAAGGCTTGTAAGGAGACAGGGCACACTTTGGCACCATTTTTCGGGTTTACGGTCCAAGAACATCTTAGACCGTAAACACCTTTGATCTTGACTTTCTTGGGTGTTTTCTTGATGTTTATAAGTGTAACAAGCCTTATAATACTCTAGGATAGAAGTACTTACTAGATAGAAGCTTGAAAAGGTGTTAAAAGTCCAAGAACACTAGCGTGTGTTCTTGGTGAAACTTGAAGATCTACACTTAAGGAAAGATTTCACGAATGAAAGTGTGTTAGATCACTAGATTAAGGTAGATATCAACTAGTTAGGGCTAGAACACTTACAAGTTGAAGATCAAGAAGGAAAATTCGGATACTACTTGAGAGGATTTGGGTTTGGATCTTGAAATTGTGAAAAAGTGATAAAAATAACTAAGTCTTACTTATATAGTCATTAGGGTTTACGACCCTAGTACCATTTGGGCCGTAAACTCCAAACTCTTGGGGTTTTTGGAACCTAATTGATGTATAATAAACACTAGGGCATCCTCTCTCCAGTTATCTCTTGAAGTACTAACTTTAAACCACTCAAACTTATTCCAAAAAGCTTGAAAGTTAGCAGAAACAGTTTTGACTTCAATTAACGTGGATGGTTGTACATAATAGAAATTTTTGGGTTGTCACAACTGCACTCATTGAATTCAACAACTTCAAAGCTCATGCTGGTGAAAGTTTAGAGGACTCCTTCAAAAGGTTCAATCTGATAGTTACTAAGTTATCAAATACTGGCACCATCTGTAGTAACCATGAAACAAATCTTCATTTTCTCAATGGGTTAGGAAGACATTGGACTACTTCTAAGATGATAGTTCAAGGAGACAGAAATATAATGTTAAAGCGTTCACTTAAATTAATTTTTCACTAATTGTCATTGAAGTAACATACACTAAATTAACATATATGTAAAATTTGATAATTATAACACAACCATTTAATTTTACTAACATAATATAAACACTATTATATGTATAGATATATTAAAGCTTGACAAATTTAGGAATAGTAAGCTTTTGTTGACTTTCATTTTTCCACAAAACTTTCCAAACTTTTACATTTTTATCCCCTTGGTAAAATTTTGTTGACATTCATTTTGCCACATTAATTTCCGAACTTTTACACTTTTAGTCCCTTAATAACAATACAACATATACACTAATCAAGTAACAACATCAACTAACTACTCAGACACCATAACATAATAAAATGACAAAAATGCCCTTTTACCAGAAAATAACAACATAAACCAAAATAAAAGTATATCCAACTAGATATACAATATAATATAAACACTAATATTAATATAAACCCTGATATTGCAAGTCATTAATATATGCTTAATAAACTATTATTGTACATTATCAACCATGTATATATTTAAGAAAACTACAAAACCTACCGTATTCAACATACCAACGACAGACCATGCAATATCTTTGTGGATCATCATCCTCTTCATGTCCTACCATAAATGCCCCTTTAACAGAATGCGGTGCCTTTTCACATTGGAATGTGATGTTATTCGTTGTAACTATATGGACAACATCAAAAGTCTTCAACAAATATCTAACACTATCAACAACACCTATGTACTCCCCATGATCCAGAACTACCCAACCAAAATACGAATCAAGTAGTTGTAAACCTACACATCAAAAAAACTATCAATTAATCCAATGTAGCCATTTCAACATAATAGTAAATATTATACAACTCAACACTAAATATTAAGCCCAAACTATAAACATGTATTGATTGACTATATACAAAGTTTAATGTACATATGTACCATACATACCTTGATCACAATGAGGAGGCCCTCTTGAAATGTAGATCATTCCAAGCAAATAAATTGCCTCAAAATGATCTTGATTTGCTGCTTGTTTCAATAAAGTCATTCCTACATCAAAATTGTCATTACATAAGCACTCCTCCTGTTAACAAAATAACAATATCATTAACATCAATGACGATAAAATTTAATAAATGAAATCAAATTACATAAAATTACCGAAATTACACATACCGCTCCTTGTCTAAACATGGCTTAAATGTTATTATGCACTGCGCATGTGCGTATAAATAAATCAGCATTAAGATGTTTGGGGACCTATCTCTTCAATCATGTGCAGGGATGTTGTTCTGAACACTTGAGGATCACCCCCTGTTGCATACATCTTTTTTGAACTTCAAAAATTGAAATATACAGTAAAATAACTAATAAATCAAGTTATATTTTGGTTGATGTTTAGTGAGAATTACCAAATTCTTGTACAAATGACGTCCTTTGCAAATTCTGATCCTAACATTACAATAATCCGACTCAAAATCTCTATTGGAAGATCATCCAACGAACTACAACTTCTTCTATTCGATAGTCTACTTACAAAATACACATTGCATTAGTTGATTTCAAATTTTTTAAAAAAATTAGGCGTAAATGTGAAAAATGGTGTAACATGGTAAGGAAAAAAACCTTACTTTATGAGGTTCTGGTCATCGACTAAGAACCGACGTCAATATTATCGGGGGAAATTGATTTTCGGAGCGATAACCTATCGACGATTTGGGGGTTTATATGTTCGTCTACAGTTTTACCGTCGGAAAGATTTGAGATGTTCTGAATGGTTGAACCACTAAAACAACGACATGACATTAGAACTATCATGGCACCTAAACGATGTACAATGTAAAAAGACCAAAGTGCCCTTGAAATCATTCCAAATATGGGATTACTAAGGGCAGTTGTGTCAAAACAAATTATTCGAACATTATAACCTTTTGATGGGTCAAAGTGGAACTTTGACAGTTTAAATGAAAAAGATGAAGTTAAATAAAAAGATTGAAGGAAGTAGGATTCGAACCTGCGACTACGAGAAAGAAGAAATACGTGTCATCCAGCTGAACTAAACTGCTTTATGTTTCTCATAATTGAATAACTTTAATATTATCTTTGTTAATTTGGATTTGAATTAATACATGGTATTTGAAGTAGTTATATATGTACAATATAAATTTAGCAAATGTATCTTTACTATAAATCGTTTCACATATGATACTCAACTTATTAGACCAACTCCAATGGCAAAACATTAAAATGGTGATGCTTAGACATTAAAATGGTGTTTTCAATCCAATCACACACTAAAATAGTGATTTTAATTTTACTAAATTAACATATATCTCAAAATTTGATAATTATAACACAGCCATTTAATTTTAAAGGAACATACACGAAATTAACATATATGTCAAATTTTGATGATTATAACACAACCATTTAATTTTACAAACATAATATAAGCGCTAATATGTATATATATATATATATATATATATATATATATATATATATATATATATATTAAAACTTGACCAAGTTAGGAATAGTAAGCTTTTGTTGACTTTCATTTTGATACAAGACTTTCCAAATTTTTACTCTTTTAGTCCCCTATTAACAACAGAACATATTTACTAATCAAGTAATAACATCACGTAACTACTTATCAAGTAAATTACTATATATTCATATATTAAACCAAAAGAGTGTACATACCATTAATTGTCATAATATGAAAGTACATATCAACAAACTACTCATAAATCTTCCCAAACTCCCTAGAAAACCTAACGAAACAAGTATCCCACAAAGAAATTTCACACATAAACACCCATTTGTATCCATTTACAAAAGCATCTGACATACTAATCACAAACTTACGCATTACACAAGTTATATGGAAGCCATGCAAGTGTACATGTTTTCTCATGTCCCTATTTAAGTGGAGATGAACTTTGGAACAAGTTGCTCTAAGATTCCAAGTAACTTTTTTTCTGCAATAAGATTTGTTCAACATGTTCAAAGCTTCCTGCTTCCTCTATCTGCCTTCTGCCATCAACATCATTCCTAGGACAAATGTTGAATCCAAATGTCCCAATGCAGATGCTTTCTTCAAGCATCGTTATCCCTTCATGACCAACTTCCAAGAAAAATAACGTCATCTAAAAAAACATTAATCACATAAATTCTAGTTAAAGTAATGCAAAACAAGAAATAAATTAATTAATATTATGCATATAACAACGTACCAATCCATCCCTGAACAAAATATTTGGGTTTCTCATCTCTTTACATTTGTTGACAACTGCATGTTTCTGGTCAAACCAACGACAAAATCGTAATCCATATGCCTCCAGCTGTTTATATATTTCTTCCATTTTTCCTGACTCGTTCAAGATTCTGAAACTGCAAACGAAACACAATATTGGCCCCAAACTATAAGAACAAATCAAATATGCACATATAATAGAAGGATCGAAGACAAAACTTACACACTCTTCATGTTGAAAGCGTCGACTACTGACATTTTTCCCAACTCGACTATTATCTTCTCAATCACTTCCAATGACATGTTAGTTAGCGATTTGCTTTGCTTTCGTGGTTGCATCTTTGAAGAAGTACTAGTTTCCATAATATTATTCCTCGACTAAGATAACGATTATGTAAAAACGATTTTAGGGTTTTTTTTACTGTAGGAGTTTTAAAAATAGGTTTGATTGCAAGTGACTAAAATAAGATTGAAGAACTGAAACGACATGATCCGTTAGAAAAAATTATGGCGCCTACAAGATGTTGACAATAAAATGACAAAATTGCCCACGTACTTACAATGACTCATATTTGATTAGTAAGGGTAGTTTTGTCGAAAATCATAAATAAAATGAAAAAGATCAAACTATTTTAAAACACAACCGACACAATTGATATATGCCTTTTTAATCTAGAAACTACCACATTGACCAATGACCCATATGTCATCCATGCGTATTACCATGAAACTAGCTATAACCAACTACCACATGTAGACCCATGACCCATATGTTATCCATGGGTGTTACCATGACCCATATTGTTGGAATAGTGTCTAAGGCTGCAACTATATTTGGCAAGTATTTGACCCGGTTGTGCATGGTCCTTTTGGGTTGCCTTCACCATAACAACTTGATAGGATGATTTATAATGAGAGAAGAAATTTTATTAATATATTATGAGAATAATATAAGGAATAATAATATTGTTATTTGATTAATATAAGTCATAAATTAATTAGGAATTAATTTGGTGACTTACAGAGATTAATTGAATAAAGGGGCATAAACTGTCAATTGTATGATAGTTGTACTTTGGGCTATAATTCCTTATGAATAAGGGAGTGGACGATTTTAGGGTTAGGATAGGCCTAGAAATCGTCCAAAGCTTATCAATAAGGAGATTGGATTGCTTAGGGCCTAAGTTATCCAATTAGGGTTTAAGGTTGAAACCCTAGGAGGCTCACTAGTATAAATAGACCCATGGGGTCAAGGAAATCGGCACTCTTGCCTTTGAAGAAACCCTGGCCGACTTTCCTCATCATCCTCTCTCTCTAAGTTGGTGTTTGTAAGCCATTAGAGGAGTGACATTTGTGACTCTAAGCTCCAAGGACAAGAAGATTCAAGCAATCAATTCAAGGTAATCTTTCAGATCTGATTTCATGTACTATGATATAAATGTTTTCATTAGATCTATTTATCAAAGTCTTGGATACATTGCATGTTCAATTAGAGAAACCTAGATCCAAGCATTAGGGTTTGCATGTGCACATAGGAAAGTTCTTATGGCTCAAACCCATCAGTGGTATCAGAGCCTTGATTGGTTTCTATTGAATTGATGCATTGGTTGCTTGATTGTTGATTGCAAAATCGTTTTGTCCTTCTGCCTGATGAACTCGGCGAGTACCATAGTGTACTCGGCGAGTACATTGTGGTACTCGGCGAGTTCGAGCGTCAGAAGGAGCTAGTTTCGGGATTTCTTGATGTTTATCTTATGGAAACTTGCCTTTATCTTAATGGGTCAATATAAATCTGATTTTAACATATATTTGAGTATATCGTTGACCTAATTCAAGATATTTACCAATTAATTGAATAATAATTTCCTTATGTGATAATTGATTGATTATTTTAATTAAATTGGTAAATTGTTTTGCAAGAAACAATTAAATAAATCAAATATGGATAATTATGTGATTAAATGGTTAATTTAAATTATTCGTTACCATTATGTTTTGAAAAGTTTAAAACTTGTCCTCAAGTTTTGAAATTTAAGTTTTGTGATTAAAAGTTTAATTTAGACAATTTAAATTTCAAACCCTAGAATTTTACAAGTTTAAAATTCAACCCTATACTAATATAATATTACAAGATTAATATATATATATATATATATATATATATATATATATATATGTATGTATAATTAAAATGCTAGTCTTACCGTTAGTAGGCCTCATTCACGAAGCCGGTCTATAAGGTGGGTATAAGGTTGTTGCCTATAAAATGACGCTTAATGGGTGTACACTCACACCCACCGCTTGCTTGATCGGTGGAGGGTCGTTAGCCGAACGGGTAGGATAGGGCAACTCCATCTCCTCATTAAAAGTATAATATTAAATACAAAGTAACTACATGTTTTTCAAATTCCCAATCCTAGTTACTTTAGGAAAAGTGAATTGATGCAATCCCATGAAATTACATTTTGCACCGTTGCTAAGAAGTTAATGGAGCGTGTGTGGTTTACTGGCACATGAATTGGTTCTAAGCAAAGGTGGCAAAGGGTGATTCATTGTTTATCATAGTTCGATGGAGCGTGTGTGGTTTACCGGCACATCGAATAGGTGATTGTTACAATGAAGGCACCGTGTAGATTTGCATGGTTATTCACACCCACTTTGTGATCCTCGGCATCCCAGCCACAAACGAGAGGGGCATATCGAGATTTAAACATACAATTGAAAAGTTCAATGAATCTCGTCGAAAGCTAGGAATTGTCAATATATTTAGAACTTAAGGTTATGTTTTCATGGTGGAGAATTAGTGAATCGTCATTCACTTACCTTCAAATTGTTTGCTTGTTGGATTACGGAATCCTTTTTCTAATATGTAAATAATGTTGTTGGATCCTAGCCCTAATTTTTCATATTGGGTGATAATTAGGGATTTTAAATTCTAATCAATCTTTGTCCTTTCTATTTGTAGATGTCGAACGCGAACAACGTTGCTGCTAGCTCATTCACATTGATGAGACTTTGCCAAAAAGTGACGTTCGATGGAACAAACTTTAGCGAATGGATAAGATACATTCGCACGATTGCTCGCTACGAGGACAAGGAGTATGTCCTTGACGAGAAGCTCAAGAAGATCAACCCAGAAATCGCTACTCCGGCTGAAATGACTGCTTTTGAGACTCATGAACGTGATGCGACGAAGGTTCATTGCATCATGATAGCCACAATGAACACCAAATTCCAAAAGTCCTATGAGGATATGTATCCGTATGAAATGCACCAAGACTTATTGGACAGATACCATCAAAACGCGAGGCAGGAGCGTTACGAGATCTTCACTAACATGATCTCTGCTAAAATGGGACATGGTGAATCTCTAACCGTACACTTGCAAAAGATGCAAAGGTATGTCGATCGCCTTCGCAAGTTGAATGTCGACTTTGGGGAAGACTTGGCTATCGACATGGTCCTTCACTCCTTGCCTCCATGTTACAACCAATTTAGGATCACCTACCACATGAACAAGGAAGAGGTCACCCTATGTAAGCTCCAAGGTCTCCTTAGGCTTGCTGAGAGCAACCTCAAGGACAAGTCTGTTGCACCCACTCCCAATCCACCCGCTGCTCCTGTTTTGGCCATTGGGCAGGGAAGGGGCAATAAGAGGAAGGCTCCGTCTAAGAGCCACCGCAGGGGATAGTCCCGAGATGGTTCCTCTTCTAGTGGGACCAAAGTTGATCCTGCTAAGCCTAACCCTCACCCAAAGGAGGCAGAGTGCCACCATTGCCACGAAATAGGGCATTGGAAGAGAAGCTACCCAGAATACCTGCAAGCCATTATGGAAGGAAAGATCAAGCCGTCTTTCGCAGGTATTTACACAATTAAATCTAATGATTCATCTCATTCTATTTCTTGGGTCCTCGATACCGGGTGTGATTACCACATTTGTTCCGAATTGCAGGGACTAAGAAGAAATAAGGATGCGGAGCGTGGAAGAATAAATCTAATCATGGGGAACAGAAGATCGTCGCATGTGACCAAGATTGGAGTGTATTCTTTAGTGCTTAGTAATGGATTATGTTTAGATTTGAATAATTGTTGTTACTCGCCATAAATGGCAAGAAACATCATTTCATTTCATGGTTTGTTTAGACAAGGATTTAGATTTTCTTTCAATAATGAGAATGGTTCAATTTATGCTTATCTAAATGGTGTCTTATATTTTGAAGCAATGTCATGTAATGGAATTTACGAAACTGTTATGATTGTAGATAACCTAGGAAATGATGTTTTATGCATGGATTCTTCTAATAGTATGGATAGAGCATCCTTATGGCATTTTCGTCTTGGACATGTCAACAAGAAGCGCATAGCCCAACTCCAAAAGGATGGAGTGTTGGAGTCATTCGACCTTAGGGAAGATGACACATGCGAATCTTGTTTACATGGAAAGATGACCAAGTCACCCTTCACTAGCACATGTGAAAGGGGTGAGGGGTTATTGGACCTCATACATACCGATGTATGTGGACCCTTTAGATCAACCACAAAGGATGGGAACCGCTTCTATGTGACTTTTACCGATGACTATAGTAGATATGGGTATATTTACTTAATCAAGCAAAAGTCAGAAACGTTTGAAAAGTTCAAAGAATTCAAAAATGAAGTGGAGAATCAATTGGGCAGGAAAATCAAGATGCTTCGATCCGATCGAGGAGGAGAGTACCTAAGTCTTGAATTCCACGACTATCTCAAAGAGTGTGGAATAGTTTCACAATTAACGCCACCTAGGACATCGCAGTTGAATGGTGTGGCAGTGGGAGGCAAATCGAGCTTGAAGAGATTCAAGAATCTCTAATCATCCTCTTGCTAAGTTGGTGTTTGTAAGCCATTAGAGGAGTGACATTTGTGACTCTAAGCTCCAAGGACAAGAAGATTCAAGCAATCAATTCAAGGTAATCTTTCAGATCTGATTTCATGTACTATGATATAAATGTTTTCATTAGATCTATTTATCAAAGTCTTGGATACATTGCATGTTCAATTAGAGAAACCTAGATCCAAGCATTAGGGTTTGCATGTGCACATAGGAAAGTTCTTATGGCTCAAACCCATCAGTGGTATCAGAGCCTTGATTGGTTTCTATTGAATTGATGCATTGGTTGCTTGATTGTTGATTGCAAAATCGTTTTTGTCCTTCTTCCTGACGAACTCGGTGAGTACCATAGTGTACTTGGCGAGTAGGCCTGAACTCGGCGAGTACATTGTGGTACTCGGCGAGTTCGAGCGTCAGAAGGAGCTAGTTTCGGGATTTCTTGCTGTTTATCTTATGAAAATAATTACAAGATGAAGAAATCGACTTCTCAATATCAACAACCATATCCAATGCACCTATAACATCTAGCACCAAAAACCCTAAACCTAAATTATTAACACTAACCATGACTACCACTTCGTCGGCATCACTTACAACATCTACATCATCCTCAGCATGTACATCTAAAACTTCAGCAACTGGAACAATACAATCCTCAACACCTACATCAACAACCAAAACTTTAACACCTACATCATCGAAACCACCCTCAACACAGAAATCCACTACCACATCATCAACACCTATATCTACTACCACAACCTAAAACATTCATCGACACTACCATCCTCAGTAACTACAGTAAGTACCACATCCTCCTTAACTAAAGGAACAACCACATCCTCAACATATACATCTATCCCAACACCTATCCCAGAATCTATCCCATAACCAACACAACCAACCCTGAATGGATTTGTTGTGGAAAATGTATAAGTTAAAACAATTCCTCTAAAGATTGTGGACTAGATGGACATTTAACTGTTAATGTTTGGAAAAAAACATGATTTACTAATCATATCTTACATTTTTTTTATATGTATAACGTTTTGGTGTACATGTAAATAGGATCAGTTCAAAACTATACCGATCACATGACTATTTGCAGGCTCATGCCACCAGACCCTCGTGTATACATTATTGGTTGCTCCTTTTTACAAAGAGTATACCCACAAGGGTACACTTGGGGAAAAGTAAGCAAAGAAATGCACAAATTTTATTGGGAGGAGTTCTAGGTAGTTAACTATATGTGATAAATTGTTCTTTGGTAAACATTTACATTTAAACTTATGTTTATATCGTTGATGTGTAGAAAAAATGTTGTTGGGATGAAACAATAGACTCGCTGGTAAAGCAAGCTTGGTCAAGTGAAGCGTCACAAAGTTATGGACTATTTCTACAACATGCGGAGCCCACAAAGAAACTCACTTGCCTTTACACCAACTCATATTGCACATGAAGTTTGAAACTCCTGGCAATTAAAATGGAATACAAATGAATACAAGCTAAAATCCGAGCAGAACAAGAAAAATAGGCATAACAGTGTGGCTGATAGAGTAGCACAACCTACCCATAAAGCTGGATCCGCAAGTCATTTGAAAATAGCTTCTGATTTGGTAATTTTTTTAACGGTACATCAATGTTTATGCTTATCTGTATATTTGACATTTTATGGTATCCATGAAGAAGAGAAAATTAGGATGTAATCCACCCCATAATGAATTGTTCATGTATATACACATAAAGAATCACGATGAAGTCACTTTCACAAATGAAAAAGATAGACAAATTCATGTAATATTCATTTCGGTGCATTTAAAATTTTATATTGTAGCTAGTCTATAATGTCATTCATAACTTTAATATCTTTTAACTTATATTATTTTTTATTTTGTAGGCGGCCTATACAAAAAAACGGAAAGAGTTGGAAGCTGAAGGTGCTGAATTTGAGGAGGACAAACTATTTTATGATGTTGGTGGTCATGAAAAAAAAGACTTTATGGATTATGTTCTTTTGCAAAGGCAGTTCCCAATATTAACGGTAGAATGGATGTATATTACATTCTAGAAAAAAATGATAAAATGAAAAAAATGAGGGAGCATGTTACTAAACAAAAAGAGCAAAACAAAGAGCTTAAACAAATAATGAAGGCCCAAAAAGAACTAAGCAACTCAAGAGTCGGACAACTTGAAAAACAACTTAACACGACAATTGATCTTATTAATGTCATTATAAAACAACAACACTAGTAGGTCATAAAGTGTTGATATGTTTATTGCAAAATATTTTTTTTAGATTAGCCACATTTCATTTTCCATGTAATAAATAATTATTGTATTATTTTATGATATAATGTTATTCAATTTTTTTGTTATTTTTGTTTTTTATATATTAGTACAAAATAATTTGGATTTAATTTGTAAATCATTATACATCCGTCAATATGAAATCTTTGATATGAAATCTACTAATATACACGACAAAAATTGCTAGAGATTCACCACCACAATGTAACATCCCGAAAGAGCAAGAGTAGAATTGAAGGGCTAAAAGTGCTAATTGGGAAAGAGTGACTCGGCGAGTCCATGGATGGACTCGGCGAGTAGAGTCGCGACTTGGTCGCATGTTAAGCAGCCGACTCGGCGAGTCAAAGAGATGGACTCGGCGAGTAGGCGTTGTGTGGAGAAAACCCTAATTCTCGGGGTTGAGGCCTATATAATGAACATTATGTTTCCTCCCCAGCCCCTGTATGTTATGTGCACATGGTTGTTTGGATTGGAGTTGGGTTGAGGCGGGTCCTGCTTTGTGCTGTAGGCCAAGATACCCAGGGCGGACCGGTTGTCCCGAAGGCCCAGCGAGCGGTCCGGATAAGCTGTAGGCCCCAAGAGGGCGGACCAGACGTGTCGAGGCTCGGAGAGTGGACCAAATAGACTGAAGGCCCGGTGCGGGGCGGACCAGTCACACTGTAGACTCAGAGAGTGGACCAGGTGAGTTGAAGGCCCGGTGCGGGCGGACCAATCACACTGCAGACTCGATGTACACGGCTAGACACGGAGGGTGGACTGAAGGCCAATACGGCGGGCCAGTCACACAGTAGACCCGATATGCATGGTTGTTCTATGTTTGTTATGTTATGTGTGATATTCATGGGCCGGAAGGCAATATGTTCTGGACCGGAAGGTCGTAGCCTGGAAGGGCGTATAGGGGTTGGTATTTTGGGGGTAACTCACTAAGCTTTTGGGCTTATAGTTGTGGTTTTATGTTTTTCAGGTTCTTCAGGAGACCGTGGCAAGGCGAAGGCGTGATCGTACCGCTCCTCATGTTTTGGTCGTGATGTGATTCTGGGAATACTTTAAATAAATTGTATTGAAAACCTTTTCCTAGTGATTTTAATGAAATCGAATTGTTTTTGAAAAATTTAAATTGGTTCTATTTTTCGGTCGTTACAAGTTAGTATCAGAGCCTTGGTTTGAGTGAATTGGAGGAACATTCGTGTGACTCCAGTCTCAAATCAAGGAGAGTTTTCAAAAGAGAATTTAAAATGGTTTTCAAAAATGAGTAAGGGAGGACGCGGAGGTACGATCAGCCGGAGCCATTAAGTATCCCCAAATTACCATACACGCTATTTGTTTTGAGCTTTGATAGAACAGCATGCTAGAGTTAGGCTAGGGATCTTCAAGAATTCATGATAATGTTGCCTGATTTGTGATGCCTGTAGCCTAGGGTTCCTTATGGGAGATTCTTAGTGTTCCTCTAGTGGTGAGGGTTGAGCGTTGTTATGCATGTTTCTCTAGGGAGTTGTGGTAGTACATCATACAAATATGGGTAGGTGTGGAAGGTAGTATGGGCCCGTACTACTGAAAGCACAGGACCCATACGCGTATCAGGGAAACCATGATCTCTAGGGTTGGGTTGAGAGAGTTGGATCCCAGGTTTGCGGGATGAGTCTGAGATTTTGTATGGTGTTTTTTCAGTATGGAGATTCAGAGGCATGATGAGAGTGGATCTGGGTCAGGATCGGGAGCTGGAGAGAGAGTTCCGGGCGAATCGTTGCCGCCCGGGGTTATCGGTCAGATGAGCACGAGCGAGTTGGATGCGAGGATTCGTGAGATCCTGCGTGATGAGATTGTTGAGTTGTTTCGGGCTGCGTTGCCAGAGCTGTTTGGGTCGATCAAGACCGCCATGGTGGAGTATTTTGATGAGCGCTATGCAGCTCTCACTGAGACGGCTGCCGCGGCGGCTACAGCAGCTGTAGCAGCGGCAGCGGGAGGAGCTGGTCGGGGCTTTCAGTATCGGGACTTCGCTAATACAAAGCCTCCCACTTTCGATGGAGTTCAGGACCCGATCGTCGCTATGAGATGGTTATCAGACGTGGAGGGTTGTTTCTTCACGTGTTCATGCCCTGCTGATCAGAGGGTGAGGTGCGCTCTGAACCTGTTGAGGCTCGGGGCGAAGGATTGGTGGAGATTGACCACGGGGTCATATTCGGATACACAGAGGGCTGCGGTTTCATGGGATCAGTTCAGGGAAATGTTCATCACTCGTTATGTTCCGCAGGTTGAGAGGGAGAGATTGGCTCAGGAGTTCCTTGAGCTGAAGCAGGATTCGGAGTCGGTGACTGAGATCACCAGGATGTTCACTGAGAGGGCGATGTTTTGCCCTGAGTTCGCTTCGGAGCAGGCTCAGATGTCCCGATATCTGAGTATGCTCAAGAGGGACATCAGGCAGTTTGTGTCTGCGCAGAGGTGCGGGGCATTGTTGGAGTTGCAGGAGGCCGCTAGGCGGCGTGAGTTAGAGATTGAGTTGCAGATGCGTGAGTTGAGGCAGGCTCCGGTGCAGTCGCAGCCGGCGCCGAAACGGTCCAAGACCGTTGATGTTAGAGTGGGAGACCTGAGCAGCCACACTTGTGGAAAGTGTGGGAGGAGTCACACCGGAGTTTGTAGGTCCGGTGGTGCATGCCGCAAGTGCAGAAAGGAGGGACATTATGCGAGGGATTGTCGGCAGTCAGCACCAGTTTGGAATTTGAGGATCCGCTATCATTGTAATCAGGTTGGATATTTGAGGGCCAACTGTCCACAGTTTGCTGCAGGATCAGTGCAGACTCCAGCACCGGCCACTTTGAGGATCACAGGTGGAGGTCAGGGTGGAGCGGAGCCCCCAAGGGCTCAGGGTCGTGCTTATCAGCTGGTGGCAGAGGAGGTCAGAGCAGTGGCGAATGCAGCTGCGGGTATGTTTCCTTCTCGATGTCTTGTTATCTTGTGATTATTGTGGTGTATTGTTTATATGTGCCGGTATATTCGTGTGTTTTTCGATGCAATATTCGTCGTTTTGCGGGTTGTGGTTTTGGTTATGGGTTATTGTTTGGGGAATTCGTCAGTTATCTTCCATGAGAGTTTTAGTGGGAACCTGGCATGGGTTTGAAGGTTGGGTAGCATCGGCTTTCCGAGGAGTGGTTAGATGCAGTCAGAGTTTTCTTTTGAGCAGGTTGATCGGTGTTGATGTGAGATCTCGATGAGGTTGTTTATGCTTGGGAGAAGCAGTCTGCGTGTAAGTGTTTTCTTTGTGCAAGAGTCGTTCTGGGAGGTCGGTGATGGCGACCGGTGGTTGTTAGTTAGTGCCCAAGTGGGGGAGAATTGGAGAATTCTCCGGGAGATTGATGAGTATTAGAAAGTGCTTAGCTGTTGGGATTCAGCGAGTGCTCTGTCAGCCCAGAGTATAGGCTGATAGAAGCTAGTGTCGGACATGCAAGGCGGGATACAGACCTAGGGCATTTGATTGTGGAGGGCCTGGGAGCAGGCCGGGATCGAGCATGTGCAATTGAAACAGAGTTCGGAACCCTTAAAGGGCTAGAACAGTACGTTTGAGAGGATTTCCGAGAGGGATAGCTCGGAATGATGAATGCTAGTTGAGCGGTCCGGATAGACTGAAGGCCGGTAGGCATACCAGTCAGGCCGAAGGCTCGGGGAACGGTCCAGCCAAACTGAAGGCACTAAAAGCGGTCCAGATTGGCTGAAGGTTCTGAGAGTGGTCCAGATGGGCTGAAGGCCTGGTGAGGCGGTCCAGTCATATTGAAGACTCTACAGGTAATGTTGGATCAGTTGAGGATATGGATTGTGTATGTTCAGTGTGATTGCATTTAGAAGGTCTGGCCCCAGGTAATGATCTTGATTAGTGGAGATATGCAGGGGCTTGAGTGTCCCTGCGATGAGAGTCAGAGTATGCGTGTTACATGGATAGCGGATACGCTAAAAAGGTGGTGTAGCATTGGGCGAGCACCGTGACACTTGTTAAAGTGGCAATGTGGCCAAGTGGATTCCTTGGAAAAGGAAAAGAGAAAGGTGTGTAACTCCGTGAGGGAGTGCAAGTTCGCGGAAGTAAAAGCGGCAGAGCAAAGTTATGGTTAGAGTAATTCGATTATGGTTTCTGAGCATCGTGGCTACGGCAGTGGATAAGAAGCTCATCCGGTTTGGGATATCTGCTGAGGTCGCGGAAGGAATTCCGCAAGTGTAGAGCCAATAGGCTCGGAAGAGATGCAGGGGGAGAGTCTTGGGCTCTCGGTGTGATTATGATCAGAGTATTGAGTATATATTAGTGGTTCATCCTGGGGAAATGTTTGAGGATATCATCAGTGCATCGGGTTTTCCCAACCTGAGGGTGCTAGAGCTAGTTCAGCATGTGTATGTGATTGCAAGAGGAGTTGCTCTGAGATAGAGAATGGGTCTTTCCGTCGCCATGGAATGGATAGAGTGGGATTCGGATCGGGGATCCGATGGTTCGTAGTTTCTTAACCCATATGAGTCGAGTGATGGTTGTGATTTGGAGCAGTGTTACATCATGAGTAGTACTCAGTTGTTGAGAGGAGTTATCAGAGGGTGAGACCGGTGCCCGATTTGAGACGATGGTCAGGACACCGTAAGGAAAGAGAAAGTGTGTTTGAGTTTTGATGGGTATGCCTTGAGGGACTTGGCCCGGGTAAGGCTAGGTGGCGCGTTGTGGGAGTATCCTTGGGATTGAATTGCTGTAGACTTCGAGGACGAAGCCTAATTTAAGTGGGGGAGAATTGTAACATCCCGAAAGAGCAAGAGTAGAATTGAAGGGCTAAAACTGCTAATTGGGAAAGAGTGACTCGGCGAGTCCATGGATGGACTCGGCGAGTAGAGTCGCGACTTGGTCGTGTGTTAAGCAGCCGACTCGGCGAGTCAATGAGATGGACTCAGCGAGTAGGCGCTGTGTGGAGAAAACCCTAATTCTCGGGGTTGAGACCTATATAAAGAACATTATGTTTCCTCCCCAGCCCCTTTATCACCCCCTTGAGTCCCAAAAACCCTAAATCGCGAAGAAGCACCATTGTTGAATGGATTGGAGCTTGGAGAAGTAATTGTTGAAGAAAGTTTGGGAGTTTGAAGGTGTGGAACAAGGGGCTTTGCTTGGATTTGAGTTTCCTTGCAGTTGGGGCGTTCTTTTGAGGTAATATCTCGTTCTTAGGCTATTGCTATCTTGTTTCTTCATTTTGGAGTTTGAGGGAAGCTTATCTTGGGCTATATGGGAGTCTAGAGGTTAGATCTGAGGTTGCTACCTCAGATCTGAGATGGAGAAGGATCAGAGAGCATGAAAGTCCCTGTGTTGGAGTATTTAGTGAAGCCTTCATGTCCCAAACCCTAGCCCAATGTGCAAATGGCCTAGATCGCTTTGGATTCCCGTAAAGTTTGCCACTTTACGTGATGGATGAGTGGTAGGAGGCTAGATCTATGTTTTGGAGCAATTGCATGGCCTGGAATGGTTCTGTATGGATTCAGACCGGTGGTACTCGGCGAGTCACATGGGTGTACTCGAAGAGTTGGTTGAAGATGAGCTGGGACTCGACGAGTTGGAAGAACAACTCGACAAGTCGGATGAAGATGGCTTGGAACTCGGCGAGTTGTATGAACTGTTGGGTTTTGAGCATTCTAACACTCCTAAGTGTACATGCAACCCTAAATACCTTGGATCTATGTTTTCTCTATCATACATGCAAATAAGAACTTCCAAGGTATTATCCTAATCTAGCATACAAAACAATGACTATAGCAAGTTAGAATACATACCTCTTTGATGTAGAAAGTCTTCATGAAGCTTGAGTGCCTAGCCCCAATAGTGTGGAAGCCTCAAATGGAATCACAATCACCAAAACACTTAGAATAACTTGAGAGAATTCTACAACTCATGAAATCGGCTAGCCCTTTCACTTCACACTCTAGTGGCCGATTTGGTCAAGAATAAGATGCTTATATAGTTAGGGTTACACCATGTAAACCCTAATTGACATGGCCTTTCATTTCCATGATCCATGGGTACAAATACACCATGGAGCATCCATGGACCATCCTATGGGTTTTAGCCCAACTTGATTATCCATGGAGCATTAGCCCACTATACAAGTATGGATGATTTACACAATCAACCCATATATTTAATTAGTCTTCTTTTGATCACTTAATTAATCCTAGATTAATTCTTGATCAATACTAATTAAATAATCTTATTATTCTTATTATTAATATACTAGAACTTATAATATATTAATAACCATAAGTGTCTTATTTCTCTCATTATAGTCTATCCAAGTGCATGATGGTATGCAACCCAAATGGACCATGCCGGGTCGGGTCAAGTCTTACCAATTATAGTTATGGACTTAGACATTAATCCAACAGTCTCCCACTTGGATAAGTCTAAAACTATTATTGCGTATGACTTCAGGAACCAACTGGCAATCGTAGCTCTCAAAAGCTTCTGCCGAACTCTGACCTTGTAGATGAACTCTGACCTTTGTCAATGACTTTTCCATTAGATAAGGGATCATATATTCCTCCATTCTGGATATCATATGGACTGAGACATGGATTATAATCATTCTCTCTGTCCATTTGTTGTTTCCCGATTTCCGATTTATGACGACTGACTAATTGAACAAATCAAATCAGTCCTGGCCCAGCCGAGCACTTCCATTTGTCATCATCAAATCATCGAGGGGCCCACAGATATCGCTTTTATCCCGAAGGTAAAAGGAACGGATAAACTTCGACTCATATGGCTTGTTCTACTACTTGTTGAATCATAAACAAAGGCACGTTTTATAGCACCGAGTTACCAAATGCGTTTTCGTGCAATCAATGTACTATCAACTCATAGTAACAACTCATATCTCTACGTTTGAAGAATATAAGATATTATCGTCTCATGATCACTCGTGATAAAATCCATGAAGTGATTCCAATGAGCGCGGGTTGAATCCAATACTCAGAACTTATGAGCACTCATGAGTGTTGTAGCCCTTTTGTCACACCCCCGAACCAGACGGCGGAAACGTCCGGGGGCTGTCGTGACTCAATTGAATACCATAACATTGAATATATATGAAACATAACAACATTCATCACCATTCATCAACATAGTACAACCAGTAGTGTTTACATGTCATACATTGTTTTAACATTACATTCCCCAAAAATTAATTTGTTCAATTCATACAAAAATAAACTGCAACCGTCACTGAGTATGATTTCCCTTGATTCACTGGTTCCCTGAGAATACAAGTATTTTGAAAAACGTCAACATATGAAATGTTGGTGAGTTCATAAGTAGTGTTTGAAATCGAATGTTTATATTGCTTGAAAAACCACCAGAAAATCCGATATTTTCTGAAAAGAAAAGCTTTCGAAAACGTTTGTGAAGATCCATAGGTATGCTTGTTTGTTTCTATACTTGTAAAAAAAATGTTCATTGAAGATGTATGCATTTCAAATCTGTATGTAATAAAAACCCTAGGGAAACCCGATGTTCCCCTAGTTCTTTTGGAATCCATTAAGTTGCGTTGAAACCATTACGAAAATAGCAGTGTCAGTCCCAGGCGACGTTGGAAGGTTCTCGAGCAATGATTATTTACTACAAACCCGCATTACACAAACGCCCAGTTTATAGTTATACTAACGAACCCGAAGGCGTCGTCCGTACTAATCACGTTATCCAATCGCCCGGACTAAGTGTAGTCCCGCATCCGAAGAGAAAGAGGTCACGAAGACCCCGGTAACTCCATTAGCCGGTTGGGGATAAAATGTACGAGGGGTCCCCGACCCGCCTCGCATGAGATGTAGACTTTACTAGCAATACCAAAGGACCCTTGGGGACCAGTAGTATACAAGCCATTGAAAGTCCATTTACGTTGTGTCAGATCGGTAAAACCCAACACTCCGTAAAAAAAATGTCTTCGGGCCTTAAGATCAGGTCATTGGGCTAGCTAGGCTCAACGAACAAGATTTTACACTTGTGGGGCCCAAAGATGGTGCGTAGACGTCTGTGCACACTCGCATGTTTATGTATTACCAAACGTTACTTGTATGATTCGTAGTGTCGAAGAGTTAGTAGTTGTAGATTTCCATTGGCTCGAGACCGAGCCAATTCGTTTAACAACGACTTTTGGTATTGTAATGAGTTGTATTTCGTTGATATTCGAGGTGTCATTATTTGATCAAATTGTACGTATTGAATTAGCCTTGAAATATTTCTGTTTTCAGCCCCTCATTATTTGTAAAATTTACATTTTTAACCCTTTTATTTGCAATATTTACCGGTTTGGTCCTTAAACTATTTTTCTTGACATTTTAACACCAAAAATTATTGAAATTAATATTTTTCAGCATATTTTTCATAGAAAACAGTTTAAGTCCCTGAAAATGCAGTTTTCTCGGTTTTAATCCCTTCTTTTCGCAACTTTGACAATTTTGGCCCAAATTGGAAAATTTTTGCAACTTTGGTCCTTTTTAAATTTAAAAAGCATTTTAAACCTTTGAAAAGGATTTGGAACACTTATAGTCCACTGTTTTAAAGAAAGTTACAGTTTTGGCCCTCCAAAACAGAAAAATTCGCATAATGGGCCTTATTGGGCCGAAATTTTCATTTTTAGCCCATTAAGCTTGGAATTTATGTTTTTAATCCCCTAAATGAGTATATTTCCAGAAATTTATTCATGGAAACTGTTTTGGCACACTTCATCCATCAGAATCTGTGAAATGTCAATTTGGGCCCTTATTTTTGCATTTTTCACATTTTAGGCCCAAAATTTGTGTTTTTAACCCAAAGAAAATTATTACTAAACCACTTAGCCACTTTTCTTGAAGCACTTGGTGTTTAGAAATATATTTGAAGCTAAAATCATTTAACACAAGATATATCTCGGTTTTGATGAGTTTTAAGGCTAGATCCAACATAAAAACACATAAAAGCATACATATAAGCATGGAAATCATACAAGGCATACAAAACACATATAGATCTACACTTTCACTTGTATTCCCCCCCCACAAAACTCATAAAAATAGAAAATAGGGGGTATGAAGCTCACCTTGGGTGTGGTTTCGGTTTTGGAGAGAAGATGGGAGAAAAATGAAGTGATTTTTGGTCTTAGCACCCTTTGATGAAGATTTCGACCTCTAGGATGCAAGATCACAAGAGTGAATGAATTTAGAAGAGATTTTAACAAAATGAAGTAGCTAGATCATGGATTAGTCATCAACTTACCTTAGATGATGATTTTTGGTGATGGATCTTTCTTGTGAGCCCTTGATTCACGAAATTTTTGAAGAAGGGGGAAGGAGATGTTCTTCAAGATTTAGAGAGTGTAGGATAGATTTTTGTGAGTGTGTGTGTGTTGTGTTTGGCCGAGAGTGAGAGAGGAGAGAAGAAAGAAGTGATCTTGATATGATGCTTGCTTGGAAACATGAGTTATGTGCATGGAAGTCCAACATGTAAAAGTGAGGTGGCAACCCAAGGTCAACTCTCCCTTTTTCCTTGGGCTTGGGCCGAGAATGGGGAGAGAAGAAAGGATTTTTGGGCTTTTTGCCCCTAAGCCCAACATTAGAGGTAGTTTGGGTGCTTATTAGCCTTATAAAATAAAATTGTGATTTTTATGCTTTAATGAGCTAGGTTAGATTAAATTATGGACCAAAGTTTGCGATTTATTTCATTCTAGGCCCAATATGACCCAAGATGTTGAAATAATTTAGTGTGGGTCCAATTAGAGCCCATTTAGGGTTCTAAGCCCATGATAGTCCAATTGTTTGATGACTATTTGTAGTTCTAGCATGTTGTATTTACTTGAAGTTTTTGATTCATATTAACTTGGATATATAGATTACATGGCTCAAAATTTACAGTTGTGACATCATCCCCCCGTTAGAGGGAATTTCGTCCCGAAATTCTGTTTGAAAGCTAGATTTAAGAATGCTAGAATAGGTGAGGGTACTTCTGCTTCATTTGATCTTCGCGTTCCCACGTGAATTCTGGCCCACGCTTTGCGTTCCACCGTACCTTCACGATCGGGATGCGACTCTGCTTAGTACGCTTCACCTCCCTGTCCATGATTTCGATTGGCTCTTCGACGAACAGGAGATTCTCATTGATTTCGATTTCGTCAAGAGGAATGACAAGGGTTTCATCTGATAGGCACTTTTTCAGATTAGAAACATGAAACACGGGGTGCACACCGTTTAGCTCCGGGGGTAGTTGTAGTCTGTAGGCTACCGGACCTATTCGGGCGACGATTTCGAAAGGTCCAATGTACCGTGGGTTTAGCTTTCCTCGTTTTCCGAAACGTATAACCCCTTTCCAGGGTGAGACCTTCAACAATACTCGATCACCGACCTGGAACTCTAAGGGCTTTCGCCGTTTATCAGCGTAGCTCTTTTGCCGGTCACGCGATGCCTGTAATCGAGCTTTGATCTGGACAATCTTTTCTGTGGTCTCGCGAATGATTTCCGGTCCTGTCATTGCCCTATCCGACGTATGTGTTCTTGCTAGCTGGGTGTCACCTACTTCAGCCCAACATAACGGTGATCTACATTTACGCCCGTACAGTGCTTCGAAAGGGGCCACCTTAATGCTCGATTGATAACTATTGTTATATGAAAACTCGATCAACGGTAGGTGGGTATCCCAAGACTTTCCGAAGTCTATCACACATGCACGAAGCATGTCTTCAAGCGTCTGAATGGTTCGTTCGCTTTGACCGTCCGTTTGTGGGTGATACGCGGTGCTCATATCAAGATGGGTTCCCATGGCCTTGTGGAGCGACTGCCAAAATCGTGACGTGAACCTACTGTCCCTATCCGAGATGATGGATTTTGGCACTCCATGAAGTCTTACAATCTCTCGTAGGTACAAACGCGTCAGCCTCTCCATCTTGTAGGACTCTTTGATTGGCAGGAAATGGGCAGATTTCGTCAGTCGGTCGATTATTACCCATATGGTGTCCAATCCGTCCGACGTCTTGGGCAGCTTGGTCACGAAGTCCATAGAAATCCCCTCCCATTTCCACTCAGGGATTGCCGGTTGTTGTAACAATCCGGAAGGTTTCTGGTACTCCACTTTCACTTTGGCACACGTAAGGCACTTACTAACATAAGTTGCGATTTCCGCCTTCATGTTAGGCCACCAATAGTGCTGCTTAATGTCCAAATACATCTTGTCCGAACCAGGATGAATGGAGTATCGTGTCTTGTGGGCTTCCTTCATAACGGTCTCCCTGAATCCTCCGATTTTTGGAACCCAAATACGGTTCATGAAGTAGTATACCCCATTCTCTTTGACTTCCAGGTTCTTCTCCATTCCGCGTAGTGCCTCGCTAGTTCTATTTTCCGCTTTCATAGCCTCTGCCTGGACTGATGCAATTTGAGTGGTCAGATGAGACTGAATGGTTATCGAGTGCGTTTTCGTACGGCGATTTGTGTATTCCTTTCGACTTAATGCGTCAGCTACCACGTTGGCCTTGCCCGGATGGTACTTGATCTCGCATTCGTAGTCGTTTAACAATTCCACCCATCTTCGTTGTCTCATGTTCAGCTCCTTCTGATTCAAGATGTGCTGGAGGCTCTTGTGGTCTGTGAAGATGGTGCACTTAGTACCGTACAGGTAGTGCCTCCAAATTTTTAGGGCGAAGACCACGGCTCCCAGTTCTAGGTCATGGGTTGTGTAATTTACTTCGTGCGTCTTTAGTTGATGGGACGCATATGCTATCACTCTTCCACGTTGCATGAGAACACAACCTAAGCCTTGATTTGACGCGTCACAGTAAACTACAAAATCTTCCGTTCCTTCAGGTAGAGATAGTACAGGAGCGCTACAAAGAGCTTGCTTCAAGGCTCGAAACGCAATCTCTTGTCGGTCTGTCCACTTGAATGGCACACTCTTTTGCGTAAGTAAGGTAAGTGGCTTGGCGATTTTTGAGAAGTTTTGGATGAATCTCCTATAGTAGCCTGCTAGGCCTAAGAACTGACGAATTTCTGTGGGCGTAGTCGGAGTTGCCCATCCTTCCACAGCTTTGACCTTAGAGGGATCCACATGAATTCCATCTTGGCTAACTACGTGACCTAGAAAATTCACGCTCCGTAGCCAAAACTCACACTTAGAGAGTTTGGCGTAAAGCCTTTCCGATCGCAGTGTTTCTAGGACTTGTCGGAGATGTTGGCCATGCTCCTCTTTGCTTCGAGAATAGACGAGGATGTCATCGATAAACACAATGACGAAGTTGTCCAGGAACGGTCGACAGATTCGATTCATTAGGTCCATAAATGCGGCAGGTGCATTCGTTAGACCGAAGGGCATTACGACGAATTCATAATGTCCATAGCGGGTTCGAAAAGCGGTTTTTGGAATATCCTCTTCTCGGACTTTGAGTTGGTGGTATCCGGACCGTAAGTCTATTTTAGAAAAGTAGCTAGCTCCTTGGAGCTGGTCGAATAGATCATCGATTCGTGGGAGTGGGTAGCGGTTTTTGACAGTGAGTTTGTTTAACTCTCTGTAATCGATGCACATCCTGAAAGATCCGTCCTTCTTTTTGACAAAGAGTACCGGAGCTCCCCATGGCGAGTAACTAGGTCGGATAAATCCCTTGTCCAGAAGCTCACTGAGTTGGCTGGATAATTCCTGCATTTCAGCAGGTGCCAACCGATATGGTGATTTAGCGAGAGGGGTTGCTCCTGGAACGAGGTCGATTCGGAACTCAACTTGTCTCTCTGGGGGTACTCCTGGAAGATCTTCGGGAAACACGTCCGGGAATTCACATGCTACCGGAATGCCTTGGATGTTAGTTTCTTCTTTAGTCTTGTCCACTATGTGAGCCAAGAACGCTAAGTTGTTCTTTCGCAGGTGTTTTTGTGCCTTGATGCACGAGATGAGGCGAAGATTCGTGCTAGGTTTGTCTCCGTAAATTACTAGGGTTTCGTGATTCGGGAGACGAAGGCGAACGGCCTTCTCGTGGCACATAATCTCAGCATGGTGTGGGCTTAACCAATCCATGCCGATAATCACATCAAAACTCCTAATTGATACTGGCATTAGGTCTATTCGAAAGACGTGCTGGTTAAGGGTTAGGGTACATCCAGTGTAGATTTCCCTAGTGGATTCGGTCTTCCCATTGGCCATTTCCACCGTATAGGTTTCATTTAGCTTCTGGGGTTGTTGTTTTAGTAAATGTTTAAACTTCTCGCTTACGAAACTTCGCTCCGCTCCGGTATCAAATAAGATGCATGCATAAGCGTGGTTTAGGAGAAACGTACCGGTCACAACTGCGGGATCTTGAACTGCATCACTCTGACCCATAGTCAGCATTCTTCCTGTTCCTCTGTTTCCGGAGTTGTTGTTGTTGTTAGGGCAATCTCGACGGAAATGTCCCGTCCTTCCACAGCCGAAACAGGTGTGGCTAGGCCCTGCGTTGTTGCCGCCGGCATTGGTGTTGTTGATGTTGCGGTGGTTGTTGTTGTTGTTCTGGTTGTTTCCCTGACTCTGGTTCTGAGAAGGATAAGTCCTGCAGAACTTTGCAGTGTGTCCCCTTCGGTTGCAACTGGTGCAATGGAACTCCTTACATTCTCCATGATGGTGGAAACTGCACTTATTGCACTTGGGAGCGCTACCAGAATAGGGCCTTGAAGCATTTGAAGCAGCTGAGGCTGGAGCATGTGAGGTGACTGGAACCGGCGCAGTAACAGCGTTAGCTGCCACTGTTTGTTGCCTTTTTTGAGGTCTCGGGGCCCTGACGCCCCTTTCTTTTGTGGTTCCATCCCTTCTTACCATCCCCCTCCTTCTTCTTCTCGGTCTCCACTGGTTTTTCGCCCTTTTTGTGGTTATGATCATATAGCCTCTTTGCCAATCTCTTCGCGCTGTCAAACGTTTCAGGGTTAGCAGCTATCACATTCCCTTGAATGGGGGATGTCAGTCCCCAGATGAATCGTTCAATCTTCTTTCCCTCTGATGTGATCATACCCGGGCACAACTGGGATAGTTCGCTGAATCTCGATATGTAAGCATCGATGTTTCCATTCTGCACCGTGAGATTCCACAGCTCCTGCTCCATCTTCTGTATTTCACCTCGGGGGCAGTACTCAGCCGTCAACATCTCTTTCATTTCTGTCCAGGGTATAGAGTTGGCAACAGGGAGTGTCATAGCTTCTATGTGACCATTCCACCAAGTGAGTGCTTGGTCCACGAAAGTGCAGGCCGCGAACTTCACCTTCATCTGCTCGGGGCACTCGCATATCTCGAACACCGACTCTACCTTCTCGATCCATCGCTTTAGAGCGATCACTCCCCCAGTGCCGTTGAAAGTTCGGGGTTTAGCGTTCGCAAAATCCTTGTAGGTGCACGTTTTAGTGAGCCCTTAGTTCGTCCCGTTGTTCGAACTTCCGGAGCCTTGACCATTGCCTCCTCCATTGTTTCCTCGGTGAAGTTGTGCCATAGCTGCTGTGACCGCAGCAGACACGGCTGCCTGGAAAGCAGTGGAGTCAACTTCGGGCGGGGTTGGTTCGGGATTCCCGCGAGTAGGTCGGAGGGGCATCTTTTTGTCACGAAACGGAGAGATGTTGAGTGTACGTGGTTTCGGTGAGGTTGTGATCCTACTAACTAGGGGTATGGTACGGACTTAAGTACTTCTATCATTTAGCACACAATCCTAGATTCGCAACACATAGCAAACACGTAAAAGTTCACTAATGTTATCCTATGTCTCTTCCACTATTGCAGACTAAACATACATTCTCTTGTTGGTGTTAAGGGGTATAGTTTTAGGTTTCCTAGCTATCCCGAGCTCATCAAGACGTGTCTTAGTTTTACTTTGGAGAGAATGTAGTTGATCAGGCTACATTCACTCCTTGGTATCACTAAGAACAGTCCCGAGTTAACCGAGATACCAGCATTATGGTGTTTGATTCAGCGTTAGGTCCTTACTCCTAATGCAGGCAAGTGTGTTTCATTTATTTGTTTTGTTCAGAGTTATGTTAGTCCCTCTTTTTGGTTTATAGTTGCATATCAATGTATGGCTCGACATGCTAGTTCACTATAAACAAAGCTCTGATACCAACCTGTCACACCCCCGAACCAGACGGCGGAAACGTCCGGGGGCTGTCGTGACTCAATTGAATACCATAACATTGAATATATATGAAACATAACAACATTCATCACCATTCATCAACATAGTACAACCAGTAGTGTTTACATGTCATACATTGTTTTAACATTACATTCCCCAAAAATTAATTTGTTCAATTCATACAAAAATAAACTGCAACCGTCACTGAGTATGATTTCCCTTGATTCACTGGTTCCCTGAGAATACAAGTATTTTGAAAAACGTCAACATATGAAATGTTGGTGAGTTCATAAGTAGTGTTTGAAATCGAATGTTTATATTGCTTGAAAAACCACCAGAAAATCCGATATTTTCTGAAAAGAAAAGCTTTCGAAAACGTTTGTGAAGATCCATAGGTATGCTTGTTTGTTTCTATACTTGTAAAAAAAAATGTTCATTGAAGATGTATGCATTTCAAATCTGTATGTAATAAAAACCCTAGGGAAACCCGATGTTCCCCTAGTTCTTTTGGAATCCATTAAGTTGCGTTGAAACCATTACGAAAATAGCAGTGTCAGTCCCAGGCGACGTTGGAAGGTTCTCGAGCAATGATTATTTACTACAAACCCGCATTACACAAACGCCCAGTTTATAGTTATACTAACGAACCCGAAGGCGTCGTCCGTACTAATCACGTTATCCAATCGCCCGGACTAAGTGTAGTCCCGCATCCGAAGAGAAAGAGGTCACGAAGACCCCGGTAACTCCATTAGCCGGTTGGGGATAAAATGTACGAGGGGTCCCCGAACCGCCTCGCATGAGATGTAGACTTTACTAGCAATACCAAAGGACCCTTGGGGACCAGTAGTATACAAGCCATTGAAAGTCCATTTACGTTGTGTCAGATCGGTAAAACCCAACACTCCGTAAAAAAAATGTCTTCGGGCCTTAAGATCAGGTCATTGGGCTAGCTAGGCTCAACGAACAAGATTTTACACTTGTGGGGCCCAAAGATGGTGCGTAGACGTCTGTGCACACTCGCATGTTTATGTATTACCAAACGTTACTTGTATGATTCGTAGTGTCGAAGAGTTAGTAGTTGTAGATTTCCATTGGCTCGAGACCGAGCCAATTCGTTTAACAACGACTTTTGGTATTGTAATGAGTTGTATTTCGTTGATATTCGAGGTGTCATTATTTGATCAAATTGTACGTATTGAATTAGCCTTGAAATATTTCTGTTTTCAGCCCCTCATTATTTGTAAAATTTACATTTTTAACCCTTTTATTTGCAATATTTACCGGTTTGGTCCTTAAACTATTTTTCTTGACATTTTAACACCAAAAATTATTGAAATTAATATTTTTCAGCATATTTTTCATAGAAAACAGTTTAAGTCCCTGAAAATGCAGTTTTCTCGGTTTTAATCCCTTCTTTTCGCAACTTTGACAATTTTGGCCCAAATTGGAAAATTTTTGCAACTTTGGTCCTTTTTAAATTTAAAAAGCATTTTAAACCTTTGAAAAGGATTTGGAACACTTATAGTCCACTGTTTTAAAGAAAGTTACAGTTTTGGCCCTCCAAAACAGAAAAATTCGCATAATGGGCCTTATTGGGCCGAAATTTTCATTTTTAGCCCATTAAGCTTGGAATTTATGTTTTTAATCCCCTAAATGAGTATATTTCCAGAAATTTATTCATGGAAACTGTTTTGGCACACTTCATCCATCAGAATCTGTGAAATGTCAATTTGGGCCCTTATTTTTGCATTTTTCACATTTTAGGCCCAAAATTTGTGTTTTTAACCCAAAGAAAATTATTACTAAACCACTTAGCCACTTTTCTTGAAGCACTTGGTGTTTAGAAATATATTTGAAGCTAAAATCATTTAACACAAGATATATCTCGGTTTTGATGAGTTTTAAGGCTAGATCCAACATAAAAACACATAAAAGCATACATATAAGCATGGAAATCATACAAGGCATACAAAACACATATAGATCTACACTTTCACTTGTATTCCCCCCCCCCCACAAAACTCATAAAAACAGAAAATAGGGGGTATGAAGCTCACCTTGGGTGTGGTTTCGGTTTTGGAGAGAAGATGGGAGAAAAATGAAGTGATTTTTGGTCTTAGCACCCTTTGATGAAGATTTCGACCTCTAGGATGCAAGATCACAAGAGTGAATGAATTTAGAAGAGATTTTAACAAAATGAAGTAGCTAGATCATGGATTAGTCATCAACTTACCTTAGATGATGATTTTTGGTGATGGATCTTTCTTGTGAGCCCTTGATTCACGAAATTTTTGAAGAAGGGGGAAGGAGATGTTCTTCAAGATTTAGAGAGTGTAGGATAGATTTTTGTGAGTGTGTGTGTGTTGTGTTTGGCCGAGAGTGAGAGAGGAGAGAAGAAAGAAGTGATCTTGATATGATGCTTGCTTGGAAACATGAGTTATGTGCATGGAAGTCCAACATGTAAAAGTGAGGTGGCAACCCAAGGTCAACTCTCCCTTTTTCCTTGGGCTTGGGCCGAGAATGGGGAGAGAAGAAAGGATTTTTGGGCTTTTTGCCCCTAAGCCCAACATTAGAGGTAGTTTGGGTGCTTATTAGCCTTATAAAATAAAATTGTGATTTTTATGCTTTAATGAGCTAGGTTAGATTAAATTATGGACCAAAGTTTGCGATTTATTTCATTCTAGGCCCAATATGACCCAAGATGTTGAAATAATTTAGTGTGGGTCCAATTAGAGCCCATTTAGGGTTCTAAGCCCATGATAGTCCAATTGTTTGATGACTATTTGTAGTTCTAGCATGTTGTATTTACTTGAAGTTTTTGATTCATATTAACTTGGATATATAGATTACATGGCTCAAAATTTACAGTTGTGACACCTTTGTCCAACACCTTAGACCTCTACAAGCCAACCCATGACAGTCTTAATTCATATCTACTTCCAACATATGACCGACTGTGGATGGTTTGAATAACTTAGTCATTCCGGAAGAATAACCTAGTTTATTCGGGAAGTCAAAACATGCAAAGTGAAACACAATAATAATTGAATCCAATATGGTATCAACCCTTTGAACATAAATAAAACAACTTTTATTTATCACCATATGATTACACATTATTCATTGTATACTGTTTCAACTATCAACTCTATTCTTGAATTTAAAACAGTAGTTGTCCCATGCTCCAAGCATGTACACTATGTTTTCTTAAACACTAGTCATGCCACACACCAAGTATGCATACTATGTTTGTCTATGATCTTTACTTTGTGAACTAGATCAATTGAACATAACTTCAATGATTCTCTTTTCACATTCCCAAATCCTTACTGCAAATGCAAGAATTCCAAATTCATGCCATTTACTGAAATCTGTTAGATTCTAAACTTATATGCATTGATCCTCTTGTAACGATTATGCACAAACTCACAAAGACTTGGCAACAATCATTATAGAGTATTCCAAAGGAGATCAACTCCTTGGAAATATCCTTCTTGCATTAAGTTTCCTTAATCTTACACAGATTGAAAATTCTAACTTTGAAACATTTCCAGATTCCATTTTGACTATCACTTCTGAACAAGAGTTGCCTCCTTACAGATTATGTCAATATGGTCCTTCCAGAATTATCACTATACTTCCAATTGTCCTTGAGTAACCAATCTTTGGTAAACCTTAGATTGTCCTCGACAATTGTTTAATCCTTTTAGTCATATCCAGTTCTAAACCTTTTCCCTTCTTAATGCCCCAGGCATTTGGAAAATTTTAGAACGGATGATTATAGCACATGTAATCGATCCTATATCCGAAGCATATGGGACACGATTCATGATGTCTCACATAAAGACTAAACCAGTCTTTTGCTATAACATTTCCATTTTTATTTGCCAAGTTCTCATAATTCAGATTATGAAAAGGGATGTCGTAATCATAATCGAATTTTAGAACGCAAATAATGGACCCATATATAGAATTTCCTTATGTTGAGCCATTCCAACATGAAATTCATATATATATCCTTGACTAAATGATTAAAACCTCACGATCTAAGCTTATAGATTTGAGATGAAGTATAATTTCCTCTCCCTTAATCATAGCAAAACAACTTTTTCCCAATTGAAACTTTAGTTTTCTATAATTAACGTTGCTAACTTGCAATACTTATCATAATTATCATGCTCCCACTAACATGATGATTATTAGCATAACACTTATGCTCCCACTAGCTTTGACATGGACCCAGAAATCAGCTGGACTTCTAGAAATCAATACATCATTGACTTTCTTACCAAAGTTCAGATTTCTGATACTAGATTGTTTTGATAAAACTTTATCAAAATCATACACCTTCCCTTAGATAGCACACTTGTGTGTCTAAACAATTATGAAGAGGTATGCCGTAATCATAATGGTTAGACCTTTTTGCCACTTCTCACAAGTCCAGGTTAGTGTGCCGGTAAACCACACACGCTCCACTAACGACTTTGAGAATGCAAATATCACAATTGCTATCTAGATAAAATCTACTTAGTGAAAGTGTTTCCTCACCATCATTTTCATGAATCGGAGAGAAACCTTATGACACTTAGATTTTTATGGTGTATGAGTTCCTACCCATATGAAATTGTCAAAACCATAATCACAAGACAAGGATAATGACAAATCCAAACTCATATGGATTGGACTCAATCTTAATTTCTTGCCACTTGGCAGCTCAAGGGCCTGCCATTGCTTCCAAGTTGTTTGTGCAACACTTTGAGGACTCTAAGAACTCATATGCAAAGCCAACTTTAACTGGAATGGGCATAGAATAAGTCAACACAATAGGTTATAAACCTCAAGTCGTGTGCTAGTGAAGAACTTCAGGTTTTATTCTTGATTAGTTCTTGAGACTTTCAAGACCTTTAAGACTCCCACTGTCCTCTTGACCTATAAGACTCCCTTGTCAAACATCCAAGAGATAGTGCAGATTCTAATCAAGACAAACACTTCACACAATTGGCCTTAGTTGGTCTTTGTTTTATCCAAAACATCACAACTTACCAATTTCAAATGTACAAGAGTAGAAAACTTTTACTCTTACATTTGACAAGTGTTTTAAACCTTATTTGAGACATGTCACTCAAATGACTCTAAGACTTGTATTGGAACGAAGTATGACTCATCTTCTTGACTTAACCACTTCAAATATTCAAGTTCCTCTTCTTAGTCATAAGAATGCACTAAGATTTTCCTTAGAGAACTAATTTTGATATGGTTTCTTAATCATTAAGATGATCACAAAACTGATACTAAAGTACTCTCCCATCTTTTTAGATTTGAGAAACTTTTATCCTTCTGCCTAATTTGATTCTTCTTATTCGCTCTGTCATACATTGGAACCTTTTTCCAATGTCTCAGAATTACACTTAAGCATGTAAGTATAATCATATTTACTGAGCTTTAGTAAACTATGACGAATAGTCTTATCAAACTTTTGTGGTGGACTTAATCAATGCACAAGAATGTGTACTCGATCCTCTAGTCCTTCACTTGACTCACACATCCATGTGAACAAGTAATTAGTCTTAATTTTCCAATACTTGAAAGTTGTCATTCATCATGCTATACAACTTGCATGATTCCAAGTTTCGGTCCAATTGAAACTTGGGTGATGAGAATCTTTCCTTATTTGGTAAATTTAGACATTACCACAAATGAAAGAATCAATTTCATATTTCCACTCTTGCTCTTAATGGAATCACATAAGCAACAATTTTTCCTCAAATGCCATTCTAAGGATATTTTAAAATAAATAAAATCAAAAATTTTCTTTTATTTTAAAACTTTGCGGAAAAACTTATCCTTACAATCCATATGAAAACTTGTTGTTATCTATTCCTAGGCAATATCTCATAACTCCTAAGAAGTAGCTCAGGAATCCGATCTTCAAACTACGCGATAGAAATCCATCTACGCGATCAGATTCAACATATTCTTTCTTTAAGTTTCTTCACTTTTCTTTGATTCTTAAAACATCACCATGTGACCCAGTCACATCATGTATCAAGAATCTCAGAATAGAAACTTAACAGAGTTAGATAGTGGACTTTACCGGAAGTAGAGTCAAACTTATTGACTTTAACATCCTTAGGTAAATCTGGCAGCTTCGCAACCAATGCCCCTTCCTTTGGCAATATAAATATATGGACCCTTTGATAAAGGTACACAGGACTATCACAGACTTAGCTTTTCTCTTTACCATTTGGTCAATCGAGTTGACTATGGCCGATCCCTTTCCACTGGGAAGAGAGAGCTTTACTAGATATCATTATCAATGTCCATAAAGTTTAGGAAGTTGATCTTAGCAAATAGATAAGATCATTAAGGGTCTTGTCATAGTCTGTTTCATAGGTGTCCCAAAGGAACTCACTATGTGACTTAGAAAGTGATTGAACCACCAACTTTCTCAAGACTTTGACACCCAACTCTCCCGGCTTGTCAATATGTGACTACATCTCCAAGATGTGTTCACACCTAGACCTTGCCTTGCCAATAGGGCTTGAGTGACCTTAAACTTTTCAAGAACTTTTGGGTTGGGGAGAATAATTGGAGGAGGTGAAAGAAGTATGATTTCCAAAGGACATCATCTTCATTTAGGAAACCTTGTTTCAAAAGATTTGGGAAGATCATAGGTGCCTAAACCAGACAACTTTTGGGAGATATTCAAGATAGTTGATTTAAAGTCCTTAATATGACACCCAATATGAAATATTAAGGCTAGGACCCAACAAACTATTTTATAACTTAGAAGAGGTATGCCGTAATCCAAGCTATAAAATATTTGAAGGTAGGTGAATGACGATTCACCAATTTCCACCAAGATAAACAAAATGTATTATTAGGTTTTAATTGGTTTTGAAACTCCTAGATCTTTGAGATTCATTGAACTGTTCAAAGGCATGTTTCAATCTCGAGTGTGCCCTTCAGGTTTTGTGACTGGGATGCCGAGGATCACAAAACAAGGTGTGAAGTAACCATGCAAATCACTTGGTACCCTTAATAAATTACCCCTCAATCGATGTACCGGTTAACCACACACGCTCCATCGATACTATGATAAATATTAAGTCACCCTTTACCTACCTTGTTAAGTCCAAGTTAGTGTGCCGGTTAACCACACACGCTCCACTAACGACTTAGACAAAGTGTAAAGTGTAATTTCATGGGTTAGCACCTTATTCACATTTTTCCTAAGTAACTAAGATTGGGTATTATTAAGAGTTTAGTTACTTAGTATTATCATTAATACTTTTAATGAAGGAGAATTATAGTCTTGTCAAACCCGTTCGGCTAACGACCCTCCACCGGTCAAGCAAGCGGTGGGTGAGAGTGGACACCCATTAAGTTGCTATTTTATAGGCAACAACCTTATACCCACCTTATAGACCGGCTTCGTGAATGAGGCGTACTAGCGGTAAGACTGACTTTACTCTTATACATATATATATATATATATATATATATATATATATATATATATATATATATATATTATTAACTTATAATATTATAAAGTATAAGTGGTTGAATTTTAACTTTTAAAATTCTAAGGGCTAACTTGGAATTAAAGTATTCATAAGGAAAACTTTTCAAATTCCAAAACTTGAGGGCAAGTTTTGAAACTATTCAAAACTAATTAATTCCATAACTTATGTGTTTAAAGTAGTTTTAATCCAAAAACTCTTCAAGTTCCATAACTTGAGGACAAGTTATGGAAGACTTTAAACTAATAAAAGAATTAACTTTCTTTATTTTATAACTTATGAAATTAATTAAGGTTACACTTTATTTATTTTTATTTATTAATGAAGTGACTCTTGAACCTCCATAACTTAAGGACAAGACTCTTCATCTTTTGTAACCATTGCCAACTTTTATGAGTTTTATGAAACTTAAATGTGACTTTTCATATAACTTGAGGACAAGTTACAAAAACACATTTTAGAATCAACTCTTAGATTAATTTGGATTGAAAAACACATAATCAATTAACTTTTCTATTAATCTAAGCAACTCATAAGAACAAGATAATTCAAATCAAACTTTTTCATGTAATTAGCCTAATCACTAAACTAATTCAAAACATGAATCTATTGACAATTATCTTTGAAATTGGATTAGCATGAACATTACCACATCAAAAATAAGTTTATAAGTTCAAAAACAACTTAGGGTAATGTTCCTAGTCCATTTCTAGCCAAAAACCTCGAAAATATGCTGTCTGGGGCTCCTACTCGACGAGTGCATGAACCTACTCGGCGAGTAGGATGATTTTACTCATGGACTCGGCGAGTTCATCAGTGGACTCGGCGAGTCCAGTGCCCAGAAAGCCAGAAAATCGATTTTTTCAACATTTTTTCAGCAATTTGCATCAAGTATAATAGAAAACAAACCTAGGCTCTGATACCACTATTGGGTTTTGATCATTCTAACACTCCTAAGTGTACATGCAACCCTAAATACCTTGGATCTATGTTTTCTCTATTATACATGCAAATAAGAACTTCCAAGGTATTATCCTAATCTAGCATACAAAACAATGACTATAGCAAGTTAGAATACATACCTCTTTGATGTAGAAAGTCTTCATGAAGCTTGAGTGCCTAGCCCCAATAGTGTGGAAGCCTCAAATGGAATCACAATCACCAAAACACTTAGAATAACTTGAGAGAATTCTACAACTCATGAAATCGGCTAGCCCTTTCACACTCTAGTGGCCGATTTGGTCAAGAATAAGATGCTTATATAGTTAGGGTTACACCATGTAAACCCTAATTGACATGACCTTTCATTTCCATGATCCATGGGTACAAATACACCATGGAGCATCCATGGACCATCCTATGGGTTTTAGCCCAACTTGATTATCCATGGAGCATTAGCCCACTATACAAGTACGGATGATTTACACAATCAACCCATATATTTAATTAGTCTTCTTTTGATCACTTAATTAATCCTAGATTAATTCTTGATCAATACTAATTAAATAATCTTATTATTCTTATTATTAATATACTAGAACTTATAATATATTAATAACCATAAGTGTCTTATTTCTCTCATTATAGTCTATCCAAGTGCATGATGGTATGCAACCCAAATGGACCATGCCGGGTCGGGTCAAGTCTTACCAATTATAGTTATGGACTTAGACATTAATCCAACATGAACAACTCGGCGAGTAGGTTGAAGATAGCCTTAGACTCAACAAGTATGTTCTTGAACTCGGCGAGTCTTGTCGAAGAGTCCCGATGTTCTCTGGTTGAGTCGAGAATCGGTGAGTCAAGGGATGACTCGGTGAGTTGTGTGTGAGTCGGCTCAGAGTCGTTGGACTCGGCGAGTCTCGGGGTGACTCGGTGAGTTAGGTCACGGATTGAGTGAAGTTCTAGGTATGGAAACTCGGCGAGTCATCGGGTTGACTCGGCGAGTAGAGTCAGTCAGGGGTTGACTTTGACCTTGTCTTTGACCAAGGGTTGACCAGTGGTTTCCAGGGGCATTTTGGTAATTGTTGATTATTGTTTTGAGTTCAGTGCATTGGTGGTTGTCTAGTGGTAGAGATCGTATCTTTGATCGGAGCAGCTTGGGTTATCGGTTCAGTCGGCAGTTTCGAGGTGAGTTATCCTCACTATATCAACAGGGACTACGGCACCAAGGCCGGCCCTTATCGGATTTAGATCCGGGTAGTTGTTATGTTATTATTATGATATGTTTGCATCCTGAGAGCTAGGGTGGTATATGTTAGAGACCTGATTGAGATCGGTATCCAGAGAGATAGGGAGATGTTATGCTAGTGACCGGTTAGGTCGGTGTTCCTGGTTAGAGGGGTTGATATGTTATGTGATATGCTTGATCAGTTTTTTGACTGTTATCTATTATATGCCTGTATGTTATGTGCACATGGTTGTTTGGATTGGAGTTGGGTTGAGGCGGGTCCTGCTTTGTGCTGTAGGCCAAGATACCCAGGGCGGACCGGTTGTCCCGAAGGCCCAGCGAGCGGTCCGGATAGGCTGTAGGCCCCAAGAGGGCGGACCAGACGTGCCGAGGCTCGGAGAGTGGACCAAATAGACTGAAGGCCCGGTGCGGGCGGACCAGTCACACTGTAGACTCAGAGAGTTGACCAGGTGAATTGAAGGTCCGGTGCGGGCGGACCAATCACACTGCAGACTCGATGTACACGGCTAGACGCGGAGGGTGGACTGAAGGCCAATACGGCGGGCCAGTCACACAGTAGACCCGATATGCACGGCTGTTCTATGTTTGTTATGTTATGTGTGATATTCATGGGCCGGAAGGCAATATATTCTGGACCGGAAGGTCGTAGCCTGGAAGGGCGTATAGGGGTTGGTATTTTGGGGGTAACTCACTAAGCTTTCGGGCTTACAGTTGTGGTTTTATGTTTTTCAGGTTCTTCAGGAGACAGTGGCAAGGCGAAGGCGTGATCGTACCGCTCCTCATGTTTTGGTCGTGATGTGATTCTGGGAATACTTTAAATAAATTGTATTGAAAACCTTTTCCTAGTGATTTTAATTAAATCGAATTGTTTTTGAAAAATTTAAATTGGTTGTATTTTTCGGTCGTTACACACAAAATTTGCTAGTATGTCATCAAACAGAAGTTGCTAGGGATTCATCATCATCAAATTTGCTAGGGGATCCACAACCATGGAATTTGCTAGGGATTCAAAATCATAGAATTTGTTAGGAAATCACCACCAAGGAATTTTCTACGGGTTTATCACCACGAAATTTACTAGGGAATCATCACCATGGATTTTGTTAGGGATTAACTACAACGAAATTTGTGATGGAAGAACTACCACGAAATCTGTGACGGAATCCTACTACGAAATACACGACAAAATACCATCTATCACAGATTTCATTCCGTTGTCACAATTGCAACAAAATGATTGTTTCCCTAGCAAACGCTCATTATGGGGTTTTTTGGGATGAAAATCGGTCGTCACGAATTCCGTTGCTATTCGTATTTTGCAACAGAATTTTAGCTTTTAGCAACAGATTCCTTACGTAAGAAAATTGTGTTTTTTTGTAGTGAAGTAATTTCGACTTCATATAAGAAAATTATGTGCATTTCAATAAGCGCGACAAATCTTGGTTCGTTTCCTGTTTTTTAGACCGAACTAGTGTTAGAACCAGAACCGATTTATGTGAAAGTGAAGAGCCGGTCACCGGACCTTATTATTAAATCCGGTCTGATTTCGGTTCGATATCGGCTCGATAGTGGTTCCGACGGATTCTAATCCTCAACCCTACAACAAACTGTTGTTGGAAAGAGAGACAACATTCCTCTCTAAAAACGAAATTTTTGAGAGTTCATGTGTCCGCTCTAAAAAGGTGGTCACTAAACGTTTATTTTTATTGTAACAAAAGAAAAGAATTAGGATCTCATATTACCTGCTATTATTTTATATAAGTTTTCTTTTGGAAATAGCCAATGCATTAAAAAAAACACCTAGCAAGACGCGTAGCAACACAAATTAACAACACGAGAAAAGGGAAAAAAAAAAAGAAAGAGAACCAATTAATCCAATTACAAATTCCCATTTTACCTATGCTTGGCCCCGAAAGGAAAACCAAGGATATAATACTCCTTCCTTCCCATAATTATTGTCTACTTTTGACTTTTGAAGTCTTTATTCGTCAATTTTGACCTTAAATATTTTTATTTGTGTTATATATTACTTTATGAAACTTATAAAAATGAAAATATATTTAAAATACAATCAATTTATAGATTTTGCATCAAGTACAATGTATCAAAAACAGAAATATTTAAGATCAAAGTTAAAGAATAATAACTTCAAAAGTTAAAAATGAACAATAAATATGGGACCGAGTTAGTAATATTTAATTTCTCTTATCATTATCATTGTATTTTAAAACAAAATTCTTACAACTTTATCAAATTGTTACAAGTTTACAATACAAAAATAGAACATGAGAAACAAACTAATAATTACGTAGGCATGTTACGACATACAAACAAAACAAGATGGTATCATTGGCGACCTTTATGAATCTTTTCCTAATTCATAAAGCAAACATGCGTATCCAACAAAAGTACATCAGTTTCTTGAAAGCTCGTAGTTGTGTAACAGTTCCAAATCAAACAGGAACAGTTCGGTGAGTTGTAGTCTGCTCGACTTCATCCTCCTCATTCTCACCAGACATTTCTTCAAGCGATTTCCCATTTGGTTCCGGGACTAAAAACGTGCACACCATCCCTAAGAAGTTGACCACACCAAGAACGATAAGCGAGTTCCTGATTCCAATACCTGGTGGATAACCGGCGTCAGTCTTCTTAGGGTCGGAGCTCTGAGAAGCGTACAGAAATCCATAAGCACCAACTATCGCGCCTGCTTTGCCGGCGGCTGCAGAGATACCGTGGCAAGTGGACCTGAGCCTAGCCGGAAAGATTTCAGCAGGTACGACGAAAGTGGTGGCGTTAGGACCAAAGTTAGCAAAGAAAAACGTCAATGAGTACATGATGATGAAGCCGATACGGTTGTCGTGTAACGTCCAGTGGTGGTAAGGAATAGCGAGAGCGAACATGAAAACCGTCATAAAGAAGAATCCCATGAGTTGGATTGCGAAACGACCGATGATATCGATAAATGCAACTGTGAACCAGTATCCGGGAACAGTACTGCAAAGTGCGATAAGAGTTTGAGCTCTAGCCACCCTGAACACCTCTCCTATGGCATTCATTTTCGCTGCCGGTGGGATCCACCCAATGGCACTGAAAACGTCTTTTTGGAAAAGGTTTTGTGAGTAGAAAGCGATGTCAAGTAAGAACCATGTACTGGTAGTTCCGAGTAAGTGGAGTCCATGGCGACGGAGGAATGCTTTTGAAAACAATCCGAATGAGTTTCTGGTATCCTGAGAAATTACCTCCACCTTTTGCTCTTCGGCTTCAATATCAACTTGCAAAACTCGAGCCATATCTGATGCCGCTTGTTTAGCGTTTTTTGCAACTAGAGCAGTGTAACGTGCAGTTTCCGGCATCTTCATACGCCAGTAATAAGTCAACGCTGCTGGAATAGCACCAAACATGAGGATAATACGCCAGACGTAGTCGGCTTGTAAGGGTGTAGACAAAATAGCGTTCGTTGCATACGAAGGAGCACTAAAAGCATGATCAAAAGAAGCGGACACAACTAAAGCTACAATCCCACTAGTCAAAATGCCAAACCCTTGCATGGCGAAAACAGCAGCGATAAACGCACCACGGGTCTTCTTGTTAGCGTATTCCGACATAATCGTAGCAGAGAGAGGATAATCACCACCGATCCCAAACCCAAGCCAGAATCTGAAGAAACAAAGGCAAGCCATGACAGATCTTCGTTCCCTTCCAAACGAGAACCCCGAAGCGAGGGAGCATATAACCATGATAGCCAAGGTCATACCGTAGACTTTTTTCCGACCCATTTTATCACCAAGCCACCCGAAGAAGAGTTGACCAGCTAATGTTCCGACAAGAGCAACGCCGGTGACCGAGGAGTTCACACCAGGGGGTAGAGTTCCGGGCTTCGCTGCACCTTCTACGTGGTAGTAGATACGACCAAGCAATTTGGTGCAAAGGGAAATTGCGAAGAGATCGTATGCATCGGTGAAGAAACCCATTCCGGCGATGACAATCGCCGTGAAATGGTATAACTGGGTTTTCGCTGTATCAAGTGCATTGAGCACTTGCAGTTGCTGTCGAGGCATGGCTACTCTCTTCTTCCAAAGCTATACCTGCAATATATGAAAAGATATTTATATTTTAGAATAAGTATTTGGAATTGATGTATATTAATATACAAGAAAACAGTTGTAGAAAACTATTAAATAAAATAAATTCTAATAATTGCAGGTTGTCAAAGATGTCGACTTATATTGATGTGACCGACGACTTTTGGGTAATTAAGTAAAAGTCATGTATGTTTTTTAAAACAGACAAATATAAATAAATAAAAACAAACCTATTTTGTTCCACATGCTGACTTCTTGGTAACCATTCAGACAATAATAATAATTATAAAAATAAATATAGGAAACAAACAAATATAAAAAATTAAAAATAAGCCTATTTTATTCCACATGCTGACTTCATGGCAAATGACAATCATACACGCGATAATAATAACTTATATGAATGAATATAATTGTGAAGTTTAATAATAATAACAATACACTAATGTATTAAAATTAAAATAACTATAGTAATTAATTATTTATTTCTTTTTTATTTTTTCTATGCATGGATATTTACATAACGATCATCGCAGCTAACATCTTATATGCAGAATATATTATTATGGTTATTATTATTTATTTATTTCTCTTTTGTTTTTTTCTACCGGCGGTCTTCCCGGAAGCAACCTCATATTTGTATGTTCGTGTTGTTGTAAAAAATAATGAAAAAAAATTGAAAAAAAAAACCCAGACGCATTGAGTTGGGTAATACAAGTGTGTGTTTTAAGGTAACTTAAAAATCTTCGTTTAGATCTCACTTTACAAAGTATAAGTAGACAACAAGAAATATGTTATTTGACGAGATAATATGATACAAGACTTATCCATTATTGGGATGAGTGCAAACAAGTGATTACTTACTGCAATTTAATAGCTATATATACGTGAAAAACTTTCGTGTTCGTAGATATACAGAAACAATGACATACTAGTTGCATAAAACAGTCTCAGAGTAATTCATGAGAGAGAGAGAGAGCATATACCTTCTGAAGATAGAGGGTAGCTCTGCAATTACTGTTTTAGAGATAGAATGAATTTGAAGGAGGAGAAGGATGTGAGAAGAAGCGGTGTGGAGTGATTGAGTAGATGGGGTATTTAAAGAAACAGGTAAGGCATATTAGAGTATATGCTCTCAAACAGTCAACGCTTCCATACTGCTTCTCTAATTATCCAAATCTCTCATCAGGTCAACTCATCTAACAAAGCAGTTTGCTACATTTCATTACTAAAATATATATAAAGGTATCCAAAAGTTGCTCCCCCTCAAATAACAAAGCAGGTTTTTATCATAGATTTTAAGTAGATGGGGTTTTTACTTTTTATCATATATTATTTTTATTTTCCAAATTTTAAATAATGTTTTTGATTTTTTAAATTGAAACCGGTGAAGTATGTATTTGGCTTTAGTACTATAGAAAATCAAAAAAATAAAAATCATAATTTTGAATCGGTTTTAAGTTTTACATTATTTTTCTTTAATTTCTTTCTAAGAGCATATGAATATAGGCTTTTTAGAACGGCAAGAGCAAATTAATATATTTTTCTTTAACTATTTAATGGTCTGGAGTACGTAAAACGCAAATCTTAAACCATTGTGCAGGCAAGAGAGATGGACCTTTTCTACCCGGATGTGACATAATGTGTTACAAGTACGTGGTTAACGTTACTTGTGTTGAATGGACTGGCATACCAAGAAGAAAGTGATATTCACAATATGAAATTCAGTTTTTTAAATAATTATAAGATCCTAGTATACTTGTCATAAACGGCATTTGCTTTCATGTATCATGTGATAGGCAATATAATATATTATGGACCAGTAATACAAATTAACTAGCGTAATATCTGTTTAATAAACATGTTCGCCGACAAAATTAGTTATCGTTTATTGTTTATATAATCTTAATGTCTATACAATTGATGATGAATTAAATAGATCATCAAACTTGAAATGTCGAGGTAAAACAAATGTTGTTTCTATCATGCTAATGAATTATGAAAATTCGATCTCTATGGAAAACAATGATACAAGAATCCCGCTTTTCAACATTTATATTAGGGGTGTTTGTGGTGTGGTGCGAGCGGTTTAGAGTTAAAACCGCACCGTATATGCGGTTTGAGTTTTTGGCAAGCCGTAAACCGCACAACAAAAACACTAAACAATATTATGCGGTGCGGTTTCGTGTGGACGGTTTGAACGATTTACATACGGTTTGATAGGTTATTCAAATTTATAATTTTGTGGTTGGTAATAATTCAATTTAAACAATTTTAAATTTTATTAATACATAAATAATTAAACTTTAGAAATCAATATAATAAATCAAACCATAACCATAGTGCTTAAGAATCATCTTGATGTAATCAAAAGTAAAAAAGGGTTCAAGCCCATAACCTTTACTGAAAACAAATTACAATCATTTGACTATTGCTAAACATGATATCTAAAACAAACCAAATGATAATTAAACGTTTCCTGACTTCGATATTCAAACCTATTTTCCTATCATGTTCTTCAACGGGTTCTTGGATGAATATTTATCATACCAAAAGTTTCCCTTAGGTGCATACCGAATTGGTGTAAAGAAATCTGATATTAATAGAATCTAAGACTTAGCGGTGCAAAGAGTTCGGGTTCCGCGACGCTAACCCTTATCAACATTAAAGTATGTCTCGATCTTTTCTACATCATAATCTTTTCTTGATCTTCGTTGATTGGGGCGTGAGTTTGGTTGCTTTTCATTTTTCAGTCATTTTAGTTCTTTTCAGCTCCAGTTAGTTCCTTTTGCTTCAAGCAACGAATTTTCCTAAGTTTATCAAATACAAATCATTTTAAGTGTCAATTACCTTAAATTATATTAACTAAGACTTTAGTTTGTGTTTCTTTCTTTTGTAATTAGCAATCGCAGGTGGGGATGTCAATCCCTGTATGTATATATATATATATATATATATATATATATATATATATATATATATATATATATATATATATATATATATATATATATATATATAGAAAGAGAGAGAGAGAGAGAGCTAGGTTCAAATGTTTCTAACAACTATTGTGTGCATGAATGCACCAATAGGAAATTAGGAAAAAATAAATCATTAAATAAATAATTTAAGGGTATTATAGTAAATTTTGCATAGTTAGTTATGGTAGATAGCAACAATTCCTTATATCACGCCAAGAAGCAAAGATAAATATAGAACATTTTCCCTAAATCGATTTCACCGCTTCCCACCCACCACCCCTGTAGATCGATTTCACCATTTCTCTCTGTCTTCTCTATTTGTTCCATATTCAAGCCCTAAATCTATTCACCTTTTTCATCCGTCATCATCATCATCATCTTGTGTAGAAAGAAAAGAGAGAAAAGAATTTCTTGTTTGATTGAGTAAGACGTACCGAGACTTTGAGGCGCCAAGAGAGAAATTCATCCTCTGCGAAGTAATCGGACCCGAAGCTGGCAAGCGTGGTTGTTTTCATTCGAGTAAAGCCTGAGAGGGGATCAGAGAAAAGCTGTAAAAGATGAAGAAGAACAAAAATTTCCAAAAAAAAGTAAAGCATACGAAGAAGATGAACAAACAGGAGTTACAAAAGACAACAATGAGATGCGGTGAGTGGTGTTCTTCACTCTTTCTTTTTATGAGCTGGGTTTCTTCTCCAATTTGATTTTTTACTTTTGGGTTTTATTGATTCAGATGTTTTGCTAGGGTTTCTATATTTTCTTGGTATAAATTAAAGCTAAATATTTAAATCAATAAAGCTTACGAGTTCGATGTTCTAATTCATGGCTAACATGTGGTCTAACAATGATTGATAAACACAGATTAGCTTTAGAAGAGATCAAATTTCTTCAGAAATTGAGGGAGAGGAAGTCAGGAGTCCCAACGATTGTTAAAACAGGGCAGGCTGCTGCAGCTAGTGGCGTCAACAATGCTGGTGGGTTGGTTCCCAAAGGTGGTGATAAGGGTGAAGGAGTTGGAGAAAAAGACGACTTGGTTTTACAGGATATGTTTTCTCAGGAAACTGTTGTATGGATGAAGATCCACATATGTATGTACCCTTATCATCTCTTTTTATCAGCATTTTAACAGATTGTTTATGTTGGTTTTCAACCTTTTTCAATTTGCATACAATTGGAATTACTTCACTTTTTCCTGAAAATGATCAATTAGTAATTTCATATTCTTAGAATTGTAGTTCCTTAGTTTATGTATCCCACGCATATATAGTTTGATATTCCTAGAATTGCAGTTCCTTAGTTTACAAGAAAAGGAATGCATTTTTTGTTCCTACATGATTTAATATTGTTTGATTGAGTTTTGACAAAATAGATTTTGCTTGCAAATTGCAATGGATTTTGCATACGTGTGTTGTTTACTATTTTACTGGAATAAGAAAATAGTGGTATGTATTCTGTTAGAATGAAAAGGGTTAAGTTGTGGATTTTTTTTCATATCAAAATGTAAACACATGTGCATTCTATAAGAATATAAATATTACAGAAAACATGTGTTGCTAGTAATTCTGACAGAATATATTTATACATGTTGTAGTATGTTTTATGCATATACTATAAGTTGCTCTTAAGTTCAAATTCTTTAAGAATATTCAAAATTGTTCTGAAAGAATAGTTTACTCTGTAAGAGTACTATTGTTGTATTCTGATTAAATTGTAGATAATTAGTTATATGTTTAATGTGCAGTTGTTACAAGTGTATCACTACAAAATATTTTACAATGAATTTGTGATAGAAATGGCTTGAAGACCTGATGGGAAAGGCTACTTGAAGAAAATCATTTTCATGCAATACAATTCTGACAGAATGTCCATCTCACAAAATGTCAATCTCATAGAATGCTAGCATATTTTGAAGTGGCTTGGAGGTTAAAAATACACAAGACATCTAGAAATGAAACAAGAAAGTGAATGAAGATTCTTTCAAGGATGCCGATATATATATATATATATATATATATATATATATATTATATATATATATATATATATATATATATATATATATATATATATATATATATATATATATATATATATTGCAAGAGATTTCAAGAATGAATATAGTTTATGTTCATAGTTGTATTCATTAAGAATAAATGTAATTACTTATTTTAAACTATTAAACTTCATCTTATATAAAATGTGTATTCATTAAAAATTATTGGTCTTGATAATAGGTGTTTATAATATTATGTTCATAGTTGTATACCACTCTGACAGAATTACAAAATATCATTATAACAAAATAACATTCTGATAGAATAAAGTCGGTCTATGTTTACAAATTACGTTTGAAATTGAATTAATTTAAAAAAATCAGATTTTTTAAATTAGAATCATTAATTATCCCATAAATCTCGATTTTTCCTTTTTTAAATTTTTCGCAATTAACTAAAATATCCTTATGCTGAAATTTATGTGATTATATGGTACATGTTACCTTATTGTACTATCATAGACCCTCAGATCATGACCTTTGATTCTATTCCATCCAATGGTCCAGATCTGTGCATTTTGGCACATAATAGTTACTAGAAACAAAATAACCTAACCCTATATATATACCCTAATTATGGTTAACTTGATAACTAGATATTTGGGCAGAGTGATGATTAGGTACAGTGCATATCCCTTTATTTAACCAACATAACTTCTAGGTACTATGTTGTCCTAGGGATTTGGTCATTATAACATCAATGTATTATCTATTCCTAGACTATCAAGTATCATAACTCTTAGGCATAATAACATAGCTTACAACAAGGCATAGTATCTATTCCTACATTATCCTAAGGCTTTAAGCTTTATGAAACGATTGATCTTTATAGATATAAATATATTTTGATAAAAACATTTTATAAGCATATATTCCACCCCCTGTAAAACATTTAAAATTATGAAATTGGGGTCGTAAACTCATTCTAGTAGCGTATTTCGAAGCATCTAAGCCATTACATCCGAAGCTTCACACGATTGAGAGGTATAGAGAGAGTGTTTGGGATGAGAAAAATAGAAAGTGAGCACCTCTATCATAGTGGTTATGCATGCGGCACACTTCATGTGCAACGTGCACTTGCTTCATGGCTGCATCTAGAGCTTGCCACATGTCACACTTCTAATGGTTAACGTCTCCCTAATCCCAACGAATTTATGTGTTATATGTGCGCGACGAGCATGGCGCGCACTTGGCATGCACCTCTAAACCTTTTATAAAAATTCATATGTTCCTTATATGAATCTTGTTTGTTACCTTGTTTATATATTTTTGTAGCTCTCTACTAGTACTATAACTTTCGTTATGGTCGCATTGCCAAAGTTTGACTTTCATATTTAACCTGTATTTTATATTTTTCTAAAAATCGTATCTTCTTCATACGAACTCCATTTTTTACATTTTTCCTTTCAAAGTCCTTATCTCTCAGAGTACTATGATATTCCTTTTTAAAACATTAGCCGAAACTCAACCGGTTTCTTTATGCTATTTTGACATTAATAGCGTTATTAATGTGGTTGGTTTTTATATTTTATAAAATAATAACTCCTCCAATTGGAGTAAGATTTTTATAACGATTATAGCCTTGGGATCACCTTATTGTGTACTTTCCAAATACACATACATTTATTAAAAGTGATATAACTCTTTGATCACTCATTTTTTACCCCATTATTATCATTTAACTGATCATATTTTCCTTCAATGTGAAAGTTCCATCGTTATCATCTGTTAATGGTAATCTCTAGTGATGATTGGTGACAAGAAATTCCTAATTGTCACATTCTCCACCTGCTTTAGGAATTTCGTCCCGAAATTCGGAACTGGTGATAATCTTATTAGGGGAGACTAGTTTCTTAATCAGGATATCGATTCATTTCTCCTATTTATTGGGACAAATAAATTTCCTTTTTAGTTTTCTGCTTCTAATTCTTCAACTTAATCATTAGCATCTAATATTGTCTTTTGAAATCTTATTTGATCTTATCCTTATTTTACACCAATAGAAAACCTAAATCTTTTATCTTAATATTAGTGTGGATTTCTGGAAGGATTTCTATTTTTATTTGTCTATTAGTACATGTACTCAAAATAGACCTCTATATATAATAATTTTGAGTACAAATTCAAGGGTTTCTAATTCCCTTGTTAAAACATAACATAATTATTGTTATGGAACATTTTTCTAAACCTCTTTATTCTAGCAATAAGTATTTCGTTCTACTGGCCTGGTTGACTCTTGCAGAAGTTGCCGATGTGCCCTGGCCTTCCGCAGTTACGATAACTAAACTTCTCACATTTGCAATGGTGAAGTCCACAATTACTACACAAGGGGAGTCTTCCCAAGTATTCCCTTGGTGAAGTTTGTGATCTCTCATGAGTCTTCCTTTTTTCTTTTTTCGTTCCACAAGGGTTGACTACATTTTCCCTTGACGATTCCTCCCCACTTGTTTTTATGCTCTTTGGACTTATTATTAGTCCTTCTTTGGTTCTGGGGCACATGATCCTTGAGACTAAAGCCTAAATATTTTGCTTCATCATAAGTATTGGGTTGGTGTAATTGCACATCGACTCTAATATAAGGAGCTAACTGTTGGAGAAATACGTTGATTTTCTACATCTACGAGTTGATCAATTTAGCGAATATGGTGACTAGCTTCCCAAAGTGTACCATATAGAAAGCCAAGCCCGACTTGTTGGTGCTCAGGCGATTGAATTCCTGCTCGGCTCGTGCCATGTCTCTGCCAGAACGAAATTTCTTTATCATCTATTTCTTCAACTCTTCCCACGGGGTTGCATAGGCTACGTCTCCACATAAAGCTTTGACCTGGATACTCCATTATAGGAAAGCTCTTCCCATGAACATGCATGTTGCAAAATTAACACTATGTTTACATAGAATAATCTCGGCTGACTATTAAGAAAATCCTGATAGGTTCTTGTCATTAGACTACCTTACTTATTACTTCCCTCTTCCCTATTAGCTCTGAGATTTCGTAATGGATCAGAGACTTGAAGATGAATTATGGTTGGAATGGTGGTCAGGTTAATCAAGGTTAGCATTGCAGGATTGTTGTCATGAAATTGTTGGATAATGTGTCTAAGTCCATAACTATATTTTAGTATGTACTTGACCTAATTTGGCATGGTCCATTTGGGTTGCATGGCATCATAACAATTAGATAGACAAAATTAGAAAAGGACACTTATGGTTTGTTAATATATTATAAGTTCTAATATATTAATATGAAATCGTATTATTTAATTAGTATTGATCAAGAATTAATTTGAAATTAATTTTGTGATAAAAAAGAAACTAATTGATTATATGGGGATTGTTTTGTAAATCATTCATTCTTATATAGTGGGCTTATGGTCCATGATTCACTAGATTGGGCTAGGATCCATTGGGTGCTCCATGGAGTTTAAAACCCATGGTTCATGGGGGAAATGAAAGTCCATGCACATTAGGGTTTACATGGTGTAACCCTACATGTGACACACTATATAAGCAACCTCATATGGAACAAAATCGGTGCTAAGATAAGAACAAGGAGGGCTAGACGATTTTGAGTGAAAGTGTTCTTCTCTCAAGTTATTCCAAGAGTTGTGGTGTTGTATGAAACATTTGTGGCATCACCTTTGGGGTGCTAGGCTCATAAGGTCTTAAGGAATCCAAGCTACAAGAAAGGTATGTCATTCTACTATTTTTTTCATATTACAAGTACCCCATGCCATGCTAGTTAGGATGAGAACCTTGGAAAAATCATATTTGCATGAATATTAGAGAAAACATAGATCCAAGGTTTCTAGGGTTGAATGTACACCATAAGAGTGTTAGAATGCTCAAAACCAATCAGTGGTATCAAAGTCTATGCTTGTTTTCCTGATATTTGATGCACACTGCTTGAAAAAGTCGAAAATTCTGCTCACTATTCAGTGGTCTCGCCGAGTCCATGGGGGGACTCGACGAGTCCAAGTGAAAATGCATCCTACTCGTCGAGTAGGTTCTTACACTCGGCGAGTAGGAGGCCTTGTGTGCAGATTTTCGAGTTTTGTTGATGGAAATGGACAAGAATCATTACCCTAACTTGTTTTGGACTTATAAAACCTGTTTTTGATGTGATAATGATTATGCTAATCCATTTTCAACGGTTATTATCAAAATTTCAAGTTTTATACATATTTATATGATTCTTGAAATTGTTGATATGAATGTTCATGATTATAAGTTTTGGTAGTTCATAGGAATTATTTGCAAATTGTTTGATGATGTAATTCTTGATCTAAATGTTATTGATGGAGTCCATAATTTTTCCTCAAGTTATGAATTACCAAATGTCATTTCTTTAAAGAGTCATTAAAGAACCATAGGTTAAATAAAATGAAGAGTCTTCACTTTAATAGGCCATTAAACTCATAAGTTATGAAGTTGAAAAGTTTTGAATAGTTTCAAAACATGGCCTCAAGTTGTGGAATTTGTAAAGTCACTTTAGAAAACTTTAAATTCCAAATCTTAGAGGTTTAAAAGTTAAATTTCAACCCTTAGACTTTATAGTATTATAGGTATATATACATATATATATATATATATATATATATATATATATATATATATATATATATATATAAGTGCAAGTAAGTTTTACCGTTAGTAGGCCTCATTCACGAAGCCGGTCTACAGGGGGGTATAAGGTTGTTGCCTATAAAATGGCAGCTTAATGGGTGTCCACTCTCACCCACCGCTCCCTTAACTGGTAGAGGGTCGTTAGCCGAACGGGTATGATAAGGACTATAATTATCATTATATGTATAACGATAAATATAAAGTAACTAAACCTTTTATAATTTCACAATATTAGTTACTTTAGGAAAATGTGAAGATGGTGCTAACCCATGAAATTACACTTTGTACCTTACCAAGTCGTTGGTGGAGCGTCTGTGGGTAACCAGCACACTAACATGGACTAGTAAGAGTGGCAAAGGGTGACTTAATGTTTATCATAGATCGGTGGAGCGTGGGTGGGTAACTGACACATCGAGTAGGCGATAAAATTAAGGGTACCAAGTTAAACTTCATGGTTATTCACACCTTGTTTGTGATCCTCGGCATCTAAGTCACAAACTTGAGAAGGCACAATCGAGATTTGAACATGCCATTGAAAAGTTCAATGAATCTGAAAAGAGCTAGGAGTTTCAATCCAATTAAAACCTTATTCCTATTTCGTTTTTCTTGGTGGAAATTGGTGAATCGTCATTCGCATACCTTCAAATATTTTATAGCTTGGATTACGGCATCCCTCTTCTAAGTTATAAAATCTTGTGTTGAGTCCTAGCCTTAAAATTTCATATTGGGTGTTGTATTAAGGACTTAAATCAACTAACTTGAATTTCTCCCATTGTACATGTCTAGATTAGACAATTATCGTCTTCCCAAATCCCTTGGAACAAGCGTACCTAATGAAGATGATGTCCCGCGATTGGATAATGGAAATCATACTTCTCTTCCTCCACCTCCTCCAATTATTCTCCCTGACCCACAAGCTCAAAGACTTGAAAAATTCAAGGTCACTTGAGCCCTACTTGCAATGAAACATGAAGATGGAAGGCGTGTGTGTTCTCACGTCTTAGAGATGAAGTCACATATCGATAGGATTAGAGTGTTGGGTGTCGAAGTCTCAAGGAAGTTGGCTGTTGACTAGGTTCTTCAATCACTTCCTAAATTGTATAGTGAGTTCATTAAGAACTACTATGTGACAGACCACGACGTGAACCTTATTGATCTTACTTATTTACTCGTTGCTGCTGAATCAAAAATTTTTTGGCGCACTAGAAAAGTAAATTTGGGTGGAAGATCTACTTCTCAAACTTCCATGGATATTGACAATGGTAACATAGGAAGTCCGTAAAAGCTTTCTCTTCCCAATGGAAAAGGATCGGCCTTAGTCAACCCAGTTGACCAAAAGGTAAAGGGAAAGGCTAAGTCTGTGATAGTCCCGTGTACCATTCCCAAAGAGTCTATATGTTTTTATTGTCAAGAGAAGGGGCATTAGTTGCGAAGCTGCCCTGACTACCTGAATGATCTGAGAGAAGAAAGAATCAAAAAGCTTGACTCTGCTTCAGGTAAGTACACTATCTAACTCTGTTAAGTTTCTAATTGTTGATTCTTAATACATGATGTGAATAGGTTGCATTTTGATGTTTGGCATGATCAAGCAAAGGGAAGGAAACTTAAAGGAAGAGTATGCTAAATCTGATTGCGAAGATGGATTTCAATCGCATGGTTCGAAGATCGGATTTTTGAGTTGCTGCTTAGGAGTTATGATAGATTCCTAGGAAACATGTAATATCAAAGTTTCATTAAAAGTTGCATTGTAAGTAAAAAGTTTTTTCGGCATTTTATAAATAAAGAAAATTTTGTTTTATTTTATTATATCTCCTTGTAATGGCATTTGTGAAAAATTGTTATTTATATGATTCCATTGATAGCAATATTGGAAAATGGATTTGATTCTTTCGCTTGTGTAACGTCCCAAAAGTCATGACTAAAAATTTCATTTTTAGAACTATAAAACGAAACATAATCTTAAGTTATACAAAGATCATTATATTAAATCCGAGTATCTTTTCAAAACATATTTATTTATCAGAGTAAAACATCCCAGACTGACTAAACTTTGGTGTGTGCCATGCCATCATCCCGAGCCCTTCCCCTTGCTAGTTGAAATACCTGAAACCAAAACTGAAACTGTAAGCACGAAGCTTAGTGAGCTCCCCCAAACTACCACATCCCATACAATAACATATAAAGCACATACTGGGCCTTGCCCACTGCATCAGACCGAAGTCCAAAACTAACTAGGGCCTTGCCCACTGCATCAGACCGAAGTCTAGAACTGCATCGGACCGTAGTCCGGAACTAACTAGGGCCTTGCCCACTACATTAGACCGATGTCCGGAACTGCATCGGATCAAAGTCCACAACTGACTAGGGCCTTGCTCACTGCATCAGGCCGAAGTCCGGAATTGCATCGGACCGAAGTTCGGAACTGAGTAGGGCCTTGCCCACTGCATCGGACTGAGGTCCGAAACTGCATCGGACCGAAGTCCGGAACTGACTGAACACAGCATAACATAATCGTAGCATATAATATGAACACATATACTGCATACTGCATCGGACCATAGTCCGGAACACATAACACATACCATGCCTGTATCACAAAACCACCAAGCATACTGAACTACTACATCGGAACATAGTCCGGAACTACTGCTAACTAAACAGGCCAACATTATGGCCGTAGACCCGTTCCTACTGGAAGGAAAACTCACCTGTAATGTTGAACTCTGCCGATAACCCTCTGGCTGCTATCTGACAACTCTTCGAAACGTTGGTCCTCTAGCTCCCTGAGCTACCAATACCAATAATAATACTTAGCCTAAACTGTCCTCCAGAGGTCAACTAAGTCAACTCTGGCCAAGGTCCTGGTCAAAGTCAACTTTCCAGTTGACCCGACTCACCGAGTTGTTCTACCAACTCGCCGAGTCCATGTCCCTCTGTCTCCAAAACAACCCCGACTCCACTCGTCGAGTCTGGCAATAACTCGATGGGTTCTCCTTCAACTAACACTTCGGGACCATCTTTAACCGACTCGCCGAGTTCATCCTCAAACTCGTCGAGTTCACCATCATCGCATGAAAGTCTAGGATTTGACTCGCCGAGTTGTACTAACAACTCGTCGAGTTCATCTTCATAACTAAGAAGATTGTCTTGGACTTGCTGAGTTCCTCATTGAACTCATCGAGTCCTATAATCTTCATGACCATTATGGGCCCTCACTGATTGAATCCTCACTACCCCCACTCACTTATCCGACTTATAAACGGAAAGGTTTGGGTCTGCGACCCGACTCGCCGAGTCCATGAACTGACTCGCCGAGTCCTCTTATGACATCTCTATTCTTTCGATTTCAATCTATTACAACCTTTCCAACTCATAGATCTGGACTCCTAATGCTAGCATTGCACGTAAAGTTGTGAACTTTACGTGCATGTAAGGTGTTATGAGCTAGAACACCAAATCCAAGCTAATATGAAGTTGAAGGTCATGAAATGGAGCCATGGCTGGGTAAAGATACTCCCTCAAAGCCCCTAAGGCTCAAAAATGCTCAAATCTCAAGTCCTTTGTCATCCTCAAAGGCTCAATGTTCGGATTGGCCTTGTAAATGGCCCAAAAGACCAAATCTAAGCTAGAAAGGGGATCTAGATGATTAACAGTCAAGGTATAAACTTTTTACCTCTAAATGGTCTGAAATGCTACGCCAACTCTGGATCTATATTTCCTTCTTCCACCACCAAGGTCCTTCTTCTTTCTCCAAGATTCAATTCACTCTCAAGTCAAAAAACTAGCTCAACAATGGATTTGGGTGGCTAGGGTTTCGAGTTCTGGGCTATAGGGGCCGCAAAGGATCCCTAGGGAAGAGAATAAGATGCTTAAATAGGGTACCAAGTCCCGAAATTAGGTTTTCCCAACCCAGACCAGACTCGCCGGGTCCACTCGCCAACTCGTCGAGTCAGTCACTTACTCTTCCACACGGATCCCGCTCCGACTCGTCAAGTTCTTCGTTGAACTCGACGAGTTGAATCCTTTGACTTATGGCTTTTCTTTCCTTTCTTGGTTTCTTTGATTCTAGGTGTTACATCTCTCCCCCACTTAAAATATAATTCGCCCTCGAAGTCTGCTACGTCCAACTGTTCTGCAATCTGCTTTCAACACTCCTGCCTGAAGAATCTTACTCTCGCTGCCCACTTCCATTGACCATTCACCCGATCATTCAGACTAAAACTAGTCCTCGCAGATAACAATCCTCAAGTGCACTCTAATTCCCCCAATGATACTAAGAAATCAATTTACTCAACTGGCCATCCTTTCGGTACTCCCCTGATACTTATGCTGGAAATCCGAGGGGTTCACCCCTTTTTGACTTACACGTTTTCTAGCCTTCCCAAGGCAACTTTACATAACTAACCACCTTCCCTGCCACTGTGAAGGATACACCCTTCACGGCATCCATTACTCCAGCCACTTCCCGTGCTGGTCACTACTGCCGATACATACTGAATACTTCTTGCTACTATAACTTGGTGCCGAGTGTCCATCCTAGCGGATGGATCAGATAATCCTTCGAGTAAAAGATTCATCCTTGCAACAGTTAAGACTCATATGAGAGCTGTGCAACAGGGTCAGACCCTTCCCTCTTAGATTATCTAACCCTACTGTGAGAGACGAAGCACCCTCGGTCAATTAGCTGCCTCATACCATATTCCTCTTATCATTACTACCACTAACTGAAAGTGCTGCTGTCTCTTGTCCGCCTTCCTGATAAAACAGAGACCACCCTGGTCCTACTAATCTGCCATTAACTAGGTTACCGGTCTCCCGCCGGTTACTGATCCAAAACTCGAACACATAGTCTGTAACGACAAAATTTTCAAAACAATTTTTCATTTTTCAACAACCAAGTTTATATTTAACATTCTCAAAAACATATGTTCCACAATAGTTATCAAAATAGTACATATCCCAAGATCACAAATCAAATTCTCTAACTGTGTGTACGGATCACGCCGGCGCCTTCCCACGGTCCTCGCTAGTACCTTAAACACATAACACAACAAATGTAAGCATAAATTCTTAGTGAGTTCCCCAAAATACCACTTACACACATACGCCTTTCCAGGCCATACTCCACATGACCTTCCGGTCCATGTGTCTCAGGGGACTTCCGTCCCAACCTGGGAAACCTTCCGGTCCCACCCGTTTCGACCTTACGGTCCATAATTTCCCTGACCTTCCGGTCCACGCCATAATGCCTTTCGGCCCATATCAAACATAGCATCCATATCACATACATATTGCATACAAAACAGGCAACACATAGCATATGATATATCTTGTAGCGTACCAGACCTTCCGGTCACACATAAGTACCCTTCTAGGTACAGTATAGTGAGAAGACTCACCTCGTATGATGTCTAGAATCTCACGTGCTCGATATCTCTGAATCTCGAAACGACGACCTAGCCTCTCCTAATCACAACAAATAATCATCCCAACCATTAACGACTTTCAAGACTATGCTACACCCCCTTCCACTATCCCACAGAAGGGTAAAATACCATTTTACCCTCCCCTTACTCAAAAGTCCACATGTTGACCATAACCCTAAAAGTCAACAAAAGTCAACATCAAGCAGTATGCGGGGCGTACCAGCTCCTGTACACGGGGCGTACCCTTGCAATCCAGAAACCGGGGACGCGACCCACTACGCTGCGCGTACTGGGATTACACCCAATGTACATCCCAGTTTCTTAATTCCTCATTTTAATGTCTTAAACGGTTAAGACATAACCCCACATTTCAGATCTAGCCATTCTAATACCTCTTAATCCATAAAGTCGAAACCTTTAAGCCTTTGCATGGCTATAAAGGTTCCCCACACCTTCTAACACCTTTCCTTTATCCTCCAAAAGTCTAGATCTCATGCATGGCTCAACATTCACGTCCAAGATTGCATTTTTATGAACATACAACTCATATAGTCCTGGAATATGATAGATCTAGGCCAATGGAGACTATTTGCTCATAAAGTCTCCATCTTGGGACCAAAACCCTAGAAATTGGTCCAGGAAGCACACCACACAAACTACAAGGCATGATCTGAACTTTTTACCTTAGGAAGAAGCTCCAACCTTTAAAGTCCTCAGATCTACACTTGTCCACCAACTTCTAGCTTCCACAATGGTCTCCTCTTATCTTTCACCACCTTGAAATGGCACTTTGAAACTTAGAACACTCACACCCAAGCTAAAAACGAAGGAAATACTCTCTTAGGGTTTCTTTCTGAAAGATGGTGGCTGAGAGACAAGACCATCTCATTCCTTTTATAGCCCTCAAGTCATATTAGGGTTTTGAATATGGGCCGGTTACGCCAGGCGTAACCTTAGGTACGCCCAACGTACCCGGATGAAACCGCATACAAAATAAGACCGCGAGTACGCGCAACGTACTACTTGTACGCCCAATGTACTCACAAGCTTAGTACTTAACACAAGGGACCTAATATGACAACTTGGAAAAGATAAAGGGTTAAAAGGTTGAACCTGAATTCCTGGATGTTACAGTTCTCCCCCACTAGAACCAGACTTCGCCCTCGAAGTCTTATACCGAAAACAAGTCCGGATGCTGCTCCCGCATCTCTAAGTCTGACTCCCACATCAGCTCGGACCCCTTCCGATGCTGCCACTGAACCTGCACCAATGGAAACTCCTTGTTCCTCAGAACCTTGATCTTTCGATCCTGAATCGCGATTGGTCTCTCGGCATAATTCAGGCCTGCATCCACCTGAATATCCTCCAGTGGCACTACCGCCGACTCGTCGGCTATGCACTTCCTCAACTGAGACATGTGGAAGGTATCATGAATTTGGCTCAACTCCGCAGGTAGCTCTAGACGATATGCTACTCTGCCTACTCTCACAATTACTTTAAACGGCCCAATATACCGGGGCCCCAACTTGCCCCTCTTCCTGAAACGGATCACTCCTTTCCAAGGAGATGCCTTCAGGAGCACGAAATCACCGACCTGGAACTCGAGCTCAGATCATCGCCTATCCGCATAACTCCTCTGGCGACTCTTAGCGGTCAGCAACCTCTGTCAAACCTGCTGTATCTGCTCTGTCGTCTGAAGCACAATCTCCATACTACCCATCACGCGTTGCCCTACTTCTCCCCAGCAAATGGGGGTCCGACACCTCCGCCCATATAACAGCTCAAAGGGTGGCATACCAATGCTCGTGTGATGGGTGTTGTTATAGGAAAACTCAACCAAAGGCAAATACGTGTCCCAACTCCCTCCGAAATCCAATACGTATGCCCGAAGCATAACCTCGAGCGTCTGAATCGTCCGCTCACTCTGTCCGTCTGTCTGTGGGTGGTATGCGGTATTGAAATGTAGCCTCGTACCCAACTCCTCGTGAAACTTCTTCCAAAATCTGGAAGTAAAACGCACATCTCAATCTAAAACAATCGAGATCGGAAATCCATGTCGCGATACCACCTCCCTCACATACAGCTCTGCCAGCCTCTCAACAGAAGAGCTCTCACTGATAGCAAGAAAGTGAGCGCTCTTCGTCAACCTGTCCACAATCACCCAAATTGCATCGACACCTCTAGCAGTCCTTGGCAATTTGGTGATAAAATCCATGGTAATCTGCTCCCACTTCCACTCGGGAATCTCTAACGGCTGCAACTTACCATGCAGACGTTGGTGCTAGGCCATAACCTTGCGACAGGTCAAGCACCTCTCTACAAACCATGCAACATCCCTCTTCATACAGGGCCACCAATACTCCTTCTTTAAATCCAAGAACATCTTAGTGGCCCCGGGATGGATTGAGAACTTCGACCTATGAGCCTCCTCCATCAAGATGGTATGCGCTCCGCCCACAAACAGTACCCAAATCTGGCCCTGAAAAGTCATAAGTCCTCAGCTATCGGTGACAAACTCTGATACCTGCCCGATCACCCAATCCCTTTTGCGGTTCTCCGGTCTCACGGCCTCTATCTAGGCCCCTCAAATGGTGTCCAACACCGGAGTCATCACTGTCAACCTCATACAAATGTCTCAAATCGGGGCGCTCTCCGCCCTACGGGTCAAATCATCGGCTACAACATTAGCCTTGCCCGGGTGGTACAGGATCTCACAATCATAATCCTTTACCACATCCAATCATCTCCTCTGGCGCATATTCAGGTTGGGCTGATCCATCAAGTACTTCAGACTCTTGTGGTCTGTGTATATGGTACACCGAACCCCATACAGATAGTGACACCAGATCTTGAGGGCAAACACCACATCCACCAGCTCTAGGTCGTGGGTGGGATATCTCGAATCATGAGGCTTCAGCTGCCTCGATGCATATGCTATCACGTGCCCCCTTTGCATAAGCACTGCTCCCAATCCGGATATCGATGCATCACAATATACCACAAAATCCTCCATCCCTTCCAGAAGGGCTAACACCGGGGCTTTGCTAAATCTCTGGCGAAGTGTCTCAAACGAGGTCTGCTGCTTCGGACCCCATGAAAATGCAACACCCTTCCGGGTCAACTTGGTAAGTGGCACGACGATCTTGGAGAAATCCTTAATAAATCTTCGATAATAACCGGCTAATCCCAGAAAGCTCCTGATCTCAGTGGGCGATCTCGGCACCTCCCACCTCATGACTGCCTCAATCTTGGACTGGTCGACCAATATCCCATTCTGGTTGACGAGATGTCCGAAGAACTGAACCTCTCGTAGCCAGAAATCACACTTGGAGAATTTAGCATAAAGCCTCTCCGAACTCAATACCTCGAGAATCTCTCTCAGATGCTTCTCGTGCTGCTCTCTAGATTTCGAATACACCAAAATATCGTCAATGAATACGATCACCGACCGGTCCAGCATCGGCCTGCACACCCTGTTCATGAGATCCATGAACGTAGCTGGTGCATTGGTGAGCCCAAAAGGCATCACCACGAACTCGTAATGCCCATAACGAGTTCTGAACGCTGTCTTCTAGATATCTTCATCCCGAACCCTCATCTGATGATAACCCGACCTCAAGTCTATATTGGAGAACCAAGACGCCCCCTGCAACCGATCGAATAGATCATCGATCCTTGGCAACGGATAACGGTTCTTCACCGTTAACTTGTTCAACTCCCGGTAATCAATGCACATCCGGTGTGAACCATCCTTTTTCTTGACAAAAAGGATCGGTGCTCCCCAAGGCGAGCTACTCAGTCGAATAAAACCCTTCCCCAACAGCTCCTGAAGCTGCAAGGATAACTCCTGCATCTCTTGCGGCACGAGGCGATAAGGCGCCTTGGCGACAGGTGCTGCTCCCGGAACCAAATCGATACGGAACTCCACTTGCCTCTCGGGAGGAACACCCGCCAATTCCTTGGGAAAAACATCCGGGAACTCGCACACTATCGGAACCCCATCAATCGAACTTGGCCTCCCAGCGGCCACCCATGTGTCCATCACATGGGCTACGAATCCACTACAACCTTGCTGCAAACTCTGCCTCGCCCTGGCAGCCGAACAAAACGCTAACCCACATCGTGTTCCCTCGCCATACACCGTAAGCACTCCCCCACTGGGGTTTCGTATCGTCACCAACTGACGCTCGCAGTCTATAACAGCTCCATATTGGCTCAACCAATCCATGCCCACTATAACACACACATCCCCCATCGCAATCGGACCAGATCTATCAGGATCTCCACACTGAAGATCTCAAGGATACAACCTCGAATCACCTTTGAAGCATGCACTGCTTGCTCATCAGCTATGGAAACTCACAGAGGTCGACTCAACGCCTCTCGATGGATACTAATGTGTTGAATAAATGCCAAGGAACAAATAACCGACTCGCACCCGAGTCAAATAATACCAAAGCAGGTACAGAACTCACAAGAAAAGTACCTACGCATATCATCATATAAACACAATATCTCAAAAAAAAGATAAAATACAAAATACATACTTGCCAAAACATCGGGCGCCGCGCGGACCTCCTCTGCAGTCAGCTGAAAAGCTCTCCCACGAGCCTTCGGAGCCTCGGCCTTCACCGGTCGAACCTCGGTAACCCAAGTAGCAGGCACGGATCCCTGATGCAACTGTGGACACTCGACCTTCCGATGGCCAGTCTGGTTGCAATGAAAGCAAACCATAAATCCCTTGGAGCAATCCTTGGCGATATGCCCCTCCTTGCCACATTTGTAGCAAGCACCCGATCGACAGGTCACCTCATGACCCTTGCCACACTTCCTGCAAGTGCGGCCCTTCTAGCCTCCAGTCCTCGAATTAGCATACTTGGTCCGCTTGGCTATCGGCTGAGACTGAGCCGGCCGTCGATCCATCCTCTGAGACTCGGCCTCCTCCCTGGCCTGAGTCTCCAACTCAATCTACCTCTTCCGGGCATTTGCCTGGAGCTCAGCAAAGGTCCGGTACGTCGAGTTCGACACGAACTCTCGAATGTGCTTCCTTAGAATGCCCAAATACTGGCTCATCCGTGCCTGCTCCGTAGACACCTGCTCAGGTCAGAACATCGCCCTCTCATGAAACTTCCGAGTGACCACAGTAACTGAATCATTACCCTGCTTGAGGGTCAAGAACTCCTGAACCAACCGTTCCCTTTCCACCGGGGGAACATATTCGTCTCTGAACATGGTGGTGAACCCCTCCCATGTCACCGCTGAAATCCCTGCAAGACTGAAGTTCGCTGTCACGAACTTCCACCAATCCTTCGCTCCCAAGCGAAGCTGGTTCAAAGCGAACCGTACCCTCAGATGCTCTGGACATGAACACGTATAGAAGCATCTCTCAATATCAGCAATCCATCTCATCGCAGCGATCAGGTACTGCGTCCCATCAAACTCGGGTGGCTTCATGTTGCTGAACTACCGGAACAGCAACGAGTCACCTCCCTGAGGCCTGGCAGTAGCCATAGCTGCCGTAGCTGCAGCGGCTGCAGCCTTAGTCACTGCGGCGTACCGCTCATCAAAAGTCTCAATCAGTGTGGTCTTGATAGACCCAAACATCTCCAGGATCTCGACCCTGATCGCCACAGCCACCTCATCGTGGATCATCTGACAAAGCTCCTCGTCGCTCACACTGCTCGCCTCAGGTCTGTTGCGTGTCCCAACCATGACGTCTCTGAAATATAACACAATAACATCAAAGACTCATTCGAGCATGCTTGCATTCGATAACTGAACCCTACTTGATCCTTAGCATCAAAAGGATTCTTACCTAGAGTGCGCACTGCTCCGGTCTCTTCGGTAGTACGGGCCCTTATACTACCGCCTACACCGCATCGCTATTCACCCTAAGTCCTACTCCTTGGATCCCAGATCACAAGTACTCTATATCTCGCTGGCAGAGGCTACCCTTCGGTAGACCTCTTATCAACCCCTCACTTCTACCTACTCGCTCTCAAGCATCACATAGCAGCACAAACCTTCCTAGGCTAAGGCATCACAAAATCAGGCCACTCTAGTCCTAATATGAATACCTAGCCAACTCTAGCATGCGTAATATAACATGTCATATCTCATAACACAAAACGTAAGGGCATTTTGGGGATTCACCGTTCAGGCACTGGCTGACCGTACACACTGCTCCGCTCTGTTTGTCTCAAAACCTCTTGCTTTTTAGAAAAATTAATTTTTATCGTTTGAAAATTTTCTCAAATGCTAAGTTTGAGTTCAGTTATGCCCGAAGGTGCATCCGAATCCCTCAAACCAAGGCTCTGATACCAACTTGTAACGACGAAATTTTCAAAACAATTTTTCATTTTTCAACAACCAAGTTTATATTTAACATTCTCAAAAACGCATGTTCCACAATAGTTATCAAAATAGTACATATCCCAAGATCACAAATAAAATCCTCTGACTGTGTGTACGGATCACGCCGGTGCCTTCCCACGGTCCTCGCTAGTACCTGAAATACATAACACAACAACTGTAAGCATAAATGCTTAGTGAGCTCCCCAGAATACCACTTACACACATACTCCTTTCCAGGCCATACTCCACATGACCTTCCGGTCCATGTGTCTCAGGGGACTTCCGTCCCAACCTGGGAAACCTTCCCGTCCCACCCGTGTCGACCTTCCGGTCCATAATTTCCCTGACCTTCCAGTCCACGTCATAATGCCTTCCGGCTCATATCAAACATAGCATCCATATCACATACATAGTGCATACAAAACAGGCAAACATAGCATACAATATATCTCATAGCATACCAGACCTTCCGGTCACACATAAGTACCCTTCCAGATACTGTATAGTGAGAAGACTCACCTCGTATGATGTCTAGAATCTCAGGTGCTTGATATCTCTGAATCTCGAAACGACGACCTAGCCTCGCCTAATCACAAAAAATAATCATCCCAATAATTAATGGCTTTCAAGGCTATGCTACACCCCTTTCCACTATCCCTTGCACTCCAGAAACGGGGTCGCGACCCACTACGCGGCGCGTACTGGGATTACGCCCAACGTACATCCTAGTTTCTTACTTCCTCATTTTAATGTCTTAAACGGTTAAGACATAACCCCACATTTCATATCTGGCCATTATAATACCTCTTAATCCATAAAGTCGAAACCTTTAAGCCTTTGCATGGCTATAAAGGTTCCCCACAGCTTCTAACACCTTTCCTTTATCCTCCAAAAGTCTAGATCTCATGCATGGCTCAACATTCACATCCAACATTGCATTTTTACGAACATAAAACTCATATAGTCCTGGAATATGATAGATCTAGGCCAATGGAGACTATTTGCTCATAAAGTCTCCATCTTGGGACCAAAAAACCTAGAAATTGGTCCAAGAAGCACACCACACAAACTACAAGGCAAGATCTGAACTTTTTACCTCAGGAAGAAGATCTAACCTTTGATGTCCTCAGATCCACACTTGTCCACCAACTTCTAACTTCCACAATGGTCTCCTTTTCTCTTTCATCACCTTGAAATGGCACTTTGAAGCTTAGAACACTCACACCCAAGCTAAAAACAAAGGAAATACTCTCTTAGGGTTTCTTTCTGAAAGATGGTGGCTAAGGGACAAGACCATCTCATTCCTCTTATAGCCCTCAAGTCATATTAGGGTTTTGAATCTGTGCCGGTTACGCCCGGCGTAACCCTAGGTACGCCCATTGTACCCGGATGAAACTGCTTACAAAATAAGCGCGTGAGTACGCGTAACGTACTCCTTCTATGACCAGCGTACTCACAAGCTTAGTACTTAACACAAGGGACCTAATATGACAACTTGGAAAAGATGAAGGGTTAAATGGTTGAACCTGAATTCCTAGATGTTACATAGTCGCTCCCAGCGACTTCCGAAGGAACCTCGACTGTCTAAAACTACTCTATCCATATTGCCACTCAAGATGCCACATTCCTGATGATCCCCTCTCTCGTAGTGTCTGACCGCTCACTGCCAACGAATCTACTACAAAAGGTGAATGCTACCAGAACCATTGTAGTCTTACATCACACCTGGTCTCCAACGACATACCGATTTCCGAATCCGATCCTACAATGGCCTACTCACATCCGTGCGATTGGCCCGCCCTGGCCTAAACCATCTAAATAAATCCGTGAATGAATCATGTGTCTACCACATTCTCACTACCGGGTAGGGATCAACGAATGCTACGGGCCACCCTACAGTCTCACACTCCCATACTAACTGACCACTAATGAATGCTACGGGCCACCCCGTAGTCTTACAACGTTCTACTCTATCTGCCAACTAGTGAATGCTACGGGCCACCCCCATAGCCTTACAACACTTCTACGTTATCTGCTAACTATTGCCACGGACCACCCCGCAGTCTTGCCACAGTTCTCGTGCTATCTGACCACTGGTAAATGCTACGACTATCCCAAAATCTTACAACACCACCCATGCTGACTAATTACTAGTGAATGCTGCAGCTACACCCGCGGACTTATAACACTCTTACACTATCTGGTTGCTAGTGGATGCTACAGCTACACCTGCAAAATTACAACACTCTACCACTATTTGGCTGCTAGCGAATGCTACGGCTACACCCGCAGACTAACATCACTTTCCTTACTAATTCGTTGTTGGGTAATACTGCGGCTATCCCGCAGTCCTACCACACTCTCCAGGCTGTCTCTACCACTGGTTACTACTTAGAAGGCATTCCCGACTCTCCCAAGTCCTGTTGGCGATCCTCCAACCTAATTCCAAAACCATCCCTCAGTTATCAAGTGCTGCTACTATCTTGTAGTCTTACATCCTTGCTACGCTCGCGTTCCGAAAAACAAATCTTCAGCTTTGTTTCCCGAACCAATCATCTACTAATCCCGGTTACATGATCCCAACATTGGGAAGTTCCCCAAACTGCCAACTCCTGCACTCCTCTACCTATACAGTCCCTCGAACTGCTTTCCCTTCCTCCTCGAAGGTCACTAACCCTTCTAAGTTTAGCATACTACCGAACATGAATACTTGAAGGATTCTCCCCCACTTTGATCCAGTTAATCCCTTACAGTTAACCTCTTGAAAAGGATTCCCCATCCTTCATATCATATAAAGGGGTCGATCCACTATCCACAACGCTTACTGTCACACCCTGCTAAAGCGGAACCACGAGGCGTGGCAGTATAAAGGGTTTCATAGCAAAAGTTAAAAGCCAACACCAACCATAGTATTAAAAATCATTATAAATTTACAATGGGTTTGAACAAATTTTAAATGAAATTACAATGTAAATTGAAAGACAACACATGCGAATGCTCCTAAAAGTGAAGTGTCCCTAAGTGCCACTTACTCGATAATTCCTGAAAAAGCATAAAATGAGCATCAACTATAAAAATTGTTGGTGAATACTCACAGATAAAAAAAATAATAATAATATTGGTTTCATGAATCGAAATCAAAGTTTTGATAAAAGTTTCCATAAATAGAAATATATTGCAAAAATGAGTATTAAGTTTGCATAAACAAAGTTCGTTGTTGTAATGAGAAACAAAGTTCATTGCTATAATAAACAAATTTATTGCCTTAATAAATAACAAGTTTATTGCTATAATAAGTAACAAGTTTCATTGCTAAAATAAGTATACAAGTGTTGTTGCTAACATGAGAATACAAGTTTGGTATGTGCATAAAGATTCCATTCATGAGTTCACAACCCAAGCCTAATGACCGAGGGTGCCCTCTTCTATGTCTATCGCTAACATAGGGAAATATGGTAAAATGCACTCAAGCGAATCGTGTGAGTGAGGAGTTGTCTACCTCCTAATAGCGCTATCCATAATAACCATAGGCTCAAAAGAGTTAATGAGTTGTGTCAACTGATTCCAACGACTTAAACGAGATATGGCCTCATGAATTAACAATAGCATACACATACACAACAACATATAGCAACCAAGTTTGATATAAGTCAAATAAAATACAATGAATAATAAATGGTTTTCGGACATGCTTTTCCACCCCAAAACATAAAAACCAAAAATAGAGGGAGTCGTGAATACTCACTATATGATTTGAGATGATGCAAATGGTGCCTTCAACTACGATCCACTTGTACCACTATCGATTCCTACACGATGTTACACACTAATGAGTCTCTAATAGAAAGCTAACACTAGTATATTTGCTTTTACACTAGAATTATGCCATTATTGTGTCAAAATTTGATATTGATAAGTTACAAACATTTTTCTAAAATGGTGAAGTTTTATAACTCATGTGATTAAGACAAGTTTGGATATTAATTTTCCATAATTTTTGTAATAACAATTGAGGGTATTTGAACACTTTTAAATGTGTTTTAAGCTCTTAAAAAGCCAAAATATTATCAAACAGTTTCCAAAAATTCTCAAACTTTGCATTTTGATTATAAACACAGATAAGTCTTCCATAAATTTTCCTTTGAATTTTTGATATGATTAACTATTTTTCCAAAATTTTAAGCCTTCATAACAATATAAATTCGTGAAAAATAGAATCAAAATGATAAAAATTCCCTAACTTTTTATAAAATTGGATTTCCAAACTATTTAACCCAATTTTATGATTTTTGTGAATTTATTTTAATAAAAATTGAAATAAATAGATAACAGTTTCCAAAATTGCCCAAACTTTTTTTTTTATTACTATTATTAAGCATTCTTAAGCTGGGAAAAATATAAAAGGTGGATTTGTAAACTGTGTAACCTGATTTTATGATTTTTCCAAACTTTTTGTAACACTGTTATTATACATTTAGAAGCTGTGAAAAATAAAAAAGATATTTTTCAATTAGTCTTTCTATTTTTATTTGTTTTATCCTCTTAAATAATCATTAATTGGAGAATAATTATTAAACAGTTAAAGTAAATTACGAAATTTTTTGGAAACTTTATTTACAGTGTAAATAATCTGGGAAAAATCCCAATGGTGATTTTTATATAGTGTAATCTGATTTTGTGGATTTAAATGTATTTAATCTTAGAAAATAAGAGCAAAAACAGTATACTAAATATAAAATTCATCAAAAATGTTATTTAGTGTTCTACTCTATTTTAAAGTCTTCTGGTAAACTTTCATGACTTTTGGATGAGTAGAAATAGTTTTCCCATTATTAGTCCATTATAAATAAAAATATCGGGGAAAAATAGGAATGCATTATGAAAAATTTTGAAAATATTTTTCTAAGTCTTCCACATAGGGTAGGACCTGCGAAAATTATTATATAAACTTTTCAAATTACTTAATGAAGTTTTATGATTTATTTGAATTAAACAAAAAGAAAATTCAAAGCCATAGCAAACAGTAATAAAAATTTATGAAACACACTGAGATATCATCATTCACTTTAGGGGTCATCCAATAATTTACCTATAATTTATAGACCTCAGGAAGTATTTTATATGAATTATTGCCCTATTTTCTTGCAATAATTATAATAATTCGAGAAAACTAATTATTTTCTGAGAATTTGTAGAACATCTCATTTTGTTGGTGGAATATAGGGAAAAATCAGATTTTATTAGAGAACCTGTTTTAGATATTTATTTGGGAATAAATCCTTTATAAACCCATTTGAAAGCTTTTTAACAACATGCTTTGATGATCAAGCCTCTAAGCTTGAAAGTGATATAGTGATATAGTGGGAGTGAGAGAACGAATTTTAGGGGATGAAATAGGGTTTACCTCTCTTTCATTTTTTATAAAGTTCATATATTTTATAAAATATTCACCTTAACTTATATATCATTAATAAAACCTTGATTTTTGCCTTATAAATTAAGGGTGATTGTTAATGACTTAAATTTTATTTTCCATGATTATATTTCCCTGAATTTAATTATTTTAAGATAACATTATAAGTTTCATAACTATTTTTATAGAATTCTTGATATTAAATTTTATAAAATTTAGGTTTTAGGGCTTTTAGGGTTTTGAGATTTAATAAATCTTTGGATATCAAAATCCATAGAATCTTTGAGACTTCAATTTATCTTATGGTATTATAACTCTTTTTATAGTTATAAATAATGTTTGTAACTTATTTTATCGGTTTATTGGCATTCTATGTATTGATTCCAAGATTCAAACGAAATTGAGGAATCAAGTATACTAGTCCTAGTTTTCAATTCTGACTTAAGTTCCAACGACACTAGGACCTAATTTCTACCACTAGTTCAAGTGCATGATGTGTGTATATGATTCATGAAAAGGTGTTCGAGTCAAAGAGTGACCTACATTTGGATATTCACTATAGTTAAGTAGTTGTAGAATTCACATATCAATGTGAAATCTAAGTATACTATCCATTTGTTCTAATTGTTTCCAAGTTTCTAGTAGGTTATAACTTAGTTTCTACTTACTAAGTCTAGTATGTGTCATGCATACACATACAACTAAGTTTATCAAATCTAGAAACGATTCGAATTTTCACAGTTGTCACAGTCTCCCCCGGTTGATAGAATTTCGCCCGAAATTCAATTCGTGACGTATTCTATTAGAACTCAGCCATATACAATTGTATAGTTGGAGAGGTGGTGACTTGAAAATCTCTTTGATTATTTTGGGTGAATTCCCCAAGGAAAGAGCCCAACTCTTTAGCTATAATCAAATTAATGTTTCCTAAATTCGAGTTCTTTCGTCTAGATTATGGAAATTTTGGTTCATGGAATCATGATCCAACCATGGTGACCTAGTCGAGAAAGATCATCTAGTTAGATATTATCTGAATTAAGAGAGCGGTATAGGTTTCTTTGAAGCACCAATTGCACTGAGCGTTAAATCCGCATTGATTCTTAAGTCGCATTCTAAATTAGCACTAAGTGTAAATTCACCATCTAATAAAGAAGGGTTTAAGAACAATTTGTTCACTTCCGGGTTGGCTACTAAATATGCAAAAATATGTATAATCTGAAATAAGAAGGGGTAGCATGAATGAAAAAGAAGCGAGCGAGGGTAAGTTCCTAAAGATACGCACTAAGGGTAAGCAATGAAGTTTTGGTACCTCTCGAAGGTAAAGGTTATTTAAGTGTCGTCTATAAAATAAGTTACGAAACGATCGAAGATTTCCGAAGCAATATTTACTACCACGGTTACTCTTACTATAATAAAACAATATTCGAAGAACATATATATATATATATATATATATATATATATATATATATATATATATATATATATATATATATATATATATAGAGAGAGAGAGAGAGAGAGAGAGAGAGTCATTGTCGCAAATGGAGGCAATGCAAGTTTATGATAAATTAAATCACCTTGTCTACATAACAATTTGAGTGATTAGAAACAATAAATAATGTCACTATTATCAAAATGTGTAATAATTCCAAGATAATGAAAATACATGTGTGACGATCAAACGAAGTAGTAAAATAATAAAAAGATAAATTAAAGTTAAATGTTCAAGTCGTCATTAAGGAAATTTTTTTTATAGAAATATTGATATTACGTTTTTTGTAAAATTGACTAATTGTCTAAGTCAAGACAAATACAAGTTTAAGTGGAGTCATAATATTTATGAAAATAAGTTTGAGAGTTTAGGAACTCACTGAAAATAGCAAAGTAGAATACTATTTTTAAGAAATGAATAAAAATATCGATCAATGAAAATAGTGCATTCTTAGTTTAGTGTTTCTATAAAAACAATCATTTAGAGAATAGATAATCATAAAATTCAAAACTTTTGATGTATTTAAAGAAAAGAAGAAACATAAGGATACATATCCTTCACATATATTTTCCGGATATAGAAAAATTATAAGCATAAGGGTATTCATCTTGTGTATTAATTATAAGGAAAAATACAATGAAACTTGCATTTTAATTCTAGTTTCCGCATTTAGAACGAAAGAGCAAATGTAAATAAGGATTACTTGTTTATTGTAGATTTCAAAATAAAAACAAGATGTATATGGTAAAAGGAGTAATTGAATATATAAAAGTTGACTAAATCAAAATTATGCCTCACAACTATACAAGTATTAATCGCTCAAAAGGAAAGGTTAGACTTCTAGTCTTTATGTATACGAACATGATACCAGGAGAAGCAAAATAGACAGAAACAAAGTTAGACAATGTATTATGTTAATATTATTGCGTGCGGGATCTAAAATCAGATGGAGAGTGAGAAATAAAGTTCGGGGAAAGAAAAAGGAAGGTAGCGGTGACAATGATTGTTATTGTTAAAATTTTAAGAACAATACATATAGGTAGATTTAAAACCAGATTGAGATATATTTCAAACTTCAATATTTGATGTATGTTGATGGTTACATAGAAATGTAGAATTTTTAAAGTGTTTTCTAAGGTTTGCTAAAAATTCACGAGTTATCTACTGAGTTAAGCTCCATTTGTGAAAAAGAAGAAACACTAAAACTTGTAATTTAAAATTTGACAGTTTTGATCTTTTTGACTGGGGTCCAACAATGGTTAAAACGGATAAAGTAAAGACTTAACATATTTAGATGAATAATTGTGCATTGTCAAAAGTACGTTGCTGGAAGTTTAAAAGTGAACACTAAGTTTTGCAATGTTGTAAGTTTTATAAACACATATTATAAAACTAAACTGAAATAAAATAAACAAATAAGGTGTGTTTTGAGATATAGGCATCAATGATGTCTTGTAAACACATTTGGATTAGAAAGTTGTAACAATACCATGTTAGGTTACTTGAAAACACATTTAAGTACAATGCCTAAATGAGAAAGTAGTCAAAAGACTTAAAACAAAAGTGGTTTGAAGATCCGATGAAGCTTTTACACATAATATGAACTTCAATGTCATATGTTTAAGTTTTATAGCATAGAGTTTAAACACTTTTATAAAAAAAAATGTTTCTAAGTTTTTCGAAAACATGTCAAAATGGTAAGCACGGTTGAAAATGGTTTATATGCCCTTAAAAGCACATATGTCCATTGAAATGGATTTCAAATGAAAATGAAATAACAAGGTTAAAACCAATAATGGTTAAATTGAGTTTTGAAGAAAAGTGTTAAGTTAAAGCAAGTTGTCAAAAGATTTTTAGCGAGAATATGGCTCAAGGTTCTAAAAGGCGTAAGGCGTGGCGTGGCGGCAAGGCCAAGCCTCAAGCTTAACGAGACGAGCCATGGCGTTTTTCAAGGCGTGATGTAAGGCGGCGATTTTGTATTAATTTATAATTATATTACCGCATAAATATAAATTTATATCAAATATACCTAGTTTTTAGAAGTGTTATATCAACAACTAATAACAGAAAGTTAATAAAAAACACAATACTTGTATGTCCGATTAGAAAAGGTATAAAAAATAGCAAAAAACATGTCTCAAATGAAAAAACACGCGCCATAACACGCCATAACGTGCCATGGCACGCCATATCACGCCTTGCCACGCGCCACGCCTAACAGCAACGTTATGAAGCTTTTCGTAACGGCGACGCCTCGCCTTGGTGCGCCTTTTAGAAGATTGATATGGCTTACATTGTTATGAAATTTCTACTAAGTTGAATGAAGTGGTTATAAAATATTATATCGATGATAAATAAAACTGATGAAGTGAAATAATTTTTCGATGGAAGATTAAGAAGTAAGAAGAAAGTATGCTAGTGTAGTTGATCGTACTTAAATACTAAGGCGAGTACAAAACGAGTATAAGGCGAGTGCCGATGTCTTTTCCCCAAAATAAAGGACAAGAAAAATTGTTTGAAAAAGATTTTTTGGTGTCAATGCAGTTGACGACCTTTTATAGAGGTCAAAGGGATATCCTATGTTAAGTTTTAACCTCAAGGTAGAAACAACCTAGACCTAAATCGTTGCGTAGAAATAAGATCTCACATATAGGTTAAACCTCCATGTCTCCTTGTGAGTCGAATCCGGAATGCCCGCCAATGGTATCCAAGTGATTACTTAGTGGCGACTCATCTACCTCCTTACGCGATGCTCCAATTATCATTCGTGTCGGTATCGAAACACTTTTTCCTAGTTGTAACTCTAATACGAAGACGATGAAGAGGTATTAAGGAATAATTGGTATAGGTTTCGACTTAAGATTATTACGAGTGTATATCTAGCTACTAACTTTACATCTAAAGTCAATAGCTATCGAGGAATACCCATTCTTAGTACTATGTGCATTGCTCCTAGAGTGGCTAGTAATATAACCTAAGTGGTTAACCTAGCACTTGATAAAGAAAAGAATATTTCTAAATAAAGGCATTGTTATAAAAGTGCACTTAGTTTCTAAGTGTATCTAGATGAATGCCTATAATATGCAATGCCAGTACACACACCGAAAAATTTTGTTTTTCAAAAGTTTAAGTTGAAAATTGTTTTGAACATAATTCTACTATAACCGTTTCTAGCCTCACCTTAACGTTCCTTAATTAAGCATTGTTGGCTAGGCTATACTTAATTAAAGTCCAATAATGTGTACTCGAATTAGTTATATTAGTAGTATGTTCAGTATTTGAAAGAAACATTTTTAAATTTTTTGGCTATAGTTGTGGTTCTACAAAGGAAAACCGGTATTCTCTGTAACCTTCGGCTCTGATACCATTTATGTCACACCCCGCTAAAGCGGAAACACGAGGTGTGGCAGTATAAAGGGTTTCATAGCAAAAGTTAAAAGACAACACCAACCATAGTATTAAAAATCATTACAAATTTACAATGGGTTTGAACAAATTTTAAATGAAATTACAATGTAAATTGAAATGCAACACATGCGAATGCTCCTAATAGTGAAGTGTCCCTAAGTGCCACTTACTCCATGGTTCCTGAAAAAGCATGTAAAACGAGCGTCATCTATAAAAATAGTTGGTGAGTACTTACAGATAAAAAAAAAATAATAATAATATTGGTTTCATGAATCGAAATCAAAGTTTTGATAAAAGTTTCCATAAATAGAAATATATTACAAAAATGAGTATTAAGTTTGCATAAACAAAGTTCGTTGTTGTGATGAGAAACAAAGTTCATTGCTATAATAAACAAATTTACTGTCATAATAAATAAAAGTTTATTGCTATAATAAGTAACAATTTTCATTGCTAAAATAAGTATACAAGTGTCGTTGCTAACATGAGAATACAAGTTTGGTATGTGCATAAAGATTCCATTCATGAGTTCACAACCCAACCCTAATGACGGAGGGTGCCCTCTTCTATATCTATTACTAACATAGAGAAATATGGTAAAACGCACTCAAGCGAATCGTGCGAGTGAGGAGTTATCTACCTCCAAATAGCGTTATCCATAATAACCATAGGCTCAAAAGAGTTAATGAGTTGTGTCAACTGATTCCAGTGACTTAAACGGGATATGGCCTCATGAATTAACAATAGCATACACATACACAACAACATATAGCAACCAAGTTTGATACAAGTCAAATAAAATACTACGAATAATAAATGGTTTTCGGACATGCTTTTCCACCCCAAAACATAAAAACCAAAAATAGGGGGAGTCGTGAATACTCACTATATGATTTGAGATGATGCAAATGGTGCCTTCAACTACGATCCACTTGTACCACTATCGATTCCTACACGATGTTACACACTAATGAGTCTCGAATAGAAAGCTAACACTAGTATATTTGCTATTATAATAGAATTATGCCAATATTGTGTCAAAATTTAGTATTGATAAGTTACAAACATTTTTCTGAAATGGTGAAGTTTTATAACTCATGTGATTAAGACAACTTTGGATATTAATTTTCCAAAATTTTTGTAATATCAGTTGAGGGTTTTTTCAACACATTTAAATGTGTTTTAAGCTCTTAAAAAGCCAAAATTTTAAGCCTTCATAACAATATAAATTCGTGAAAAATAGAATCTAAATGATAAAATTTCCCTAACTTTTTATGATACTGGCATTAGACATAATTAAGCTGGGAAAAATATAAAAATGAATTTCCAAACTATTTAACCCAATTTTATGATTTTTGTGCATTTATTCTAATAAAAATTGAAATAAATAGAAAACAGTTTCCAAAATTGCCTAAACTTTTTTTTTATTACTGTTCTTAAGCATTCTTAAGATGGGAAACATATAAAAATGGATCTATAAACTATTTAACCTAATTTTATGATTTTTCCAAACATTTTGTAACACTGTTATTATACATTTAGAAGTTGTTAAAAATAGAAAAGATAATTTTCAATTAGTCTTTCTATTTTTATTTGTTTTATCCTCTTAAATAATCATTAATTGGAGAATAATTATTAAACAGTTAAAGTAAGTTACAAAAATTTTTGTAAACTTTATTTACTGTGTAAATAATCTGGGAAAAATCCCAATGGTGATTTTTATATAGTGTAATCCGATTTTGTGGATTTACATGTATTTAATCTTAGAAAATAGGAGAAAAATAGTATAGTAAATATAAAAATCATAAAAATTTTTATTTAATGTTATACTCTATTTTATGGTCATCAAAATTCTATGTATTGATTCCAAGATTCAAGCGAAATTGTGGACTCAAGTATACTAGTCCAAGTTTTCAATTCTGACTTAAGTTCCAACGAGACTAGGACCTAATTTCTACCGCTAGTTCAAGTGCATGATGTGTGTATATGATTCAAGAAAAGGTGTTCGAGTCAAAGAGTGAACTAAATTTGGATATTCACTATAGTTAAGTAGTTGTAGAATTCACATATCAATGTGAAATCTAAGTATACTATCCATTTATTATAATTGTTTTCAAGTTTCTAGTAGGTTGTAACTTAGTTTCTAGTTACTAAGTCTAGTATGTGTCATGCCTACACATACAACTAAGTTGATCAAATCTAGAACCGATTCGAATTTTGATGTTTGTCATGGTCTCCCCCGGTTGAAAGAATTTCACCCGAAATTCAATTCGTGACGTATTCTATTAGAACTCAGTCGGATACAATTGTATAGTAGGAGAGGTGGTGATTTGAAAAGCTCTTTGATGATTTTGGGTGAATTCCTCAAGGAAAGAGTCCAACTCTTTAGCTATAATCAAACTAATGTTTCCTTAATTCGAGTTCTTTCGTCTAGATTATGGAAAATTTGGTTTATGGAATCATGATCCAACCATGGTGACCTAGTCGAAAAAGATCATCTAGTTAGATATTATCTGAATTAAGAGAGCGGTATAGGTTTTGCTGAAGCACCAAATGCACTGAGCGTTAAATTAGCATTGATTCTTAAGTCGCATTCTAAATTAGCACTAAGTGTAAATTCGCCATCTAATAAAGAAGGGATTAAGAACAATTTGTTCACTTCTGGGTTGGCTACTAAATATGCAAAAATATATATAAACTGAAATAAGAAGGGGTAGCACGAATGAAAAAGAAGCGAGCGAGGGTAAGTTCCTAAAGATACACACTAAGGGTAAGCAATGAAGTTTTGGTACCTCTCGAATGTAAAGGCGATTTAAGTGGCGTTTATAAAATAAGTTACGAGACGATTGAAGATTTCCGAAGTAATATTTACTACCACGGTTACTCTTACTATAATAAAACAATATTCGAAGAAAAACTAATTATTTTCTGAAAAGTTGAAGAACATCTCATTTTGTTGGTGGAATACAGGGAAAAATTGGATTTGATCAGAAAAATTGTTTGAGATATTTATTTGGGAATAAATTCTTTATAAACCCATTTGAAAGCTTTTTAACAACATATTTTGATTATCAAGCCTCTAAGCTTGAAGATCATCACATGCATGTTGCTTTATGGGTTAAATACTACCTCAAACATCATAAAATCGTGGTTATGAACATATGATTCATAATCCACCCATAGAATGGTGTAGAAGAAGAAGAAAATGCAAGAAAACATAAAGTTATGAAGGCCAAATTCAAAGGAGAATGAAGGTTTTGTGATTACCTTAAGAACAACACTTGATGATGAAAGTTTTAAGTGTTATGTGTAACAGCCCGGATTTCCAGGTATCTTTTATGTTTATGTTTTTGGTGCTTTGAGAGGGGACTCGGCGAGTTGGAGCTCAGACTCGCCGAGTAGGATCGCGGTTCTGGTCGCGGGTTCGCGCCTGGACTCGGCGAGTCCAGGGTATGGACTCGGCGAGTCTGCGCTGTTTAATGAAACCATAATTTCTCGGGTTTGGGACCTAATTAAAGGGCCTTATGGCCGTCATTTGTGCTCACCAGTCCCTTGAGTGAAACCCTAATCGAGTGTGAGCGTTTGGAGCAAGTAGGAGGCCATTATTGATCTTGGAGGTGTCATCTTGCAAGGGAAAGGGAGGATCAGCTAAGGGGAAAGCAAGGGGAGCCATTTTCTGAGAGGTTGGAGTCCAGAGCATCACTATTGTGGTAATATCTTCGAGCTATCCTCTTCTATGTTGATGTTTATTTGATTTAGGGTTTATTGAACCCTTTTGGGGATAAATCTAGAGCCCCCTTGGCCCTTTAAGCGATTTAGACCTTAGATCTGGACCCTTGGAGGTCCAGAGTGTCCCTTTGTCCAGGCTTTCTGTGAATCAATGGAGGTTTTGGATTGGAATCAAGCGATTTAGACCTTAGATCTGGACCCTTTGATGCCCGAGAGCAGTGGTACCAGTGATGAGGAGATCCGCCGGATCATTCATGAGGAGGTGGCTACGGCCATCAGGGCAGAGATACCGGAGATGTTTGGGTCTATAAAGACCACGCTGATTGAGACGTTTGACGAGCGTTATGCCGCTCTTTCTGAGGCTGCTGTTGCAGCGGCTACCGCAGCGATTGCTGCTGCGAGGCCGCAAGGTGGTGATGCGTTGCTGTTCCGGGAGTTCAGCAACACAAAACCACCAGAGTTTGATGGGACCCAGGATCCGGTGGCAGCGATGAGGTGGATATCTGATATTGAGGGGTGCTTCTTCACTTGCTCGTCTCCTGAGCATTTGAAGGTTCGGTTCGCGTTGAACCAGCTTCGCTTGGGAGCGAAGGACTGGTGGAAGTTTGTGACAACGCATTATACGCCTGCTGAGCTTGCGGCAGTGACCTGGGAGAGGTTCACTGTCATGTTCCGAGATGAGTACGTTCCCCAGGTGGAGAGGGAGCGTTTGGCACAGGAGTTTCTGACCCTCAAGCAGGGTACTGAGTCGGTTACAGCGATCACGAGGATGTTTCATGAGAGGGCGATGTTCTGCCCTGAGCACGTGTCCACTGAGCAGGCACGTATGAGTCGTTATTTGAGCGTTTTGAGGCGGGATATTCGGGAGTTCACGGCGAACTCCTCGTACCGGACATTTGCTGAGCTTCAGGCAAATGCCCGGAAGAGGGAGATCGAGCTAGAGACTCAGGCTAGGGAGGATGCGGAGTCTCAGGGGAAGGATCGGCGACCGACACAGTCTCAGCCGGCAGCCAAGCGGGCCAAGCCCGCTGATCCCAAACCAGGGAGCCAGAAGGGCCGCACTTGTGGGAAGTGTGGCAAGGGTCATGATGAAGTCTGCCGAGCGGGATCTTGCTACAAATGTGGAAAGGAGGGGCATATGGCCAAGGATTGCCCCAAGGGGTTTGCAGTGTGCTTCCACTGCAATCAAACCGGACACCAGAAGGCCGAGTGTCCGCAGCTGCGAGGGTCATCTCAGGGAGCACCTCAGGGATCTGCCCCTGCCGCCATCAGAGCTACAGAGAGTCGGCCAGTGAAGGCCGAGGCGCCGAAGGCACGAGAGAGAGCCTTTCAGCTGACCGTGGAGGAGGTCCGCGCAGCGCCCGATGTCGTGGCTGGTATGTGTTCTTTCCTATATTTATTTTGATGTTGAGATATTATGCTTTTGTTATGTTATGCGTAGGTACTTTTCTTGTGAATTCTGTACATGCCTTGGTGTTGTTTGACTCGGGTGCGAGTCGGTCTTTTGTATCTTTGGCTTTTAGTCAGCATATCAGTGTTAGTCGTGAGGCGTTGAGTTGGCCTCTGAGAGTTTCCATAGCTGATGAGAGGGTGATATATGCCATGGAGGTTCTCCGAGGGTGCGTAGTTGAGGTATTCGGTGTTGAGTTCCCGATTGACCTGATTCCTATTGTTATGGGTGATGTCTGTGTCATTGTGGGCATGGATTGGTTGAGCAAATTCGGTGCGGTCATCGACTGCGAGCGACAGCTGGTGACGATACGAGACCCTAGTGGGGGAGTTCTTTCGGTATACGGCGAGGGTACATGTTCAGGATCAGCGTTTTGTTCGGCCGCTAGGGCGAGGCAATGTCTACAGCAGGGCTGTAAGGGTTTTGTGGCGTATGTGATGGATACGCGGGTGATTTCCGAGAGGCCGAGTTCAGTGGAGGAGGTTCCGGTAGTGCGTGAGTTCCCGGATGTATTTCCCGAGTAGTTGCCGGGTGTGCCTCCTGTGAGGCAAGTAGAGTTCAGTATCGATTTGGTTCCGGGGGCTGCGCCTGTCGCTAAGGTGCCTTATCGCCTTGCACCTCCAGAGATGCAAGAGTTATCCTCACAGCTTCAGGAGCTGCTGGGGAAGGGGTTTATTCGGCCGAGCAGCTCGCCGTGGGGAGCACCTATCCTGTTCGTCAAGAAGAAGGATGGTTCACACCGGATGTGCATTGATTACCGAGAGTTGAACAAGCTGACGGTCAAGAATCGTTACCTATTGCCGAGGATCGACGATTTGTTCGATCAGTTGCAGGGAGCATCTTGGTTTTCCAAGATCGATTTGAGATCGGGATATCATCAGGTGAGAGTGCGGGATGAGGACGTCCAGAAGACAGCGTTCAAGACGCGTTATGGGTATTATGAGTTTGTGGTGATGCCTTTTAGGCTCACCAATGCCCCGACAGTGTTCATGGATCTCATGAACCGAGTGTGTAGACCGATGCTGGATCGGTCGGTGATTGTGTTTATCGACGACATTCTGGTATATTCGAGATCTAGAGAGCAGCATGAGGAGCATCTGAGAGAGGTTCTTGGAGTTCTGAGATCGGAGAGGCTCCATGCCAAATTCTCCAAGTGTGATTTCTGGTTGCGAGAGGTTCAGTTCTTAGGACATCTCGTTAACCAGGAAGGGATTTTGGTCGACCCGGCCAAGGTGGAGGCAGTGATGAGTTGGGAGGTGCCGAAGTCACCCTCCGAGATCAGGAGTTTCCTAGGGTTGGCAGGGTATTATCGGAGATTTATCAAGGATTTCTCCAAGATCGCAGTGCCACTCACCAGATTGACCTGGAAGGGTGTTGCTTTTTCTTGGGGCCCCGAGCAGCAGGCCTCCTTTGAGACACTTTGCCAGAGGTTGTGCAAAGCCCCGGTGTTAGCTCTTCCGGAAGAGATGGAGGACTTTGTGGTATTCTGTGATGCATCGATTTTGGGATTGGGAGCGGTGCTGATGCAGAGAGGGCATGTGATAGCATATGCATCGAGGCAGCTGAAGCCTCATGAGACGAGATATCCCACCCATGATCTAGAGTTGGGGGCAGTGGTGTTCTCCCTCAAGATTTGGCGTCACTACTTGTATGGGGTTCGGTGTACGATATACACGGACCATAAGAGTCTGAAGTATTTGATGGATCGGCCCAACCTAAATATGCGTCAGAGAAGGTGGTTGGATGTGGTCAAGGATTATGATTGTGAGATCCTGTACCACCCAGGCAAGGCTAATGTGGTAGCCGATGCGTTGAGCCACAGGGCGGAGAGCACTCCACTGCGGGATGCGTGTTTGAGATTGACCGTGATAGCTCCGGTATTGGACGCCATTCGCGGGGCACAGGCCGAGGCTGTGCAACCTGAGATGCAAAAGAGGGAACAGGTTGTTGGTTTGGTTTCAGAGTTCGTGACCGATGGTCGGGGTCTTATGACATTTCAGGGGCGTATCTGGGTACCGTTTGTGGGAGGAACGCGTACCACTTTGATGGAGGAGGCTCATCGGTCGAAATTTTCGATCTATCCGGGGGCCACTAAGATGTATTTGGATTTGAGAAAGGAGTATTGGTGGCCCTGTATGAAGAGGGACGTCGCATGGTTTGTTGAGAGGTGCTTGACCTGCTGTAGGGTTAAGGACGAGCACCAAAGGCCGCATGGCAAGTTGCAGCCATTGGAGATTCCCGAGTGGAAGTGGGAACAGATCACTATGGATTTCATCACCAAATTGCCGAGGACTGCCAGAGGAGTTGATGCAATTTGGGTGATTGTGGACAGGTTGACGAAGAACGCTCACTTCCTTGCCATTAGTGAGAGTTCTTCAGGAGAGAAATTGGCGGAGGTGTATGTGAGGGAAGTGGTATCTCGGCATGGGGTGCCGATCTCGATTGTTTCGGACTGTGATGTGCGTTTCACTTCCAGGTTTTGGAAGAAATTTCATGAGGTGTTGGGTACTAGACTGCATTTTAGTACCGCATATCATCCCCAGACAGACGGTCAGAGTGAGCGGATGATTCAGATGCTTGAGGACATGCTCCGAGCATGTGTGTTGGATTTCGGGGGTAGCTGGGATGCGCATTTACCCTTGGCAGAGTTTTCCTACAACAACAGCCATCATTCGAGCATTGGTATGCCGCCCTTTGAGCTGTTGTATGGGAGGAGGTGTCGGACCCCCATTTGTTGGGGAGAGGTTGGTCAGCGAGTGATGGGCAGTACAGAGATCGTGCTTCAGACGACAGAGCAAATTCAGCAGGTCAGACAGAGGCTGTTGACCGCTCAGAGCCGACAGAAGAGTTATGCAGACAGACGCCGGTCCGATCTTGAGTTCCAGGTCGGCGACTTCGTTCTCCTGAAGGTCTCTCCTTGGAAAAGAGTGATTAGATTCAGGAAGAGGGGCAAGTTGGGGCCCCGGTATATTGGTCCATTTCATGTGGTTGCGAGGGTAGGCCGGGTAGCTTATCGTTTGGAGTTGTCAGAAGAGTTGGGGCAGATTCACGACACTTTTCATGTGTTGTAGTTGAGGAAGTGTATAGCCGACGAGTCGGCAGTGGTTCCATTAGAGGATATTCAGGTGGATGCGAGCCTGAATTATGCCGAGAAGCCAGTGGCCATCAGAGATCGGAAGATCAAGGTTCCGAGGAACAAGGAGGTACCTCTGGTGTTGGTTCAGTGGCAACATCGGAAGGGATCAGAGATGACCTGGGAGCCGGAACGTGAGATGCGTGAGCAGCATCCAGAGCTATTTTCAGAGCGAGACTTCGTGGGCGAAGTCTAGTTCTAGTGGGGGAGAGTTGTAACAGCCCGGATTTACAGGTATCTTTTATGTTTATGTTTTTGGTGCTTTGAGAGGGGACTCGGCAAGTTGGAGCTCAGAATCGATGAGTAGGATCGCGGTTCTGGTCGCGGGTTCGCGCCTGGACTCGGCGAGTCCAGGGTATGGACTCGGCGAGTCTGCGCTGCTTAATGAAACCCTAATTTCTCGGGTTTGGGACCTATTTAAAGGGCCTTATGGCCGTCATTTGTGCTCACCAGTCCCTTGAGTGAAACCCTAATCGAGTGTGAGCGTTTGGAGCAAGTAGGAGGCCATTATTGATCTTAGAGGTGTCATCTTGCAAGGGAAAGGGAGGATCAGCTAAGGGGAAAGCAAGGGGAGCCATTTTCTGAGAATTTGGAGTCCAGAGCATCACTATTGTGGTAATATCTTCGAGCTATCCTCTTCTATGTTGATGTTTATTTGATTTAGGGTTTATTGAACCCTTTTGGGGCTAGATCTAGAGCCCCCTTGGCTCCTTAAGCGATTTAGACCATAGATCTGGACCCTTGGAGGTCCAGAGTGTCCCTTTGTCCAGGCTTTCTGTGAATCAATGGAGGTTTTGGATTGGAATCCTTATGCCTTGGGTCAAAATGCTATTTATGAGCCATGGGGTGTGTTGTGAACACCAAGTTAAGGGCTTTACGTGATGAATCAGTCTAGGAAGGCCAGATCTATGAATTGTTGGAGCAGATCTGACCTTAGAAGCGAGTTTGAGTGATTGCATGGCATGGACTCGCCGAGTCCGATGAGCAGACTCGGCGAGTAGCTTGAAGATTGCCCTTAGATCGGCCAGTGAGTGGTCCAGTCGAGTCATAGGTTGACTCAGTGAGTCAGGACGAGTTAGAGAGGGTGGTCAGGTGGACTGAGTCGAGCTGGGACTCGCCGAGTTGTTCTTGAGACTCGGCGAGTTAAGTCGGGGTGGCCCCGCGATTCTTCCAGGTGGAACTCGTCGAGTCAGGGGGAGTACTCGACGTGTCAAAAGGGAATTCCGGAGAGGTTGGTGAAAACGTCTAGACTCGCCGAGTCGCCATAGTGCACTCGCCGAGTCCGGTCAAAGTTGACCGTTGACTAGAGTTGACCAGTGTTGACTTCTTAGGGGTAGTCAACCTTAGTGTAAAGAGTGTTAACTAGAGACATATGATGTTATAGGAGGATTATAGCTCGGAGGATCGAGCACGAGGGATTCCAGGATTGTGAGCCATCGAGATACGCGGGGTGAGTCTTCTCACTATACTTTACCTTGAGTAGGTAATCAGAGTTATGTGTCAGAGTATGTGTTATGTGTATGCTATGTGTTGTACTGCATGATGTCTATGTGATTTATGCTGTGCATGTTTATAGAGTTGGAACCGGAAGGTTCCCAGAGTTAGAACCTGAGGGTTCACAGAGCTTGGGTGCACGGACCCACAGAGTTATAGCCTCGAGTGGCTAATATATATATATATATATATATATATATATATATATATATATGTGTGTGTGTGTGTGTTTATGTGGTATTTTGGGGAACTCACTAAGCTTTGTGCTTACAGTGTTAGTGTTGTTGTTTCAGGTACTAGCGATGACCGTGGGAAGGCGCCGGCTTGATCTGTACACACGCATGAGATTTTTGATATACATTGATCTTGGGATTTTGTATATTGTGAATTGAGATTTAAACTTGATGTTTTTTTGGAAAGTTAATGAGATATGTTTTTATAAATTGTGAAAAATTATTTTAAAATTTACGGTGTTACATTATGAGGTTATGTTTTCTGGAAAATTTCGTGGTTTAGAGGGTGGAGAAGGGAGAGAATGAAGTTGGTAATTGAGAGTGAGAGAGAGTGAAGTGTGAAAGAGAAGGAAGAGTGTAAGAGTTGTTTAAATGATATCTACTTTGGAAAGTGATATAGTGGGAGTGAGAGAACGAATTTTAGGGGATGAAATAGGGTTTACCTCTCTTGTAGTTTTTATAATGTTCATATATTTTCTAAAATTATAAATTCTTTATAAAATATTCACCTTAACCTATATATCATTCATAAATCCCTGATTTTTGCCTTATAAATTAAGGGTGAATGTTAATGACTTGAATTTTATTTTCCTTGATTATATTTCCCTAAATTTAATTATTTTAAGATAATATTATAAGTTTCATAACTATTTTTATAGAATTCTTGATGTTAAATTTTATAAAATTTAGGTTTTAGGGCTTTTAGGGTTTTGAGATTTAATAAATCTTTAGATATCAAAATCCATAGAATCAATGAGACTTCAATTTATCTTATGGTATTATAACTCTTTTTATAGTTATAAATAATGTTTGTAACTTATTTTATCGGTTTATTGGCATTCTATGTAGTGATTCCAAAAATCAAGCGAAATTGAGGAATCAAGTATAATAGTCCTAGTTTTCAATTCTGACTTAAGTTCCAATGAGACTAGGACCTAATTTCTACCACTAGGTCAAGTGCATGATGTGTATATGATTCATGAATAGGTGTTCGAGTCAAAGAGTGACCTAATTTGGATATTCACTACAGTTAACTAGTTGTAGAATTCACATATCAATGTGAAATCTAAGTATACTATCCATTAATTCTAATTGTTTCCAAGTTTCTAGTAGGTTATAACTTAGTTTCTAGTTACTAAGTCTAGTAAGTGTCATTCATACACGTACAATTAAGTTTATCAAATCGAGAACCGATTCAAATTTTGACGGTTGTCACACTTACCTTTGCTGAAATATAACCGATCTATACTCGAACGACACCTTCCTGAAGGTAGTGAGATGCTACCGAGTCTCATACATACTTGCTACCGTTACTGCATCTGAACTAACCTGCTCTACAGGGACGTCCTCCAACTATCATTCTAAAATCCAAAATTTGCAGATGGCATATAACTCAATCACAAGTAGGCCACAAAATTCCGAAGTATCATTATCATTACCTATTTAGAACCATAACAATAGAGTCATTACAAAAGGGAGAATTCAAACGACATACCTGCGATCTAGTGCGGCTCGATCTTGACTTCCTGCGGGACAATGGGCGGCTGAACCTGGACTCTCTCCTTCTTACAATCTCAACACACATGCCCCTTTGCCCCGCACTTGAAACACCTAAACTTGTGACAAGCAAACCCTTGAGTCCCTCCACACTTACCACACACCTCAAGGTCCTCCCGACTTCCAACACCCAAGTCAGCTGAGTATGATTCCTCACTTCTTCCCAATTGTCGTGAAATAAGTGCTCGCTTCCTTTTACCGAGCTGCTCATCCAAACCAATCTCCTTCTCCCGAGCTACCCCGACTACATGTCACACCCCAAAACTAAGAACGGCGGAAACATTCTGGGGCGGAGGACGTCATGTAAAGTAATCACAACACAGTAAATGTAAATAAGCAAACAACATCATCCATTGCATTAAATATATAAATTTAATACAAGCGTGTTCTGTACAGTTTTAGACACCAAAAATATAACGTAAATCAAAATAATAATATGATGAGTCTTGAGTGCGCTCTATCATCTCAAAAGCTGGCATCGGTACCTGTCTACTGATGACCTGAGAATACAAGTTATTTTGAAAGAGTTTATCAGCATTAAGCTGGTGGGTTCATAAGTATTTTAATGTCGGTGTTTGTTGTAAAAAAGGTTTGAACCTGTCTCAATGTATAAGTTTGTAAAAGTGTAAGTAAATGTTTGAAAGTGTTTGTAAAAGTTTGAATCTCTCAGAAAATCCTATATTTTCTATAAAAGTAACCTTCTACCAAGGCTAAACTGTTTTGTAAACTCGTCTGTTGTAAAAGTGTGTAATTACCCAAGTATAACTATCATTTGTTAAAAATATAGTTTGTACATTAATGCTTAAGTGAGGTTATCACTAAAATATGTAATGGGTAAATCATTGTAGTACTGTAGTTTTGTAAAATAAGAACTACTGTTGTACTAGTTACTACTACTACCTTAAACCGGATTTATATTAAGGTATAATGTGATAATTGCACCATACTATCGACTGATAACAACGACATAAAGAACGGTCGTAATAACGGAATGACGTTTGGCACCCGTGGACCTGCAGGTCCGGCTGTAGCTAGCAGCAAGGTGTAGGATAGTCAATCCAGTATAGATCTATACGCAAACTCAACGCTCTCCCTCCAAGAGAATTCTGGCTACAACTCGGGCCATGACATTTAAGGCATGCTCCGATACAGTGGATCACATTTTGCAACGTATTAATGTAAGGGTAATGTTTCTCGTTCTAGTATAGTTGTATATGTTCTCATAGTATAGTAATGTATAGACTCGTGAATGAACTGACTCATTGATCTAGCAGTTGTAATAGTATGATTCTGTGTTACCCCGATGGTAACTTACTAATGGTGCGTCTAGTACGTATGAATATGGAAGTACTTTTATGTCTATATATGTATATTTGATATGTAATTAATATGGAAACGACCTTCGGATGGTCACCCGAAATCCCACCAGACCACATCCAAATCGAGAAAAAGGAAATAGGGTGGATGGCCTTCCTAAGCCCTTTAAACATTATTTATACATCTATACATATATGGGCATGCAATTTATAATATAAAAGCATAAATAAGTATTTATAAGACATTTGAAACATAAGTATTATTTTTAAAGAAAGATCGACTTGATGTCAATCTATAAAACAATTTGAAGGCATAGATTTGATTAAAACAGTTTAAGTATAATGAACATTTTTTTAAATCACATTTGTAGTATAAATTTGAAAAGTAAATGGGTTTGGAAAACATTTTGAAGTAAAACAGTTTGATAGACAGCTTGAACAGTGATAAAATTCACTGGTTTCCCTAGTTATTAATCACATGTGATTAATGCAATCACATGTGATTGAAGCAATAACTATAAGTATTTAACTTGTATCCCCCCCCTTGAAAGCATATAAAAGAATTTTCGTCTCGGGAAATGGATTATCTCGGGATTCTCGGGAATCTCGGGAGTAAAATCGACCCTCGGGACTTGAGCAAAAATACCAGAGCTTCGGGTTTGAACGGGCATGGAAAACGAGGCAAGATCGTGAGAGAAAGGAGAGAAATGAGCAAAATTTCCGGAAAGCCTCGCATTCTATTTATAGGAAGGCTGAACCGCCTCGGTACGCGGGGCGTACGCTCGTACGCAGCGCGTACGCGTACGTCATGCATGACCGAAGCCTCGACTGCCTCGGCTTCGGATGGGACGGGTCGGTGGGGAGGCGGGTCGGATGGGACATCGGGTCGGACGGGTCGGTCGGACGGGTCGGAAACCTCGGATAGGGCGACGTGGATGATCCGAGGCCCTTGATCTGAGTACGCGGGGCGTACGAAGGTACGTAGGGCATACTTCGGTCCTATCCGATGACTCCCCTTCGGATAATACCGGGAGTTTATAAATAAATTTATATTTATTTTAAATAAACTTCTAAAATTCATATCTCCCTCATACGAACTCCGTTTTTGACGTTCTTTATATCCACGTGAAGGTGAGACCAAGATCTACAACTTTCGTTTAGATTCCGTTGGCAAATTCCGAAATTATTTTTATTATCTATTTATTAAAAAGACGTGTTTAAAGAATTTCTTCAAAAATTCATAACTTCTTCATCCGAAGTCAGATTTTAGGGTTCTTTATATGTACGAAAACCTTGATATGATTCCTACTACTTTAATTAACCCAAATAAGATTTTAGGAAAATTATATTTTGATCTAGATTTGATCGGTTTTACATTACATTGTCTCGAAATATCGGGTTGTCACATCATCCCCCCGTTAGAAGGAATTTCGTCCCGAAATTAGAATTTTAAGCAAGTAAGAAATTACAAATAACTAAGCAAAAAGGTGAGGGTATTTCAGTTTCATCTGATCCTCACGTTCCCAAGTGAATTCCGGTCCTCGTTTAGCATTCCAGCGAACCTTCACGATAGGGATACGGCTTTGCTTTGTCTGCTTGACCTCACGGTCCATGATCTCTACAGGTTCTTCCACGTAGTTGAGGCTCTCGTTGATCTCGATCTCGTCGAGTGGGATTACAAGAGTCTCGTCGGATAGACACTTTTTCAAGTTAGATACGTGGAATGTAGAATGCACGTTACGAAGTGCGTCTGGTAGGTCGAGTTTGTAAGCTACGGGGCCGACTCTTGCCAGAATCTCGAAAGGCCCTATATACCTTGGATTTAGTTTCCCACGCTTGCCGAAGCGTATCAAACCCTTCCAGGGTGAGACTTTGAGAAGGACTCGGTCTCCCACCTGAAATTCCAAAGGTTTTCTTCGTTTATCAACGTAGCTCTTCTGTCGGTCTCTAGAGGCTTTCAATCGTTCGCGGATCTGAACGATTTTCTCTGTCGTTTCCCGAATGATCTCCGGACCGGTGAGATTACTGCCGGAAGCTTGCCCCCTGGCTAATTGGGTATCACCCACCTCAGCCCAGCACAGAGGGGATCTGCACTTTCGGCCGTAGAGAGCTTCAAATGGAGCAGCCTTTATGCTCGTGTGATAACTGTTATTATAGGAAAACTCGACAAGGGGTAAATGAGCATCGCATGCCTTCCCAAAGTCAATTACGCAGGCTCGCAACATATCTTCCAGTGTTTGGATGGTCCTCTCACTCTGTCCGTCGGTCTGAGGATGGTAGGCTGTGCTCATGTCTAGCCTCGTTCCTAGGGAATGTTGTAGTGATTGCCAAAATCTTGAGGTGAACCTACTATCTCTATCGGAGATAATGGACATAGGTACACCATGTAGCCGTACGATTTCCCTAATGTATGTTCGCGTAAGTTTCTCCATCTTGTCGGTTTCTTTGATAGGCAGGAAGTGTGCAGACTTGGTCAATCTATCAACGATGACCCATATGGTGTCAAGTCCACCCGTTGTCTTGGGCAACTTGGTTATGAAATCCATAGTGATCCGCTCCCACTTCCATTCCGGGATCTCTGGTTGTTGCAATAAACCAGAGGGCTTCTGATACTCGACCTTAACCTTTGCGCAAGTAAGGCATTTACTTACGAAGGTAGCAATCTCTGCTTTCATATTAGGCCACCAATATAGCTTTTTTAAGATCCAGATACATCTTATCTGAACCTGGGTGGATGGAATACCGAGTGTTATGCGCCTCGATCATGACCAAGTCTAGGAAACCACCGTGTTTCGGTGTCCAGATCCGGTTCATGAAATATAAAGCTCCGTCACCCTTTGCTTCTAAATTCTTGTCCATCCCTCTAAGGGATTCACTTGACACATTTTCGGGTTTCATGGCCTCAAGTTGAGCCGCCTGAATTTGCTTAGTCAGGTGTGAATGGATGGTTATCGATAATGACTTGACTTTGCGACCAGAATATTCCTTCCGACTTAGGGCGTCTGCTACTACGTTGGCTTTACCCGGATGATAACGAATATCGCATTCGTAATCACTGAGTAGCTCGACCCTCCGTCGTTGTCTCATGTTGAGCTCCTTTTGATCGAAAATGTGTTGTAAACTCTTGTGATCGGTAAAGATAGTGCTCTTCGTTCCATACAAGTAGTGTCTCCAGATCTTCAGAGCAAACACTACTGCTCCTAGTTCAAGATCGTGGGTCGTGTAGTTAACCTCGTGTGTCTTCAACTGTCTCGAGGCATAGGCGATGACCCTACCTCGCTGCATCAGGACACATCCGAGCCCTTGATTCGATGCATCGCAATAGACTACGAAGTCTTCTATTCCTTCGGGAAGGGATAGTATTGGTGCGGTGCACAAGGCTCGTTTGAGCGTTTGGAACGCTCTTTCTTGTTTCTCTTCCCAGTCAAAGGCCACGCCTTTCTGGGTTAGGGTTGTAAGGGGTTTCGCTATTCGAGAGAAGTTCTGAATGAATCTGCGGTAGTAGCCAGCGAGACCTAGAAATTGACAAATTTCTGTAGGCGTCTTCGGTGCTGACCAGTTCTCAATGGCTTTAATTTTGGATGGGTCCACGTGGATTCCGTCTTCGCTTACTACGTGTCCTAAGAATTCAACTCTCCGGATCCAAAATTCACATTTTGAGAACTTCGCATAAAGCTTCTCTTTTCGTAATGTCTCTAGAACTTGTTGCAGGTGATCGCCATGCTCCTTCTTACTTCGGGAGTAGATTAGGATGTCGTCAATGAAAACGATGACGAACTGATCCAAGTAAGGTCGGCATACTCTATTCATCAGATCCATGAAGACTGCGGGCGCATTGGTCAATCCGAATGGCATCACCACGAACTCGTAATGTCCGTAACGAGTTCGGAAGGCTGTCTTCGGCACATCCTCCTCTAGCACTCGCAACTGGTGATATCCGGATCTCAGATCAATCTTAGAAAAATAATTTGCCCCTTGCAGTTGGTCGAATAGATCATCTATGCGAGGCAGAGGGTAACGATTCTTGACCGTTAGTTTGTTGAGTTCTCTGTAGTCAATACACATACGGAATGATCCGTCTTTCTTCTTAACGAACAAGACCGGTGCTCCCCAAGGTGAGAAACTCGGTCTTATAAAGCCCTTGCTGAGCAATTCGTTAAGTTGACCAGAGAGTTCCTGCATCTCAGCCGATGCTAAGCGGTAGGGCGACTTGGCTACTGGGGTAGCTCCTGGGACTAAGTCGATTCTGAACTCGACCATTCGTTGCAGAGGTAACCCGGGTAGTTCTTCTGGGAAAATGTCGGAGAAGTCGCTCACTATAGGGATGTTCTTTATTTCTTTCGTTTCGAGGCTCGTGTCGACGACGTGAGCAAGGAATGCATGGTATTCCTTACGCAGATATTTCTGTGCTTGAATACTTGATATGATGCGAAGACTTGCACCGGGTTTGTCGCCGTAGACTATAAGAGTTTCGTTAGACGGAAGGTTTAGACGGACTGCTTTCTCGAAGCACATGATGTCGGCATGATGAAGGCTTAACTAATCCATGCCAACGATAATGTCGAAACTTTTTATTGAGACTGGCATGAGGTCGATTGGAAATGAATGGTTATCTAGAGTTAGGGCACAACCTAAGTATATGCTACTCGTCTTTTCAGTTTTTCCATTAGCCATTTCTACTGTGAATAGTTCTTTGAGTGCGTGCGGTGGTTGATTAAGCATGCGAGCAAATTTATGGTTTACGAAGCTTCGCTCCGCTCCACTATCGAACAGAATGCATGCATAGGAGTTATCGAGGAGGAACGTACCAGTCACCACTGTCGGGTCAGCAACTGCTTCCCCGTGGCCTATAGCCAGTACCCTCCTTGCTCCTCCAGCATTCCTCGCTTTGGGGCAGTCCCTCTTAAAGTGGCCTGCTTCGCCACATCCATAGCAGGTTGGGCTAGCGCCAGAGCCAGGGACTTGGTTGATAGGTTGTGCCGAGAACTTACAGAATCGGACGGTGTGTCCTTTCCTGTTGCAGTTAGAGCACTGCATTTCACGGCAGGGGCTGTTGTGGTGGTAGTTGCATTTGTTGCACTTGGGCGAACTTCCAGCATACCGACTCACCGGAGCAGTGAGTGCAGCAGTAGGGGTTATTGCGGCATGAATTGCCACCATTTGCTGCTTTTTGGCAGCCTGCTGCTTCTTCTTTTCCTCCCAGAATTTCCGCTTAGTATCAGCGGGTTTGGAGGGTTCCGGGATGGCTAGGGTGGTTGTGGTTGTAGAGGTTTTGACTCCATGGTCAATGAGTCGTTGTGCCAATCGTTTGGCACTGTCGAAGGTAGCGGGGTTTGACGCTAGAACATTCCCCTGATACGGAGGCACTAGCCCCCATATGTACCTCTCGATCTTCTTCCCCTCGGTGGGAACCATATTGGGGCAGAGGGCTACTAGCTCGCTGAATCGGGCGGTATAAGCGACCATGTTGGTGCCCTTCATCGTCAGGTTCCAGAGTTCCTGCTCCAGTTTCTGGATCTCGCCCCTCGGGCAATATTCCTCAGTCATGAGGTCTTTCATTGTTTCCCAGCCTATGTCGTTGGCTACAACGAGAGTTAATGCCTTAACATGGCCGTTCCACCATGTCAGGGCCTTTCCTTCAAAGGTGCATGCGGCGTACTTGACTTTACTCGCCGCAGGGCATGAACAGATTTTGAAGACTGATTCAGTCTTCTCGAGCCATTGCGAGAGGGCAATGACTCCGCCGGTGCCGTAAAAAGGCTTCGGTTTGCAATTTGTGAAATCCTTGTATGAGCACTCTCTCGAGCGCACAGGGGTTTCAATCGGGGTTGATTTCACAAAGGTTCCACCTCTGCTGGCATCAGAAGAGTGATACTGAGCCATGACAGTTGCCACTGCTGCAGCTACGGCAGCATTCAGGGCTACAGTATTGATGACCGGAGGCGGAGGAGGTGGTGGTGCAGGATTATTCCTGGGAGATTTGCGAGGAGGCATCTTTCAGCTATAAGTTTATAAAGATAAGAAAACGGTAAGAATCAATTTGTAAGCAACGTGAGAGTGACACATGGACTAACTAACCATAGTCCAACAGTTGAAAGAGTGTTTGAAACCACAATAAGAAATATTAGTAGGAAGCACAAGTGTATAAATTTTTTCCCACAGATAGATAGATCTCAAAAATACTAGTATTACTGATGTAATAAGTTTAGGGAGAATCGACCTAACAGTAGGTCTTACATCATACCATATAGAAAAGTTTGACAGTTCCTAGATTTCAAATTTGAGTACTGAAAGCTAGAAATATTTTACAGACAAGTGTTACTTAGAGAACAGATGTTAAAGACTACTCTTTAATCAAAAGACAGAGATGCACTAGACATCGTTTAACGGAGATGGGAATTCCCCGGGCGAGTACTGCGGTCGGACACTTGACGAAACACCTCTTGAAGGTGTCGATCCTGAGTCCTCTGATGAGCTCGAAGTTCCAAGATTTCAGCTCGTGAGGCAGCCAACTGCTACTGCAGGGTTTTATTTGTCCTCCGGGTCCGTTCCATGTCCTCTTCAAAATGGCGGATGCGGACTGTGTTGACACCTGAGTCGGCATCAATCTCTACGACCCGGTCGACGGCTGCTCCACGTTGCTCGACAATACGAGCTATTCTGCGGATAATGACAGGCAGAGCTCGGCCAGTAGAGCCACCATCGCTGACGTTATGAAAGCTTCGGTCTCCAAGGTATGGTAAGGGTTGACCCTGTTCATCACTCCAGCGATTCAAGTTGTTTACCCATAAGGGAGTAGGACATGGAAAACGCTGGTTGAGGATTGTTGTTCGGGCTTGACCTACGAGCGGTAGGTTGTTGACTTCAGGCTCGGAGTAGGATCCATCAGAAAAGCCTTCTGCGAGGTGATCATCCAAAGGGATTGGATGCGCATCATCGGGCTCTTCATTGATCCACCCGACATTGCCTTTATTTGGAAAGTACGGGTCGCCGTGATGGAATCTAGCCATTTGATCTACGCGAGAAGGGAGGTCTAAGAATGTAGTATACGTGTAACTAGTAGTACAAAATACACCTATAGTATTTTTAGCTTAAGTTCTACTGATCTTCTTGTAGTATTATTGGTAAGTTTTTAGACTTGTTAACCTATCAAAACCATTCTAGGGAATATGCTAATCACTCCTAGGACCAGCATAGTTGATCAGGCTATGCCATTCCCAGGATTGACCATACATCCCCGAGCTTACTTGTGATATTTAACAATCGTAATACTTTTGTTCTTGTCATTGTGACACTGATTTTAGTATGAATGCAGACTAGTATACTTAATTAAATATTTTAATATTTAAAGTATAGACTCTTAGTCAGAGTTTAATCCCAAATGTGTTTATAGTTTAGTATATCTTTTATGGGTTGATATACTTGATTCACTATAAACTATGCTCTGATACCAATCTGTCACACCCCAAAACCAAGAACGGCGGAAACGTTCTGGGGCGGAGGACGTCATGTAAAGTAATCACAACACAGTAAATGTAAATAAGCAAACAACATCATCCATTGCATTAAATATATAATTTTAATACAAGCGTGTTCTGTACAGTTTTAGACACCAAAAATATAACGTAAATCAAAATAATAATATGATGAGTCTTGAGTGCGCTCCATCATCTCAAAAGCTGGCATCGGTACCTGTCTACTGATGACCTGAGAATACAAGTTATTTTGAAAGAGTTTATCAGCATTAAGCTGGTGAGTTCATAAGTATTTTAATGTCGGTGTTTGTTGTCAAAAACGTTTGAACCTGTCTCAATGTATAAGTTTGTAAAAGTGTAAGTAAATGTTTGAAAGTGTTTGTAAAAGTTTGAATCTCTCAGAAAATCCTATATTTTCTATAAAAGTAACCTTCTACCAAGGCTAAACTGTTTTGTAAACTCGTCTGTTGTAAAAGTGTGTAATTACCCAAGTATAACTATCATTTGTTAAAAATATAGTTTGTACATTAATGCTTAAGTGAGGTTATCACTAAAATATGTAATGGGTAAATCATTGTAGTACTGTAGTTTTGTAAAATAAGAACTACTGTTGTACTAGTTACTACTACTACCTTAAACCAGATTTATATTAAGGTATAATGTGATAATTGCACCATACTATCAACTGATAACAACGACATAAAGAACGGTCGTAATAACGGAATGACGTTTGGCACCCGCAGACCTGCAGGTCCGGCTGTAGCTAGCAGCAAGGTGTAGGATAGTCAATCCAGTATAGATCTATACGCAAACTCAACGCTCTCCCTCCAAGAGAATTCTGGCTACAACTCGGGCCATGACATTTAAGGCATGCTCCGATACAGTGGATCACATTTTGCAACGTATTAATGTAAGGGTAATGTTTCTCGTTCTAGTATAGTTGTATATGTTCTCATAGTATAGTAATGTATAGACTCGTGAATGAACTGACTCATTGATCTAGCAGTTGTAATAGTATGATTCTGTGTTACCCCGATGGTAACTTACTAATGGTGCGTCTACTACGTATGAATATGGAAGTACTTTTATGTCTATATATGTATATTTGATATGTAATTAATATGGAAACGACCTTCGGATGGTCACCCGAAATCCCACCAGACCACATCCAAATCGAGAAAAAGGAAATAGGGTGGATGGCCTTCCTAAGCCCTTTAAACATTATTTATACATCTATACATATATGGGCATGCAATTTATAATATAAAAGCATAAATAAGTATTTATAAGACATTTGAAACATAAGTATTATTTTTAAAGAAAGATCGACTTGATGTCAATCTATAAAACAATTTGAAGGCATAGATTTGATTAAAACAGTTTAAGTATAATGAACATTTTTTTAAATCACATTTGTAGTATAAATTTGAAAAGTAAATGGGTTTGGAAAACATTTTGAAGTAAAACAGTTTGATAGACAGCTTGAACAGTGATAAAATTCACTGGTTTCCCTAGTTATTAATCACATGTGATTAATGCAATCACATGTGATTGAAGCAATAACTATAAGTATTTAACTTGTATCCCCCCCCCCCTTGAAAGCATATAAAAGAATTTATAGAACATTTAAAAGGTAATTTAAGGGGTATGAACTCACTTGATTAATTGATGAAAGCGAGATGGAAAAACCGGGTAGAGTTTCGTCTCGGGAAATGGATTATCTCGGGATTCTCGGGAATCTCGGGAGTAAAATCGACCCTCGGGACTTGAGCAAAAATACCAGAGCTTCGGGTTTGAACGGGCATGGAAAACGAGGCAAGATCGTGAGAGAAAGGAGAGAAATGAGCAAAATTTCCGGAAAGCCTCGCATTCTATTTACAGGAAGGCTGAACCGCCTCGGTACGCGGGGCGTACGCTCGTACGCAGCGCGTACGCGTACGTCATGCATGACCGAAGCCTCGACTGCCTCGGCTTCGGATGGGACGGGTCGGTGGGGAGGCGGGTCGGATGGGACATCGGGTCGGACGGGTCGGAAACCTCGGATAGGGCGACGTGGACGATCCGAGGCCCTTGATCTGAGTACGCGGGGCGTACGAAGGTACGTAGGGCATACTTCGGTCCTATCCGATGACTCCCCTTCGGATAATACCGGGAGTTTATAAATAAATTTATATTTATTTTAAATAAACTTCTAAAATTCATATCTCCCTCATACGAACTCCGTTTTTGACGTTCTTTATATCCACGCGAAGGTGAGACCAAGATCTACAACTTTCGTTTAGATTCCGTTGGCAAATTCCGAAATTATTTTTATTATCTATTTATTAAAAAGACGTGTTTAAAGAATTTCTTCAAAAATTCATAACTTCTTCATCCGAAGTCAGATTTTAGGGTTCTTTATATGTACGAAAACCTTGATATGATTCCTACTATTTTAATTAACCCAAATAAGATTTTAGGAAAATTATATTTTGATCTAGATTTGATCGGTTTTACATTACATTGTCTCGAAATATCGGGTTGTCACATCATCCCCCCGTTAGAAGGAATTTCGTCCCGAAATTAGAATTTTAAGCAAGTAAGAAATTACAAATAACTAAGCAAAAAGGTGAGGGTATTTCAGTTTCATCTGATCCTCACGTTCCCAAGTGAATTCCGGTCCTCGTTTAGCATTCCAGCGAACCTTCACGATAGGGATACGGCTTTGCTTTGTCTGCTTGACCTCACGGTCCATGATCTCTACAGGTTCTTCCACGTAGTTGAGGCTCTCGTTGATCTCGATCTCGTCGAGTGGGATTACAAGAGTCTCGTCGGATAGACACTTTTTCAAGTTAGATACGTGGAATGTAGAATGCACGTTACGAAGTGCGTCTGGTAGGTCGAGTTTGTAAGCTACGGGGCCGACTCTTGCCAGAATCTCGAAAGGCCCTATATACCTTGGATTTAGTTTCCCACGCTTGCCGAAGCGTATCAAACCCTTCCAGGGTGAGACTTTGAGAAGGACTCGGTCTCCCACCTGAAATTCCAAAGGTTTTCTTCGTTTATCAACGTAGCTCTTCTGTCGGTCTCTAGAGGCTTTCAATCGTTCGCGGATCTGAACGATTTTCTCTGTCGTTTCCCGAATGATCTCCGGACCGGTGAGATTACTGCCGGAAGCTTGCCCCCTGGCTAATTGGGTATCACCCACCTCAGCCCAGCACAGAGGGGATCTGCACTTTCGGCCGTAGAGAGCTTCAAATGGAGCAGCCTTTATGCTCGTGTGATAACTGTTATTATAGGAAAACTCGACAAGGGGTAAATGAGCATCCCATGCCTTCCCAAAGTCAATTACGCAGGCTCGCAACATATCTTCCAGTGTTTGGATGGTCCTCTCACTCTGTCCGTCGGTCTGAGGATGGTAGGCTGTGCTCATGTCTAGCCTCGTTCCTAGGGAATGTTGTAGTGATTTCCAAAATCTTGAGGTGAACCTACTATCTCTATCGGAGATAATGGACATAGGTACACCATGTAGCCGTACGATTTCCCTAATGTATGTTCGCGTAAGTTTCTCCATCTTGTCGGTTTCTTTGATAGGCAGGAAGTGTGCAGACTTGGTCAATCTATCAACGATAACCCATATGGTGTCAAGTCCACCCGTTGTCTTGGGCAACTTGGTTATGAAATCCATAGTGATCCGCTCCCACTTCCATTCTGGGATCTCTGGTTGTTGCAATAAACCAGAGGGCTTCTGATACTCGACCTTAACCTTTGCGCAAGTAAGGCATTTACTTACGAAGGTAGCAATCTCTGCTTTCATATTAGGCCACCAATATAGCTTTTTTAAGATCCAGATACATCTTATCTGAACCTGGGTGGATGGAATACTGAGTGTTATGCGCCTCGATCATGACCAAGTCTAGGAAACCACCGTGTTTCGGTGTCCAGATCCGGTTCATGAAATATAAAGCTCCGTCACCCTTTGCTTCTAAATTCTTGTCCATCCCTCTAAGGGATTCACTTGACACATTTTCGGGTTTCATGGCCTCAAGTTGAGCCGCCTGAATTTGCTTAGTCAGGTGTGAATGGATGGTTATCGATAATGACTTGACTTTGCGACCAGAATATTCCTTCCGACTTAGGGCGTCTGCTACTACGTTGGCTTTACCCGGATGATAACGAATATCGCATTCGTAATCACTGAGTAGCTCGACCCTCCGTCGTTGTCTCATGTTGAGCTCCTTTTGATCGAAAATGTGTTGTAAACTCTTGTGATCGGTAAAGATAGTGCTCTTCGTTCCATACAAGTAGTGTCTCCAGATCTTCAGAGCAAACACTACTGCTCCTAGTTCAAGATCGTGGGTCGTGTAATTAACCTCGTGTGTCTTCAACTGTCTCGAGGCATAGGCGATGACCCTACCTCGCTGCATCAGGACACATCCGAGCCCTTGATTCGATGCATCGCAATAGACTACGAAGTCTTCTATTCCTTCGGGAAGGGATAGTATTGGTGCGGTGCACAAGGCTCGTTTGAGCGTTTGGAACGCTCTTTCTTGTTTCTCTTCCCAGTCAAAGGCCACGCCTTTCTGGGTTAGGGTTGTAAGGGGTTTCGCTATTCGAGAGAAGTTCTGAATGAATCTGCGGTAGTAGCCAGCGAGACCTAGAAATTGACAAATTTCTGTAGGCGTCTTCGGTGCTGACCAGTTCTCAATGGCTTTAATTTTGGATGGGTCCACGTGGATTCCGTCTTCGCTTACTACGTGTCCTAAAAATTCAACTCTCCGGATCCAAAATTCACATTTTGAGAACTTCGCATAAAGCTTCTCTTTTCGTAATGTCTCTAGAACTTGTTGCAGGTGATCGCCATGCTCCTTCTTACTTCGGGAGTAGATCAGGATGTCGTCAATGAAAACGATGACGAACTGATCCAAGTAAGGTCGGCATACTCTATTCATCAGATCCATGAAGACTGCGGGCGCATTGGTCAATCCGAATGGCATCACCACGAACTCGTAATGTCCGTAACGAGTTCGGAAGGCTGTCTTCGGCACATCCTCCTCTAGCACTCGCAACTGGTGATATCCGGATCTCAGATCAATCTTAGAAAAATAATTTGCCCCTTGCAGTTGGTCGAATAGATCATCTATGCGAGGCAGAGGGTAACGATTCTTGACCGTCAGTTTGTTGAGTTCTCTGTAGTCAATACACATACGGAATGATCCGTCTTTCTTCTTAACGAACAAGACCGGTGCTCCCCAAGGTGAAAAACTCGGTCTTATAAAGCCCTTGCTGAGCAATTCGTTAAGTTGACCAGAGAGTTCCTGCATCTCAGCCGGTGCTAAGCGGTAGGGCGACTTGGCTACTGGGGTAGCTCCTGGGACTAAGTCGATTCTGAACTCGACCATTCGTTGCGGAGGTAACCCGGGTAGTTCTTCTGGGAAAATGTCGGAGAAGTCGCTCACTATAGGGATGTTCTTTATTTCTTTCGTTTCGAGGCTCGTGTCGACGACGTGAGCAAGGAATGCATGGTATTCCTTACGCAGATATTTCTGTGCTTGAATACTTGATATGATGCGAAGACTTGCACCGGGTTTGTCGCCGTAGACTATAAGAGTTTCGTTAGACGGAAGGTTTAGACGAACTGCTTTCTCGAAGCACATGATGTCGGCATGATGAAGGCTTAACTAATCCATGCCAACGATAATGTCGAAACTTTTTATTGAGACTGGCATGAGGTCGATTGGAAATGAATGGTTATCTAGAGTTAGGGCACAACCTAAGTATATGCTACTCGTCTTTTCAGTTTTTCCATTAGCCATTTCTACTGTGAATAGTTCTTTGAGTGCGTGCGGTGGTTGATTAAGCATGCGAGCAAATTTATGGTTTACAAAGCTTCGCTCCGCTCCACTATCGAACAGAATGCATGCATAGGAGTTATCGAGGAGGAACGTACCAGTCACCACTGTCGGGTCAGCAACTGCTTCCCCGTGGCCTATAGCCAGTACCCTCCTTGCTCCTCCAGCATTCCTCGCTTTGGGGCAGTCCCTCTTAAAGTGGCCTGCTTCGCCACATCCATAGCAGGTTGGGCTAGCGCCAGAGCCAGGGACTTGGTTGATAGGTTGTGCCGAGAACTTACAGAATCGGACGGTGTGTCCTTTCCTGTTGCAGTTAGAGCACTGCATTTCACGGCAGGGGCTGTTGTGGTGGTAGTTGCATTTGTTGCACTTGGGCGAACTTCCAGCATACCGACTCACCGGAGCAGTGAGTGCAGCAGTAGGGGTTATTGCGGCATGAATTGCCACCATTTGCTGCTTTTTGGCAGCCTGCTGCTTCTTCTTTTCCTCCCAGAATTTCCGCTTAGTATCAGCGGGTTTGGAGGGTTCCGGGATGGCTAGGGTGGTTGTGGTTGTAGAGGTTTTGACTCCATGGTCAATGAGTCGTTGTGCCAATCGTTTGGCACTGTCGAAGGTAGCGGGGTTTGACGCTAGAACATTCCCCTAATACGGAGGCACTAGCCCCCATATGTACCTCTCGATCTTCTTCCCCTCGGTGGGAACCATATTGGGGCAGAGGGCTACTAGCTCGCTGAATCGGGCGGTATAAGCGACCATGTTGGTGCCCTTCATCGTCAGGTTCCAGAGTTCCTGCTCCAGTTTCTGGATCTCGCCCCTCGGGCAGTATTCCTCAGTCATGAGGTCTTTCATTGTTTCCCAGCCTATGTCGTTGGCTACAACGAGAGTTAATGCCTTAACATGGCCGTTCCACCATGTCAGGGCCTTTCCTTCAAAGGTGCATGCGGTGTACTTGACTTTACTCGCCGCAGGGCATGAACAGATTTTGAAGACTGATTCAGTCTTCTCGAGCCATTGCGAGAGGGCAATGACTCCGCCGGTGCCGTAAAAAGGCTTCGGTTTGCAATTTGTGAAATCCTTGTATGAGCACTCTCTCGAGCGCACAGGGGTTTCAATCGGGGTTGATTCCACAGGGGTTCCACCTCTGCTGGCATCAGAAGAGTGATACTGAGCCATGACAGTTGCCACTGCTGCAGCTACGGCAGCATTCAGGGCTACAGTATCGATGACCGGAGGCGGAGGAGGTGGTGGTGCAGGATTATTCCTGGGAGATTTGCGAGGAGGCATCTTTCAGCTATAAGTTTATAAAGATAAGAAAACGGTAAGAATCAATTTGTAAGCAACGTGAGAGTGACACATGGACTAACTAACCAGAGTCCAACAGTTGAAAGAGTGTTTGAAACCACAATAAGAAATATTAGTAGGAAGCACAAGTGTATAAATTTTTTCCCACAGATAGATAGATCTCAAAAATACTAGTATTACTGATGTAATAAGTTTAGGGAGAATCGACCTAACAGTAGGTCTTACATCATACCATATAGAAAAGTTTGACAGTTCCTAGATTTCAAATTTGAGTATTGAAAGCTAGAAATATTTTACAGACAAGTGTTACTTAGAGAACAGATGTTAAAGACTACTCTTTAATCAAAAGACAGAGATGCACTAGACATCGTTTAACGGAGATGGGAATTCCCCGGGCGAGTACTGCGGTCGGACACTTGACGAAACACCTCTTAAAGGTGTCGATCCTGAGTCCTCTGATGAGCTCGAAGTTCCAAGATTTCAGCTCGTGAGGCAGCCAACTGCTACTGCAGGGTTTTAGTTGTCCTCCGGGTCCGTTCCATGTCCTCTTCAAGATGGCGGATGCGGACTGTGTTGACACCTGAGTCGGCATCAATCTCTACGACCCGGTCGACGGCTGCTCCACGTTGCTCGACAATACGAGCTATTCTGCGGATAATGACAGGCAGAGCTCGGCCAGTAGAGCCACCATCGATGACGTTATGAAAGCTTCGGTCTCCAAGGTATGGTAAGGGTTGACCCTGTTCATCACTCCAGCGATTCAAGTTGTTTACCCATAAGGGAGTAGGACATGGAAAACGCTGGTTGAGGATTGTTGTTCGGGCTTGACCTACGAGCGGTAGGTTGTTGACTTCAGGCTCGGAGTAGGATCCATCAGAAAAGCCTTCTGCGAGGTGATCATCCAAAGGGATTGGATGCGCATCATCGGGCTCTTCATTGATCCACCCGACATTGCCTTTATTTGGAAAGTACGGGTCGCCGTGATGGAATCTAGCCATTTGATCTACGCGAGAAGGGAGGTCTAAGAATGTAGTATACGTGTAACTAGTAGTACAAAATACACCTATAGTATTTTTAGCTTAAGTTCTACTGATCTTCTTGTAGTATTATTGGTAAGTTTTTAGACTTGTTAACCTATCAAAACCATTCTAGGGAATATGCTAATCACTCCTAGGACCAGCATAGTTGATCAGGCTATGCCATTCCCAGGACTGACCATACATCCCCGAGCTTACTTGTGATATTTAACAATCGTAATACTTTTGTTCTTGTCATTGTGACACTGATTTTAGTATGAATGCAGACTAGTATACTTAATTAAATATTTTAATATTTAAAGTATAGACTCTTAGTCAGAGTTTAATCCCAAATGTGTTTATAGTTTAGTATATCTTTTATGGGTTGATATACTTGATTCACTATAAACTATGCTCTGATACCAATCTGTCACACCCCAAAACCAAGAACGGCGGAAACGTTCTGGGGCGGAGGACGTCATGTAAAGTAATCACAACACAGTAAATGTAAATAAGCAAACAACATCATCCATTGCATTAAATATATAATTTTAATACAAGCGTGTTCTGTACAGTTTTAGACACCAAAAATATAACGTAAATCAAAATAATAATATGATGAGTCTTGAGTGCGCTCCATCATCTCAAAAGCTGGCATCGGTACCTGTCTACTGATGACCTGAGAATACAAGTTATTTTGAAAGAGTTTATCAGCATTAAGCTGGTGAGTTCATAAGTATTTTAATGTCGGTGTTTGTTGTCAAAAACGTTTGAACCTGTCTCAATGTATAAGTTTGAAAAAGTGTAAGTAAATGTTTGAAAGTGTTTGTAAAAGTTTGAATCTCTCAGAAAATCCTATATTTTCTATAAAAGTAACCTTCTACCAAGGCTAAACTGTTTTGTAAACTCGTCTGTTGTAAAAGTGTGTAATTACCCAAGTATAACTATCATTTGTTAAAAATATAGTTTGTACATTAATGCTTAAGTGAGGTTATCACTAAAATATGTAATGGGTAAATCATTGTAGTACTGTAGTTTTGTAAAATAAGAACTACTGTTGTACTAGTTACTACTACTACCTTAAACCAGATTTATATTAAGGTATAATGTGATAATTGCACCATACTATCAACTGATAACAACGACATAAAGAACGGTCGTAATAACGGAATGACGTTTGGCACCCGCAGACCTGCAGGTCCGGCTGTAGCTAGCAGCAAGGTGTAGGATAGTCAATCCAGTATAGATCTATACGCAAACTCAACGCTCTCCCTCCAAGAGAATTCTGGCTACAACTCGGGCCATGACATTTAAGGCATGCTCCGATACAGTGGATCACATTTTGCAACGTATTAATGTAAGGGTAATGTTTCTCGTTCTAGTATAGTTGTATATGTTCTCATAGTATAGTAATGTATAGACTCGTGAATGAACTGACTCATTGATCTAGCAGTTGTAATAGTATGATTTTGTGTTACCCCGATGGTAACTTACTAATGGTGCGTCTAGTACGTATGAATATGGAAGTACTTTTATGTCTATATATGTATATTTGATATGTAATTAATATGGAAACGACCTTCGGATGGTCACCCGAAATCCCACCAGACCACATCCAAATCGAGAAAAAGGAAATAGGGTGGATGGCCTTCCTAAGCCCTTTAAACATTATTTATACATCTATACATATATGGGCATGCAATTTATAATATAAAAGCATAAATAAGTATTTATAAGACATTTGAAACATAAGTATTATTTTTAAAGAAAGATCGACTTGATATCAATCTATAAAACAATTTGAAGGCATAGATTTGATTAAAACAGTTTAAGTATAATGAACATTTGTTTAAATCACATTTGTAGTATAAATTTGAAAAGTAAATGGGTTTGGAAAACATTTTGAAGTAAAACAGTTTGATAGACAGCTTGAACAATGATAAAATTCACTGGTTTCCCTAGTTATTAATCACATGTGATTAATGCAATCACATGTGATTGAAGCAATAACTATAAGTATTTAACTTGTATCCCCCCCCCCCCTTGAAAGCATATAAAAGAATTTATAGAACATTTAAAAGGTAATTTAAGGGGTATGAACTCACTTGATTGATTGAAGAAAGCGAGATGCAAAAACTGGGTAGTGTTTCGTCTCGGGAAATGGATTTTCTCGGGATTCTCGGGAATGTCGGGAGTAAAATCGACCCTCGGGACTTGAGCAAAAAGACCAGAGCTTCGGGTTTGAACGGGCACAGAAAACGAGGCAAGATCGTGAGAGAAAGGAGAGAAATGAGCAAAATTTCCGGAAAGACTCGCATTCTATTTATAGGAAGGCTGAACCGCCTCGGTACGCGGGGCGTACGCTCGTACGCAGCGCGTACGCGTACGTCATGCATGACCGAAGCCTCGACTGCCTCGGCTTCGGATGGGACGGGTCGGTGGGGAGGCGGGTCGGATGGGACTGCGGGTCGGATGGGACATCAGGTCAGACGGGTCGGTCGGACGGGTCGGAAACCTCGGATAGGGCGACGTGGACGATCCGAGGCCCTTGATCTGAGTACGCGGGGCGTACGAAGGTACGCAGGGCGTACTTCGGTCCTATCCGATGACTCCCCTTCGGATAATACCAGGAGTTTATAAATAAATTTATATTTATTTTAAATAAACTTCTAAAATTCATATCTCCCTCATACGAACTCCGTTTTTGACGTTCTTTATATCCACGCGAAGGTGAGACCAAGATCTACAACTTTCGTTTAGATTCCGTTGGCAAATTCCGAAATTATTTTTATTATTTATTTATTAAAAAGACGTGTTGAAAGAATTTCTTCATAAATTCATAACTACTTCATCCGAAGTCAAATTTTAGGGTTCTTTATATGTACGAAAACCTTGATATGATTCCTACTACTTTAATTAACCCAAATAAGATTTTAGGAAAATTATATTTTGATCTAGATTTGATCGGTTTTACATTACATTGTCTCGAAATATCGGGTTGTCACACTACATCATTAATCGAATAAGTAATCGTTGTCGGACCCTGAAGCCTAGCAGTTAGCCCAATATTGTCGGGTAGCTCTTCATGTACTGCTCGCGACTCCACTGTAGATAACTGAAAAGCCCTGCTTCCCACCGCAGGCGCCTCTACCCGACCCTGACAGCCGTCGATGATCCTCAAAGTGGCAGGGGCAGGTGCTATCATTTCTCATTCCGAAAGTAAACTTGGAAATTAGGCCTTTCTGTGGCCCCGCTGACTGCAAAGGAAACAAATCAGATCTGACCCCCGAGTGGCAGTAGCAGTACAATCTTTGTTAAAATGACTAGTCCGGCCGCACCTGAAGCAGCCAGAATCACCACCACTACCTCTCCTACACGTACCCTCGTGCGTCTTGCCACACTTCCCGCATCGGCTGCGGCTCTGATAATCCCTCGATCTCGAATCTGACCCCTTGGGCCTTTTTCCCGAACCCATGACTACTTGAATCTCATCTGGCTTCCTCTTCCTGATCTGCTCCACGTCAATCTCCCTCTCTCTGGCCCTAGCAATCATATCCTCTAGCATTTTGCAACTGGATCTGCTCACAAACTTCCTGATGTCACACCTCAACATTTCATGATATCGAGCTTTCTTCATCTCCTCCTCCACATACTGCGGAACCAAGAGAACCCTCTCCCTGAACTTGGCGGTGATCTCCGCCACCGTCTCAGTAGACTGCTGAAGATCCTGGAACTCGCGTGCCAACTACTGCACCTCAATAACTGGTGGAAACTTAGCCCTAAACCTAGCCGAGAAATCACTCCATGTCATCGCGTCCAATGCGGCATAATCCCCCAAGGCATGACCAATCTCCTCCCACCAATCCCGTGCTCTGTCCTTCAGAAGACACGAGGCGAGTCTGACCTTGTCCCCCTCGGGACACCGGCTCATGCAGAAAGCATTGGCAACATCGGCCAACCACCTGCTGCTAGCAAAAGGGTCCCTAGCCCCATGATAATCCGGTGCTCCACAAGCTCTGAACTCTTGAAAAGTCAAGGTACGCGCCCCTTTCAACGCCATCATCTCCGTACGAAAGGCTCCGAGCCTCTCGTCTAAAATCTCCAACATACTGTCCTTGACCGTGGCAAAGATCACATGAGTCTGGTCTAAGATACTGCGCGTGATCTCAGCTAATACAAACTCTCTCATTCGCTCCTCAAGCTGCTCGATCCCTGAACCCGAGCCTGATCCCTCTCCGGTGCCTGAACTGCCAACTGCTGGTCTAATGCGCAGAACCACCATTCTGAGAACACATAATGTCAACATCAGAAGCACTGATATGGATAAAGGGATCACATCTACTACAAGTTTCCCGGTCTGATCTCATCCTTCCTTGATTCGAGTACGGATCCTCTGCTTTTAGTAGTACAAGCTCATACTACCTTTCACATCTATTCGTACTTTCCTCAAGAACTGCCTTAACTCAACCAAGTCCCTTCAACTGCTACTGATATCTGCTACTCTCATCCCTGGCTTGCCCTAGGGAAATCTCTGACTCTACCTAATCCTCAGCTGTTGAAGGCCTCCTCGTAATGCCAATTAGCCACCACGTGAATGTCGTCACATGTAATGAGGCTCAGATAATCCTTCGAGTAAGGGACTCATCCCCACAACGGTTAGGACTCAGATAAGAGCTGTGCAATACGGTCAAATCCAACACTATGAGATTATTCAAACCTAATTGCATGTGACTTAACATATCCACCTAATAGTTAACTACCATCACTTTGAGTCCCACAAAGCACAGAGCAAGCAGCATTCAGACAAAGGAAACAAACTAAAACACTCCTATCCTCATAACAAGAATCTGCATTAGCATACGATTCTAAGCTCATACTATCATGTATAACCTAATCAGGCTACCCTATTACTGTCTACTAGATACTAGCATACAATTTTCATAAAGCTGAAACACATAAAGCAGGCACGTAAGGCATCGTTCCTAGATCCTTAGTCCTAATCTAGCATGCTGTTCTACTGAAACTGATAATCATAGCATAAACTTGTATGGGTAATTTGGGAGTACTTACTTTAGCTCGGCTGATAGCATGCACCACACCCTTTTCTCTTTTCAAAGTTCTTTTCTTTCTAAAATTCTTTTTTCTTTTTCTAGAACTCTTTTCTTTTCTAAAATTCCATTTTACAGAATTGATTTCCTTTTGAAAATTTCTATACCAATCCCTCAGTTTGAATTTAGACACACTCGAAAGTATGTCCGAATCCCTCAAACCAAGGCTATGATACCAACTTGTAACGTCCCTAAACTCAGGACTAAAAATTTCATTTTCAGAACCATAAAACCAAACATAACCTTAAGTCATACAAAGATCATTATATTAAATCCGAGTATCTTTTCAAAACATATTTATTTATCAGAGTAAAACAACCCAGGCTAACTAAACTTTGGTGTGTGCCATGCCATCATCCCGAGCCCTTCCCTTTGCTAGCTGAAATACCTAAAACCAAAACTGAAGCTGTAAGCACGAAGCTTAGTGAGCTCCCCTAAACTACCACATACCATACCATAACATATAAAGCACATACTGGGCCTTGCCCACTACATCATACCGAAGTCAGGAACTAACTAGGGCCTTGCCCATTGCATCGGACCGAAGTCCGGAACTGCAACGTACCGATGTCCGGAACTGCATCGGACCGAAGTCCGGAACTAACTAGGGCCTTGCCCACTGCATCATACCGAAGTCCAGAACTGCATCGGATCGAAGTCTGGAACTGACTAGGGCCTTGACCACTGCATCAGACCGAAGTCCGGAATTGCATCAGACCGAAGTCCGGAACTGAGTAGGGCCTTGCCCACTGCATCGGACTAAGGTCCGAAACTGCATCGGACCGAAGTCCGGAACTGACTGAACATATCATAACATAATCATAGCATATAATATGAACACATATACTGCATACTCCATCGGACCATAGTCCGGAACACATAACATATACCATGCGTGTATCCCAAAAACACCAAGCATAGTGAACTACTACATCGGACCATAGTCTGGAATTACTGCTAACTAAACGGGCCGACATTATGGCCGTAGTCCCGTTCCTACTGGAAGGAAAACTCACCTGCAATGTTGAACTCTGCCGATAACCCTCTGGCTGCTATCTGACAACTCTCCGAAACGTTGCTCCTCTAGCTCCCTGAGCTACCAATACCAATAATAATACTTAACCTAAACTGTCCTCCAAAGGTCAACTAAGTGAACTCTGGTCAAGGTCCTGGTCAAAGTCAACTTTCCAGTTGACCCGACTCGCCGAGTTGTTCTACCAACTCGCCTAGTCCATTCCCCTCTATCTCCAAAACAACCCCGACTGCACTCGTCGAGTCTAACAATAACTCGACGGGTTCTCCTTCAACTAACACTTTGATACCATCTTCAACCGACTCGCCGAGTTCATCCTCAAACTCGTCGAGTTCATTATCATCGCATGAAAGTCTAGGCTTTGACTCGCCGAGTTGTATGAACAACTCGTCAAGTTCATCGTCATAACTAGGAAGATTGTCTTGGACTCACCGAGTTCCTCATTGAACTAGTCGAGTGCTACAATCTCTATGACCATTATGGGTCCTAACTGACTGAATCCTCACTAACCCCACTCACTGATCCGACTTATAAACAGAAAGCTTTGGGTTTGCTAGCCGACTCGCCGAGTCCATGAAATGACTCGTCGAGTCCTCCTTGTGACATCTCTATTCTGTCGATTTCAGTCTATTCCAACCCTTCCAACTCATAGATCTGGACTCCTAATGGTAGCATTGCACGTAAAGTTGATAACTTTATGTGCATGCAAGATGTTATGAGGCCAGAACACCAAATCCAAGCTAATATGAAGTTCAAGGTCGTGAAATGAAGCCGTGGATGGGTAAAGCTAGTCCCTTAGAGCCCCTAAGGCTCAGAAATGCTCAAATCTCAAGCCCTTTCTCATCCTCAAAGGCTCAATGTTCGGTTTGGCCTTGGAAATGGCCCAAAAGACAAAATCTAAGCTAGATACGGGATATAGATGTTTAACATTCAAGGTATAAGATTTTTACCTCTAAATGGTCTGAAATGCCACCCTAACTCTTGATCTATATTTTCTTCTTGCACCACCAAGGTCCTTCTTCTTTCTCCAAGATTCAATTCATTCTCAAGTGAAGAAACTAGCTCAACAATGGAGTTGGGTGGCAAGGGTTTCGAGTTCTGGGCTATAGGGGTTACAAATGATCCCTAGGGAAGAGAATATGATGCTTAAATAGGATACCAAGTCCGGAAATTAGGTTTTCCCAACCCAGACCAGACTCGCCGAGTCCACTCGCCGACTCGTCGAGTCGGTCACTTACTCTTCCACACGGAGCCCGCTTCGACTCATCGAGTTCTTCCTTGAACTCGATGAGTTGACTCCTTTGACTTAGGGCTTTTCTTTCTTTCTTGGTCTTTCTGATTCTGGGTTTTACAGTTTGTGGTAGTGTCATAATTTACCAATAAAGAAAGATTCTCATCACCCAAGTTTCAGTTGGATACAAACTTAGAATCAAACAACTTGTATTGTGTGATTAATGAGAATTTTCATCATTGGAAAATTAAGACTAATTACTTGTTCACATGTATATGTGAGTCAAGTGAAGGACTAAGGGATCGAGTTCACATTCTTGTGCGCTGGTCAAATCCACCACAAAGAACGATAAGGCCATTCGTCATGATTTACTAAAGTTTAATAAATATGGGTGTGCTTACAAGTCTAAGTGTTAGGTCTAGTTAGTGTTGCGTCTTTGGGCTCGTTAGCTAGTCCAGTTTTGTCTCAGGTATGGGCCTGTCCATCCGTGAGTTCTTTGTAGGGTTATTATATATAGATGCTTGCATGCATTCTTTAAAAAAAAAATTTGATAGAGATTTTTATAAGCATTTACGTTCTTATCTTTTGTAACCCTAGAATCCTCTACAACGGAAGTTCTTCATCGAGCTCTGCTGAGGATTGAGTTAATAGAATCATTTGACTCATTCAGATCCATTCTTGTGTTTTTTTCTTACTGTTATTGCTTTCTTGATTTGCCTGTTATAAGATCTAATCGATCAAGAGTTTTATAAACTCATCAATTGGTATCAGAGCAGGAGGCTGTGTAATTCATACACATCTCTTCTGTGAAAGAAGTGATTAGGGTTTATTCCGCATTAACTGATATATATTGAGCCGTCACTCCATAATTGACGTATCTCAGTATTTATTCGTTTTGCCCTAATATTACATATTACAAGTCTGATCTTTCAAACAGGTAAAACGATCAAGCATGGACGATTCTCAATCTAATCCTATCAACATCTCAAACAGTAGTGGATCAACAACAAAGATTCCTATTCTTTACACCCAGGATTACAATGTTTGGGCGCATCATTTTGAAGAGTATGTCATCGGATCTGAAGATAATGGGTATCTTATATGGGAAGCTATTGTGTCTGGACCATTTGCTCACTCAAGAACATCCAGAATCATTAAAACTCAGGAAGAGTATAATGATCTGTTAAAAGATGTAAAAGACGTTGCTCAAGATGAAAAGGAGAAGTTTCAGTGCAATATCAAAGCATTAAGACTGATCCGATTCGCTCTTCAGTCTAACAGTTTAGGTTGGTGAGTTCCTGCAGTACCGCTAAAGAAATCTGGGATCGGCTGCGAGAGCTGTATTCCACATATGAAGATTTGGAGCACTCTATTCAGACCTTGCTTTTGTCTGAGTTTGGAGAATTTAAGAAAAATTCCGATGAGTCCGTCACTCAGACGTTTGATCGCTTCAATCATCTTCTTAGCAAGATGATCAAACATGATATCGAAAGGAAGTTGATTGAACAGAAGGTCACCTTTTTTAATGGCTTAAGATCCGAATGGAGAGCTGTTGTGTATACAGTTAAAGCTCATGAGCAGTTCAAGTCATATTCGTTGGCGAAACTGGTGGGAATTCTGAAATCCCAAGAAAAGATTGTGATGCAAGAGAACAGTGTGGTCTCAAACTTGGGGTCCTTAGCCCTCTTATCCAAAAGCAAGAATGTAGTAAAAGATGAAGATTTGAACCTGGAGGACTACGATCTTACTTCAGAAGATTATGCTATAATGGTGTCCAATCCAAAAAGGTTCATCAAGAAGAGGTTTCTACCAATAAGAACCGAAATTGGCAGGGAAGCTACAGTTCATAGAAAGTAAGGGAGGAGCCGAAGACTGAGGAACCAAAGAAAAGAGGCGAAGGTTGAAGGAGATTCTGGTGTCAGCTGCTATTACTGTGGAGGAAAGAATCAATATGCCAAAGATTGTGTTCTGAAGAAAATGGCAAAGAAAGATGAGGAGAAAGATGAAGAGGCAATCCTGATGAAAAATCTGGAAGAGATTAAGAGGAAGAAAGTTGCTACTAATCCTTCTATGAATGCTCTTATTGTACAGGGTTCGGCAGAGGATGACGAGTTCTGTGGCGTACAGGTGTGGTCGACCGACTCAGAAGATGATGAGGTGAGGAAACCTTCACATGGAAAGGCGTATGTCGCAAGAGGTGGTGAAAGTAGTGGAAAGTGTTTGGTGGTGACTGATGTATCTCACATAAGGGGATACAATACTGATGGTGGAAATGAGGACGCCAAGGAGCGAGAGGACTTATGCTTCACAGCAAAACCTCCTGGTGTGCAGATCAATGAACTTGATGAATTGATCAAGAAGGTACAATCTCTTTTTATCTCGTTCAAAGTTCCACAAAAATCATATGAAAAGGAAATAAATAACTTAAATTCAAGAATCTCAAATCTGGATAGTTGTTTAACTCAAACACGGGTCACCAATTCTAACCTAATTGACCAAATAAGCAGGGTGTCATCCAAGAGTGAGGAGCGAAGGATGTGGATTGAGCAAAAGGAGTCGGAGATGATTAAGTCTAAGGATGAAAACATTTATTTACAAAGAGACAATTTGAAACTTTTAAAACAAAGAAATGTTTTTTGTTTGATTGCTAAAAGACTTTATGCTAACATTACTCAACTGCATCTGAATTGTGAAATAGGGCAGAAAATACATCGCATGATTTTACCCTTCCTTGAGTTTAAGGAGGATGAAATCGATGCCGAAGCATACAACTGTGAAAGTGTTGTTTCGTCTGATGATGTGAATCCTACTTATATGTATGGTCTGGACAAAATAGAATCTTTTATAAAGTCCAAAGACCATAAGGACATGCTGAAAAATCTTTTGGATGAAAACGATAAACTGAAACTAAGGACCAAAACCATACAAAAATTCGACTCATTGAGTGCCAATTTAAGTTCAGAAAATAAAATTGATGTTGAAAACACATCTGAACTTGATGAGGATGATGATATGAGTGAAATTTCTGTAGAGGATGTAGTCGACTGTTCTGAGTTTGTCAAGAGCGAATCCAAAAACCACAAAAATCAGATTTCTGAAAATTCTGTGGAGTTTGCTCGCTTGTCCCAAAATAAGTCCCCGATTCTTGAAGAAAAGGCTGTTGTGTACCAAAAGGTGAGAACTACTCCAAATCAGGTGTATAAAGTCACAGGAGTAACCGAACATCAAACAACCGAACTCACTACCATTGTAAACGAAGATAACGTAGATGGATGTGATGAGTTCTTCTGGTCTGCTCCTATAGATAATGCCGATGAAACAGTTGGTCTGTCAGAGTGAACGTCATGGAAAACTAAAGGAAGATATGTACCAAAGTCGCTAAATAAGCCTGACAACTTTGACATTCCAAGCACTAGTAGCACAAAAGAAATACCTGTAGAAGAAGTCACTTCCACAAGCGAAACATCATCTGTGAAAAGTGAATCGGCTGACAAGAAGCTGAAACAAAAGGCTAACATCCACAGACAGCTGAAACACGTGAAAAATCAAAAGCAGCAAAGAAACCTAAGATACAAAAAGAATCTATCTGAGCGAAAGCAGTTTTGGCGCTCTCAAAAATACTCATTTCTCTTATCATGATAGAAATTCAAAGTCAGACAAAAAGACTTTCGAGCTGCATGGGGAACAGAACTGAAAGATTAAGTTCGGTCCCGAGAGCAACAACAACCGAAAGGACAAGTTCGGTCCCGAGAGCAACAGCAACCGCAAGGATAGGTTCGGTCACGAAGGAAAAAAATACCGAAGGTCCAAGTTCGGTCCCTCCAATGACCATAAACAAAAGGGTCATTTCGAACCACAAGTTAGAAGAAATTCTCATTCTAATTCTTCTTATTCTCAATTCTCTTCTAAACCCAATTCTGTTCCTGCACAAAACTCTAAATCATCAACGAACTTGAAAGGAAAATCGAAGACTTCCTCAGTCCAGGAAGACCGAAAGCAGACAAATGCCCAAACACCAAAACCTGAAACCAAACCAACTGAAGCTAACCCTAACAAAATCAAAGTGTTTACCATTAAGAGGAAAGATGAAACAACATTAATAAAAAGAACATATCTTGTTGATGTTTCTCTTACTATTCATGTTCCTGCGAAAGGCTCACGTGGACCCAAGAAACTTTGGGTTCCTAAATCTGCTTAATTTTTGCAGGTTATAAGTGACGAGTAGTTCGACGAAGAATGGTACATTGACAGTGGCTGCTCACGTCACATGACAGGAAGGAAGGAAGAGCTAAGGGAGTTTCGATCTCATCAAAATGGTGGAAATGTCAAGTTCGGAAACAACTCTTATGGAACGATAAAAGGTTATGGGATGATAACCAATGGAGACTTCACAATTATAAAGGTGGCGAACATTGAAGGGCTACAACATAATCTCATCAGTGTGTCTCGATTGGTAGGAGGTACCGGTCTCAAAGTTTCATTTGACGATGAAGGTTCAAAAATCATAGAGAAGAAATCAAAAAGGGTGATTCTCAAATCACAACGCAAAGGCGAAATGTTTCCTCTCAATCTCAAACCAATCAAAGGAAATCCAGTTATATGTCTTTTATCCAAAGCTCATTCTGGCGAAAGCTGGTTGTGGCACCGATGGCTCTCACATCTCAACTTCAAAGACATCAACAAGCTTGTCACAGGAGGTCATGTTAGAGGTCTCCCATTGCTCAATTTTGATCGAGAACACTTGTGTGCTGCATGTGAAATGGGGAAACCAAGTCGTCAAAGTCACCTATCCATCATAAACACGAAAGTTGTTGAACCACTTGAGTTGCTTCATATTGACTTGTGTGGTCCATCATCAATCGAAAGCATTGGCGGTAGCAAGTATATTCTTGTTATTGTTGATGATTTCTCTCTTTTTACATGGGTGTTCTTTCTGAAGCACAAATCTGAGGCTACTCCTAAGATAAAGATGTTCATCAAGCAGGTTGAAATGCAATTGAGAAAAGTCGTTCGCAACATTAGGAGCGACAATGGACTGGAGTTCAAGAACCGAGAATTTGAAGACTTTTTGGCAGAAAAAAGGAACCAGTCACAACTTCTCAGCCCCCTACACGCCTCAACAGAATGGAATTGTCAAAAGACGAAACCGATCCTTGTGTGAGGCAGCCCAAACGATGCTAAGTTTCACTTCTCTTCCTTTATATTTCTGGGCTGATGCTATTGCTGCAACATGTTTTACGCAGAACAGGTCTTATCTCAACAAATGTTTTTCTCTTACTCCTTATGAGATCATCAATAACAGGAAGCCGAACGTAAAATTCTTCCATGTATTCGGTTCACGATGCTTCATCTTCAACTCCAAAGAACATCGTAACAAGTTTGACGTTAAAGCTGATGAAGGAATTTTTCTGGGATACTCTCTTACTTCAATAGCATACCAGGTCTTAAATAAGCGTTCTAGGAAGATCGAAGAAACATATTATGTGACTTTCGATGATAACTACGTCAAAAAGCTAAAGGCTACTAAAGAAGCAATTGTATAGATTTTCTCTCAAACAGGTCAAGTCACGAACTCGATTGCTAACCTGTTCGATCAGTTTGTGGAATTATTCGATGAGCCTGAGAAAGCTACTCTCTCGGAAGCCAAGGCAGCAGACAACAAAGTTGACCATCTGAAGCAAATTGTCGAAGATGCCGCCAAACGAATGGGTGAAGGAGAACAAGTTCCAAACGAACCTCCTCAGCAAGGCGCTTCAGTTGAGGGGGAGAATCAACTTTCTTCAAAACAACCGAGCTCACTCTTTCAGGGGTGGAATTCTATTCCAGTTCCACCCGAAAGCTCAATAGCACCCGAAAGACCTGTAGCACCCGAAATCTCAACAGCACCTGAAAGCTCAATAGCACCCGAAAGCTCAACCACACCCGAAAGTCCTGTAGCACCAGAAAGTCCAGCTACACCTGAAAGTTCATCCGTCGAGGGGGAGAACTCCGATATGTTATACGATGACGATAGTCAATCTGAATTGGAAGAAATGGTCAATGCTGAATTGGATCCATCCTATGATCCAAATTATCCTCCTCTTGTTAAATGGACCAGAGCTCATCCTTTATCTCAGATAGTGGGTAATGTCTCTGAAAAGGTCCTCACCCGATCTCAACTAAAGGCAAAGCAAACATCTCTATTCTCCAAAGTAGAGTTCTACATGTATAATTCTTTCGTATCAAAAGTTGAACCGAAGACAGTAAATACTGCTCTTGATCATTCTGAATGGGATCAAGCTATACAAGATGAACTCAACGAGTTCGAAAGAAACAAGGTATGGCGCCTCATTCCAACTCCTAAAGATGCCTTAGTTGTTGGTCTCAAATGGGTATTCACAAACAAAATGGACAAGGTAGGCAATGTGATTCGAAACAAAGCTCGTCTCGTGGTGAAAGGATACTGCCAAGAAGAAGGAATTGATTATGAGGAAACTTTTGCTCCGGTAGCGAGGCTAGAATCTGTTCGAATATTTCTGGCCTATGCTGCTCACAAGAACTTCGAGGTCTACCAAATGGACGTGAAATGCGCCTTTCTGAATGGAGAACTTGAAGAAACGGTTTACGTGGAGCAACCTCTTGGTTTTGTCAATGAAAAGTTCCCAAATCACTGTTATATTCTGGACAAAGCAGTTTATGGTCTGAAACAAGCACCTAGGGCATGGTATGAAACGCTAACTAAGTTCTTAAAGATGTCAAAATTCAAACAAGGTTCGGTTGACCCAACCTTCTTTCGTAAGAAGGAAGGTAACCACCTTATGATAGTTCAAATCTATGTTGATGATATCATCTTTGGCTCAACGAATCCTAGCTTAACAGCTGAATTCAGAAAGCTGATGGAGACTAAATTTGAAATGAGCTCAATGGGTCCGATTAATTTTTTCCTTGGTTTAAATATTAGACAGGGACCCGAAGGCATCTTTATCAACCAAGAAGCATCCACTAAGACTCTTCTTGCTAAATTTGGCATGATGGGAGACTCAAAGGTCAAAGTTTGAATGGCGTTCGACACCAAGCACACACCATCCTTGGGAAAACCGGCAGTCGATATTACGCTCTACCGCCAGATGATTGGGTCTTTAATGTACCTCACTGCTTGCAGGCCTGATATAATGTTTTCTGTATGTTATTGTGCTAGGTTTCAGGCGAATCCTCGTGAACCACATATGCTTGCAGTGAAAAACATACTCCGGTATCTGAAACGAACCACTTCCCTCAGTCTATGGTATCCATCAAACTCAGGTTTCTTCGTTCAAGCCTACTCAGATGCAGACCTTGGAGGATGTGGTTTAGACAGGAAAAGCACCACTGGAGGCTGCCAATTCCTAGACGGGAAGTTGGTTAGCTGGCAATCAAAGAAACAAACATGTGTTTCTCTGTCAACAGCTGAAGCAGAGTACATCGCAGCTGCCTCCTGTACATCTCAAGTGATTTGGATCCAAAGCCAGCTTCGTGATTATGGACTCAATATGAAAAAGATCCCACTATATTGCGATTCAGAAAGTGCAATTAGGATCTGTCATAACCCAGTGCAACACTCCAAGACCAAGCATATTGCACTGAGGTATCGCTTTATAAAGGATCATGTGGAAGATGGAAATGTCGAAATTCACTTTGTTCGAACCACTGATTAACTGGCCGATATCTTCACCAAAGCTCTTCCTGAAGCATCTTTCAATAAAATTCTACAAGGTCTAGGAATGATGGAATCGGAATCAGTACCAAAAACTACCTCTCAAAACTAAAAGTTGGAAGCGAAATGAATCGAACGTTCGGGTTCGGTTCACGTGTGTGCCGAAATGAACCGAACGCTCGGGTTCGGTCCTATTATTTTATCTTCGCCTATCACTCAAAGGTAGTTTCTTTGGCTATAAACCTTTTGTATCTTTTTCAAATTTCATCTCTCTTATATTCAAAGTTTTTTTTTTTACTTTAATTTCAAAACTCTTTTCTTTCTCAAATTTATTTTCTTTGCAACCGAAATAGACCAAACGTTCGGGTTCGGTTCCAAATTTTCTTGTGTCAATTTTTTTTTATCTTTATTTTATTATTTTAATTTTAATTTCTCTTTCTTTAAATCAAAAACTCCAAAAACAATTTTCTTTGTGTTTGTTAATCTTTTTTGTGGATATTTGTGGGCAAATTCTTTCATTAGTAAAGTGTCCCTAGAAGCATGTTGTTGTATGTGTCCAAAGCCTCACCCGATTCAGAATAATAGCCTTACTGACTTGGTATATACAAACCTTGTCTTCCCGATTAGGCTTTTATATTTATTCTAATCATGAGCTACCTTACTCTCTTCTCACATGAGATAAGAGTTTTCTGCTTGGTCTTTATTTTAATAGCAGAGGTACGTTGGTCTCTTTACACCATCTACACTACTTTTCTCCATCTCATTCTCTTCATAAACATAACCCTTGAGACTCTCAGATATTACCACTGAGGTTTATGGTTACACAACTTCTTTGTTCATGATCTTAGCTTCGTGCCACTACGTGCTAAGTGAAACCCACAATTCAATACTTATTATGCATTGACGGTGAACAATCAACTTTGCTCTAGCTTTCACTAACGAATTGACGGACTTATCCATGGGGATGGAAAGTGAAATATCTAATTTCCTTTTGTGTGATTCCTATGAAATTGTTAATTCCCATAACATTTCTTCCCTTGGAATCCAGTTTAATTTTTTTTGAGATTTTAGATAAACTCTTTGACATTGCCACTTAAATTATTTCAAACCTACTTGTTCAAAAGACTACATTGGTCTCACAAGTACTTCGTTCGATTTCTGTCTTATATCAAGATCAGGAATTCTGAACTGAAGCGAAAGCCACCCAAATTTGCCTGGTTACAAGAAGCCTTTCAACACTTCTCAATAAGTGTCTGATTGTTATTCAACGGGAAACCACACAAACACTTTAAAGTCTCTCTTGACTTTGAAGGAAGAGATTCGTGCCCGTGATCCATTGTTTCGTGTCTTTACTGACATCACAAATTCCCTCATATGTGTTGCTTTATTTCCTTTTCTTTTACACACTAAGCACGAAAATCTTTTTGATTTTCTAAAATTCTGGTTTCATTTGTTACAAGCACTTTTTTTATGGGATTTGAAGTTATAAAAGAGTTGTGGCTCATATTGATCCACGTGGTAATTTTGCTTTAAGATGACGTACACTCTAAAGGGATAAGATGCTGACTCAGGCGGGAGTCCAATCGATTTGATTTTCAAACGGCGCTTGAATGACAGGCGTGCGAAGTGGAACCGTTTCGTTTAAAACGGCGCCTGATGGGAAGGCGTGTGAATTGGGACATTTTTCTCTCTCCCGCGTAATCATCGGGGATACCGACTGTCACGCATCAATAACCTCCGAAAAACCCTTCGTATTTCCTTCGAAGATTTGGGAACAGATTCTTCTCTCTCCTTTACCCACAGTATAAAAGGTAACTTCAACCATTGTTTACCTCTTTACTGCACGCAAACTTCAGAGAGCAAGAAAAGCTTCACGTATTCTACTGTTCATCATCTCTCCCATCTTCTTCACTTCAATGGCTGATTCATCATCTGTTCATGCCACTTCCCACATCCTGCCGATTCGTCCCCAACAGAGTTTGATCATCGATCTTACTCCCCAGGTTTATGATGCCTTCATGTTTCCGATCATCGAATGCCTCAAATGCTCGCCGCTTGCTCATGCTCTCACCAAGGCTGAAGCTGTTCCTATGGAGAGTTTATCCCAAATTTTCGCCACTGCTCATTACGACAAGTCTGTCGATAGGATCTTCTTCGACATTCTTGATCACAAGGCGTCAATCTCCAAGCAGCGATTCTGCTCACTTTTAGGGTTTGAACCTGATTCATCTAGGGTTAACCCTGAATCCATTCAAGTGGGGCACCTGTTTTCTATGTTCTACAATATGGGATATACTGAGGTGCTGACAACAGTCACCAAGTTCAAGAAATCGTGCCTGCCTCCTCAGTGGAACGGTTTATTTACTGTGCTGTTCAAGGGGTTATCTGAACGCAGTGCCGGGTCAGATGGAGCGAGTCGTCTGTTCATCACGATTATGTATGGGGTTTACAACGGTATCAACCTGGATTATGGGTCGGTCTTATGGCAGCAACTGATCCAGAGCCTTGCATCCACATCTCGACATTCAGAGATCTCCTACGCTCGATTCAGGACGTTGGTCACTAAATGGGTGATGGACAAGTATCATGTCCCCATAGTTGCTGGTTCTCCACTATCTTCGATTGGTACTTTCCATACCACGAAGATCATAGTCTCCGATGCATCAAAATTTCAATTCATTGGCTCCATGCCTGAGTCGATATTTGGAGATGTTCTTGTTGAAAGTCGTATCATCCGAACCTACAAGGAGTTTCGTCGCTCTGGTCCTAGAGAGCTCACTCCTGAGATGATCAAATCCATCCACGAAGCTGATAAGCCTGCTCCAAGGGGAAAGAAGACTAAAAAGGGAAAAGACAAGCAGGTTGCCAAGGGAGCGAAAGGCCCTGCTCCCAAGAAATGAAAACCTACCAAGGCTGCTCACTCTCCTCCACTAAAGAAGAGAAAAACCCAACCCAGGCAAAAGCTGATACTCGCTTCCTCCTCAAGCGAATCTGAGGAAGACAATTTAGACTCTGACGAGTCTCCTCGTGGTAACACTCCTCCACGATCGCCTACCCCAGAAGTACATTTTTTCAGTTCACCTATCTCTTCTCCACCAATCACCATTCCTATTTCCATTCCTCCCATAACCTCCACCACTCACATACCACCAACTTCCATCCCAGTACCCCCTCCCATTTTTACTGAAGCTACCACAACAACAGCTGAAGTAAGAACCAACGTATCTGATACGGGGGCTCCTACTAAGGCACCCGAACCCACTCCCACCACCGAACCTACTTCACAACCCGAACCCACTCCTACTACCGAGCCTCCACCCTCACCTCAGCCAACAGAGGATGAAGAACTATTTCTTGGTGGGGAGGACATGACATTTGATTCGGTCTATTATAGTCCTTATCAGGTGCAAAGTGATGACGAAGATGATGCTCCAGTCACCAAGAAGCATCTAAAGGAGCTTCATGAGAAGATGGATTCGCTCATTGCCTCCTCTTCTTCATCACAGTCTACCATTTCTGAAGCTGCCATTCAGAAGATTGTTGATGCTTTTTCCAAAGCTCATGAAGTTTCTCTGAGCTCAGCTAATGCCGCAATTGATGCATCCACCAAAGCCTGTGCGGCTGCGACCGAAAAAGTTGAAAAACTATTTACTGATGCTTCCTCTTGGTTGCAGTATTTACAGGAAACTGCCGAAGACTCTAAAACGAAGCTTGACCCCATCGTCAACAAGATGGCTACCTCAGTTGCCTCTGAACTGACGTCCTTCGCCACACTTCTGTTGGATTAATGTCTAAGTCCATAACTATATTTGGTATGTACTTGACCCGACCCGGCATTGTCCATTTGGGTTGCACTTCACCGACACAATTTATATGGATAATCTTTTGAGAATAGTATGTTTATGATTAATATTAATATATTATAAGTTCTAATATATTAATATGGAATCATATTATTTAATTAGTATTGATCAAGAATTAATTTATAATTAATTAAGTGATCAGAAGGAACTAATTAAATATGGACTCTTATAGATATGGAATGGGCCAAGTTCATTTAAGTTGGGCTAAGCTTTCATGGATATTCCATGGAGTGTTTAACCCATGGATCCTAGGAAATGAAAGGTCATGGGTATTAAGGTTTAACCCTAATCCTCCATACTATATAAAGATGTCCTTGGTTGGTGAAATTGGCACTAGTGTATGGTACACTAAGAAGGGCTAGCCAATTTCACTAGAGAGAACCAAGTATCCATATTCTCTAAAGTCTTCCAAGGTTTTTTGGTGATTTGTGATTCCATTTGAGGCTTCCACACTATTGGGGCTAAGCTCTTAAAGCTTGAAGACATCAAGCTACATCAAAAGGTATGTCATCTAACTAGTACTTTGTAGTATAAGAACTTCATAATATGCTAGTTAGGATTAAAGCCTTGGAAAGTTCTTATTTGCATGTATTATAGAGAAAACATAGATCCAAGGTTTATAGGGTTGCATGTACACCATAGGAGTGTTAGAATGCTCAAAAACCAACAGTGGTATCAGAGCCACGAGTTTGTTTCTGTTATATATTGATGCAAATATTTTATTTTCAAAGTTGAAAAAAAAAACATGAAGTTTATCAAATTTTAAGATAATTACTTGTTCTTGTGAAAAACTAATTATTTTTAAAATTTGAATAATTTGCTTTATGAGTTGAATTAGGTCAAATTTAATAAAAGGTAAAATGATATGATTATTTTATTAGTTTTAAAAGTTTGATCTAAAGAGTTTTATTTTTTGAAACCTCCATAAGTTATGGATATGAAAAGGTTTTAAAAAAAAATTGATTCAAAGTTTTTATGGAGTTACAAAATTTGGTGTTAATGTTTTAAAGGATTCCATAACTTAAGAATAAGTTATGGATCACCAAAAGTTTTTTGTGTTACCTTGTTTTATGAGTGAATTTAGATTAATGAATAAAATTATGTGATAGTTGGTTTTAATCCAAATTAATCTAAAAGAAGTTCATAAAATGTGTTTATGTAACTTATAAGTCACATTTATGAATCTTAAAACTCATAAAAGTTGTCATATGTTACAAAATGAAGAGTCTTTTTCCTCATTAAATTGTTTTACGACTCCATAACTTGTCCTCAACTTATGGATGACCAAGAGTCTCTACATTATATAATAAATTAAAAAAAGTGTAACCTTAATTAATTCCATAAGTTATAAAATAAAGAAAAGTTAATTCTTTTATTAGTTTAAAGGCTTCCATAACTTGTCCTCAAGTTATGGAACTTGAAGAGTTTTTGGATTAAAACTACTTTAAACACATAAGTTATGGAATTAATTAGTTTTGAATAGTTTCAAAACTTGCCCTCAAGTTTTGGAATTTGAAAAGTTTTCACTTATGAATACTTTAATTCCAAGTTAGCCCTTAGAATTTTAAAGAATTAAAATTAAACCCTTATACTTTATGATATTATACGTTAATAATATATATATGTATAAGAGTAAAGTCAGTCTTACCGCTAGTAGGCCTCATTCACGAAGCCGGTCTATAAGGTGGGTATAAGGTTGTTGCCTATAAAATGGCAACTTAATGGGTGTCCACTCTCACCCACCACTTGCTTGACTGGTGGAGGGTCGTTAGCCTAACGGGTTTGACAGGACTATAACTCTCCCTTCATTAAAAGTATTAATGATAAATACTAAGTAACTAAACTCTTATAAATACCCAATCTTAGTTACTTAGGAAAATGTGAATAAGGTGCTAATCCATGAAATTACACTTTGCACTTTGTTTAAGTCGGTTAGTGGAGCGTGTGTGGTTAACCGGCACACTAACTTGTATTTAACAAGGTAGGCAAAGGGTAACTTAATGTTTATCATAGTATCGGTGGAGCGTGTGTGGTTAACCGGCACATCTATTGAGGGATAAACACTTAAGGGTACCAAGTAATTTGCATGGTTACTTCACACCTTGTTTTGTGATCCTCGGCATCCCAGTCACAAAACCTGAAGGGCACACTCGATATTGAAACATGTCATTGAACAGTTCAATGAATCTCAATAGATCTAGGAGTTTCAAAACCAATTAAAACCTAATAATACATTTCGTTTATCTTGGGTGGAAATTGGTGAATCATCATTCACCTACCTTCAAATATTTTATAGCTTGGATTACGGCATCCCTCTTCTAAGTTATAAAATAGTTTGTTGGGTCCTAGCCTTAATATTTCATATTGGGTGTTATATTAAGGACTTAAGATTAACTATCTTGAATATCTCCCAAAAGATGTCTGGTTTAGACATTTATGATCTTCCCAAATCTCTTGAAACAAGCTTTCTAAATGAAGATGATGTCCCATGGAAATCATACTTCTTTCACCTCCTCCAATTATTCTCCCTAACCCACAAGTTCAAGGTCACTCAAGCCCTATTGGCAAGGCAAGGTCTAGGTGTGATCACATCTTGGAGATGTAGTCACATATTGACAAGCCGTGAGAGTTGGGTGTCAAAGTCTTGAGAAAGTTGGTGGTTCAATCACTTTCTAAGTCACATAGTGAGTTCCTTTGGGACACCTATGAAACAGACTATGACAAGACCCTTAATGATCTTATCTATTTGTTAAGATCAACTTCCTTTACACTTGATGGACATTGACAACAGTGACACAGGAAATCCAGAAAAGCATTCTCTTCCCAATGGAAAGGGATCGGCCATAGTCAACTCGGTTGACCAAATGGTAAAGAGAAAAGCTAAGTCTGTGATAGTCCCTTGTACCATTATCAAAGGGTCCATATGTTTATATTGCCAAAGGAAGGGGCATTGGTTGCGAAGCTGCCAAATTTACCTAAGGATGTTAAAGTCAATAAGTTTGACTCTACTTCAGGTAAATTCCACTATCTAACTCTGCTAAGTTTCTATTATGAGATTTCTGATACATAATGTGACTGGGTCGCATGGTGATGTTTTAAGAATCAATGAAAAGTGAAGAAACTTAAAGAAAGAATATGCTGAATCTGATGGCGTAGATGGATTTCTATCGCATAGTTTGAAGATCGGATTCTTGAGCTACTTCTTAGGAGTTATGAGATATTGCTTAGGAATAGATAACAACAAGTTTTCATATGGATTGTAAGGTGATAGCTTCATTTTATTTACTTCTTTTTATAGTTTATTTTAGTACATTTCATTCGCATTTTAATTAACTTCTATGCATATTTTCCCTTTTGTTATTTTTATGACCATTTCGGGGTACTTTCTAGTTTCTTGAGCATTATTGCAGATTTTCTTGGAAACTAGCGGGGCAGCACTCTTGGGAGGCGATTGGGATTGAAGGGAATTGGGGATCTCGTGCTTGATGGCTATAAAGGTGATTCATGGGGTGGACTTGTCAATTGCTTGAAGTCTTGGAAGAATTGAGCTTTAAATTTGAAAGACGCGGGAGAATTCTTGAGTGTGCAAGATCAATATTTGGGAGTTTGCGGAAGTTTAGAGTGATGGGGATAAGCAAACTGGGCTTTAATTGAAGAAATATTGAAGAAAAATGGGCTAGGAGTTGATTGGATTCGAACTGGGCCAATGGATTAGCTGTGGGGGCCCAAAACTTGAAGAAGCCCAAAAATACCCGTCAGAGCCCGCGGCCCGCGTAAGATTCCCCGCGGCCCGCGTGGGTTCCTGACTAGGGCAATTTCGGGATTTTGCTAAGAGCTCTATTTTGGGAAGTTTGGTGTGCCTCTTTAGCCTTATCTTGAAGGTCCGATTTTGAGACTTTCTCTCTGGAGTTTGGAGCATTTTTGGAGGCCAAGAACACTTGAAGAATATCTTCTTTTCATCTCTTGAATCTTGTCAAATGTTTGGTACAATCTTATCTAACTTTGTTCATTTGAGTTTAGCCATGCTTGGCTAAACAAATCGTGGTTGACTTTTTGTTGAATCTTTTGAACTTTTGTTGGATGTTGAAGAATCCATGAACTTGTTCTTAAATCTTTATGGAATTGTTTTGTGTTTTATCATATTATCACTACTAGTATGTTTTTATTCATGAGTTTAAATATGTTTGTGGTGATTAATTGGCTAATTTCTTGATTAAGTAAATGATCCTCAAATTAGCAAGCAACAAATGGATTTTGTGTTGTTTTTGCTTCACACAATCATAAAAACATTTCCTCCAACATGGTGGTGAAAGTATTTGACCCCTCTTGGATTTGGTGACTTTTTGGTTCTTAATGCTAGTTGACTTTCGCTAATTACATGCTATTTGGAATTAGTGACCTTGACTAAGGAAATTGTTATGAGCTTCTCTAGCCATTTCAACAATTAAGAAAAGTCCAGGTAATCTCAAGCTCCTTGGATTGCAATAGCCAAATTAAGGATTTAAATCAAAGTATTGCACCATTGGATTCTAATGATATGTTAATCAAAAGTCAAAGTGAGCAAACTTTAAGTCAACCATCTCTCCTTTATTGATTTTGCATCAAACTCTTATTTTTGTTGCATTTGTCTATTTAAATCATAGTTAACTCTAGTTTGTTTCAAGTATTTCAAAACACCAAAACCCCCCATTTTATTTTTATTGTCATTTTACAAGTATTTTTACAAAGAGTTATAAATTGAACCAATCTCCGTGGATTCGATCCCTTTACCACTATACACTATTTTAGTGTGTAATATTTAGGGTTATTATTTGTGTTGGCCTCGACAACCACCATAAGAACAAGTTCTTCCGCAAAGTTTTTAAAATAAAAGGAAAATTTTTTATTTTATTTATTTTGAAATATCCTTACAATGGCATCTGTGGAAATTTTTGTTGCTTATAAGATTCCATTAACAGCAAGAGTGGAAGTACGAAATTGTTTCTTTCATTTGTGGTAATGTCTAAATTTACCAAATAAGGAAAGATTCTCATCACCCAAGTTTCAATTGGACCGGAACTTGGAATCATGCAAGTTGTATAGCATGATGAATGAGAACTTTCAAGTATTGGAAAATTAAGACTAATTACTTGTTCACATGGATGTGTGAGTCAAGTAAAGGACCAAGGGATCGAGTACACAGTCTTGTGCACTGATTAAGTCCACCACAAAAGATTGATAAGATTATTCGTCATAATTTACTATAGCTCAGTAAATATGGTTATACTTACAAGCTTAAGTGTAATTCTGAGACATTGGAAAAGGTTCCAATGTATGGCAGAGCGAATAAGAAGAATCAAATTAGGTAGAAGGATAAAAGTTTCTCAAATCTGAAAAGATGGGAGAGAGTACTTTCGTATCAGTTTTGTGATCATCTTAATGATTTAGAGACCTTATCACAATTCATCCTCTAAGAGCCTTCTTATAGCTAAGAAGAGGAACTTGAATTGTTGAAGTGGTTAAATCAAGAAGATGATTCATACTTCGTTCCAAAAACAATTCTTAGAGTTATACTCTAAGATTGTAACTTGAGTGACATGTCTTAAAGAAGGTTTAAAACTTGTACATTTGAAATTGGTAAGTTGTGATGTTTCGGATAAAACAAAGACCAACTAAGGCCAATTGTGTGAAGTGTTTGTCTTGATTAGAATCGGCGCTATCTCTTGGATGTTTGACAAGGGAGTCTTATATGTCAAGAGGACAGTGGGAGTCTTAAAGGTCTTGAAAGTCTCAAGAACTAATCAAGAATAAACCTGAAGTTCTTCACTAGCACACGACTTGAGGTTTATAACCTATCATGTTGACATATTCTGTGCCCATTCCAGTGAAAGTTGGCTTTGCATATGAGTTCTTAGAGTTCTCAATTTGTTGCACAACTACTTGGAAGCAATGGGGCAGGCCCTTAAGCTGCCAGGTGGCAAGAAATTAAGATTGAGTTCATTCCATACGAGTTTGTATTTGTCATTATCCTTGTCTTGTGTCTATGGTTTTGACAATTCACATGGATAAGAACACATACACCATTAAATCTAAGTGTCATAAGGTTTCTCTCCGATTCATGAAAATGATGGTGAGGAAACACTTTCACTAAGTAGATTTTAGCTAGATAGCAATTGTGATATTTATATTCTCAAAGTCGTTAGTGGAGCGTGTGTGGTTTACCGACACATTAACCTGGACTTGTGAGAAGTGGCAAAAAGGTCTAACCATTATGATTACGGCATCCCTCTTCATAATTGTTTAGACACACAAGTGTGCTATCTAAGGGAAGGTGTATGATTTTGATAAAGTTTTATCAAAACAATCTAGTATCAGAAATCTGAACTTTGGTAAGAAAGTCAGCTGATTTCTAAGTACATGTCAAAGCTAGTGGGAGCATAAGTGTTACGCTAATAATCATCATGTTAGTGCGAGCATGATAATTATGATAAAGTATTGCAAGTTAGCAATGTTAATTATAGAAAACAAAAGGTTTCAATTGGGAAAGAGTTGTTTTGCTATAATTAAGGGAGAGGAAATTATACTTCATCTCAAATTTATAAGCTTAGATCGTGAGGTTTTAATCATTTAGTCAAGGATATATATATGTATATATATATATATATATATATATATATATATATATATATATATATATATATGAATTTCATGTTGGAATGGCTCAACATAAGGAAATTCTGTATATGGGTCCATTATTTGCGTTCTAAAATTTGATTATGATTACGGCATCCCTTTTCATAATCTGAATTATGAGAACTTGGCAAATTGAAATGGAAATGTTGTAGCAAAAGACTGGTTTAGTCTTTATGTGAGACATCATGAATCGATTCCCATATACTTCGGATATAGGATCGATTACATGTGCTATATTCATCCTTTCTAAAATTTTCCAAATGCATGGGGCATTAAGAAGGGAAAAAGGTTTAGAACTTGATATGACTAAAAGGATTAAACAATTGTCGAGGACAATCTAAGGTTTACCAAAGATTGGGTGCTCAAGGACAGTTGGAAGTATAGTGATAATTTTGAAAGGACCATATTGACATAATCTGTAAGGAGGCAACTCCTGTTCAGAAGTGATAGTCAAAATGGAATATGGAAATGTTTCAAAGTTAGAAATTATTCAATCTGTGTAAGATTAGAAACTTAATGCAAGAAGGATGTTTCCAAGGAGCTGATCTCCTTTGGAATACTCTGTAATGATTGTTGTCAAGTCTTTCTGACTTTGTGCATAATCATTACAAGAGGATCAATGCATATAAGTTTAGAATCTAACAAATTTCAGTAAATGGCATGAATTTGGAATTCTTGCATTTGCAGTAAGGATTTGGGGGTGTGAAAAGAGAATCATTGGAGTTATGTTCAATTGATCTAGTTCACAAAGTAAAGATCATAGACAAACATAGTATGCATACTTGGTGTGTGGCATGACTAGTGTTTAGAAAACATAGTGTACATGCTTGGAGCATGGGACAACTATTGTTTTAAATTCAAGAATAAAGTTGATAGCTGAAACAGTATACAATGAATAATGTGTAATCATATGGTGATAAATAAAAGGTGTTTTATTTATGTTCATAGGTTTTGATACCATATTGGATTCAATTATTCTTGTGTTTCATTTTGCATGTTTCGACTTCCTAAATAAACTAGGTTATTCTTCCAGAATGACTAAGTTATTCAAACCATCTACAGTCGGTCATATGTTGGAAGTAGATATGAATTAAGACTGTCATGGGTTGGCTTGTAGAGGTCTAAGGTGTTGGACAAAGGGCTACAACACTCATGGGTGCTCATAAGTTCTGAGTATTGGATTCAACACGCGCTCATTGGAATCACTTCATGGATTTTATCACGAGTGATCATGAGACGATAATATCTTATATTCTTCAAACCTAGAGATATGAGTTGTTACTATGAGTTGGTTGTACATTGATTGCACGAAAACGCATTTGCTAACTCGGTGCTATAAAACGTGCCTTTATGTATGATTCAACACGTAGTAGAACAAGCCATATGAGTCGAAGTTTATCCATTCCTTTTACCTTCGGGATAAAAGCAATATCTGTGGGCCCCTCGATGATTTGATGATGACAAATGGAAGTGCTCGGCCGGGCCCAGACTGATTTGATTTGTTCAATTAGTCAGTCGTCATAAATCGGAAATCGGGAAACAACAAATGGACAGAGAGAATGATTTTAATCCATGTCTCAGTCCATATGATATCTAGAATGGAGGAATATATGATCCCTTATCTAATGGACAAGTTCGTTGACAAGATTAGAGTTCGACAGCGGCTTTAAGAGCTACGATTGCCAGTTAGGTTTGAAGTCATACGCAATAATAGTTTTAGACTTATCCAAGTGGGAGACTGTTGGATTAATGTCTAAGTCCATAACTATATTTGGTATGTACTTAACCCGACCCGGCATGGTCCATTTGGGTTGCACTTCACCGACACAATTTATATGGATAATCTTTTGAGAATAGTATGTTTATGATTAATATTAATATATTATAAGTTCTAATATATTAATATGGAATCATATTATTTAATTAGTATTGATCAAGAATTAATTTATAATTAATTAAGTGATCAAAAAGAACTAATTAAATATGGACTCTTATATATATGGAATGGGCCAAGTTCATTTAGGTTGGGCTAAGCTTTCATGGATATTTCATGGAGTGTTTAACCCATGGATCCTAGGAAATGAAAGGTCATGGGTATTAGGGTTTAACCCTAATCCTCCATACTATATAAAGATGTCCTTGGTTGGTGAAATTGGCACTAGTGTGTGGTACACTAAGAAGGGCTAGCCAATTTCACTAGAGAGAACTATGTATCCATATTCTCTAAAGTCTTCCAAGGTGTTTTGGTGATTTGTGATTCCATTTGAGGCTTCCACACTATTGGGGCTAAGCTCTTAAAGCTTGAAGACATTAAGCTACATCAAAAGGTATGTCATCTAACTAGTACTTTGTAGTATAAGAACTTCACAATATGCTAGTTAGGATTAAAGCCTTGGAAAGTTGTTATTTGCATGTATTATAGAGAAAACATAGATCCAAGGTTTATAGGGTTGCATGTACACCATAGCAGTGTTAGAATGCTCAAAAACCAATAGTGGTATCAGAGCCACGAGTTGTTTTCTGTTATATTGATGCAAATATTTTATTTTCAAAGTTGAAAAAAAAAACATGAAGTTTCTCAAATTTTAAGATAATTACTTGTTCTTGTGAAAAACTAATTATTTGTAAAATTTGAATAATTTGCTTTATGAGTTGAATTAGGTCAAATTTAATAAAAGATAAAATGATATGATTATTTTATTAGTTTTAAAAGTTTGATCTAAAGAGTTTTATTTTTTGAAACCTCCATAAGTTATGGATATGAAAAGGTTTTAAAAAAAAATTGATTCAAAGTTTTTATGGAGTTACAAAATTTGGTGTTAATGTTTTAAAGGATTCCATAACTTAAGAATAAGTTATGGAACACCAAAAGTTTTTTGTGTTACCTTGTTTTATGAGTGAATTTAGATTAATGAATAAAATTATGTGATAGTTGGTTTTAATCCAAATTAATCTAAAAAAAGTTCATAAAATGTGTTTATGTAACTTATAAGTCACATTTATGAATCTTAAAACTCATAAAAGTTGTCATAGGTTACAAAATGAAGAGTCTTTTTCCTCATTAAATTGTTTTATGACTCCATAACTTGTCCTCAAGTTATGGATGACCAAGAGTCTCTTCATTAAATAATAAATTAAAAAAAAGTGTAACCTTAATTAATTCCATAAGTTATAAAATAAAGAAAAGTTAATTCTTTTATTAGTTTAAAGTCTTCCATAACTTGTCCTCAAGTTATGGAACTTGAAGAGTTTTTGGATTAAAACTACTTTAAACACATAAGTTATGGAATTAATTAGTTTTGAATAGTTTCAAAACTTGCCCTCAAGTTTTGGAATTTGAAAAGTTTTCACTTATGAATACTTTAATTCCAAGTTAGCCCTTAGAATTTTAAAGAATTAAAATTCAACCCTTATACTTTATGATGTTATACATTAATAATATATATATATATATATATATATATATATATATATATATATATATATGTATGTATAAGAGTAAAGTCAGTGTTACCGCTAGTAGGCCTCATTCACCAAGCCGGTCTATAAGGTGGGTATAAGGTTGTTGCCTATAAAATGGCAACTTAATGGGTGTCCACTCTCACCCACCGCTTGCTTGACTGGTGGAGGGTCGTTAGCCGAACGGGTTTGACAGGACTATAATTCTCCCTTCATTAAAAGTATTAATGATAAATACTAAGTAACTAAACTCTTATAAATACCTAATCTTAGTTACTTAGGAAAATGTGAATAAGGTGCTAATCCATGAAATTACACTTTGCACTTTGTTTAAGTCGATTAGTGGAGCGTGTGTGGTTAACCGGCACACTAACTCGTATTTAACAAGGTAGGCAAAGGGTAACTTAATATTTATCATAGAATCGGTGGAGCGTGTGTGGTTAACCAACACATCTATTGAGGGATAAACACTTAAGGGTACCAAGTAATTTGCATGGTTACTTCACACCTTGTTTTGTGATCCTCGACATCCCAGTCACAAAACCTGAAAGGCACACTCGAGATTGAAACATGCCATTGAACAGTTCAATGAATCTCAATAGATCTAGGAGTTTCAAAACCAATTAAAACCTAATAATACATTTCGTTTATCTTGGTGTAAATTGGTGAATCGTCATTCACCTACCTTCAAATATTTTATAGCTTGGATTACGGCATCCCTCTTCTAAGTTATAAAATAGTTTGTTGGGTCCTAGCCTTAATATTTCATATTGGGTGTTATATTAAGGACTTAAGATCAACTATCTTGAATATCTCCCAAAAGATGTCTGGTTTAGACATTTATGATCTTCCCAAATCTCTTGAAACAAGCTTTCTAAATGAAGATGATGTCCCATGGAAATCATACTTCTTTCACCTCCTCCAATTATTCTCCTTAACCCACAAGTTCAAGGTCACTCAAGCCCTATTGGCAAGGCAAGGTCTAGGTGTGATCACATCTTGGAGATGTAGTCACATATTGACAAGCCGTGAGAGTTGGGTGTCAAAGTCTTGAGAAAGTTGGTGGTTCAATCACTTTCTAAGTCACATAGTGAGTTCCTTTGGGACACCTCTGAAACAGACTATGACAAGACCCTTAATGATCTTATCTATTTGTTAAGATCAACTTCCTTAACACTTGATGGACATTGACAACAGTGACACAGGAAATCCAGAAAAAGCATTCTCTTCCCAATGGAAAGGGATCGGCCATAGTCAACTCGGTTGACCAAATGGTAAAGAGAAAAGCTAAGTCTGTGATATTCCCTTGTACCATTATCAAAGGGTCCATATGTTTATATCGCTAAAGGAAGGGGCATTGGTTGCGAAGCTGCCAAATTTACCTAAGGATGTTAAAGTCAATAAGTTTGACTCTACTTCAGGTAAATTCCACTATCTAACTCTGCTAAGTTTCTATTATTTGATTCCTGTTACATGATGTGACTGGGTCACATGGTGATGTTTTAAGAATCAAAGAAAAGTGAAGAAACTTAAAGAAAGAATATGTTGAATCTGATGGCGTAGATGGATTTCTATCGCATAGTTTGAAGATCGGATTCTTGAGCTACTTCTTAGGAGTTATGAGATATTGCTTAGGAATAGATAACAACAAGTTTTCATATGGATTGTAATGACAAGTTCTTCCGCAAAGTTTTTAAAATAAAAGGAAAATTTTTGATTTTATTTATTTTGAAATATCCTTACAATGGTGTTGGGCTGAAGTTTTGTTTTGTATTGCGTCTTTTGGGCTCGTAGATTAGCCTTGTATTCTCCGGTTTGGGCCTGTCCAACCGAGAGCCTTTTATGTATAGTATATAAGTTATCGCTTTCATGCATATTAGGTTAAGATTCAAGATTTCTGTTTTAGCGTTCCAGAGTTTACGTATTTGCTCTCTTGTAATCTTCTAATCCTTTACAGTTGATGTTCTTAATCGAGCTCTTCTAAGGATTTTATTTAAATCATTCGATACGTTTGATTCAAGCTGTTTGTTCTTAATATTGCGTTCTTCCTTGTTACTTATATTTTGTTCTTGCAGTTTCACATTCACACACTTGTTCAAGATCTAATCGATCTTTATAGACTAAAAGCTATTGTGTTTTAAATCTCATCAATTGGTATCAGAGCAGGAGGCTGTGTAATCGATACACTTCTTTTCTGTGAAAAAGATTTTCATTAGGGTTTTCCGCAATCATCGATATTTATTGAGCCGTCATCTTAATTGACGTATCTTAGTATTTATTGTTTTGCCCTAATCTGCTTTATTACAAGTCTGATCTTTGAACAGGTTATTACGATCATTATGGACGCAACGCAATCAAACCCTATTAATATTTCCAACAGCATTGGTTCGACGACAAAGATTCCAATCTTATACACTCATGACTATGAAGTATGGGCGCATCATTTTGAAGACTACGTGATTGGATCGGAGGACAATGGTTTTCTCATATGGGAAGCCATTATCAATGGACCATTTTCTCATTCAGCGACATCCAGAGTTATTAAGACGCAAAAAGAATACAACGATTTGCTCAAGGACGTGACGAATCTTGCACAGGATGAGAAAGATAAATTCCAGTGCAACATTAAGGCACTAAGGTTGATCAGATTCGCCCTTCAGTCCGACACATTCAGACTAGTCAGCTCATGCACTACGGCGAAGGAAGTGTGGGATAGACTTCGCGAACTGTATTCAACAGACGAAGATCTTGAACACTCCATCCAAACCTTGCTTCTATCTGAGTTTGGAGAATTCAGGCAAGGAGCCGAAGAAACCGTGACCCAGACGTTTGATCGCTTCAATCATCTTCTCAGCAAGATGATCAAACACGACATTGAAAGGAAGCTCATCGAACAAAAGGTTACTTTCTTGAACGGACTGAGATCGGAATGGAGAGCAGTAGTTTCCACAGTCAAAGCCCATGAACAGTTTAAATCATACTCTTTGGCGAAACTGGTGGGTATTCTAAAGTCCCAAGAGAAGATTGTTGTTCAAGAGAAGAACGTGGTGTCTAGTCTTGGTTCGTTGGCCCTCCTATCTAAAAGTAAAGGCGTGATGGAGGATGAAGAGCTCAACTTGGAAGAATATGACCTCACAACTGAGGATTATGCCATGATGGTATCCAATCCTAAGAGGTTCATAAAGAAGAGGTTCCCCAGCAACAAAAACCGAAACTGGCAGGGGAGTTATAGCTCTGAGAAGGCAAACAATGAACCGAAGGCTGATGAGTCCAAGAAGGAACCGAAGGCAGATGGGGATTCCGGAGTAAGCTGTTTTTACTGTGGTGGCAAGAACCACTATGCTAAGTACTGTGTCCTTAAAAAGATGGCTGAAAAGGATGACGGAAAGGATGAGGAAGCCGTACTGCAGAAGAGGTTGGACGAGTTGAGGAAGAAAAAGTCTACCGCTAACTCTTCTATTAATGCTCTTATTGTGCAGGGTTCGGTTAATAATGATGAGTTCGGTAGCACCGAAGTTTGGTCTACTGACTCAGAAGACGAAGAAGTGAGGAAGCCTACTCATGGAAAGGCTTATATGGCTAAGGAGGAAAGCAGTGGTGGAAAATGCTTCATGGTGTCAAGCGCATCTCAAATGAGGGGATACAACACCGATGGAGGAAGCACTGGACCGAAAGTGCAGGAAGACATGTGCTTCACAGCCAAACCACTCAGCCAACAGTTCAATGAGCTTGATGAACTGATAAAGAAGGTACAATCTGTTTTTATTTCATCTAAAGTACCATCATCCTCATATGAGAAAGAACTAAAAAGCGTTAACACAAGAATTTCTCATTTAGATAGTAGCTTAACTCAAACTAGAGTCACCAATTCTAACCTGACTGATCAATTAAGCAGGGTGGCGTCGAAGAGTGAGGAGCGGCGTATGTGGATTGAGTTAAAAGAGTCGGAATTAATTAAAGTCAAAGACGAAAACATTTATTTGCAGAGAGACAATTTGAAATTGTTAAAACAACGAAATGTCTTTTGTTTAATAGCTAAACGTTTATATTCCAATATTACTCAGCTGCATTTGGACTGTGAGATAGGCAAAAAGATCCACCGTATGATTTTACCATTCCTTGAATTTAAGGAGGATGAAATCGATGCCGAAGCCTACAATTGTGAGAGTGTGATTTCGTCTGATGATGCCAACCCATCTTATCAAATTGGACTGGACAAAATTGAGTCCTTCATTAAATCCAAAGACCATAAGGACATGCTCAAAAATCTTCTGGACGAAAATGATAGACTTAAACTGAGAACCGAAACCATACAAAAGTTTGACTCTCTAAATGCCAAAGTAAGCTCAGAAAATAAAATTGATGTTGAAAATGCATCTGAGCTTAACGAGGACGAAAACATGAGTGAAATTTCTGTAGAGGATACGGTTGACTGCTCAGAATTTGTGAAAAGCGAAACTGAAAACCACAAAAATCTTATTTCTGAAAATTCTGTGGAATTCGCTAGATTGTCCCAACAAAAGTCCCCGAAATTAGTAGAAAAGGCTGTTGTCTATCAAAAGGTCAGAACCACTCCGAATCAGGTATACAAAGTGACTGGAGTAACCGAACATCAGACAGCTGAACTCACGGCTATTGTTAACGAAGACAATGCTGATGGCTGTGATGAGTTCTTCTGGGAAGCTCCTATTGACAATGGAAACGAAACCGTTGGCCTATCTGAAAGAACCTCTTGGATGAAGAAAGGGAGATACATACCTGAACCTTTGAACAAGCCTGATAATTTCAGCGACCCAAGCACAAGTGGTACTAAAGACACTCCTCAAGAGGGTGATCCTTCGGCAAAAGAAGACATTCCTTCAACGCCAACAGCTCGAAGTGAAACTTCATCAGATACTCCTTCCACTTCCTCAGGGCAAACTGAGTCTTCGTTAAACATTCCCTCTGCACCCTCAGCTCAAAGAAAAACTCCTAAAGATCAAAAGGAACCAGCCAAGGTGACATCAAAAGCGAAAGCGAACGTTCATCATCAACCTAAACAGATGAGGGATAAAAAGATAGAAAGGAACTTAAGATACAGGAAAAACCTTTCTGAAAGGAAACAATTCTGGCACTCCCAGAATGCATACTATTCACACAAGGAGAAGAATCTGAAGTATGAAAATAATCCCGTAAGAAAGCATGACGATTCCAACAATCGAAAGCCAAGGTTCGGTTCGCAAGAAGATACCAACCAAAAGCCAAGGTTCGGTTCGCAAGAAGATATCAACCGAAAGCCAAGGTTCGGTTCGCATGAAAATACCAACCGAAAGCAAAGGTTCGGTTCTGAAAAGGATTTCAACCGAAACCAAAGGTTCGGTTCCAAGAACAACTCCAACCGAACTCAGAGGTTCGGTTCTGAAGTCAGAAGAGAACAAGACTTAAAGGTTAAACCCACCAACGATCAAAAGCAAAAGGGTCACCGAGAGTCATCAGCAAGGAAGACACCTTCATCCCCATCCAAATTCTCTCGATCTAACTCTTCTCGTCATTCTACTCCTACTCACTCATCTTCATCTTGCTCTAACGCTAATCCCACTTTTCCTCATAAATCTTATTCATCAGCTGAACAGAAGGGAAAGCAAAAGGTCGATGAATCCAAGCCTGAGCCCAAAGGAAACCAACCTAATCTTAACAAAATAAAAGTTTTCACCATTAAAAAGAAAGATGAAACAACTTTGATTAAAAGAACATATCTTGTTGATATCTCTCTAACTATTCCTGTTCCCATGAAATCCTCACATGGACCCAAGAAACTTTGGGTTCCTAAATCTGCTTAATTTTTGCAGGTTATAAGTGACGAGCAGTTTGACGAAGAATGGTACATCGACAGTGGCTGCTCGCGTCACATGACAGGAAGGAAGGAGGAACTCAGGGAATACAGATCTCTTGCAAATGGTGGCAACGTTAAGTTTGGAAATAACTCTTACGGTACCATAAAGGTATATGGGATGATAACGAATGGTGATTTTACCATAAGAAAGGTGGCTTATGTGGAAGGACTTCAACACAACCTCATCAGTGTATCTCAGCTTGTTGGAGGTACAGGTCTCAAAGTTTCATTCGATGATGAAGGTTCTGAAATCATTGACAAAACAACAAAGAAAGTGATTCTGAAGTCAGAGCGAAAGGGTGAAATGTTTCCGCTGAACATGAAACCCATCAAAGGGAACCCAGCAATCTGTCTGCTATCAAAAGCTCAAGCCGACGAAAGCTGGTTGTGGCACAGAAGACTCTCTCATCTCAACTTCAAAGATATCAACCGACTTGTCACTGGAGGTCATGTTAGGGGTCTTCCATTGCTCAAGTTCGACAGAGAGCATTTATGTGCTGCATGCGAAATGGGAAAGCAGAGTCGTCAAAGTCACCCATCTATAATCAACACAAAAGTTGTTGAACCACTCGAATTGCTTCATATCGATTTGTGTGGTCCTTCATCTATAGAAAGCATCGGTGGTAGCAAGTATATTCTTGTTATCGTTGATGACTTTTCACGATTTACATGGGTGTTCTTTCTAAAGCTCAAATCTGAAGCGACTCAAAAGCTGAAAGTATTTATCAAGCAAATTGAAGTCCAGCTCAAGAAGGTCGTTCGCAACATCAGGAGCGACAATGGTCTCGAATTCAAGAACAGGGAGTTTGAAGCGTTTCTTGCAGAAAAGGAAATTAGCCATAATTTCTCAGCTCCCTACACACCACAGCAGAATGGAATAGTCGAAAGACGAAACCGATCTCTGTGTGAAGCTGCCCGAACTATGTTAAGTTTCGCTTCCTTACCTCTATATTTTTGGGCTGATGCTATTTCTGCTGCTTGTTATACACAAAACAGGTCCTATCTCAACAAGCGATTTACGCTCACACCATATGAGATACTGAACAACAGGAAGCCCAATGTGAAATTTTTCCACGTTTTTGGCTCAAGGTGTTTCATCTTTAACTCTAAAGAACACCGCAACAAGTTTGATGTCAAAGCTGACGAGGGAATCTTTCTGGGTTACTCACTCACTTCAAAGGCGTACAGGGTCCTAAACAAACGATCAAGGAGGATTGAAGAAACATACTATGTGACCTTCGACGATAGCTATGTCAAGAAGCTACAGGCCATAAATGACACTGCCAGGGAAATCTTCCCTCAAACTGGTCAAGTCACAATCTCAATCGCCAATATGTACGAGGATTTTCTGGATCTCTTTGATGAACCGGAAAAAGCTTCTCTCTCAGAAGCAGGAGCAGCCGACAACAAAATAGATCATATAAAGCAGCTTGTCGAAGATGCTGCAAGAAGAATGCATGAAGGAGAAACGCCTACTGTTGAATCTCCAACCAACAATGCTTCAGTCGAGGGGGAGCCAAGCTCACAAGTCCAGGGGGAGCCAAGCTCTACTACTTCAACCGAAGGTCCTTCACCAACCGAAGGTACCTCTCCAACCGAAGATGCCCCTCCAAACGAAGGTGCTTCAATGCCTGAAAGTTTAGCACCGCAAGAAACCCCTGAACCTCATGTTTCTCAAGACTCATCAATTGAGGGGGAGCATGATGATATGACGCTTGATTTCGATAGCCAATCTGAGCCTGAAGAGATGATTAACGCTGAACTAGATCCATCCTTTGATCCGAATTACCCTCCTCTTACAAAATGGACCAGAGATCATCCTTTCTCTCAAGTAGTTGGTGATGTATCTGACAAGGTTCTGACCCGATCTCAACTGAAGGCAAAACAGACATCCTTATTCTCAAAAGTTGAGTTATGTATGTTTAACTCATTTGTATCAAAAGTCGAACCGAAGACAGTGAACACTGCCCTCGATCACTCTGATTGGGTTCAAGCTATGCAAGACGAACTAAACGAGTTTGAGAGGAACAAAGTCTGGCGCCTCATTCCAACTCCTCCGGATGCTTCAGTTGTTGGTCTCAAATGGGTTTTTAGAAACAAAATGGACAAGGAAGGTAATGTCATAAGAAACAAGGCTCGCCTGGTTGTCAAAGGATACTGTCAGGAGGAAGGGATAGATTACGAAGAGACGTTCGCTCCAGTAGCTAGGCTAGAATCGGTTAGAATATTTCTGGCCTATGCTGCTCACAAAAACTTCGAGGTATTCCAAATGGACGTCAAGTGCGCATTTCTCAATGGAGAACTTGAAGAAACGGTGTATGTAGAGCAACCTCCTGGGTTCGTGAACGAAAAGTATCCACATCATTGCTACATTCTGGATAAAGCTGTGTACGGCCTTAAACAAGCTCCGAGAGCCTGGTATGAAACGCTTACTAAATTTTTAAAGATGTCCAAATTCAAACAAGGTTCGGTTGACCCTACCTTCTTTCGCAAAAAGGAAGGTAACCACCTTATGATAGTTCAAATTTATGTCGATGACATCATCTTTGGCTCTACGAATCCCAGCTTAACAGCTGAATTCAGAAAGTTGATGGAGACTAAGTTTGAAATGAGCTCAATGGGTCCTATTAATTTTTTCCTTGGTTTAAATATAAGACAGGGACCCGAAGGCATCTTTATCAATCAGGAAGCTTACACGAAGACTCTCCTAGCAAAGTTTGGCATGATGGGAGACTCAAAAGTCAAAGTCCCTATGGCATTCGGCACCAAACTTACCCCTTCACTCGATAAACCGGCCGTCGACATCACGCTCTATCGTCAAATGATAGGCTCACTGATGTATCTAACTGCTAGCAGGCCTGACATCATGTTTTCTGTATGTTATTGTGCTCGATTTCAGGCTAACCCACGCGAACCTCACATGCTGGCAGTGAAGAACATCCTACGCTATCTCAAGCGAACCGCCTCCTTGGGTCTATGGTATCCATCCAACTCCGGCTTCTTCGTTCAAGCCTATTCTGATGCCGACCTTGGAGGATGTGGACTCGACCACAAAAGCACCACTGGTGGCTGTCAATTTCTTGATGGGAAGTTGGTCAGCTGGCAATCCAAGAAACAAACATGTGTGTCGCTGTCTACTGCTGAAGCGGAATACATTGCCGCTGCATCCTGCACATCACAAGTGATTTGGATCCAGAGTCAACTTCGAGACTATGGACTCAATATGAAGAAGATCCCTCTATATTGTGACTCTGAAAGTGCAATTAGGATTTGTCATAACCCGGTGCAACACTCCAAAACCAAACACATAGCACTACGGTATCACTTCATTAAAGATCATGTGGAAGATGGAAATGTCGAAGTTCACTTCGTAAGAACCACTGATCAACTGGCTGATGTCTTTACCAAAGCTCTTCCTGAAGCATCATTCAATAAAATATTGCAAGGGCTCGGTATGATGGAATCAGAATCAGTTCCTCACACTACCACTCAATCTCAACAGTAAGAAGCGAAACCAACCGAACGTTCGGGTTCGGTTCAACTATCTGACTCGCTCATTACTTCAAAGGTAGTTTTTCTGTGTTGTATATTTCTTGTGCAAAATTTATTTTCTTTATGTACAAAGTTTTTTTTTGCTTATCTAAACTCCTTGGTTTCTTAAAATTTTCAAGAACCGAAACCTCCAAAAGGTTCGGGTTCGGTTTTTCAAAATTTTCAAGAACCGAAACCAACCGAAGGTTCGGGTTCGGTTTTTCAAAATTTTCAAGAACCGAAACCAACCGAAGGTTCGGGTTCGGTTTTTCAAAATTTCCCGGAACCGAAATCCACCGAAGGTTCGGGTTCGGTTTTTCAACTTTTTCCAACCGAAACCAACCGAACGCTCGGGTTCGGTTTTTCAAATCTTTTTCAAACTTTTTCAAATTTATTTTATTATTTTTTTTACTCTTCCATAATTTTTTTTATTATTATGTTTTTTTTTATATAAATTTCAAAAACTACAAAAATATTTTCTTTTTCTTTGTGTGCTCGTTTGTTTATGGGAGTATATACCATGCCTTACTTAAATATCCCTAGAAGCATGCTGCTGTATGTGTCCCAAGCCTCATAAGATTTTGAATAATAGCCTTCATGACCTGGTAAACACAAACCTTGTCTTCCCAGTACGGCTAACTTATTTATTCTAATCGTGAGCTACCTCACTCTATTCTCACACGAGATGAGAGTCTCCTGCTTGGTCCTTATGTTCGCAGCAGAGGTACTATGTCTTCTTCCACCATCTCCATTACAATTCTCCATAACATTCGTTTCATCACTGTAACCCTTGAGACTCTCAGAAACTACCACTGAGGTTTATGGTTACACAACTTCTGTGTTTATGATCTTAGTTTCGTGCCACTACGAACTGAGTGAAACCCAAAATTCAACACCAAAGAATTGACGGTGACCAATCAACTTGATCAAGCTTTCACCAATGAATTGATGAATGTACCTTCATGAAATCTCAATTTCTTTTCTTTTTGCGTGGTTCCAATGAAATTGTTACACACCATAACATTTCTTCCCATGGGATCCAGTTATAATTTTTATCTGAGATTTTATACTTATCTATGTCACTTAAAAATCACCTCCAAACCTACTTGTTCAACAGACTACACTGGTCTCACAAGTACTTTGTTCACATTCGTTCTTATCTCAAGACTTGAATTGATGAATCAAAGCGAAACCACCCTTAATTTGCCTTATTAAAAGAAGCCTTTCAACATTTATTAATGAATGTTTGATCGTAATTCAACGGGATTCCACACTAACACTTTGAGGTCTTTCTTGACCTTGAAGGAAGAGATTCGTGCCCGGGATCATCAGTTTCGTGTCCTTATGGACATCACAGATTATCCTAAAAAGAGTTGCTTTATTTCTTTTTCTTTTACACTCCTTGCACGAAAATCCAAGATTTTCAAAAATTCCGTTACTAATTATTTTACAGGCTGGATATTTACTGGATGATTACAAATGAAGTTGTGGTCAAAAATTAGCCACGTGGATCATTATTTCCAAACAGCCGTTAAAAAGGGGAAAAGACAAAAGATGCTGACGCGGCGGAAGTTCAAAGGATAGGAATTCAAACGACGGTAAAATGCGGGCGCGTGAATTTGAAGAGGCCGCGCTTTTTCTGACACTATTGGACGCGTGTGCAACTATTGAAGCGTCTTCCATCAGGCATTAATGGCGCGTGTGGAAATAGAAACGGTTCCTCTCTCTGAACCGGCGCTTATTGGGCGGCGTGATCCTAGGAATCTGACACTCTCTCTCCTACGTGATCATCGCACGTCCCAACTGTCACCAATCAGTCACTCAAAAACCCTTCCATATTTCCATAAGAGATTTGAATCGATCTTTCTCTCTCCTCTCACCTACTATAAAACCCCAGCCAGACCACCTTTTACCTCTTTACTGCCCCCATAATTTCCAAAGCAAAAATACTTCCAAACTCTCTACCGGTTATCTTCTTCTCCAACCTGCAACAATGGCTGAATCCTCTTCCGTCCATGCTACTTCTCAGATTCTTCCAATCCGCCCTCAGCAATGCCTCGTGATTGATCTGAACCCACTGGCCTATGATCCCTACATGTCGCCGATCATCGAGTGTCTGAAATACTCCCAGCTTGCTCCGGCACTGACACGGATTGAAACGGTGCCAATGGTGGCCCTTTCTCAGGTCTACGCAACGGCTTATTACGACAAGGCTGTTGACAGGATCTTTTTCGAAGTGGCGGAACACAAGACGTCAATTTCTCGTCCCCGCTTCTGCTCTATGCTTGGGTTTGCTGCTGACCCATCGCGTGTTCACCCGGAGACAATTCCGGTTGGTATGTTCTACAGCATGTTCTACAACATGGGCTACACGGAAGTTCTCACCTCCGTCGCCAGATTCAAGAAATCATGCCTACCGCCCCAATGGAATGGGTTATTTACAGTTCTCTTCAAGGGACTGTCAGAACGAAGCTCAGGATCGGACGGGGCCAGTCATCTGTTTCTGTCAATCATGTATGGGGTTTACAACGGGATCAATCTGGACTACGGATTTGTTCTTTGGCAACAACTGATTCAGAGCCTCTCTTCCACTTCCCGACACTCCGAGGTGTCACTAGCCCGGTTCTGGATCTTGATCACAAGATGGGCTATGGACAAGTTCGATGTCCAAACTGCTGACGGTGCACCGATGTCTTCGGTTGGTACGTTCCACACCACGAAGATCATCGTATCAGCTGCATCAAAATTCTCCTTCATTGGCTCTATCCCGGAGTCGATGTATGGGAGTGTACCATCAGAAAGCAGCTTCATCAAGGCGATCAAGGAGTTAGGGCCATCTGGTCCGAGGGAACTGACTCCGGACATGTTGAGATCGATCCATGATGCCGACAAACCAGGGGCCAGGGGCAAGAAAGTAGACAAGGGGAAGAAACCATCCAAAGCCCCAAAACCTACTCCCAAGAAACGCAAACAACCAAAGCCTGCTTCATCCCCAAAACCAAAAAGGAGGAAGACCCAACCGAAACGGACGCTCGTCCTCTCATCATCCTCTACCGAATCCGAAGGTGGGAGTTCGGGCTCTGAGGAGTCACAAGGAGACGAATCTCCACAAAGAGGCAACACACCTCCTCGGTCCCCAACCCCGGACATGGAACTTCACCAATCACCAGTTCCTTCCCCTCAACCCACAATACCTATTTCCATTCCCACCATAACCCCCACAATACCACCAACCTCATTCCCCATACCACCACCAATATTCACTACCTCAACCGAAACCCCTCCCGTAACCGAACCTCCACAAACCGAAACCCATACACAACCACCAACCGAAACTAACCCCCCACCTACTCAACCTGCACCAACCAAACCTATAACACCCCCAGCTTCACCACCACCTCAATCTCCAGAAGACGCCTCCGATGGCGATGATCAATATCTCGGTGGTGACAATCTGAACTTTGATTCGGTCTACTATAGTCCGTTTCAAGTTCAAAGTGATGAGGAGGATGATGCTCCTGTAACCAAGAAGCATCTCCGTGAGCTAAACGAGAAGGTTGATCAACTTCTCGCCTCCTCTTCCAATCAGCAGTCGTCCTTATCTGAAGCTGCCCTTCAGAGGATAGTTGATGCCTTCTCTAGGGCTCAACATGACTCAGTGGCTTCTGCTACTGCTGCTATAGACGCCTCCACCCGAGCTTGTGAGGCAGCGACCGAAAAAGTCGATAAACTATTCCATGACGCTTCAATTCTGCTGCAGTCCATGCAGGAAAGCGCCGAAGCCAACAAAACAACACTGGAACCTCTTGTTAATCAATTGGCCCAGTTTGTGAAGACGGAGTTATCCTCGTTCGCTACCCTCAGACAACACCTTAGCGACGACAACTCGGCACTCCGTGCCTCCATTGAAGCCCGCTTGGCAAAGCTACAAGAAGATCTTGCGGCTGAAAATAAATTGATGGACGTCCTGGCGAGTAAGACCACTGCCCTCAAGGTCAAGAGCACCCAACTTTCCAACTCCGAACAACAATTGGAGGCTCTTCGATCCGAAAGGGAAATAATCAAGACGTGTGTTTCGGATGTCCACGCCGCTTTATCCAACATCCTGGAAGCACACGACCCCATCCTGAATCACTCGGTGAGGCGTACCCTCGCTGAGAAACTCTCTCCGGCCATGGCTCTCTTAAGTAAAATTGAAGGCCTACCCAGTTTCGTGTCCATTCCGAAACAAGGGGGAGATGAGAAGACTGGATCGAAACCACCTCCTTCCTCAAAAGCAACTCACACAACCGAACCAACCCCAACTGGTCATGCCTCGGGTTCGGGTGTGAAGGACAAGGGCAAAAATATTGCAGAGGGAGGAGATGAAGATGAAGATGAAGAAGAAGACAAGGAGACTATTCCGGACATGTTGAAGAGAAAGAACAGTCGCAATACTCATGACGATGTCAATCGTGTGGCACGTGAAGCTGAAGAAGCCGAACGTAAACAAAAAGAAGCCAACGATCTCCTTGAGAGCCGAAAGCTGCTCTTCCCTGCCTGGACCAGGGATCGATTCGCAGTTTGATATGCCGCTGACTCGAAAGGCGTTCATCTTCCACGCCTTCTCCAACATTTACGAAGTCCCGCATCCGAACGATGAGCTTGACAGGGAGCTCATTGACTTTTATCTGGAGGCCGCTCGCCCTCAATACCTTACATGGAGCGCCCAGAAGATTGTCAGTGTTCGGGTGATGAAGCCGTATGCCGTGGGGAGATTCACCAACGTCAAGTTCAAGCTTATCCGAGGATCTGCAAGAACTGCTCACATGATCTCTCTGGCGGATCTGCCCAATCTGAACCCTCATGATTGGATAGTCTTGTACAACATCTTGCTGACAAACGAAGCTGAATATAGTCCCATCTTGGACCATGTCAAAAGGATGCTGGCATGCTATATCATGGAGGTGGCCCTAATGGATCAGGAGGTTGCCACAGTGTTTAAGAAGAAACCGAAAGTCAAGCCTGTGGGATCGGCCAGTGATCTAAACACGATGAAAATGGGCAAGATAGATCCGAGGCGAAACTCTGTGATGTTCACCAGAGCCGAAGGACAGAAATGTCTGTTCGCGTTAGCTGACAAGCACCTCTACACCACTCCTTGCTTGGAACTCGTCCTATCTATCATCAAGCGGTGTAAGGACAATTCGGCCGATGACATCAAATATTTTGAAGACATGATCAATTGGTACATCCGGTTTAGACAGACCATCCTTTCAATAACCAAGTGTCTGTTTAGTACCGTAAAGAAGAAGGTACCAGCTTCAGCCGCCGGCCCAAGTAAGAAGTGATGGTCTCGCTCCAAATTGACGCAAAGGGGGAGATTGTTGGGCTGAAGTTCTGTTTTGTATTGCGTCTTTTGGGCTCGTAGATTAGCCTTGTATTCTCCGGTTTGGGCCTGTCCAACCGAGAGCCTTTTATGTATAGTATATAAGTTATCGCTTTCATGCATATTAGGTTAAGATTCAAGATTTCTGTTTTAGCGTTCCAGAGTTTACGTATTTGCTCTCTTGTAATCTTCTAATCCTTTACAGTTGATGTTCTTAATCGAGCTCTTCTAAGGATTTTATTTAAATCATTCGATACGTTTGATTCAAGCTGTTTGTTCTTAATATTGCGTTCTTCCTTGTTACTTATATTTTGTTCTTGCAGTTTCACATTCACACACTTGTTCAAGATCTAATCGATCTTTATAGACTAAAAGCTATTGTGTTTTAAATCTCATCAAATGGCATCTGTGGAAATTTTTGTTGCTTATAAGATTCCATTAACAGCAAGAGTGGAAGAACGAAATTGATTCTTTCATTTGTGGTAATGTCTAAATTTACCAAATAAGGAAAGATTCTCATCACCCAAGTTTCAATTGGACCGGAACTTGGAATCATGCAAGTTGTACAGCATGATGAATGAGAACTTTCAAGTATTGGAAAAATTAAGACTAATTACTTGTTCACATGGATGTGTGAGTCAAGTGAAGGACTAAGGGATCGAGTACACAGTCTTGTGCACTGATTAATTCCACCACAAAAGATTGATAAGATTATTCGTCATAATTTACTATAGCTCAGTAAATATGGTTATACTTACAAGCTTAAGTGTAATTTTGAGACATTGGAAAAGGTTCCAATGTATGGCAGAGCGAATAAGAAGAATCAAATTAGGTAGAAGGATAAAAGTTTCTCAAATCTGAAAAGATGGGAGAGAGTACTTTCGTATCAGTTTTGTGATCATCTTAATGATTTAGAGACCTTATCACAATTCATCCTCTAAGAGCCTTCTTATAGCTAAGAAGAGGAACTTGAATTGTTGAAGTGGTTAAATCAAGAAGATGATTCATACTTCGTTCCAAAAACAATTCTTAGAGTTATACTCTAAGATTGTAACTTGAGTGACATGTCTTAAAGAAGGTTTAAAACTTGTACATTTGAAATTGGTAAGTTGTGATGTTTTGGATAAAACAAAGACCAACTAAGGCCAATTGTGTGAAGTGTTTGTCTTGATTAGAATCCGCGCTATCTCTTGGATGTTTGACAAGGGAGTCTTATATGTCAAGAGGACAGTGGGAGTCTTAAAGGTCTTGAAAGTCTCAAGAACTAATCAAGAATAAACCTGAAGTTCTTCACTAGCACACGACTTGAGGTTTATAACCTATCATGTTGACATATTCTGTGCCCATTCCAGTGAAAGTTGGCTTTGCATATGAGTTCTTAGAGTTCTCAATTTGTTGCACAACTACTTGGAAGCAATGGGGCAGGCCCTTAAGCTGCCAGGTGGCAAGAAATTAAGATTGAGTTCATTCCATACGAGTTTGTATTTGTCATTATCCTTGTCTTGTGTCTATGGTTTTGACAATTCACATGGATAAGAACACATACACCATTAAATCTAAGTGTCATAAGGTTTCTCTCCGATTCATGAAAATGATGGTGAGGAAACACTTTCACTAAGTAGATTTTAGCTAGATAGCAATTGTGATATTTGTATTCTCAAAGTCGTTAGTGGAGCGTGTGTGGTTTACCGACACACTAACCTGGACTTGTGAGAAGTGGCAAAAAGGTCTAACCATTATGATTACGGCATCCCTCTTCATAATTGTTTAGACACACAAGTGTGCTATCTAAGGGAAGGTGTATGATTTTGATAAAGTTTTATCAAAACAATCTAGTATCAGAAATCTGAACTTTGGTAAGAAAGTCAGTTGATTTCTAAGTACATGCCAAAGCTAGTGGGAGCATAAGTGTTATGCTAATAATCATCATGTTAGTGGGACCATGATAATTATGATAAAGTATTGCAAGTTAGCAATGTTAATTATAGAAAACAAAAGGTTTCAATTGGGAAAGAGTTGTTTTGCTATAATTAAGGGAGAGGAAATTATACTTCATCTCAAATCTATAAGCTTAGATCGTGAGGTTTTAATCATTTAGTCAAGGATATATATATATATATATATATATATATATATATATATATATATATGAATTTCATGTTGGAATGGCTCAACATAAGGAAATTCTGTATATGGGTCCATTATTTGCGTTCTAAAATTTGATTATGATTACGGCATCCCTTTTCATAATCCGAATTATGAGAACTTGGCAAATTGAAATGGACATGTTATAGCAAAAGACTGGTTTAGTCTTTATGTGAGACATCATGAATCGATTCTCATATACTTCGGATATAGGATCGATTACATGTGCTATATTCATCCTTTCTAAAATTTTCCAAATGCATGGGGCATTAAGAAGGGAAAAGGTTTAGAACTGGATATGACTAAAAGGATTAAACAATTGTCGAGGACAATCTAAGGTTTACCAAAGATTGGGTGCTCAAGGACAGTTGGAAGTATATTGATAATTTTGAAAGGACCATATTGACATAATCTGTAAGGAGGCAACTCCTGTTCAGAAGTGATAATCAAAATGGAATATGGAAATGTTTCAAAGTTAGAAATTATTCAATCTGTGTAAGATTAGGAAACTTAATGCAAGAAGGATGTTTCCAAGGAGCTGATCTCCTTTGGAATACTCTGTAATGATTGTTGTCAAGTCTTTCTGACTTTGTGCATAATCATTACAAGAGGATCAATGCATATAAGTTTAGAATCTAACAGATTTCAGTAAATGGCATGAATTTGGAATTCTTGCATTTGCAGTAAGGATTTGGGGGTGTGAAAAGAGAATCATTGGAGTTATGTTCAATTGATCTAGTTCACAAAGTAAAGATCATAGACAAACATAGTATGCATACTTGGTGTGTGGCATGACTAGTGTTTAGAAAACATAGTGTACATGCTTGGAGCATGGGACAACTATTGTTTTAAATTCAAGAATAAAGTTGATAGCTGAAACAGTATACAATGAATAATGTGTAATCATATGGTGATAAATAAAAGGTGTTTTATTTATGTTCATAGGTTTTGATACCATATTTGATTCAATTATTCTTGTATTTCATTTTGCATGTTTTGACTTCCTAAATAAACTAGGTTATTCTTCCAGAATGACTAAGTTATTCAAACCATCCACAGTTGGTCATATGTTGGAAGTAGATATGAATTAAGACTGTCATGGGTTGGCTTGTAGAGGTCTAAGGTGTTGGACAAAGGGCTACAACACTCATGAGTGCTCATAAGTTCTGAGTATTGGATTCAACACGCGCTCATTGGAATCACTTCATGGATTTTATCACGAGTGATCATGAGATGATAATATCTTATATTCTTCAAACCTAGAGATATGAGTTGTTACTATGAGTTGGTTGTACATTGATTGCACGAAAACGCATTTGGTAACTCGGTGCTATAAAATGTGCCTTTGTGTATGATTCAACAAGTAGTAGAACAAGCCATATGAGTCGAAGTTTATCCATTCCTTTTACCTTCGGGATAAAAGCGATATCTGTGGGCCCCTCGATGATTTGATGATGACAAATGGAAGTGCTCGGCCGGGCCCGGACTGATTTGATTTGTTCAATTAGTCAGTCGTCATAAATCGGAAATCGGGAAACAACAAATGGACAGAGAGAATGATTTTAATCCATGTCTCAGTCCATATGATATCTAGAATGGAGGAATATATGATCCCTTATCTAATGGACAAGTTCGTTGACAAGATTAGAGTTCGACAGTGGCTTTAAGAGCTACGATTGCCAGTTAGGTTTGAAGTCATACGCAATAATAGTTTTAGACTTATCCAAGTGGGAGACTGTTGGATTAATGTCTAAGTCCATAACTATATTTGGTATGTACTTGACCCGACCCGGCATGGTCCATTTGGGTTGCACTTCACCGACACAATTTATATGGATAATCTTTTGAGAATAGTATGTTTATGATTAATATTAGTATATTATAAGTTCTAATATATTAATATGGAATCATATTATTTAATTAGTATTGATCAAGAATTAATTTATAATTAATTAAGTGATCAAAAAGAACTAATTAAATATGGACTCTTATATATATGGAATGGGCCAAGTTCATTTAGGTTGGGCTAAGCTTTCATGGATATTTCATGGAGTGTTTAACCCATGGATCTAGGAAATGAAAGGTCATGGGTATTAGGGTTTAACCCTAATCCTCCATACTATATAAAGATGTCCTTGGTTGGTGAAATTGGCACTAGTGTGTGGTACACTAAGAAGGGCTAGCCAATTTCACTAGAGAGAACCATGTATCCATATTCTCTAAAGTCTTCCAAGGTGTTTTGGTGATTTGTGATTCCATTTGAGGCTTCCACACTATTGGGGCTAAGCTCTTAAAGCTTGAAGACATCAAGCTACATCAAAAGGTATGTCATCTAACTAGTACTTTGTAGTATAAGAACTTCATAATATGCTAGTTAGGATTAAAGCCTTGGAAAGTTGTTATTTGCATGTATTATAGAGAAAACATAGATCCAAGGTTTATAGGGTTGCATGTACACCATAGGAGTGTTAGAATGCTCAAAAACCAACAGTGGTATCAGAGCCACGAGTTGTTTTCTGTTATATTGATGCAAATATTTTTTTTCAAAGTTGAAAAAAAAACATGAAGTTTGTCAAATTTTAAGATAATTACTTGTTCTTGTGAAAACTAATTATTTGTAAAATTTGAATAATTTGCTTTATGAGTTGAATTAGGTCAAATTTAATAAAAGATAAAATGATATGATTATTTTATTAGTTTTAAAAGTTTGATCTAAAGAGTTTTATTTTTTGAAACCTCCATAAGTTATGAATATGAAAAGGTTTTTAAAAAAAATTGATTCAAAGTTTTTATGGAGTTACAAAATTTGGTGTTAATGTTTTAAAGGATACCATAACTTAAGAATAAGTTATGGATCACCAAAAGTTTTTTGTGTTACCTTGTTTTATGAGTGAATTTAGATTAATGAATAAAATTATGTGATAGTTGGTTTTAATCCAAATTAATCTAAAAGAAGTTCATAAAATGTGTTTATGTAACTTATAAGTCACATTTATGAATCTTAAAACTCATAAAAGTTGTCATAGGTTACAAAATGAAGAGTCTTTTTCCTCATTAAATTGTTTTATGACTCCATAACGTGTCCTCGAGATAAGGACGCTGATATCAGCGCTCGGGTTGCTAGAGAGACTGAAGAAGCTGAAAGAAAGATGAATGAAGCTCACGACCTTCATGAGAGTAGGAAAACCCTTTTTCCTCCTTGGATTCTTGAGAAGTTGGTGAAAGAAGCAATTGAAACCCCAAGCATCTTGTGGCTCGAACCAGTGATCTCTCTAGATCGCATTAATTCTGTCGATTCTCAGTTCGACATGCCACTGACCCGAAAGGCCTTCATATTCCATGCCATTAACAACATTGCCGAGTTCCCTCATCCTCATCAAAAGGTTGACAGGGATTTGGTCGAATTCTATCTGAGGGCCGCTCAACCACAATATCAAACATGGAGATCTCAGAAGATAATCAATGTTCGGGTCCTCAAGTCGTATCGGGAAGGAAACTTCACCAACGTTCGGTTTAAGGTGCTGAGAGGTTCTTCCAAGACCGAACATGCCATTTCTCTTGCCGATCTTCCCAACTTGAATCCACACGACTGGATAATTTTACACAACATCCTTCTTACAAATGAAGCAGAATATGGTCCGATCATTGACCACTTCAAGAGGATGCTTGTCTGCTACATCATGGAAGTTGCCAAGATGGATCAGGAGATAGCTAGTGTCTTCAAGAAAAAGCCTACTATTTCTCCTGTTGGCTCAGTAAGTGATCTGAACATGATGTAGATGGGGAAGATAGACCCGAAGAGAAATTCTGTTATGTTTACCAGAAACGAAGGCCAAAAATGCCTGTTCGCTTTGGCAGACAAACATCTCTACACCACTGCATGCCTGGAACATGTCTTAGGGATTATTCATCGTTGCAAGAAAAACTCAGCTGATGACAAGAAGTACTTTGATGATATGATCCAGTGGTACATTCGTTTCAGACAAACAATCCTCGCTCTTATCCCTCGTCTGTTTGAGACCACCAAGAAGGTTCTGGCAGCTGGACCCAACAAGAAGAAGTGATAGTCTCGCTCCAATTGACACAAAGGGGGAGATTGTTAGGTCCAGTTAGTGTTGCGTCTTTGGGCTCGTTAGCTAGTTTAGTTTTGTCTCCGGTATGGGCCTGTCCATCCGTGAGTTCTTTGTAGGGTTATTATATATAGATGCTTGCATGCATTCTTTAAAAAAAAAAGATTTGATAGAGATTTTTATAAGCGTTTACGTTCTTATCTTTTTTAACCCTAGAATCCTCTACAGCGGAAGTTCTTCATCAAGCTCTGCTGAGGATTGAGTTAATAGAGTCATTTGACTCATTCAGATCCATTCTTGTGTTTTTGTCTTACTGTTATTGCTTTCTTGATTTGCCTGTTATAAGATCTAATCGATCAAGAGTTTTATAAACTCATCACTAAGTATAATTCTGAAACATTGGAATGGTTTCAATGTATGGCAGGATGAATGAGAAGAATCAAATTAGGCAGGAAGATAAAAGTTTCTCCAATCTGAAAAGATGGGATAGTACTTTAGTATCATGTTTATGATCATATTAATGATTACGAAACCATGTCACAATTGATCCTCTAAGGACATCTTAGTGCATTCCTATGGCTAAGAAGAGGAATCACAATTTGTTGAATTGGTTAAATCGAGAAGATGAGTCATACTTCGTTCCAAAACAATTCTTAGAGTCATACTCCAAGATTGTAACTTGAGTGATATATCTTAAAGAAGGTTTATAACACTTGTCAAATGTAGAGTAAAATGTTTTCTACTCTTGTATATTTGAAATTGGTAAGTTGTGATGTTTTGGATTAAACATAGACCAACTAAGGCCAATTGTGTCAATTTTTTGTCTTGATAAGAATCTGCACAATCTCATTAATATTTGTTCGTCAAGGAATGGTTCTTGGCAAGAGAGTATTATATGTCAAGAGGACAGTGGGAGTCCTAATGATCCTGAAAGAGTTTCAAGAACTAATCAAGAATAAAACCTGCAGTTTATCACTAACACACGACTAGGGATGAGATTTAGAACTGGAAAACCGGACCGGAACCGGAACCGTTAGAACCAGAATATATAGAAGAACTGGAATATATAGAACCGGTTCCGGTTCTAGGTTTAAAAATTGGCTTTATCCGGGTTCTGGGTAATCCGGGTTTGGGTCCATCGGGTCCGGGTAAGTCGGGTCTAAAAACCGGAACCGGTGTTCGGAACCGTAATCACTTTTATGATCAAAACTGGTTTTTGTGAATCATTTAAAAGATGCATAGCTCATTTGTTTCTATTCCGATTGATATGCGGGGTTTTCCAACATGTATTTTAGAGTTTGTACATGAATTTAGACTATAAGTTTTCCATTTTTAGTTTTATATTCATTAACTTACAGTCCCCCAAGGTCAAGATATCAAAGCTGGAAGTTTTTAGTTTTTCAATTTTTTTGTATTTAGTGAAAGTTTTAAAACATACATATCTAATTCGTTTGAAGTCGGATTGACATGTGGTTTTGTCCAACTTGTAGTTTACAATTTGTACATGAGTTTAGACTATAATTTTGTCATTTTTGGTTTAACATTCAATGATTTACAGTCCTCTGAAGTCGGGATATCAAAACTGAAAATTTTCAATTTTTTAGCTATTTGGTTTTTGTACTTTGTATTATGTGAAAATGTTAACACATGCATATCTCATTCATTTAAAGTCGGATTGACATGCGATTTTTTCCGGAGTGTATTTTAGAGTTTGTACATGATTTTAAACTATAATTTTGTTAATTTTGGTTTTGCATTCAATGAGTTACAGCCCCCAAATTCGGGATATCAATATGGAAATTTTCAAAGCTCAACCCACTAAGTAGTAAGTAATTACCAAAAAATTCCGGGTTTTTCGGTTCTAAACCCACTTTATCTGGTTCCAACCTACCCACTTTGATGTTTCCGGGTTTTTCGGTTCTAGACCCACTTTACCCGGAACCATACCCGGAACCGAACCGGAACCGGTTCCTATATACTGGTCCGGTTTCCGGTTCTACAAAATCCCGTTAATCGGTTCCGGGTTTCCCGGGTCCGGGTCCATCCGGTCCGGGTTTGGACCCACTTTCATCACTACACACGACTTGAGGTTTACAACCTATCGTGCTGACATAATTCTTGTTTCCATGCCCATTCTAGTTAAAGTTGACTATGCATGTGAGTTCTATCTGTTCTCAGTTGTTTGCATAACTACTTGGAAGCAATGGTAGGTCCTTGTGCTGCTAGGTGGCAAGAAGTTAAGATTGAACAAGTTCAGTCCATATAAGTTTAGATTTGTCACTAACCTCCTCTTGTGACTATGGTTTTGACAAATTCACATGAATAGGAACACATACACCATAAAATCTAAGTGTTATAAGGTTTCTCTCTGATTCATGAAAATGATGGCGAGGAAAGTATTTCACTAAGTAGATTTTAAATAGATAGCAATTGTGATATTTGCATTCTCAAAGTTATTAGTGGAGCGTGTGGGGGTAACCAACACACTAACATGGACTTGTGAGAATGGAAAAAGGTCTAAACATTATGATTACGACATCCCTCTTCATAATTGTTTAGAAACACATGTGAGTTATCTAAGGAAATGCGTATGATTTTGAGAAGGCTTGTTAAAGTCTTATCAAAGCAACTTGTATCAAAAATCTGAACTTTGGTAAGAAAGTCAATAAAGCATTGATTTCTAGAAGTCTAGCTGATTTCTGGATACATGTGAAAGCTAGTGGGAGCATAATTGCTGTGCTGGTAATTATTATGCTAGTGGGAGCATAATCAATTATGATAAGTGTTGCAAGTTAGCAATGTTAATTCTAGAAAACAAAAGTTTCAATTAGGAAAAGTTGTTTTGCTATAATTAAGGTAGAGGAAATTATATTTCATTTCAATTCTAAAAATTTAGACTGAGATTTTAATCATCTTTAGTCAATGATATATATATATATATATATATATATATATATATATATATATGAACTTTATGTTGGAATGGTTCAACATAAGGAAATTCTATATATATTGCATTCTCAAATTTCGATTATGATTACGACATCCCTCTTCATAGTCGAATTATGAAAATATGGTAAATAAAAATATTATAGCAAAAGAATGGTCTAGGATCATGTCTTTATGTGAGACATCATGAATCGTGTCCCATATGCTTTGGGTATAGGATCGATTACATGTGCTACAATATTCATCTGTTTTAAATTTTTCCAAATGCCTAGGGCATTAAGAGGGAAAAAGGACTAGAACTAGATATGAATAAAATGATTAAGCAATTGTCGAGGACAATCTGAGGTTTTCCAAAGATTGGTTGCTCATGGACAATTGGAAGTATAATTTTAATTTTGAAAGGACCATATTGACATATTCTAAAAAAAGGCAACTCTTGTTCAGAAGTGATAGTCAAAATGAGAATGTGAAAATGTTTCCATAGGAGGAAAATATTCATTAAATCTGTGTAAGATTAGAAAAAACTAAATGCAAGAAGGATTTTCAAGGGATGTACTTTGAATTTGAGACTTCGAATTGATCTCCATTGGAATACTCTGTAATGTCTATTGACAAGGCTTTGTGATTTTGTGCATACTCATTACAAGAGGATCAATGCATATAAGTTTAGAATCTAACAGATTTCGGTAAATGGCAGGAATTTGGAATTCTTATGTTCATGATAAGGATTTGGGATTGTGAAATGACCATCGTTGGAATCATGTTCAACTGGTCTATTTCACAAAGTAAGGATCATAGACAAACACAGTATGCATACTTGGAGTATGGCATAACTATTATTTTGACAAACATAGTGTTCATGCTTGGAGGATGGCATGACTATTGTTTTGATTCAAGTATAAATTTGATTATTTGAAAGATTTTTCAATGAATAATGAGTAATCAATATGGTGTTTAAGTAAAAGGTGTTTTATTTACTCTCAAAGGTGCTTGGGGCCATATATGATTGGTACTATTCTTGTGTTTCAATTTTGCATGTTTTGACTTCCCGAATAACTAGGTTATTTAAACTCTCCACAGTCAGTCATATGTTGGAAGTGGATATGAATCAAGACTCTAATGAATAAGGCTTGTAGATGTCTAAGATGTTAGACATAGCAAAAGTTGCTACAATATTCATGAGTGCTCATAAGTTCTGAGTATTGGATTCAACCCACGCTCACTTGTATCACTTCATGGAATTTATCTCGAGTGATCCTGAGCCGGTAATATCATATAAGTCTTCAAACCTAGAGATATGAGTTGTTGATTATGAGTTGGTTGTGCATTGATTTTACAAAAACGCATCGGTAACTCGATGTTATAAAATGTGCTTTTGTGTATAATTCAACAAGTAGTTAGTACAAGCATATGAGTAGAAGTTTATCTATTCCTTCTAGTCCTTAGAGGATTAGAAGCGATATCTGGTCCCCTCGATGATTTTGTTTTGACATATGTATCGGGCCCGGTCAGAATCAAATTGATATGTTCAGTTTAGTTCTATGTCAAACAAATCAGAAATCGGGAAACAAGCTGCTGGACAATAAGTACGACATTGTTCCATGTATTTGTTTGGCTGATATCTAGAACAGAGGATTATATGATCACTTATCTTAAATGGCGCATCATCTTAGTTCCGTGAGACTTTGAAAGAGCTACGATTGTTGGTCAGTTCTTGAAGTCATACCTATAGTTATTAGACTTATCTAAGTGGGAGACTGTTGGATAAGGTGTCTAAGTCCATAACTATATTTAGTATGTACTTCACCCGATTTGGCATGGTCCATTTAGGTTGGATGTCATCATAACAATTAGATAGACAAAATGAGAGAATGACACTTATGGTTTGTTAATATAATATAAGCTCTAATATATTAGTATGAAATCATATTATTTAATTAGTATTGATCAAGAATTAATTTGGAATTAATTTTGTGATAAAAAAAGAGACTAATTAAATATATGGGGATTGATTTGTAGATCATTCATTCTTATATACTTGGCTTATGGTCCATGATTCACTAACTTGGGCTAGGACCCATTTGTTACTCCATGGATGCTCCATGGAGGTTAAAACCCATGGATCATGGGCGAAATGAAAATCCATGCACATTAGGGTTTACATGGTGTAACCCTACATGTGATACACTATATAAGCAACCTCATATGGAGCAAAATTGGTGCTAAGACAAGAACAAGGAGGGCTAACCGATTTTGAGTGAAAGTGTTCTTCTCTCAAGTTATTCCAAGATTTGTGGTGTTGTGTGAAACATTTGAGGCATCAAATTTGGGGTGCTAGACTCACATGGTCTTAAGGAATCCAAGCTACAAGAAAGGTATGTCACTCTACTAGTTTTTCATATTACAAGTACCCTATGCCATGCTGGTTAGGATGAGAACCTTGGAAAAATCATATATGCATGAATATTAGAGAAAACATATATCTAAGGTTTCTAGGGTTGCATGTACATCATAGGATTGTTAGAATGCTCAAAACCCACCATAAATGATATCAAGAAGGTTACTTGTTGTTCCCACTAGGGAATTACTTTTTTCATTTGCAGGGCACCATAGTTGCTTTCCTAGCAACTTGTCTCTTTATTATTTTCTTAAATAGAGATTTTACTGGTATTTATTATAATTTTCCTTCTCATCACGACATGTTATTGTTGCTTTCTTAGAAACTCTTATTATAAATGAAATTTCCTATTATTTTTTCTTTCCTAGCAATTCTTACCATGAATGAAATCTCCTATTACTGTTTCTTTCCTAGAAACTTATGAAAATTTCTTATTATTTCAAGGAAATCCTTCTTCCTTGACCTTAATTTTCTATCAGATTAAATTCCCTATAATTTAAATATCTAGGGTATCTAAAGGCTTTTGGGGACTAAAAGTGTCAATTTTAAAAATATTGATCATGCTCTGGGTACATGATGAGTGTGCCATACACTTCCATTAGATCGACATTAAAGTTGAATTTTGGCTTCAGTCGACACTTTTCCAACATTCCTTCTGATACCCATCTAATTTGTCTCGACTGGGTCCCACACACACGACACAATCTTAGTGCACCTACCTCCAATTTTCGATTTCTTCATCTCATTTACTCTTTCTACTTCCAGGTAACATCTATGCCTAATCCTAGCTTGAATTTTGGGCTAAATTTAGAATTTGTAGGGTTATTGAGGTTTTTATCAATTGATGAATTTGGGTTTGTTTTTGTGAAATAGATGATCACTTAAGCATCTTATACTACTGATTTAACTTCCTATATACTCAATTTTTGGTTTAATTCATCCATTGATCCTTATTTTGAGTGTTTTTGAATTCAAAACGTTTTTAGCTCAATTCGTAAATTGGTGATGTTTTAGACGAAATGGGTTACCTATTTGTGTCCTAGAAGCTTAGTCAAACATCCCTATATAGTTTTTATTTTGAAACTGGGAGGAAACAGTAGATGGACATGTCTGCTGTTCTTCGTGTTCTTAGAGCACGCTACGTAGATGCATATGCAACACGTGAACTCACATGCAACACACATCTGGAGCGTATGGACCTTTTCAACGCCTAATGCAGCTTTTAACTAATCTAGCTTATTCCTAACTGTCTTTTGGACTATTTTATATAGATATGGAGAGATGAAGTCGGCAACCTTCAGGTCAGTTATCACCTAACTGGCCTTCGCATCCTTTCTTAGAATTCCCTGATGATATTCCTGTTTGGAGTTCTTTTCTATCTTGCCTGATTGTTCTTCTGCCCAAGAAAATCAGTATTCCCAAGCTCAGTCTTGGAGAGTGGTAGACGAGTCCTGGTTGACGGCTCGACCGACGTCTTTCCTTACCCATGTATTGTGGGATGATAGCGGTCGGGAGCTTTTTGTCTACCATGAACGGAGGTGGGTCGTTGGGGTTCAGGAGGTGGTCTACAAGGAGACTTATTGGGAGTTCTTTGTGATAGTTCGATTCAATAATGCTTTGATGAGCTGGGTTGACAGATCAATCTTTACATTGCGCCTAGGAGGCCTATCCTGCTCCTGTAACATAATCGAGTTGGGGAGGCGTCTGAGGATTTATATTGTTGAGGAGACTCTGAGTCCTAATTTTTAATGCCTATCTTTATGGATGTATTGCTATGCTACCATAAGAGTACAACCACATGTAGGTCCGGGTTCATGCTAGGGGACTTATGGTTCCAGGACAACCAACGAGAGCGCCTTTTGTTCTCCTATCTATCGGTTGATCCACCGATTGGTAGCTTTTAACATTTCTCACCGCTAGGAGTGTCACAAGATTCCTTCGGGCGACCTCTTTTATATGTGGTGCCTCACTCAGAAGAAGGTTTGTCTTCATCTTCCTTTTACTCTTGCTCTATACTTATCTGGCATGGCTCTAGGTTCCACACCTTCAAGCAGGATCTTTTGGGGTTACTTGGTTACTGAGTTGGCATTATCTTATGAGGTTGAAAATAGTGGGATGGCTTCTATGCCTATTTGAGAGAAGGGTACTACCACTCTTGGGAAGATGCGAGTGTTGCTTCGAGGAGAGGGGAATCAATGGAGGATTCTAGATGACGATATTGTAGACCCGCTTCGATAGGTGAAGTTGAAGGATATCCCTGAGCCTGCCTTTGTGAGGCGTTAGAGACCTAGACATGCGGAGCCTAATTAGTCAGAGCTGACTTTACGTGACGTGATTCGGTTTCTAGTTGTTATATAAGTGGAGCATCGCTAGATAATGGCTTCGACCGTTAGGGTTTTGCGGCATCTGGAGATGGACTATCCACCTTTTCCTAGGGTAGGTGCTATTTTTTCACACCCTTCATAAGCACAGATTGGTAGTCATGATGGTACCGGTCCTTGAAGCACACATCATGGCGATACTGATGATAATGATGATGAGGGTACGAAGGACGAGGATGGTCATTATGACAACAACGATGAGTAGGTTGATATGTTTGGGTTTGATACTTTGTATTTTGATACTTACAGTGTATTATCAGATACTTTATGTATGCTTTTAGGTCTGTTTGTATATATGATTTTTATTATATCATTTATCTATCCCCAATTTAGTCGATGTATTGGCGTAGTCAAGACTAAACATAGTTGATCAGGCTACATTTAGTAGTGACTCAACCTTTACATACCGAACCATCTTCGATAACTGTATTATATATTGCGTTTTAGATTCGTATACTTTATTCAAGATTGACCGTTATTATCATTTTCTATTTCTAAACTATTAAGTAAGGATCGTCCAGGTAGGAAAAGTAAGAGGGCATGACCACTTTGGTGTATAACTGTTCTAAAATCTACCAACCCAAGACGACAGTTCCAGCCTAGGCACATTTCCTATACGCAGTCAATCAATAGGGTAATTAATAGTAATACTTTTATTTATAGGTTTGAAGGTAAACCTAATCGGAGTATATTTCCTAAGCTATAGTCGTAATTCCTAAAGAAATACTAATTCACTATATCAACTGGCTCTTATACCATTCTGTCACACCTTACCCGACTATTGGTGGAAATGCCAAGTAGTGACTGTACATAGATTTCTCAAATCACAGAGCACCAATCATAGATTGTGAGGTAAAGGTATAATAAACTCTATTGAAAACTTTTTAGAAATTTGTATGATTCTTAATTTCCTTGCTTCTTATGTTTTATTATATCACCTCCTAGATTATTACCTTTTTAGGACCTGCTAATCCTGTCTTATTATGTTTTTAGGACATTTTGTTAGTCGAAATTTACTATCTTTGTAGGATAGCTAAGGATCTTATCTTATTATATTTTATGGATATCTAACGATCCTATCTTATTATCTTTTAGGATATCTTTATTAATCCTAATTAATCATCTGTGTATGATATCTAACAATCCTATCATATTATCTTTTAGGATATTTTATTAATCATAATTTTCTATCTTTGTAGGATATCTAACAACCTTAACGTATTTTATCTACCATTCTAAGGCGTCCCTAATGGTAGTCGGATCTCTAAAGTGTTTGTAATGTATTTCCATGAGCCCCATAATCGATGCTGTTTGACTAATAATTGCCCTGCCACGACCCTTCACCAGACAATGAATAGTGATTAATAAGAAAGTTATCTTGCCGAGATTATAGCTAGCAATCACAGGTGAAGGTGTCAATCCCCGTATAGATCTATACATATCATTCTAGCCCTCACAAGATTAACGATTAAAGGTACCAGGGAAGCCAAATTTAATCAAGGCTATTGGATTAATATTAACAACTCACTAACGCATTAGCCTTATGTATTTTATCTTTTATCTTTTATCTTTCCTATATTTATCTAAATATAAACACATTTAATTTTATATTTGATAATTTTATCTTTTGATCTCATAATCATTTTGTGTGTGTGTATATATATATATATATATATATATATATATATATATATATATATATATATATATATACTATATTATAAACCATATTGGACATTTCTTAAAAACTAAGAGGTACAAATATTACTAGATTAAATACAATCCTTTTTAGCTTAATATCCTTTGCAATTCGTGTAACGTCTCTGATATAGAAAAAGAAACGCAAACACGCTCCTCATCTTTTGTAGCCCACCTTTCTCTTTAAAGCTATATCTCCTCCACTCACTTCCCCCAATAATGAAGAATGAAATAACATGACGAATCGGTGTTACCTGTTTATTTCTCTCCCAACCTCATTTACTCGTCACCCTCACACCACTGACCACCATTTGCACATACGTCTCCTCTGTCTACCACCATCTTCAATCATTGATACTATAAGCAGAACCTAGTAAGCTTCTATATATGTGTTTTACACGTAAATCTTGACTATCTGTTACATCACAACCAAATCTTATTGATTTATAGTTTTTCCTTCTAAACCAAGAATGGCGGAAACGTTCTGGGGCGAAGGACATCATGTACAGTATCACAACAATGAAAAGTAGTAAACAAGCAACAACATCATCCATTGCATTAATAATATAATTTTAATACAAGTGGGTTCTGTCAATATATAATAGACACTAAAGAATAAGTCAAAATGAAAGATGCGTCTTGAACGAGCACCATCTTCTCTGAACCTTGCATCGGTACCTGTCTATGGTTGACCTGAGGATACAAGTTATTTTGAAAGAGAGTATCAGCTTTAAAGCTGGTGAGATCATAAGTATTTTAGTGTCTTAATTTTTATGTAAGTATTTGTATGTATATGAACTATAAGTATTGAAAATGTATATGAATTGTAAGTATGAAAATGTTTTGAATGATTCTAGGAAGCCCTATGTTTCCTACTAATCGTATCCTTCTACCAAGGCATCTAGTGTCTGTGTGTGTCTCTTGTAAGAGTGTGTATTTTCCCAAATCTGACTATCATTAATCAAAAATATAGTTTCTACACTGCCGTGTGTCGTGTGAAAATTCACGAAGTGAATGTAATGGGAAAATGAAATAGTACTATGGTGTAGTGTTGAACTACAACCGTACTAATTACCTTAAGTCTAGGGTAATTTTGTGAGTACTGTAGTATTTGTAATAAGTGACTACTTGTGTACACCTATTGCCTTATTTGAGGGATAAGGCATAATGTGATGGCTAGATCCCAGGCTAGACGCTCCCCTGTCAAAGGGATATTGAGACCTTTACACGCCCATGCATATATGAACGCCGTGACACATCCACATTACTATGATCATGTATACCCGATATAACTATCACAATTGCGTTGTGATTCATCGGTATAGTTTGATCATGAACTTGTTCCATGTTATAGCACCTAGTGATGTCTGTCCTATCATCGTATATGTAAGCGTACTCATGTAAATGTAATCATGTAAATGTACTCATGTAATAGTATAGTAGGGTACTGTAATGTTCTACGTGTGCTAGCTGTAATGTGTGCTCTCTCTCTATCTAGCATGTATAGTAATGTACTGTAAGGTACTAGCTGTAATGTATGTTCTCTCTATCTAGCAAGTATTGACTCATGAATGAACTGACTCATTGTATGATATCGTGTTCTAGTAATAGTTCTAGTATCTTTTTAAACTATCCATATGGTAGCTTACTAGTAATGTTACTGGTACGTATGAACATGGATGTATACCCTTGCTACCCAAGGGCATCGGATTCACTGGAAGAACCTTTATGACTATATATGTGCATATGATACATAACTAATATTTAAAAGACCTTCAGACGGATACCTGATACTCACCAGACCACATCCAAATCGAGGAAAAGGAAATAAAGCGGATAGCCTTCCTAAGTCCTTTAAACATTTCTTATATAACTATACATATATAGGCATGCAATTTATAATATAAAAGCATAAAATAAGTTTTGTAAAATCTTTGATCATAATTATTATCTAAGAAAGATTGACTTGATGTCAATCTATAAAACGGTTTGAAAGCATGGGTTTGATAAAACAGTTTAAATATAAATAAACATTTATTTGAAACACAATTGTAAATGATTTTGAAATGGAGCATACAGAGTAAAATGTACAGTTTAATAAGGAGTTTTAAACATATGAAGTGTTTATAAAAATCATTTGAAGGAAACTGTTTGGTAAAACGGCTAATGAGTAGCCAATCATTTGAATGCTGCTTATCAATCACATGTGATTGATATAATAACTAGCATGATTCTACTTGTATCCCCCCCATAAAACATTTAAAAACAGTTAAAACATTGATTAAGGGGTATGAGCTCACTTGTAGTGAGTGGTTCTGATGATGATGTTGGATTAGTTGCTAAGTGTCAAGTGGTGACTTGAGTACACACGCGAATCCTATTTAGCATATATTGATACATATATGAATATAATTAGTGTTATGAACAACTAATTATTGAATTGGGACCACCTTAGGGACTAGTAAACACTTATATTGAAGTGTTACAACCATATATGATTGTACGAAGGGTTATAAGGCTATACAAGAGAGTGTATGGCCAAAATACACACTATATGTGTGTGTGCGGCCAGGTGTGCTGCCAGCATGTGTGTGCGGCCATGTGTACGGCCAGGTGTGCTGCCAGAAGGCGTGTGCTGCCAGAAAACATGGTGTTCTTGGTGTTCTTGGTTAAGGATGCTACCTTTTATGAAGATCCTCAAGGAGATTTGGATGATACTTGAGAGGATTTTGGGTCCTAGCCTTGAAGAAGTGTAGAATATGTTAAAAAATGTTTAAGTCTTGAATATATAGGGGGAGTGTGCGGTTGGGATGGGTGTGTGGCCGCACACACCTTGTGTTGGTGTGATTGGCTTAATTTCAAGGCGATACACCCACAATACTTATCCTACGACTCCTACCCTACTTATACTAGGCTTTAAACACTCTATTTGACTCCAAACAGTGCTAGAAAATAGTAAAAACGAGTTTAACTTTGATAAGAAATGAAGAATGTAAGATAGAAATTTTCGGGTTGTCACATATGGGTTCTATGAATAAAGGTTTGGATTTCTTTGCTTCACTACCCCGTATCTTAAATCACGCCCGTCTTTTTGCTTCAATTATTAGTGTCAGATGTGGACCTCTCTTTTTTGCTTCATTGCTTAATCACATATTCGATCTTATGATTTTCTCCTTTAGTTTTTGTTTTGTTTCATCAATTCTCAGTTTTTATTAGTTTTTGTGCTTCAACTCTTAGCCTCTGATTCAATTCATTATCATGTTAAAACTTTCAAGGGAATATGTTTAATGTTGAGCATTGGTAATAGATTATTTCTATCTATCTTGAGATATAGTCATTATTGATAAATTCTTTATTTTCAACTACATTTAATCTATTATTAATGGTGTATAAATCTTTGTAGAAAATCATATATTCTTCTTCAATTTTCTTTGACTATACCCATCATGGTAATATAAATACATGACCCCAACTCAAAGGTTTACTCTCCATGGTATGAATGGGTGTGGGGCTGTTGATTTAGTTCAATACACACACATCACTGCATCCTTAATTGATGGTGTTGTAGAATTTTATATGAATTTTTTTTGTAGGTTACATGTTATTTGTTCATGAAACTTACACATTTTCCCCATGACTAGGATTGACATATCTTTTACTTAAAGAGTTATTTATATTGTTTTGTTCCCAAAAAGAATTATCTTGCTATTTTAGTTATTCTTTTTAAGCTTATCCAAAGTTTTGATCCCTATTACAAATAAAATGATTGTCTTTGGGGTTGTGTGGGTTAGGGTGGTGATCCTATTTAAACCTAATAATAATAAAAGAATGAAATGAATGTTCATAAAAGATGTATGTTTAGAGTTCCTTAAGGTGATTGACTATTTAACTTATCACTAACATTTTTCTTGGTTTGGTTGTAGGTTTTAAAATTGATTTTTCATATATAAATTTGATGAATCCAATTCATTTAATGTATTAAGCTTCAATGGGTAAGTTTATTTCTTAATTTCTGCGATCATCTAAAGTTAAAGGGGAAATGTTGGGGTTACTTTAATTGTACTCTATATTTTTAATATTTCTATATGTTTAATTATCTCATAAAGATTAAAAGAGAGCTTTGGATGATTTTTCGTTCATTGATGGTCCAGGTAGGTGTGGATGTTAAAAAATTAGAGTATGGTGGTGCATTTTATTGGTTTGTTAATTAAATCCTTTAGTTGGTCATTTTGGACTAAATTTCCATTTATGCTGGAAGGTAGTAAATATTGAAGCTGATCATTGCATATTGCTTTTAGAGTTTGGTAATAGTGAAATTTATAAAGCTGTTGATAGTTGGATTAGTTCCTACCTGTGTTGAGGGGAAGTTTTGCCTTTGTTGACAAATTTACCCTTGATATGGACTTGCCCCTAAAGTGATTAATATCACTCTTTTCATTTGGTGTTGCACACCTCTACAATGATTTACCTGGTAAAATTTATCTCATAATTGCTTCCATTGGTTTTTCATTGAAGTAATTTATTTTATATTCATTTCTTACTCATTTATGTTCATTTATTAGTTGTGAAACTGATAATATTTCAGATTGAATGGGATTTAACATGCTTACACTCAATGTTAAGATTTGTGTGTTTAGGTAAATAGTTTTCCTTATATTTTGTTTCATTCAGTTTAAGGAATCTTCAGGTACAACATCCAATCTTTTGGAAAATGTTGATGTTTTGTATCGTTCTTTGCTTATCCTTTGTTTCCTCATTTCTATATCTTGTTTTTTTAGGTGTAAACCTACATTTAAAAAAAACTGAATGTTTAAACTACATAAAATATTTTTTTTTAACTCAATATATAAACATGTTCTAGTGTCACCGTCATATGTACGTTTAACTTTAAAATTGTATACAAGATTATTGTCTGCTTGCAATATATAATTTACCGTTATACGATAAGAATCCAACTTTATATTTTCAATATTAAAATTTGTAATAAAACTTGTTTTGAGGTTTATTATCTGTGTATATAATAAATTTTTTTATTAATGTGTAGCTCATTTTTATGTTAAATTGTGATAAAAATGTGTTATAGAAGATACATTATTAGTAATATAGTTTAAATATATTAATAAATTACAAAAAAAATAACAAAAAGTTGAAAAGTTGAAAAATAAAACTTCTATTATTTATTATTATTTAGACAAAACTCCAAAAACGGTCCCTGTGGTTTCCAAAAATATCAAGTTTAGTCCCTAAGTTCAAAAAACCTCATGGATCGTCCATGTGGTTTCAAAACTTTTAATGTTTAGTCCTTCCGCCTAACTCCGTCAGTTTTTTGCCGTTAAGTGAGGGGCATTTTCATCATTTCAATACCAGAGACCATTTATGAGGTTGTCTCTATTAAAAAAAAGAAAAAAAATATAATTATTTAATAAAAGTGCCCCACTCTCTCTCTCTCTCTCTCTCTCTCTCTCTCTCTCTCTCTCTCTCTCTCTCTCTCTCTCTCTCTCTCTCTCTAGAAAGACGCCATCTAAAAGTTCACCAAACAAATTGCTCACCAAGAAATTAAGCCTGAGTAACAGGCATGAAATTGATAAGCAGCCCCAACGAAATCATTCACAAAATCAATAATAAATTAAAGTACCAACACAATAAACTGAGAGGATCGACTAGAGTTTGTAGCTTCGATCTCCTAATCTTTTTCTCTCTAAGACGGTCAGAAATCCCTCAACTGTGTTCACCCGGTGGCTGATTTGAGGGAATGTTTAATTGTCCATGACACTAGAATCATCCATTCCCTTTTCTATTCATAGGAAATGGTTTATTGTATGATACTAGCAGAATCGAATTTAGATGATTCCAAGGGAGGATAGCATTACAAATTTATGATAGAGAGGCAGCTCCTCCGGTGGTGGTGGCGACGATCTGGCGAGAGCAGGTCTCTCCAATAATCATCGAACAAGGAAGAAAAGAAATCGTTAGGGAGAGAATTCAACAACTCTTTTAAGCAAAATCAATGTTGTTCGCCATCACCCTTTCCAACCTTGGTTCACCGGAAAAACAAAGCAGAAGAATGGGGACTGCCGCCTCCGATTTAACCCCCTCTCCACCTTTCCCGTCGAAGCTCAACCCCCAAACACCCTACTTTGATCGGCGACTGTAGTTGCCCCCTCCCTTCGAGTTTCACTGCCGGAGTAGCCCAAGTCAAAGAAGAAATCAACGATAGCTGTCACTTCCATTCTTCTTCACTCTTCAATCCGATCAAGCATCGGTGGTACACCCCCTTGATCGGAAACCGAAGGTCCCGTCAATTTCTTCAGTTCGCTCCTCCTGTGAAATACTTGAGAGGGATAAAGAAGATTCAGTCGTTTCCGGGGAATAGTGAGATCAAAATGGGGATAGGGTTGGATGTTAAGAGAGAGAGAGAGGGGGGTGGGGCCCTTTTATTAAATAATTATATTTTTTTCTTTTTTTTAATAGAGACAACCTCATAAATGGTCTCTGGTATTGAAATGATGAAAATACCCCTAACTTAACGGCAGAAAACTGACGGAGTTAGGCGGAAGGACTAAACATTAAAAGTTTTGAAACCACAGGGACGATCCATGAGGTTTTTTGAACTTAGGGACTAAACTTGATATTTCTGAAAACCACAGGGACTGTTTTTGAAGTTTTGTCTATTATTTATGTTTCAAATCAGTTAAAAGAACTACAAAAAAAACATAAATTTAAAAAAGTCTGGAATTGAAATTCAATATATATTGTGTATTACGTAATAAAATTGATTCTTTTATTTCAAAATTTTAAAATTCCAATCCGCTGACATATTTATAATCTTTTTAAAATAATTTGTGAACAAAAAGAAGATTTCTAAATAAATTTAAACAACCTAGGTAACTAAATATTTTTTTCATAAACTTATGAAAATACTTACGTAAGTTAATATGTTACCTTCCTAAAAAAAATGAACAAAATAAAGATATTGGTAATTCTATTAGACGTGCTTAACAAAATACGTGAACCATAATTAAACAAAAAATGAAAACTTTACATTACATATTCAGTTGACCATTCCTAAAAAATAAAAAACACCGGTTTAGTAAAACTAGACCATAGAATGGTTGCGTGTTATAGAATGGTATAAATCATGTGGTTGTTGATTAGTGAAAGTAGGGTATGGGTAGGTTCTTGCAGGTCGGTAGGATGACGGTCGTGTGCCTATAGACCCACCGGATGCTGGTTGGAAATTAGTAGGAAATTAGTACGGTTTGTGAGTTTTCGAGTTTTGAGTCATCATTTTTCACTCAATATTTGGAATGTGACATGTTTTGGAAAGAAAACTATTTGCTGTCGTTCCTTATACACATGCCCACAAATTAATGGTAAATGAAATTTACCAAACATAAACTATTAGTCGAAAACAAAACTATCCACCGAATGAAAGTAATTGTTGATAACAATATTTATGACTTCTGTTCATTGAAATATAACATTTTTCTAATGAAACTAATTGTCAAAAGAAATTATTAACCGCCGTCGCTTTGCGCGAGTAAGAGCTAGTGTGTGTCTATATATATATATATATATATATATATATATATATATATATATATATATATATATATATATATATATATATATATATATATATATAATCATGTCGGTCAAGGCTTTACACCCTGAAAAGCTCAAAAACTCTTTGATATCGTCCCAGAACATTTCATCGTATCTTGTCTTCTTCATCTACTTATCAACATCATACTACGAAACCAATAAAGCTCTCTCACGAAACTTGGCGGTGATCTATGACCCAACCTCAGGAGTCTGGCCAAGGTCCTGAAACTCCCTCACCAACCGTTGCACCTCAATCGTTGGTGCAAACCCTTTGTGAAACCACGTAACAAACTCCTCCCAAGTCATGGCCATCACCGCCTTAGATCCCAATACACGACCGATCTCCTCCCACCATTCATAGGCTCATTCTCTCAGAAGGCAGGAGGCAAACCCAACCTTCGCCCCATCAGTGCAGAAACTCAGTCGTTGAGCATTCTCCATGTCAACGATCCACGGGCAGTTGGAAATGGGGTCCTTAGCCCCAAAGAACGTTGGAGCTCCACATGCCTTAAAGTCCTGGAACAAGGGTGTCCATGCTCCTAACTGTCCTATAGCGATCTTTGCTCGAACGACCCTAATTCGCTCATCCAAAATATCCATAATCTCCTCCTTGATGGTACCGAAAATCACATCGGTAGCCTTCATGATACCACAAGTTATCTCTAAGGTGATAAACTCTCATAATCGCTCATCCATCGGTTCGACACCAACGCCATAACCAGATCCAAAAGCTCCTCTGTAAGTGGTCACCATACTTAACTGAAATACAAACATACAAATGATCAACATAAATCTCGAGAGGAATTCCATTCTATAAGCCCCTTAGAATTTACAAGACCATCCTTGACTCAAGTATACATCATGTGCTTTCAGTACGGGCCCAATACTACCTTCCACACCTATCTGTACTTTCCTCAAGAACCTTCCTGAATCCTCTATGTCACCTTACTAAATCCATACATACCATCCCTATGCTAAACAACATACATATCCTACTACGGTATTCCCTAGACTCTCTTAGGAATTTTCAACTCGACCGCCATACAATACTGAGAACCTCAACCAACACAGTTGTTTGCCTTATGCATAAATTTTGTATAGAAAATGGGATCACATATACTGTCGGATAATAATTCTATTCTAACTCCAAAATCAAACAAGGAACAGGAAATGACGCTATGACGATCACTATAGGGCTATATGAACCTAATTGTATATAACTTTTAAAACATACACTTAGAAATTTAACCGAGTCGATAACAATTCCAAGCAGCACATAATATCCAATCCTCCTAGGATATAAGTCATCACACAAATTAGGAAATTCTATTATATGATTCCTAAAAGTATCCTTAGCCCTACTCTAGTATAAAATTCATATCTGACACAATAATCGCAAAGCATGGGTATGGGTATTTTCGGAACCACTTACTTGAGCTCGATTGGTTGCACACGTCACACCCCCTTTCTACTTTGTAAAACTCCATTTTAAAATTTCATTTTTCTTTGAAAAACATTATCAATTCTTTAGTTTGAGTTTTGATACCCCCAAAATTGTGTCTTAATCACTCAAACCAAGGTTTTGATACCAACTTGTAACGTCTCAAAATCTCATAGAAAATTTTTCGTTTTTAAATAGTAAACATTCAATGTACTTTTCATAAAAAAACATCAATGTCACCAATAATTAAAAAAAATGTCAGAGTATCAATAAATCATAAATGTGAAACTCCAGTGGATGCGATGCAATCATGTCGAGCCCTTCCCTTTCGTACCAAAAGTACCTGAAATCATAAACACAAAATCAGTAAGCACAAACCTTAGTTAGTTCCCCAAAATACCATATATCATAATAACAGTGCTATGGGCTTCCCCCACGGTCTTGCATACAAGTGTTATAGGCTACCCCATGGTCTTTGATACCATTGCCATGGGATGCACCTAGGGTCTTCCCTTGCAGTGCCTTGGCTGCCCCAAGGTCTTACATACAATTGCCATGGGCTACCCCCATGGTTTTTCCGGTAATTGCCATGGGCTACCACATGTTCTTTTATACAGATGCCACAAGCTACCATTGGGGTCTTCCATGTAAGTATCACAAAGAAAATTAGCATCCTACACAATATAGTGGGGTGAGAATGGTGCCTTCGACTCATAAGCATAGTGAGAAGACTCACCTCAATCAATAGCTGGATAAAACTCACACTCAATTTGCTGCCTCAAATATCCTCACACTAAACATATCTAAACAAACCTAGCTCGAAATTAAGGTGATAATCGATAACTAAGGGTCCTTAGCATACTTTCTCTTTTTTTTTCTCTCTCTCTCTCTCTCCCTTAGGGTAAATGATCGATTTACCATTTCATGGCTAGGGTCCACCCCAAAGTCAAACCAGGTCATAGAGTTAAACCACAAAGTCATAGTCATCATTCAAAAACCCTAATATAGAGTCTCACATCGTGACCAACCTTGGTTCACATTGTGAGAGCTCACTAGGTCCGATTCCATCAACTCGCTCCCAAGTCAGCCAAATCAGTCTAGGATTTCCCACTGGACTTACCTGACGACGTGAGCATCACTAAGTCACATCATGACTTCCAAAAACACAATGACATACATGCTTTTTCATCGTGACGTCGTGAGACCTTAAGTCTCACGTCGTGACTATAGTTTGAAGCCAAAAACTAAGGTTATAAGTCTTTAATCATTAAGCTTGCAAACCTAACTCTTTCATAAGCTTAAGGGGACCCTAAAGGTCCATACAAAATGTTTAATTTATGGACATGCATGCACCATGTATACCCCCAATCCATTCTAGGCCCAAAGCAGAAAAATGGCAACAAAATATCATGCAAGACTCTAATACTTCACCAACTTCCACTCTGGACAATATAATGTTTAAGGAAACCTTAAAATCCATAAATTTGCCAACTTTATGGATTTACTTAACTCAAGATTTCATGAACATGAATAAAACACTACTAGAAAAATGCAATTTAATGACGCGCAAACAATGACACTCGCTGATAGAGGACGCACATTCGTGCATGCCCCAAAAAATAATGTCAGTTTTGCAAAATTTGAAGGATAGAGGACACGCATTTGTGCGTACCCCAAAAATTAGTGTCAGAACGGAAAAAAAGGAAATGCGCAGGGCGCCTTTCATAAAATGTGCGTCGCCTAAATGTGTCGCTTTATAACATTTTAATGAAACACGCATTTTTAAGGCGGGATTTCACCCGCCTATTGAATCCCAAAAATTACCCCCCCCCCCCCCCCCCCGCCTCTCCCAATTAGCAAGAAAAAATCCTAGGTCGTTCTTCTTCTTCTTTTTCTTCTTTAAAGTTATCAATCAAAAATTAAGCAACATTCTCTTCCATTTTGATTTAGATCGCTAGTTCACTAAAATGTTGGGTATGAGTTTTTGGATAACGCTTCTGATGATTCCGATGATGTATCAGTTCGTCCGATTGGATGCATATTTACTATTAAATTTGGGGATTTTCTTTTATGCATCACTACCCTATTCTATTTCAATCATTCCAAGTTCATCATATAACAAGGCTTCGTTGGTTTTATTAGCTAATGATCTCTTTGTAGATGTTAATCGATTTCCAGTTAATTCGTTCACCCCCTTTTTTTAGGGTTTTCTGCTCCCCACATTTCTTGTTTCACGTTTGTCTCAACAAAGTCTTTACTCATGTTATTCGATTTCCCCCCTTTTCATTTCCATTATCTAGGGTTTGTTTGTTTGTTTCGTAATGTTTTCTGAACAAGCATCGACGCGATTCTTGTTTGTAGCTAAACAACCGTGAATTCGTCAGAGTGATCGGAAGAGGAAAAATAGAAGATAGACGAAGAAGAAGAAGAAAAGCGAACAAACGGGATTTCTTCACCTGGTGTGTTAACCTTTGATCGCTCTCTCTTGATCCTGCTCTCGCTATCGCTATCTAGCAATTAACGATCTCAAGTGTGTGCGCTTTGATCGCTCTCTCTTGATCTTGATCTCGCTATCGTAGATACATACCTCAGGTGATTAACATCCATCCATTTACAAAACATATTTCTTTTCAGGTAATTAACTCGGTGAACATAGGGTCTCAAGTGTGTGCGCTTTTATGGAACAAAAATGAGCGGGAGCTGTTGAGTTCGCATGGGTTTACAAAGAATCAACTGATACTTTGGAAGTACCCATCCATGGTTAAGATGGCGGAGCTCACTGGTCATACATCACGAGTTCTTTTCATGGCACAGGTATATATGTGTATACATATACATTTGTTTTTGAATTTGTTTTTATAAGTTTTTATTTTAACAATGATGATAACATGTTTCCAGAGTCCGGATGGATGTACAGTTGCATTTGTAGCAGGAGATGAGACGTTGAGATTTTGGAATGTTTTTTGGGAGCCCGGAAGTAGCTGCCAAAGCCGATCCCAAGGCTGCAACTGAGCCATTTGCTCACTTGAACCGCATTCGTTGATTCATAGAGTCATTACCCCGTTGGACAATGTATAAATTTGAATTGTATGTCATTGATTCATAGAGAAGGCACATGTAGAAGATTTTCAAGATTCTCAAGAAACTGTCTTTGACATGCCAGAAAGAGGAAAGATCAAATGACATGTTCACTGATGATATATTTGGTGAATCACCAACTGCAGTCTGAAAACTTGTAAGACACAAACACACACACACATACACACTCATTATTTCCAAAATCTAATAACAGATTTGCTTATAAGGTTTTGTTATATATATATATATATATATATATATATATATATATATATATATATATATATATATATATATATATATATATATATCTTCAGGGAAAAGGAGATGGTTTAGCCATTCAAAGAAGTGGTCTTCAGGATAACTGGGTTGATGCAAAAGGTTACTGCAGTAAGTATATCTATATCAAGATCCGACTCTTTTATTTACCCTTTATCACAAGTTTCCTAATTTACCCTTTTTACACATACAGGCTACCATTTTGGAGAAGTACTTGATAGCAGATATGAAGTTCTTGCAGTACATGGGAAAGGTGTGTTTTCAACAGTTGTTCGTGCAAAAGATTTGAAAGCAGGATCCACTGATCCAGAAGAAGTAGCAATAAAAATCATACGCAAAAATGACACAATGTAAGCAATTTGTTTGACTTTGACTTTGACTTGGTCAACGGGTCAATGAGTATATGTTGATTTTATTGTTATGTTAGGTATAAAGCTGGATTGGAAGAACTGGTGATACTGAAGAAGTTAGTAGGTGCTAACATGGAGATAGGCGCCACTATGTGCGGTTTATTTCTAGTTTCAAGTATCAGAATCATCTTTGTTTAGTTTTTAAGTCTCTTTATATGAATCTTCGTGAAGTATTAAAGAAGTTCGGTAGAAATATTGGTCTTAAACTAACTGTTGTAAGGGCCTATGCAAAACAACTCTTCATTGCTCTAAAACATCTTAGAAACTGTGGTGTCCTTCACACTGACATCAAGCCTGATAACATGCTGGTCAGTTTCATCATCTTGATTCCTTTTCTTTTCTTTTATTAAGTTACAACAATGGTCCCTGTGATTTCTGACTTTACCCTATTTAGTCCAAAGTTGAAACTTTTGTCAGTTTAGTCCCTAGAACCTTGAAATAAGGACCAAAACTGAAAAAAGTTCTCTGAGTAAATTACAATCTAGTTCAAAGTTGAATCTTTTTACAGTTTTTGTCCTCCTTTCAAGGTTTTATATTGATTTTGGTCCCTAGAACCTTGAAATAAGGATCAAAGTCGTTATGAAATCTTAAATTAAGGACCAAAATCAAAACAAAACTTTGAAATAAGTACAAAAACTAAAAAAAGTTGAATTTTTTTAAGCAAGCTACAAACTTGGTCTTTGTGCTTTCTGAATCTTAACTGTATATGTCCAGAATTGGGTATTTTTACAGTTTTCATCCTTATTTTAAGGTTTCATATTGATTTTGGTCCCTAGCACATTGAAATAAGGACAAAAATCGACATGAAACCTTAAAATAAGGACCAAAATCGATATGAAACCTTCAATTAAGGACCAAAATCTATTTGGAACTTTGAAATAAGTAATGAAGTACCAAAACTAAAAAAAGATATATAAAATTTCTGAGTAAATTACAAAAATGGTCTATGTGCTTTCTGAATCTTACTGTATATATTCCAAGGTTGAATCTTTTTACAGTTTTTATCCTCCTTTCAAGGTTTTATTTTGATTTTGGTCCCTGGAACCTTGAAATAAGGACGAAAGTCGTTATGATAGTTGGGCTTTATTTCTTTGATCATAGTGTTGCTTGACAGTTAGCTCAACAGAAAGAATTCAACCTCAAGAATCCTTCAGCCTATTACTAAATAAAAATTTGTAAATATAGTTAAACAAACTTTAACATGTTGACAAGGTAACGCTTTCTTATTTAATTCACAAAGTTAACATGTTGACAAGGTAACACTTTCAGAATCTTGATTTACGTCAAATAGTCTCTGAACACTACCAGTCATCTTGCACACCATCATGATCAACCTTGAAGTTTCCACCTGTCATCTGATAATTGTAGCTCCATCAATAGTATAAACTTGTATAAGACAATTATTTCCTTCAGGTTTATAAATAGGCCCTTGTTTTAAGGTTTTGAACACTTTATATTAACCATTTTGTTTATCGTTTCAGTTATGAGGAAATCCAAATGATGCACATACCTCCTCCCCATGTTAGTTGTGTGGTGGGTTACTCAAACTGATGAAGTTTTCCCTAAAGCATGGCATGGATTGACGACTACTATTAGAGTATCAACTGCAACTTAGGTAATAGTTACTTCCTTTAAATTATACTCTCCTAAAATCTAACCTGGCTCACTCACTATTTCATATCTATAATACTTTTTATATTTTTTTTTTGTTTTTATAAAAATATTAGAGACCCTGACTGAGGAGATTGCTATCAGTTAAGAAGGGGGGACACAAGAAAAAAAAAGATTTAACATAAAGGCACAAGAAAAAAAAAGTTAAATTCATGTCAATAGAAAGTCAATAAGGGTCTCACTGAAAAATAAAAAAGAGCAGGCAAGCAGGCAGACATCAAGCTTCTCCACCAACCTTGCCAACAATAGTTGCCTTCTGTGTCCCTGAGTAACTGTACAAGAATAATATATTGTTTGATTCTGTAACAGTCATTATGAGCATTACCTTTCCACCAAATTTCCATTTGGGTCGTACACACAAGTTTTTATAGATCCAGAGATGGTAGTATCTTCATTAAGCTTGGGTGCATCAATGAGTATTTTCAGTTCACAAATTCTCTACGAAGAGAAGATCATAGATCAGGTATGTAATTCTTTTAATGGCTAAACTTATAATTCAATGCAATTTAATGTTGCTTACATTAATCTGTAATTGTAATGGAACAATAGACAATAGATACAAGAATAAAACTTGCATATGGGCTTGCAAGACAATGGTTTGGTGCTTCTGCAATGATAAAGCAATGGTAACATTCTATACTTATGGCTTTCCATAATTAAAATAAAGCAATGTAAATGTAATACTGATTTACTTTTCCATTTTTTGTTGTCAGAATGGTTATTAGATGGACTTGCAGGGTTAAGCACTAAACATGGGCATCTATGTTTTTATGGAAATTGTGTTGTCTCCAAAGCAGATGATAGTTCTGCAACTATTTTAAGCTCCTCTGATGCTTCCAAAGCTTTGTATGAAATTATGAGGTTGTTGCTTTTTTACTTAATGGACTTGATGAGTTAAGCACTAAACATGGGCATCTATGTTTCTTTAAATATAGCTAGCCTAATATATCAAAACAATAACCATTTACCTTTTTTCCCATCTTCTTTTATCCTTCCAACTCCCCACATTAGAATTGATGAATATTGCAAAATTTGCTTTTCGGATGTAAGGGTAAAATGGTAATTCGGTCTGATTCACATGGTTTATTCAGTCTAGAAGTGGTATTCTTATAGCTAATTCATGTTTAATATTAATTTGAAATTGTAAATGGTGTTCTTATTTCTTTAAAGGTTGAGTCAAGTCTGAAGGAAACAACTTCCAGACTTGAACAACAATTGGCAGAATAACAGGTTGCAAGATTGAAGGCTGAAGGAAACAACTTATAGACTTGAACAACAATTGTAAACGATGCTCTTTCCACTGAATCAGCTATGGAATGCAGTCACGGATTGGCTCCGGAATCAGCAGCAACACAAATTGTCAAAGTACGGAAACAAAAAAATGTCAAATTTGAAATAAAATATTATGCAATGGATTCTATTTTTTGTATATGATATTTTGTATGACATTAAACTTTATGAAATGGATTTTATTTTTTGTAAATGATATTTTATTTTCTATTATGAGGCATTAAATGTAAATTTAATTTGAAAATTAGTAAATCTATAAAAAATATATTTTTTAAACATTTAAAATTATGACATGGCATTTCTTGACAGGGGCTTTGTTGATACGCATTGCGTGTCATTAACACGCACGTCGTAAGGTTATGAAACGCGAATGCATGTTGTCTTCCTTTATGACAGGGCCTTCCTTGATACGCATTGCGTGTTGTAAACGCGCGTCGTAAATGTGCGTCGTCTCTCTTTATGACAGGGCCTTCCTTGACCCGCGTTTGCGCATCGTGTAAGCCTTTTACAACGCGCAATGAGCGTCGTAAAAGGCTGTTTTTCTAGTAGTGAAAGGGACACAAACCTTTAAAATGGTGAAAAGGTTCTGTGAACTCTCCCTAGTAGCGTGATCTGAAGCATCCTAGCTACCGTACACGAAGCTTCGCTCAATTGGGAGGACTTCTGAAATAGTTCAAGAGATAAAGAGAGAGTGTTTTGGGTGTGAAGAAATCAGAAAGTGAGGACCACTTTTTATAGTGCTTGTACGTGCGGCGCTTTTCATGCACAACGTGCACTCGGCTCGTGGCTCCATCTAGGGTTTGCCACGTGTCACATTTTTTATGGTCCACGTCTCTCCAATCTCAATGAATCTGGGTGTCAGACGTATGCGTCGAGCATAGGGCGCAGTTGGCGTGTGACTCTACATTTTTAATAAAATTCATATATTTCTTATATGAATCTTGTTTCTTACCTCTTTATATATCTGTATATAACTCTCTACTAGCACTACGACTTTCCTTAAGGTTGTGTTGCCAAATTTTAAATATTAATTTTATCCCGTATTTTTATATTTTTCCTAAAAATCGTATCATCCTTATAAGAACTCCATTTTTGAAAATTTTTCCTTTTAAAGTCATTATCTCTTGGAGTGCTATGAGTTTCCTTTTAGTGATGTTAGTTAGAATTCAATTGATTTTTTATACCATTTTGATGTTAATAGTGTTATTAACACGGTTGATTTTTCTTTTTATAAAGTCATGACTCCTCCAATCGGAGTTAGATTTATGTCCTTGTAAAGACTTTGTTTTGTACTTTCCAAGTACACTATATATATATATATATATATATATATATATATATATATATATATATATATATATATATATATATATCATAGTATAACTAATCATATTTTCTTGAAATATGGAAGTCTTTATTATCATCATTTTTTAATTTTTCAATGCTAATATCTAATGATAGTCGATGATGAAAATTTCCTAATTGTCACACTAAGGGTGGCTCTAATGATCTTGTTGATAAACGTAACAAAAATCATGTCGAGGCTCGCTAGTTACATCGAAGCACGTATCTGAGATCTTGACACTCTGACGATTATCCAGGTTACATCATGTTTGTTAGATGGTATCTTGGCTAATGTGGCATGCCACATTATGTTATTCAATCATTTACTAAAAAATAAAATTTAAATAGGGAACAAATGCTCTGGGAGGGAATGGCCGGGGGGGGGGGGGGGGTGGTGTTCTATCGTATGTCCTCTAACTCTCGAGGCAACTCCCTTTCCCCTAAGGTAACTTTATTTTTGCATAAGGGAAATGTAAAAAGCACCGAACTCCACCCATAACACCACATCCTGGGTGGTTTTAGTGGGTGAGGGGTATTAAAAAAATATATTATCCATTTCTTTTTTTCTTTTTTCATTGCTATAAAATATATACAAACTAAAATATTATAAAAAATATATATATCAAAATTTATGGTTTTTAATCCCTACAAAATAAATATAATATTTTTATAAATATATTTGAAAAGATATTAAAGAATAAAAAGGAGTGAAATATGACCATTTTCTGACTTTTGGTGATTGAGTAGAAATCTTACTTAGACACAAAAAAAAAGGGAATTACTAATCTATGTGATTGAGTAGAAATCTCACTTAGACACAAAAAAGAGGGAATTACTAATCTAGCAAAAAAGAGGGAATTACTAATCTAGCTAGTTTCCTTAATTGCATATACAAAAATAGCAAAAAATAAAGATTTTAGCTAAAAATAGCCCCCGAAAGAGTAGATGGCTAGAGTTGCCTACGGTCAAAGGGGGTAATCTATTGTTTTAGGGCAATGAATTACTATTACCTGGCCCGTCTACTCTTTCGTGGCTCATTGGCCGATAATATATAATTTACAATTTTTTCAGATTAGGTTATTTTTGTTATTCCTTCCTTGGTTTGCCTATTTTTTTTTCTCAATGGAGCATCCAAAAAACAATAAGGTATTTTTATTTTTTATCAAAAATTTTACCCTATTTTTTATTAGGAGTAGTTTTTGTACATGGAGATAACCTCTTTTTTTATATATTTTTTTTAAAAAACCGAAAAAAAATATTAAAACCGTGGGCTTCATACCAAATGTACGGTAGTATGGACTTGTACACTGTAGGTTATGAATCCTACAATATTTTTTTTTCGTTTTTTTTAAATTGTTGTAACATGTAATCAATTATATCTATGTTATGATTTTATGATTTTTTTCAAAAAAATTAAAAAAAAACTAAAGGAAACTGTAGGCTTTTTGGAAACATATGGTGTACAATCAATCAACACACAGTTTGTGCATTAAAAAGTTGTACAACGTAGGTTCCCTTAAATCTACGTTTTCTTTTTGTTTTTTTTTTCAAAAAAGAAGGCTATAATAAATAAAAAAAACTATTCCACATTTTACAAACAATGTTTTTTATAAAAAAAAAAATTCTCAAAAAAACTACTCTCCATATATTAAAAAAAAAGAGTTAAAATCGTAGACTTTAACCCAGAACCATAGGCTATGGTTTGGGAAACCGTTGTTTGTCGAGAGAAAATAATAGGTTTTAAAATAACCTACGGTTTTAGATGTTCAAGTTGAAAAACAAAATTATACGTAACCTGAAACAGTAGGTTATTTGGCAAATTAGTAGCCCACTCTAATTATGTACGATTTCATATGCTATTTTTGGACAAATGCTAATTATTGGTTAAAAATAGTTAAGTAATTACTTAATTATGCTAGATTAGTAATTTCCTTAAGAAAATGAATGGTGGAATGTGAGTACACCATCCGGTCTAATCTACCCTAATAAATGAAAATAACTTTGCCACATGTCATCTTCTTATTTATTTTGACACTTGTTATTTTCTAGATTTTTTGAATTATTTAATATCCACTTGTCATTTTTATAGAATTTTTTATTTTTAGTCAACTTCCACCTATTAAATACAATCTCATATTAATTAATTTTATTAATATATTAATTAATGTACATAATAACTTTCTATTTATGAATTCATCTTTCTATTAATATATTAACTAATGTATAGTTATATTAATGTAGATAATACCTTCCATGTGTGAATTCATATTAATTAATTTTATTAGAATAAATTAATTAAGATTAAATTACATAAAGGGTCCTTGTGGTTATCAAAACTTGCATGAATGATATTTTTTTTTTGCTTACACCTTTTATTTTTGGATCTTTTATTAAACCCGTGTAATACACGGGTCACACCTAGTTGTGAAGAAAACTACATAATCTGTTAAACATTGTTCTAATCAAAATTTAGCATTTTAATTATAGCAACAATTTCAATTTCAAATACGTATGAAAGCGTTTTCAGATATTAAGAATTATATATATATATATATATATATATATATATATATATATATATATATATATATTTTAAATGCATGTAATAATAATAATAATAAAAAAGATGAGCCAGTCAGCGCCCATATAAAGATGAGGATGACCGGCTTTTAGTCAATCCAAAATTAGTCACAAAGATAAAACAAACAAAATTATCAAACTTCAAAAGAACTTTTAGAAACCAAATATAAAAAACAAAATATCCTTCTTTCTATTTGTTTGCTATATTTTAACAAAAGTCATCATTATATGTACATTTACGTTTTAACATACTTTTTAGTGTGCATAGGTTATACATTTTGATAACTTTACTAATGGGTTCTTCTTTGTAGGTTAAATAAGCATGTTATACTTGTCCTGTAGTCCATCATAACAAGATTCTGTCCTAGAATTTCTACAAATTTTTGCAACGTACTTTTAACAATATTCAACATGCGTAATTATACACATATTTCAGCTGTTTATTATTATTTATATATTTTTTTTGAACAGCAAATTGAATTAGAAAAAAAATCAGAACCAGCCGGGGCTGGAAACAGGAAAATGAGCAAAAACAAAATACAAAATCAAGCTAACACTACAACTACAAGGTCATCAAACAGGATTGCAAAATGGGAAATGGAACACGGGCCTTCAACACCAAGTAGAAACTCTAGAGTGGCTATCCCTCGAGGGTAATTTCGTCCAAAGCACCCAAAGAAGGAAGAGAAATCTATAACTCATATCACAAAGTTTAGCTATCACCCTGAGAGCCGGCGCCAGCATGCAAGAGTCTCCAGCCCAACATCAGGGGCAAAATTGTCAATATGCATTCATTTAGCAAAAATAGGTTACAAATATGTTTATATCGGCACTTCCACTTCTGTAAAGCACAATCAGAGCACTTTATTTCAGACTTAAGCACAACATCTTTGTGTGAGCATTTAATATTTATAAATTAATAAGTTACAAATAGTTTGCGTTGTAAACTCTAGGTTACCAATTGTAACAGTTCATTATCATTTGTCCCAACGCATACGCATTGCGTGTTAAATAAGTCAACACCTTAGACGTACATTATTGGACTTTAAGCAAACTATGGTATCAAGACTCAAGAGACATGTATCTTATCCTCAAATTCACGAAAATATAAGGTGCTAAATCATTTGATGCAGAAGAAATGTCACCCTCGAGATTCAGTAAACATTGACTTAAATTACTTGGGTCATTCGTAAACGACATGCACATGGTATAGGTCCATTGCGCAATAAAACAACTAAGCAAGTGGGTATTACGTCCCAAAATATAATTATACATTTTTTATTCTAAACTATCAATTAAAACGCAATATTTCTCTTTTAATAGGGTAAATTGTATGTGAAATTAATATGCTTTGAGTTGATTTATATTTTACTAAATATATTTTCATATTTACATGAAAATTTAACTTAGTCAAATCATCATAAATGGTCCATGTGGTTTTCAAAAATATCAAGTTTAATTATTAAATTTTTTTGTTTTCATTGAAGGTGTTTGAGGTTTCAATTTTTCTCGTAGTTGGTACCTAAACCTCCTAAAATGACTTTTATACCATTTTTAATTTATATTATAATTTCCAAAAATGATTTTAATATAAAAAAAAAAAGAAAACAAAGAAAACCCTTTTTTAACCTAAACCCCCAATCCTACCTTTCCTGTCTGCCCCTATACCTCCTCATCGGTGGTTGTTCCTCCTCCGGTGGTTCCTCCACCAAATATCATCCCGATAAGTCTTCATTAACCCATCCCTCTATTACGCACTTATCCACCATCACCGGTCTTCTTCCGCACCACAACCCCCACGCCTCTTCCATTCGATGGTGATCCAGATCTAGTGTTTCCCTTTAGAAATCATATGGTTCCAACCAACCATCTCCATTGGTATTTGCATATTTAGTCCTATAATTCATGCATATTTTTAATATTTTTAGCTATAATTATGCTTAATAATGGACAAAAGATACTTATTATGTCTGAAATATGTTTTGTAGTTGCAAAGACATGCTTGGGACAAAAGGAAGGAAAGAAGGAGCTGGAAGCATGAATGGATGAGCTAAAGCAGGAATGAAGAAAAAGAAGATTTGTGTAACACCGTAAATTTCAAAACAATTTTTCATTTAAAAATAATCGTTTAATTCTTAAAAACACTTTTCTTAAAATCTCATTCATAATCGAATTACAAAACATAACTCCATTTTCACTTCCATAATAAACCAGGATCCTCAAAACATGACTCTTTCTCTGGTGTGTACAATCGAGTCGGTGTCGTCCCGTGATCCCGAGAGAAACCTGAAACACATAACACAAAACACTGTAAGCACGAAGTTTAGTGAGTTCCCCAAAATACCACACATAACACATATTAGCCACTTGAGGCTATAACCCTGTGGGTCCGTGGACCCTACTCTGTGAACCTTCCGGTTCTAACTCTGTGAACCATCCGGTTCTAACTCTGGGAACTTTCCGGTTCTAACTCTGTAAACATGCACAACATAAATCACATAGAAATAATGCAGTACAACACATAACATACATAGCATACAAATACTCTGTCACATGACTCTGGTTACCTACTCAAGGTAAAGTATAGTGAGAAGACTCACCTGGCAAGCAGGAAGCAGATATCCTCACGCTTGCATCTCGAACTCGCCACCATCTATCATATAAGGCAAATGCTCTCATGAACATAACTCTCGAGACTAGACTTAATCCTCTCTTGGCACCCTCTTAAGGGTAAAAGACCATTTTACCTCCTTCTTGGCCCAAAGGCCACATTGCTGACCAAACCCTAAAAGTCAACGGTCAAACTTTGACCCAACTCGCCGACTGCACTCCGGTGACTCGGCGAGTACACACATGTCCACTAACTCTTTGTCCCGCTTGGTACGTCGAGTCCCTCCATATGCTCGACGAGTCACACCAGGCATGAATCACGGGGCCACCCCGACTCAACTCGCCGAGTCCCAAGAACAACTCGGCGAGTACCGCCTTGAACTCCAGTCCTCTAATCCCTTTCTGACTCACCGAGTTATCCCCCAACTCGGCAAGTCCACTCACTGAGTGATTTACGTGAAACCCTAACTCTACTCGCCGAGTCTCAAGAACAACTCGGCGAGTTCATGCCATGCACAAACTCTAATGTCCTCCTGAGGTCAGATATGTGCCCTAAGCCTTAGATCTGGCCTTCCCAAGCATGAATGTCACGTAAAGTCCGAATCTTGATGCTTATATACCAACAACAAGGCATCAAATGGTGATTTAGCCCCAAAAATGACAACCTTAGTCCAATAACCCCAAAATGACTCATAAAGCTCCAAGGGTTAAGGTATCTGGACCTATTTGAGTCCAGATCCAAGGCACAAACTCGAGGAGGGACCAATTGCTCCACATAACCACCCTCAAAAGGGGTTAGAAAACCCTATCACTAAGGATCAACACCAAAACTGAAGAAGGTTAGAACTATTACCTAAAAAATTGAAATCTCAGAACTTTGGAACTGCTGGAATCACACCTCCTCTTGCTCTTGGTCACCTTCTTCTTGCTAAACCAAAGATACAAGGATCAAATGCGACTTCTCCTTCCACTCTAACGATTTGGCTCACTTAGGGTTCTCTCAAGGGACTGGTAGCCGCAATGGGAGGCTATAAGTGCCCTTAAATAGGCCCCAACCCCCGGGGGATTAGGGTTTCATTAAACAGCGTGGACTCGTCGAGTCCACGAATGGGCTCGCCGAGTCCGGACGTGACCCGGATGAAAATCCGCGACCCTACTCGGAGAGTCTAAGCTCCCACTCGCCGAGTTCTTCCACAAACTCCACAAATAATTGAGTAAAATAATATACATGGGAATCAGGATGTTACAATTTGAATATAGAAGACCATGTCGTGGTGATCTCCAACACAACATGGTGAAAAGAAGACTCGCCACCGTCAAATACGACTTGTAGAAAACGAGATACACTCGAGCACCACATTGTAGTGGCGGTTAACCACGACATGTTGATCAAATTTTGGCATCTATACAATCCTAAACATTAGCTTGAATCTGGATAAATGCAATCGGTTTTCTAAGGAGAATTACGACTGGAAACCCTTGGAAACTCAGAAGAAGAGTGAGAATCAAGTGGAGCTCAAGAATAGAAGAAGTTTTTGAAGAATTCTACATTGATCTAGTTGGTCTGCTAATCGTTACTTATGTCTAGATTATTTTACATGGATCTTATGTGTTTTTCTAATACAATGAGAGGCTAAGACCTTTTTACTTCTCTTTTGTGAGGATTAACTTGATCCATATGTGTTGATTTCAATTGTTTGATGATTATATTTGATTTTACTTCCGTTTGATAATCAAAACCCAAACATGTTTTAGTTCTAGTTTATATTGCATATTAATCAGATTTTATGTGATAATTGATCATATTAATTGCATGAATTTGTCTCTTAATTGTTTATGATAATTAACTAATTGGAGACAGGATTAATCACATCTTAGATTAAGTAATTAATGCTAGTAACTTTAATTGTGCTAGTGAGCACAATAAAATTTAATTTGTGCTTGGTTCCTTAACTTGATCATAGGAAAGTAACTAATATCATTCATAGTCCAATTGTGCTTATTACCAATTTGATGTTTAACTTTTGCATAATCATTGCTTGGTAATTCATAAATTGGTAGGCCTAGATATTTGATCATAATAGCTAGTTAACAAATTTGTAATCAATATGGTCCATCCATTAGAAATCAACCATAGGAGAAGTGAAAGCATATCTAAGCATAAATATTCTATTAATTCTTGAAGTTACTTTATTTTCCTTGCTTGCTTAATTGATAATTGATATGAAGTTCTTCTAATCTAGCAAAATCAGTAAAAACCCCATATCATAGTTTTTTTCTTAGTTGAATCAGAAGTATGTATTTTATTTAATTGAATTCCATCTTGTGTTCGACACCCCACTTTCCTGAGCTATTGTATTATTTGACTAGGTACACTTTCTATAAGTGCATAGTTAATAAAAGTTTGTTAGGTTATAAATTTAGAGCTAGATATGTATCATTTGCGCACATCAAGTTTTTGGTGCCGTTGTCGGGGAACGACTTATTTAATTTATAGTTTAATTGCTTTTAGTTATTCGATCCTTTTTGTCGGGTAAAATCCACAAAAAGTTATTTTTCTACACTTTTTTTCTTTCTGAACAGCAACCACGTCGTGGTCGTATTAAGCATGTCGTGATCTCATCTCAATTAATTTTTACTTTAGTGATTTTTATTCCTCTTATGCGTTTTTGTTTTGTTTTGTTTTTATTGCACCGATTTATGACTCGAAGATCTAAAACTCCAATCGTTTCTTCACTTGAAGATCCAGAATCAACTTTTCACAAAAAGAAAAACAAGAAAGCCAACAAGTCAACAAGCACTTTTCAATCGGAAAAGGGATTTGAAAGTTTGACGCTTGATAAGAAAGGAATTGGATACCAGCCAAAAACATCTACCAAAGAAAGTTCATATGAAGATATGAAAGCAAGGTTGACAAGATGGTAGATATCACAAGAATAACTATGGGGGACTACAAGAAGAGGATACGTGAATAAAATGGACCAGTTCTTGTACCACCCGAGACACCAGCTAAAAGAAGTTTTGAGCTCAAAGGGCACATTCTATCAATGGTCAAGGACATACTATTTACCGGGAAAGAGTATGAAGACGCTTTCAAGCATATTGACGAATTAAAGGACATTGCAAACTGCTACATTATTCCTAATGTGCCAAGAGAATCCGTGTTACTTAAGATGCTTCTGGTGACATTTACTGGTGAAGCCAAGGTTTGGTTAAAGTCACTTACGTCGGATCCATTACCAAGTGGGAAAATCTTCGTGATTCTTTTGTTGAGAAATTTAGCTACCCTTCAAAGATCTCAAAGCTCAATAAGAAGATTGTTAATTTTCAACAAGAGGTTGGAGCATCCTTATATGAGGTGTAACACCCAGTATCGAATCGTTTCCTAATTCGGGGACGTGAACTAATGATTAGTTATCATAAGGCTATAGGCCTTGGGGAAGGATAGATTTAGACCCTTTGGATGTGGATAATATAGATTAGGTGATCCGAGAGTTCGGTTGTGTTTTGGAGCCCAAGGGTATAACCGTAAAGTGATAGTTCGGGTATTTTTCCTGTTTGGATTTAAGATTGGGAAGTTTTAAGGAAAAGGAATTGATAGAATTGTAGAGCTTCTCATTAACTTTTCGTTGATATAACAAATGTCGAATCAGAATTAGAACAGATAATTTATGGATATCAGAAGATTGGTGGTTTTAACCCCAAGTCGAGTATGTTGAGCGTACACTAGGAGTGCGTTGGGCGTACTGGCTCAATGCGTGATAACGTAGGCACTCATGTATGTTGGGCGTACGTGGGAGTATGCATGACGTACACTCGGCTGGGACAAACCTTAATATTTAGGGTTTGTACCTTATTTAAACACCCAAAAGTTGCTTCTAAACTATCTTATAATCAACCTTCACCTCTCAAAACCCTAGAACGAAACCGTAGCTTTAATTTGAGTATTAGTGAGCAATTGTTGTAATCTTGTGGTGTTTTTGGATCCTTTGAAGGAGGTGGAGTTTGGTGTTGAATCTTTGGTGGACTTTAAGCTTGAAGATCCACAATCTTCATCAACTTTGCAAGCTATTTGAGGCATAAAACTCTTAACTTGATGGATCGTTTGATTAGATATAGTTAGGGCTTGTTTTTATGGTGTTTTAAACCATGTTTGAGAGTATGAGAAACTCCAGAAGCTAGGGATGGTAAATCTTGGCATTTTGAGGTCCCTTGTTCCTAAAAATGCAATCTTAATGAGGTATCTTGGTCTATGCATGAGCTAGATTTATTCTTATAGTCCATGTTGAGTATTGGGTCCCATTAAGTCATGAAAGGGTGTAAAGTTGCCAACTTTACATGTTAAGACAACATTTAGGATCAGATATCAGAATTTAGCTTTGTGGCAACCGATTAAGCACTTATTGGTAAGTTGGGTTGACTACAGAGTACGTTGGGCATACCTAGCTCGTACGTTGCACGTACTAACCATGGAGGGAGTATGCTGCGCATAATCCTAAGTATGTCGGGCATAGTTAGTAGCTTGACTTTTTCTATTTGGGCCATATGTGAACTAGTAGAGTTTTGGGCCTTGTTGGGCCAATGGTCTTTCTAACTTGGGGGGCATTATTAGGATTTGAGCCTTCTTGGATTTGGACCCATAATGCGCTATGGGCCTCATTTAGGAATTAGGGACATATTGGGCTTTTATAGCCATTGGATTGAGCCTCAGTTATTGGGCTAAGTGAGGAAAGGGTAAAATGGTCTTTTACCCTGAGAGCTTGACAAATATATGAGATTCATAGTAATAGCTATGGCCCAATTATTAATTGGGGTGTTGTTTGATTTATTAGCAGGGGGATTTTTCCGGATCAACAGTCTGAGCTTTTATATGATATTCAACAATTTGAGGTGAGTCTCTTCATTATACTCATAGGTCGAAGGCACTAATGCCGACCCACTAGATTATGTTTGTAGGATGATGATTGTCTTTGTGACACTTGTTGATATGCATGTATGTTCTTCTTGTCTATGTGACTCATGCTAATATGTTTGTATGCTTATGTATGTGTAGGGAGAAACGGACTCGGGGGTTGATACGGACCCGACACAACGATGTTGTGTTATATTGGTATATATGTGGTATGCGGTATTTTGGGGAACTCACTAAGCTTTGTGGTACTTCATGAAAAGGGAAGGGCTCGGGATGATTGCATCGCACACACCATAGCGTTCTGCATTTTGTTGATTTGATGTACTTTGATGATTATTGACATAATATGATTTTCTTTTATGGTTTTATAAACAAATTTTGGATGATGGTTTTATTATTATTAAAATGAGTTTTTTACTGGTATTTTTTTCGACGCTACAAGTAGGTATCAGAGCCTTTGTTTGAGAGATTCATGCATACTCTCGGGTATGTTTGAACTCAAACTGGGGAATTGGTAATCTTTTGAAAGAAAATAAAATTCTAAAAAGATTTTTGTAAATAAAATAAGTTACTAAAACGATTTTTATAAAGAAAAAGGGTTTGTGATGCATGCAATCAGCCGAGCTCAAGTAAGTGATTCCCATAATACCCATACATGTTGATATGGTATATGATATGAATGCCTGCATGCCAGGATGAGGCTAGGGATACTTTCAAGAATTGTCTGAGAGATTGGATTGATATGATGTCTCCCAGCCTAGGAGAATCAAACGCTATGTTAGATTTGGAAATTTGTATTGGTAGAAGTAATCGCAAAGTGTATGCTTTAATAATTGTAAACGGTTAGGCTAATATATCCCTAGAATGATTAATTTGGCCTTATTTCCTGTTCCTCGTTTGGTTTTGGTCCTAAGGTAGATTCTTTTATTATACAGTCTATTTGTTCATGTATTGTGTATAATTTGCATGTATAAGGCAACCGAAAGTGAGAGTAGAAATTCCTAGCATGGTAGTAGCAAGTGAATGTGGGATGTCATTTGTTTATTTTAGGACTTGGAGTGTTACTGCATGAATGTTTCTTTCTTTGTGCTTTATGGGACTCTTGATGATGCGCGTTAACTATTAAGTGGATATGTTAAGTCACATGTTGCATATGTTAAATAACTCAGAGTGATGGATTTGACCCTACTACGCAGCTCTCGTTTGAGTCTAGCCGTTGTAAGGATGAGTCTTTTACTCGAAGGATTATCTAAGCTTTGTCGCATGTGATTATATTCATAAAGTAGTTAACTGACATTATAGGGACTTCTTCAGTAGCTGATGGTAGGTTGAGGTTGGGAACCTAAGAGAACCTAGGAAGTGCTTTAATAGGTTTAGTGCGCTCTTTAGTGAGTATTTCGAATATCAGTTTGAGAAGGTGACTTGGAGGATTCAGGATAATTTTTGAGGATAGTATGGATAGGTGTGGAAGGTACTATTGGGCCTGTACTACTGAAATCACAGGATCCATATTCGACTCGAGGAGAGTGATGGAGAATCGAAGAAGCCTATGGATGAGGATTATTTGGGTATGTTTTGATCATGCGTATGGTTGATTTTCAGTATGGTGAAGAGCACTCATGGAGGAGGATCTGATTCAGGCTCATGAGTTGATGCTAATCTGATAGACGAACGAATGTGGGTGTTTACCTCGTCGGAGGCTACCCGCGGAATTATGGAAAGACTCCTGTGATGAATGGTTCCATCAAGGAAAGGATCATGGAACTACTGGATTATCTTCTCAGGGCTTTTAGGGCCGAGATTGCAGTAGGATAGTTGGGGGCTCATCGGGAGCTCAAAGCTTGTGGAGTCCTAGAATCCTTCAGGGAGGAGAATCTTATTGCAAGCTCCCGTCATAAGGAATCAAAGGTTGATTATGCGTCATGCCTTCCGGGGGATCGATTCCATGATTGGATTGATAATGATATTTTGCAATCCTTATGCGAGGAGTTACCTGATATCATTGGTCGTGTGACCGACAGACTGTTCGCCAGGTTCGAGAATCAGATCTCGTCCATTCAGTCAATTTGATGGCATGGTCGAGGTGACTCGGGGGAAGGAGCTTATTTTGGATAGACAACTGGGGAAGAGGAAGCAGACTCATGATCCTACTCTACTAACATCATCTGAGCAGTTTGGTGCTGTAATGCCTGGTGATAAAGATTGGAGGGGCCACAACATTTGTGCTACGGGTAGAGGAGCCAACGAGCGTGTGCGCAGAAAGTCTAAATGCAAAAGGTGTGGATGGAAGGTCCACCTTTGCCAAGAATGCACCATGGAATTAGAATTGTGTCGTCGATGTCATCAGCCTGGTCATATCAGGGTAAATTGCCCACGTTTAGTGGTTAGGGTGCCTCACGTTCCATTGCAAGTGATTCTAAAGGAAGGGGGAGCAGGACCCTGAGACACTACGGGTATGTAGAGTATTCTTCTCTTTCATGCTTTATACATTATGCTATTAATTCGATGTTGGTGTGTGTGAAATGTTATACCCTGATTATCTAAGAATAGAAGCACCTATATGAGTAATATATTTATTTTATCTGTAAAATTGTCATATACCATTTTACATAGCGTGGGCCGTGTTTAGAAGAGCCTTGAGTATTTCGCTTAGGACATCAGCAGCCATTCAGGTCCATAGTGGTGTTACCGTGAACTCATGGAATCCACAAGGTAGGCATGTCGGGTTGAATGCAAGATGTTTAGAGGTGTTCATGGTTTCGAGGTAGTAGAGAATTGGTTCGATCATGAGTGTAAGATCATTATTTTCAAGTTCACACCTTCGAAGCAAGAACAATTGAAGGTTGCATGGTAATTTCTCTAAGTACAAGTAAGTGGGTGGGCGGGTTGGGTACTTGTTGGATATTAAGATGTTGTTCCTCATCAACTGATCAGTCGCGAAGGAATTGTAGTAGAATCAACAAAAAGTGTTTAAGGTTTGAGATTTATTGAGGTATTGGGAATGATCACCCGGTCTTAGATGTACAAGTGATAGTCGTTCTGGTGAAGGAAGGATAGCTGTTATGAAGCTCAGGTTGTCGACTGCTACCGTTAGAAGAGATTGAGCAATGGTAGTGTACCACGCTTAAGTATGGAAAAGTGTTGTTCGCATGGGTTACTTAAGCCATTGGAATTGTCAGCAGAAATTGGATAGTGTCTATTGGAAAACTTTGAGTGCATCGATCCTTCGGAAGGAGAGTTATTGAATTCGTGATCCGCCCGTTTCGGTCGAGGTTTGTAGTTCTATGGAACAAGCTGAAGTGGCTTAAATATTTGGAGTTGTATTATGGGAATTACTTGTTATTATTGATCGTGTTGGGATTTTGGGGAGTATTTATCTGATTTTAGAATGTGTGTGATTGCTAAGGTGGCTAGTAATGGCATGCTAGCTCTTGCAAGGTAAGGTTGTTGAAAAATTTGAATTGTAAGGTTGAGAGATGGATTGGGAATCCATCAATTTTTGGTGTATTGGAAAAGCACAATAGAATCTAAGTGGGGGAGAATCGTTTGGTCTAAAGGTTGCACAAAAGTGAATGTTCAGGTTTCATTCCACATCAGTAGTGACACATGGTGGATGTGTGGATGGATCCAGGTTAAGGGTGTTATTAGAGCCTCTCTACCTGATCTTTTCTGATGAAGGCTTAGGGGTTCCAAGCATAATCCAAACATTTAATTAGGTATAATCGGAAGTGGGTTCGAATCATAATGATTGTGGTTGCTTTGGTAGATGTACTGTAAGACCATGGGTGTGTCCATGGTTGTATGGTAGTGTTGTAAGACTATGGGATAGCCGTAGCATTCAAAATATTAATAGGAATTTGTGGAAGTGTTATAAGTCTGTGGTGGGATCATATCATTCACCATCATGAGGTAGGCCGAGGTTCGATTGATCAGTTGGTATGAGGAAATATCGGCGCATGCCTGTGTCGATACGGATAATATTCATCAGGGACCATTCCTTGAATAGTATGAGGATGGATAGGTCTGAGGCAATGAGGGGTCCATTCGATGTGTAATGTGTGAGATCCGGTAGGATTGACTTGAGAAAGGTATCGGGTTGTGTTTAGAGTGGGACAACTCTCTGGTCAGTAACTGGTATTACAGTGATGTATAGGCTAGGGTAGCCTTTATTAGTTAGACTCTTAATGGGGACTGGTGGTTGGAATATGTATAAGATTGTTAGTCTCAACATTGGATTGAGGATTTTATATCGCTATTTAGTGGAAGGTCGTCGTGGGATCAGAAGATTTCATATATAATGCAATTGTAAATCTTTGTATTTTGAAATATAAGTTATATGTATCAAATTAAAAAATGGGCGGGACTCACGTTGAGAGTCGAAAGATCGTTTTATCCTGAATTTATGGTTAAGATATATTTCTGACAAAGGTATCGGTTGGATAATACAGAACCAAAAGGATGCATTTTTTTCAGTTCAGAATGTAGTGTGGGGTTTTGGTGATTATGTTTCGGGAGGGTCCTACCTATATGAGGTCAGTAAAGTACGGGGTTTCAGAACTATGGTAGTGAGGCACTGGTTCTTCAGCTAATTAACCAATGGTTTGGTTACCAATAGGGTGCATGAGTTTGGTTAAGTTTGGATTTCGATGGTAGCCTTCGAGGGTCGTTGAGGGTATGAGACAGCCTCGCTGGTGATTCGGGGAAATCAAGAGGTACTGGTTGGAGCATTTTGGTTTGCAGAAGGATAGAATGGATGTGATTCTGAGGACATAATCTAATTTAAGTGGGGGAGAGTTGTAACACCCTATTTCAAATTGTATCCTAATTCAGGGTCGTGACCCAAGGGTCAGTTGTCATTAGGCTATGGGCCTTAGGGAAGGAGAGATTTAGACCCCTTGGATGTAGATAATATAAATTAGGTGATCTGAGAGTTTGGTTTGTGTTTTGGATCCTAAGGGTATAACCGTAAAGTGATAGTTCGGGCATTTTTACAAGTTTGGATTTAAGCTAGGGAAGTTTTAAGGAAAAGGAGAATTGATAGAATTGTAGAGATTCTCATTACCTTTGGGTGGATATAACGAACGTCGAATCGGATTCATAATGAAGAAGTTATGTCTTTTGGAATATTGGTGGTTTTAGCCCTTATCCAAGTACGTTGGGCGTACTCTAGGAGTATGTTTGGTGTACTGGCTTGATGCATAATTGCGGAGGCACCCACATATGTTAGGCGTACGTGGGAGTACGTGGGGCGTACACTTGGCTGGGACAAACCCTAACTTTTAGGGTTTGTGCCCTATTTAAACACCTTAAGTTGCTTCTAGACTCTCATATGACCAGCCTCCACCTCTCAAAACCCAAATAACAAAACCCTAGCCTTCATTTTATTGTTGATGAGCCATTGTTGTAATCTTATGGTAATTTTTGATCCTTTGAAGGAGGTGAAGCTTTGTGTTGAATCTTTGGTGGACTTGGAGCTTGAAGATCCAGAATCTTCATTAACTTTGCAAGCTATTTGAGGTATAAAGCTTTTAACTTGATGGATCTTTTGATTAAACTTAGTGAGGGCTTGCATTTATGCTTTTTATGGTCTTTTAATCCATGATTGAGAGTATGAGATACTCTAGAAGCTAGGGATGGTAAATCTTGGCATTTTGCTCCATGCATGAGCTAGATTTATTCTTATGGTTCATTTTGAGCATTGGGTCCCATTAAGTCATGAAACGGTGTAAAGTTGCCAACTTTACGTGTTAAGACATCATATAGGATCATATCTAATAATCTATCTTTGTGGCTTAACCGATTAAGCACTTATTGGTGAGTTGGGTTTATTGCGGAGTACGATGAGCATACCTAGCTCGTATGCTGCGCATACTGCACATGAAGGGAGTACGCTAGGAGTAAGCCTGAGTACGATGGGCGTACACAACAACTTGACTTTAGTTGACTTTTTCTATTTTGGCCATATGAGGACTGGTAGGGCTGTGGGCCTTGTTGGGGCAATTCTCTTTCTGTCTTGCAGGAATTATTATGTTGTAGGCCTTCTTGTATTTGGGCCCATAATGGGCTTTGGGCCTCATTCAGGAATTTGGGTGATATTGGGCTTTTTGAGCTATATGGTTGGGCCTCGATTATTGGGCCAAGTTAGGAAAGGGTAAAATGGTCTTTCAACCTGAGAGTTAGACAAATGTATGAGATTCATAGTTATGGTTATTGGTTATGGCCCAATTATTAATTGGGGTGTTGTCTGATTTGTTAGTGTGGGGATTTTTTCGGATCAACAGTCCAAGATTTTATCTGATATTTAACATGTTGAGCTGAGTCTCTTCACTATACTCATGGGTCAAGGACACCAATGCTGGCCCACTGGAATGTGTTGGTAGAATGATCATTGTCTTTGTGACACTTTCTGATATGCCTGTGTGTTCATGTTCTCTTTGTGATTCATGCTTATATGTGATGGGTTTTGAGCATTCTAACACTTCCAAAGTGTGCATGCAACCCTAATAACCTTGGATCTATGTATGTCTAATTATCATGCAAAGTTGATTACCAAGGTTATGATCCTATCTAGCATACATGGGGAGGAATTTTAACTTGAATGAAAGATAGAACTACATACCTTGTTGTTTATTTTGATCCTTGAAACCTTGTGAGCCTAGCACCCCAAGTGTGATGCCTCAAATGCTTCACACAACACCAAATGATATGGAGTAAACTTGGAGAGAAAGTATAACACTCTAAAAATTGGCTCTATCCCTCAAGCATGCATCTGTAACCGATTTTGGGAGAAAGATGAGCTTTATATAGTGTTGACACATCTAGGGTTACACCATGTAAACCCTAATGTGTCATGACTCTTCATTTCCATGACCCATGGGTTTGTAACTCCCATGGAGCATCCAATGGTTTTAACCCAACTTGATTATCCATGGAGCCTCTTAGCCCACTATACAAGTTATGGATGATTTACATAATCAACCCATATATTTAATTAGTTATCTTTTTGATCACTTAATTAATTCTAAATTAATTCTTGATCAAACTAATTAAATAATATTGTTAATATATTAGAACTTATAATAGATTAATAAACCAAAAGTGTTATTTCTCTCATTTAGTCTATCCAATTGCATGGTGCCATGCAAACCAAATGGACCATGCCGGGTTGGGTCAAGTACATACTAGAAATAGTTATAGACTTAGACACCTTATCCAACAGTCTCCCACTTGGATGAGTCTAATAACTATAACTGCAAGTATGACTTCAGGAACCAATCGGCAATTGTAGCCCTTGTCAAGGTTTCTCAGAACTGAGAAGATGATGGTACGCCATTTCAGATAAGTGATCATATAATCCTCTATTCTAGATATCAGCCGGACAAATACATGGAACAATGTATTACTTTTGTCCAGCAGTTTGTTTCCCGATTTCCGATTTGTTTGACATAGAACTTAATTGAATACATCAACTTAGTTCTGACCGGGTCCGGTACATGGGTCAAAACAAAATCATCGAGGGGCCCAGATATCAGCTTCTAATCCAAGAAGGAACAGATAAACTTCGAATCATATGCTCGTTCTACTACTTGTTAAATTACACACAAACGCACGTTTTATAACATCGAGTTACCAATGCGTTTTCGCACGATCAATGCATAACTAACTCATAGTTAACAAGTCATATCTCTAGGTTTGAAGACTTATATGATATTACCGTCTCGCGATCACTTGAGATAAATTCCATGAATTGATACCAGCGAGCGTGGGTTGAATCCAATACTCATAAATTATGAGCACTCATGAATGTTGAGGCCATGTCCAACATCTTAGACCTCTACAACCAACTCATGATAGTCTTACTTCATATCTACTTCCAACATATGACTCACCCTGGATAATTTGAATAATATGTAAAACAACATAAATATTCTAGAAGTCAAAACAGGCAAAAGAAATAACAGTAAACGATTGACAAGGGATAGCAACACTTTACTCATAAATAAACACAACTTTTATTCATCATCAAATGTCAATTACATTTTACAAATTTCAAAATTATCTAACTACTAAAACTAATATCATCCTTCAGCCCTATGCTCCTAGCATGCTGGAGATGCTTAACCCTACCCAGTCCCTTCGTGAGGGGATCTGTCGGGTTCTCATCCGATGATACCCTCTTTGCAATTAGGAGTCATTCTTCTATACGATGTCTGATGAAATGATATTTTCTGTCAATGTGTCTGGATCTCCCATGATCCCTTGGTTCCTTTGCTAAGGCAACTGCACTTTCACTATCACAGAAAAACTCTACGGGCTCCGATATAGCTGGTACAACTCCAAGGTCTCCAATGATGTTCTTTAGCCATATAGCCTCTTTTGCCACCTCGCTTGCCGTTATATACTCTGATTCGCAAGTTGAATCAGCCACTGTCTCCTTCTTGGAACATTTCCAAGAGATTGCTCCTTCGTTTAAGGTAAAGACCCAGCCCAACTGAGAGCGGAAATTATCCCTATCAGTCTGGAAGCTAGCATCACTATACCCTACAAATCTCAAGTCATCACTCCAACCAAGGGTAAGGACCCAGTCCTTAGTCCTCCGCATGTAATTGAGAATATTCTTTACCGCTCTCTAGTGAGCCTTACCAGGGTTCCCCTGATACCTGCTAACCATGCTTAAAACAAAGGCTACATCAGGTCAAGTGCAGGTCATAGCATACATGATCAAGCCTATTGCAGAAGCATAAGGTACTCGACTAATTTCCGCTATCTCAACCTCAGTACTCGGGCTCTGAGTCTTACTCAGTCTAGCATTACTCTGGATGGGTAACTCTCCTTTCTTGGAATCTTGCATGCTGAATCTCTTCAGCACCTTCTCCAAGTATGTACTCTGACTAAGTCCAATTAGTCTTTTACTCCGGTCTCTCAGAATCCTTATCCCTAGAATATAGGCAGCCTCTCCAAGGTCCTTCATAGCGATACACTTCCCAAGCCAGGACTTAACTTCCTGCAAGGTTGGGATATCATTTCCTATGAGTAGTATGTCATCCACATACAGTACCAAAAAGCTAACTATACTCCCACTAGCCTTGACATACACACAAGAATCATCTTTATCCTTGAAAAATCAAGCTCTTTGACTCTCTCATCAAAGCAAAGATTCCATCTACGAGGTGCTTGCGTTAATCCATAGATGGATTTCTCGAGCTTACACACTCTATTAGGGTACTCTGTGCTGACAAAACCCTCTGGCTGATTCATGTAAACATCCTCAGCCAACTTTCCATTAAGGAAAGCGGTTTTGACATCCATTTGCCATATTTCATAGTCATGAAATGCAACTATGGCTAACAATACCCTAATAGACTTAATCTTGGCTACTGGTGAAAAGGTCTCATCATAATCAACTCCTGGAGTTTGAGAAAAGCCCTTTGCAACCAATCGTGCCTTATAAGTGTGTACATTACCTTCCATGTCGGTCTTCTTCTTGAAGATCCATTTGCACCCAACTGTCTTACGACCTGGCACATTGTCAACTAAGTCCCAGACCTGATTGTCATACATGGATTGTATCTCGCTATCCATTGCCTCTTTCCATTTAGCAGACTCGGGGCCTACCATGGCTTCCGCATAGCTGTTAGGTTAATCCAAACTTATCAGTGTCCCATCATTAATAAGTGTCTCACCTTCTGCAGTAATATGCAAACCATAGTAATGCTCAGGTACATTCCTAACCCTTGTGGAACGCCTCATAGGTACAGTTGGAGGTACAACAGGAGTTTCCTCCTCAAATTGGCTGCTAGGATTTGAGGTTCCTTCACCACTTGACTCTTGAAGTTCTTCAAGGTCAATTAGCCTCCCATTGTCTCCTTGGCTTATGAACCCTCTCTATCACACACACACACACACTCTCTCTCTCTCTCTTTCTCTCTCTCTCTCTGTCTCTCGAAAGACAGCCCTCCTTGCTACAAAGACCACATTCTCACTAGGTCTGTAAAAGTGGTAACCAAAGGATTTTTGTGGGTAGCGGATGAAAATACACCTCTCACTTTGAGGTTCGAGCTTGTCATAAGTCTCGCGTCTCACGAAAGCCTCGCAACCCCAAACCTTGATGTGGGCTAGAATAGGAACTTTTCCAATCCACATCTTGTGAGTTGTTTTGGCAACCTTCTTTGTAGGAACCAGATTAAGGATATGAGTGGCAGTCTCTAAGGCATACCCCCAAAATGAGATTAGTAGCGTAGCTTGACTCATCATGGAACGAACCATATCCAACAAGGTTCGATTACGCCTCTCAGATACACCATTCAACTATGGTGTCCTGGGAGGTGTCAATTGTGAGACAATCCCACATTCCCTTAGATAGTCGAGGAACTCAGTACTAAGATACTCACCACCACGATCGGATCAAAGCATCTTAATGTTCCTGCCCAATTGATTCTTGACTTCCTGTTTAAACTCTTTAAACCTTTCAAAAGTCTCTGACTTATGCTTGGCTAAGTAGACATATCCATATCTACTATAATCATCTATAAAAGTCACATAATAACAATTAGCATCCCTTGTGGCAGTTTTGAAGGGTGTGACAACCCAAAGTTTATTCCGTTACATTACCCCGTTACCGTTAACGGAATATTCCATTTTATAAAAGTTCCGTTAATTAGAGGTCGCCAAATAAATAAATGCTTTATTTATTTATATTCTTATGTCGTTGTAGTCATAATAAGATAAATAAAAACATGTGATATACATTTCCATTTAATTGAAAAAAGTTAGTTTTTATTATTACGACCACTAAATCGGGTGCGACCAAAAGCCCCGTATAACGACAATATCGGGTAGATTCCCACTGAGCTTCAACTCCGACCCCGATATAACGGAGAGTAAACTCCATTTCCACCTTTTTACTCTCTCTCTCTAAACTCTCTCTCTACAAATTTTTCCTGAGCCAACAATCGCCCGTTTCGAGCCCCAAACGAGTAGGTAAACTATCTTAACTTGTTGTATAACCTATCTAGCATATAAATTTGTGTTTAAATCATAAGATAGGGACAAAATGATGTGTTTACGGCCCAAGAACACTCTTGGACCGTGAACACCATTTCATGGGGTTTTTAAGCCCCAAAACCCCTCTAAACCAATTTTGGGACTTAGATATGACTATATGGCTTACAAATTCGGACATAGAACACCCTAAACCTGAATTATGAGGAGTAAATAAGAGTTTACGGCTAAGGAATATGCTTGGGCCATAAACCCCTCAAACATCGGGAGTAAACTCATTTAAACATGTTTAAAAGCCATATAACTACACCAATAGCCTTGTAATAAATCCTAGAGTCATCTAAAAATAGTTTGGGGACCTTAGACATTTCAAACACCCTCCATTTAGGAGTTTACGACCAAAGCTTCCCATGAAATAGTTCCAGGGCCGTAAACTCATAAAAACATGTTAAAAGGTGCCCTAAATTCATACCAAGGCTAGTAAAAATTGTATGGGGACTTTAGCATATCAAACACCCTCCAAATGAGAGTTTACGGCCATGACACCCCAAGGACAAGTCCCAGGGCCCGTAAACTCCTCTATAGGTGTCAAATGGTGCCATAAACTCATACCAAGGCTTGGAAAATTAGTTAGAATCACATGTGATTGTCCTAGCCTTCCAAAATAATTATGGTTTGAGCTTGGGAGGGGGGGGGGGGGGGGGAGTTTACGGCCGTAAACTCCAATTTTACTGCCGTGAACTCCCATAAATAATATATATGCTAGTACAATCCATTCCAAGGCTGTAGAAAAATCCATTCCAACATTGACCATGTACATTTAAGCCATTTAGCATCCCAAAACACCCAATCATGAGTTCACGGCCGTGAACTCATGCATATATGGGGTATGTGGCCGAAAACTCCCTAAGGAGTTTACTCTTTAGGAGTAAACTCAATTCCCAAGTCCCACGCATCATTACACACCCTTAAATGTTACCCGGGACACCCCTAACGCTTAATTAAAAGTGTTTTCGCACTTAGGAAGCGTATACTTGTTTAATTAGTATTAAATGTACTAATTGTATGTGAACATATGTTACCATAAGTTAAATAGGTCACTAAGTGTGTTCAAGCCTTTACTTGACACCGAGCACCCAACCGGCACCTTCGTCGGATCCACTTACACCGGGTGAGTTCATACCCCTGAATGAACCTTTTAAATGTTTTTACATGTTTTATAGGGGGGGGGAATACAAGTTAAACATGCCAGTTATCATATCAATCACATGTGATTGATAACCCGCATACACAAGGATTTACCACACTGCAAACTGTTTTACCAAGTAGGATACTATAAATGGTTTTCCAAAAGGTTTTCACTTGTTCACAACTCTTAGTTATACTGTTTTATCAAAGTTCACTTTAAACAGGTTTATGAAAATTTTCCAAAGAATTTCTAAAGGTTTTCAAACTTATTTTACCAAAGAACACCAAATTGTGATTTTCTCAAGTATAAAGATTTTCTTCCATGTTTTGATACTCCCTTTTAGTTTAAACTCCTACTTGATAACGCTTTCACTTTGTGATGCGTTTATACCTGTTATTGCCTCTATTTCGCTTATACTTGTAGTCGCTTATGCCTATTAGACGCTCTTACTTCACTTGTTGTCGCTTCCACTTCGTGATACACTTATGTTTGGTAACACTTATACTTCACGCTTCGGTTATTCCACATGATTCGGCTATTCACACTGTTCGGTTATACATCACGATTCGGTTATTCCACACGATTCGGCTATTCACACTGTTCGGTTATACATCACGATTCGGTTATCCGACACGATTTGGTTATACATCACAATTCGGTTATACTTCATGTTATGGTTCCACTTGTTACACAATCAAACGTAGTTAGATGTATGCCCGTGCTTATATAGATGCATATAAATAATAATAGAAGGACTTAGGAAGGCTTGTCCACCCTATTTCCTTTTCTTCATTGAGATATGGTCTGGTGGGATCGGATGTCCGTCCGAAGGTCATTTGATCATTAGTTATATATTATGTACACAAGCATAGACATATAGGTTTACTCTAGTCAGTTCAGTTATGAGTCTCTACCTCTAGTCCAACACTTACATTGGAAACACACTACTCACTATTTGGGATGCATCTTCGGGACACGGCCTTCTCCGTCGTCTAGTTGGTAACCAGAGTCTCCTGTAGGGAGATCGGACATTGTGTGTATAGATCTATACGGGATTCACACCCCCGCACCCTGACTGCTAGCTACAGTCCACGGCCTACCAAGCCAAGGGGTGACAAATGTCATATTCTATAGACGCTTACAGGGCGTCAGGTACTCTAGTGTCGGTTAGTATGGTTACGAGTATCCTAGGTTACCTTATAATTCATGGCCTTAAGGTAACGGTATTTTACCAGCAATTTACACTGTATGCTGGGAACCCACTCTAAGAGTCACACTGTTTTTAGACCTTGCTAGCTGTATCTTTCATTTGGTACCGTCTGGGGTCTGTGTCTCTCTTTGTTAGACTGAGCCAGGCGTGTCGTTTGTTCGATACTCTCCTGGAGTCTATGATTCCTTTTGCCTTAGTCAGCAGTCCTCACTGCTGAGGCATATGTTATTTTCCCTGATTCCTCTTGCTTTCTTAATAATCAAATTATGTATTTTGATAATGATAGCGATTAAGGGAAAACTACTTTTTACCATATAACTCCGTCCAGTCTTGGTAGAAGACTACTTTTATTAAAGAAAATATAGGATTTTCTGGAAAAGACACTAATGTAATGGATACTCTAAAACTATCACTTTTATTAAGTTATTTGGATAAAATGCCACTAAATACTTATGAACTCACCAGCATTTGTAAAAATGCTGATACTCGCTTTTCAAATAACTTGTATTCTCAGGTCAGCATTAGACAGGTACAACCCCGGAGCTGTTGATGAAGATAGCGTAGTACCATGTTGTACTTACTATATTTACTTGTAATGCTTTGATGTATGGTTATGTAAACCATGTAAAACTATTACTATTAATGCAATGTTTTTGTTGTACTTTGATTACTATAATGCATGTGTTGTGATACTTGACATGACGTCATCCACCCCAGAACGTTTCCGCCGTTCCGGTTTTGGGGTGTGACAGATTTGTATCAGAGCATTGTTTATAGTGAGCTAAGTATATCAATTCATAAAAGATATACAACCTATAAATACATGGGAATAAATCACTCTGATGAAGAATTATACTTTAAAATATAACCATATTTTACCAAAGTATAAGAACATCCAGAATCTAAACACTCGAACACAAGTATCACAAGAAGAACAATAATAAAAGTCTTTGGATGTTGAACATTACCATCAAACCTGGGAAGTTATGTAATTGTAAGCTGGAATAAATGTAACCTGATCAACTACATTTATTCGAGATGCGATGAACGTGTGCTTGGGAGTGATAGTAGTGTTGCAACAGGTCTGGAACTTACCAACTAGGAATGCTAGAGCCAAACATAAAGTCAAAATACTATAGGAGTATTTTGGAACACTAAAAGATTCACACTAATCCCAGAATCATATTCAGAAGATAAGAAACACAAACAAGAAATTAAAATACCATAGGGGTATTTTAGGATCCATAACTAACCTTGTGTGATGAACTAAAAAGATCCTTATTGATATACCCACAATTACAGAGAGTATATCCCAAGGTTATATTTAATAAGGATCCTATAGGCTAAGAATGTGTGGTTTCGCCCTGTTTCCTTTTCCTCATTGGGATGTGGATCTAGAGTAGTATCACATATTCGAAGGCCTATCAGATCTAAGCTATATAGGATTTGTATACCCTGTGTAATCGTAGCAGGACTCGATATGGATCATCCATTCAAATGTTAATAATCTCTTAGGATTCTTTAGACATTTCCATTCTCGCACGAACCCTGTAGAAAACCCTATCCACTTCAGTGCTTAACAGAAGAGTTGAGTCCGACCCCGAAGAAGTTCATTAAGAAGATTTCCAGCTCGGAAACGAATGAACTAGGTCGAGACTATTGAATTCACCAAGTGCCTATATCTTTTAGGGACGTCGGTGAGAAATTCGCCTAAACTTCGGAGATTCCCAGTCATCCATCATGAAGTGACGACACCTAGAGTCGGAATCAGAAGGAAGGCGGAGTAGAAATTCAATATGTCCATACGAGGAGATAACCCTAGGTAACTACACGAAGGAAACCAACGCCGATTCCAGCCAAAGATACAAGGCAGACAGAGGGAGCCAGTACATGGAACCCGAGAATTGTCTTTTCCTCGTGTTCGTCACACTAATAAACCCGTAAAATAATACAATTTAGTGAGTTAGTGGTTACACTACTCAAGCTATGTGTTAGGTAAATCGTCGTTTCCCGTTGCCAGTTACACGATTAGGGCGGAACCCCGCACCTCTATTGAGGATATTTAGCCATAAGTCCTTATAGGCCTCTCTTTCCGCGGTGTTCGTTCCGAACTGTTCTCAAATCTTTCCAGGACGGAGAGTGAAACCTTCCCAGTATAAAGGTAATGTAGTAGGAACGACTCGCATCTTATGGCCTTTCCGATGCTCATAATCCTACCTTGCATACCAGGACTACATCATAGAGATGTAGGTCGACACTCAGACAACCAGTACCCGAGGCACGGGAAAAATTTATGCCTAATGCAGTCAGGACATATATGTCCAGGGCTAGCCATCGTCTCTCATTATCTCGTATTCCTTTCCGTGTAGGAAAAACCATGCCACCGAAGAAGCGTAACCAGTCCACAAGCAAGAAACCTACTCTTTTATTCGATGTAGCTACGTTCCAAGCTGCAGTCTCAGCAACCGTAGCAGCTGTCATGGCTCAACTAAATGCTAACAACGCAAATGTTAGTAAGAGCCCTATCGGAAATTCCGATCCTAGCAATGGACAACAACAACCAACCCCTGCATATCCAGCCACCCAAGAACCTCACTCAAATCCACTGACGAGAAAGATCAAGATCGAGAGGGAAGTACCTCGGCTCAAGGACCTTCCGAAGGGCAACGAGCTGAGATGGTCAAATTCCCTATCAACCCTTCCATCCCTACACCTAGGAGACCATACTTAGGAAACCTTCCCCATTGCAGCAAGTGCAGCTACCATCATCATGGTGTCTGCCGGGAGCTCTATTGTGCTAGGTGCCACATGTTGGGGCATACTGCTCGCGTCTGCAGAACCCCGGTTGAGTTCATGACATCAACCACCAATGTGGCGACCCGTACAATTTACCACCTATGTGGTGAAATGGGACACTTCAAGAAGGACTGCCCAACTGAAGGGAAAAGGCAAGGACACAGGAGGAGTCTAACTCTACTGCTTAGGAAGAAGCCTCAAGGAACCTGGTAGATTTTTGGTACGTCTTACGATCTCAGATAAATAAATTGAAAACATTAAAGGACTAATTCAAAATGTAAATACTTCCCCATTAAGGCGAAAGTCGCAGCACTATTATAAAATTTAAAATTCATTAGGTAAAACTATAATGGCTAAACGGATGCATTACGACCATGTATAATTAAGATGGATAGACCTAGAGTGAGTGAATGCCGCCTCATTTCCTGTTCCTCGTTTGGTTGTGGATTTAGGGCGGAGTCGCTCAGTCAACAGTCCTCCCCACCTTAATTATACATGACTAGTATATGTTAGGTGGTTATAGAAATGCCTCGTGAGAATCCATTCATGAAAAGGTACTCCACTCAGAAACCCTTAGAACAATCTATAGTTCCGTGTTGACTCTATCGATCATGGGCTGATGTAGTGCAACCATGTGTACATCCCTAGTACTGTGTAAAAAGAACTTTCTCCGTAGCCATGTCAGCAAATAAAGGTTCTGCCGAACCTAATCATAACACAAATAAACAAACCTAATGCGATCCGTCAGTCACCCCTCTTACCTCAAACTTTCCGAAGTACCCGGAGAAGGGTACCGCGCGCTGTCGACCGACCTCTCTTAGTCATATGGAAACCGAAGCGAAAGACACTGCAAGATACTCCAGAAGACAATAACCATCTGAAGCATGCTCCATAGATTCCTTCAGAAATACCCTTCGCGCCTCGCACATCAGGTTCGTGAATCCAGAGGACAGAACTCATGAGATTGACCGTTATATCCAGGTACATGCGTAAAGGTGGTATATAACTGAGATCAAAAAGATTTAAGGTGTGTGTTTCCTCCCTACTCCCTGTTCCTCGTTGGGTGGTGGGTCTGGGGTGGAGTCGTGTAACAACCCGAAATTTCATATCACTTCTTGTAACTCAAATTGTAATCCAATTCGACCAACCAAACGTCGTTTCCAAATTCGTTTCCGATTTCGCCATTTAATTAAGTCATTAACTTGTATTGATCTAAAATGACTTAATGGGTGTCTTATTGCCATTTGAAATCATTCTAACACCCCCTAGTAGTTATCAGAATAATTCTAGAATCGACCATATCGGGTTACGACAAATTGGTCGGGTATGACCAAAAGCCCCACTTAACGCCGGTATCGGGTAGAATTCCGTCGTGTCCAATTCCCGAGCACTATATAAATGATTCAAAGCTTTCATTTGAAGCTTTTGGCCATTTCTTCCATAAACACTTCCAACCTCTCTCCTCATCTATAGTCAAAGGTCCAAAAACAAAGATTTAAGGATCCAAATCAAAGAGGTAACATCCCTAACTTGTTATCTAACCTCTTTAGCCTTCAATTTGATGTTTAAATTGAGTTTTAGGTCCTAGAACATGTGTTTACGGCCAAGGATCAAGCTTGGGCCGTAAACACCTAAAAATGGGGTTTTTAAGCCAATTAACCCTTCCAAATCATAGTTGGGACTTAGATACGACCTTAAGGCTTGCAAATTGGGACTTAAAACATTTAAAACATAAATTTTGAGGGACAAACAAGAGTTTACGGCCAAGACATGTGCTTGGGCCGTAAACTCCTCAAACATGGAGGATAAACTCATTTTTACATGTTAGAATGCCTTGAAACTTAACCAATAGCTTTGTGGTAAATCCTAGAACCATCTAAAAATAGTTTAGAGACCTTAAACACATCAAAAATACCACATATAGGAGTTTACGGCCTAGGAACATACCCTTGGCCGTAAACTCATGAATCTATGTCAAAAGATGCATCCAATTCACTCCAAAGGCTTGCATAAATATCTAGAATCACATGTGATTGTTTTAAGTATCAAAAAATAATTTTTCATGAGCATAGAAGAGTTTACGGCCATAGAACATGCCTCTAGGTCGTAAACTCCTAAAAATATGTTAAATGGTGCCCTAAATTCATAACAAGGCTTGGAAAATTAACTAGAATCACATGTGATTGTTCTTTGTACCTCAAATGAATTATTCTAGACCATAGTAGAGTTTACGGCCATAAAATCCAAGTTTAAGGCCGTAAACTCCCTTTTAAATGGTATAAATCCAAACAAATTAATCCAAGGCATTTTAGAAGTCCATTCCAACAATCCCCATGTCCATTCAAGCCATTAAACCCTCAAAATCACACCAACATGAGTTTATGGCCGTAAACTCATGTGTGTGTGTTTTGTAACTGTAAACTCCCTAATATGTTTACTCTTGGGGAGTAAACTCAAGTCCTAAGTCCCTAGTGTCAATATACGTCCGTAGATGTCACCCTGGTCACTCCAAACGCTCGTTTTGAGGTGTTTAACCTCGTTGGAGTGAAATGTTCCATATGAATAGGAATTGTAAATCTAATTAGTTATATATGGACATTATTAAATTTTAAATAGGGACATCGCGAGTAAACAAGCCCCGAACCAACGTCTAGTATCCAAAACCATCGCATTTCAGAGTCCGATGAGTTCATACCCCTACCCTTTTTCACTGTTTTTCACTATTTTCAGGGGGGAACACAAGCAAAGTACAAGGGTTTTCTTGTACTCAAAACTTATTTTCGTGTGTGTGTGTTTCACATTTCATATGCTTTTAATACTGATATACACAACTGATTACCAGTAGAACATGCAGATCACGTAAACATTTATTTGTGAAATGGGTTTTATAAACTGTTATGTTTTATATATTTCACAAATGGTTTTCCACATTTTATCAGTTAAAAGCACGACATTAGAACACATGAGCAATATAATTTGTACAATGTCTTGTCCTCGGTAACATTCCACAGAGATACGCGAACGGAGGATTATCATATTATTACTAGTACATTTGTTATTCCTGTATGATTGGAGACACGTCCTCGGCAAACACTCCACAGAGATACGTGAGTGGAGGACTACACCCATAACCAGAATCTTTGGGATTTAGAGAGCGTGACTTGAGTGTATAGATCTATACGGGGATGACTACCCTACACCTGGCTGCTAGCTATAGCCGAACCGAAATGGTTCAAGGGTGACGAAAGTCATAAGGTTGTGGACTACTTATTGCGACAGGTTCAGTCTTTAGTATGGTTATGGAACTCGCAATTAGGATAATAGAGATTTACTTATAGTAATAATGAATAACTTATACATCTTTTACATTGATAACCAACATTCAGGAAAGTATGGGACTTTCCTGGGAAACCTTGTACATAACCAGTTCTAACAGAATACATCTTTACAATAAAAACCAACATTCAGGAAAGCATGGGGCCTTCCTGGGGAACATATACTTAACTAGAAAAGTGTAACAAAACAGATAACATTACATCTTTTACAAATGATAACTCACAATCAGGAAAGTATGGGACTTTCCTGGGAATACATTGGAACTCAAGCAGAACAGTTTAACAAACCGAATAATCAAACTATACATTTTTCACATGAGTAACATGTTTTCAGTGTACAAACCTACTATACTGTGTAATTGTGAAACAACAATCAACTTTTAAGAAAATGTGGGATTTTCTTGGCGTGTGTTACATTTTTCAGAAATAGAAAGGAAGCATGAACATTTTCACAAAACAAAACTACTTATGAACTCACCGGCGTTATGCTGATTTTCAAAACCGCTTGTGTTCTCAGGTCAACGTTAGAATAGGTACCGAAGATCCTTTTTGCTTGAAGTTGGAGTGCCAGAAGACCCGTTTTATTTTGTTTATATATATATACTATGTATCACAACTGTACAACTTTATTTTTGAAAACAATTGTAAAACTTTTATATGTAATGTAATGGTTGTTCTACTTTACTTACTATGTACATTGGATTTCATACTCAACGTGGAGTCAACCCCGGAAATGTTTCCGCCTTCGGTTTTCGGGGTGTGACAGATTGGTATCAGAGCCCTTGTTTATAGTGAATAAAGTATACCAAACCTTGCATGGTATAAAACTATAAACACTAAAGGGCCTAAGTGCTCTGAACTAAAAGTATCCTTCAAAATATAAGTATTTTCATAAGTATACAAGTATACCGAACCGTCGAGATCCGTAACTACAAGTAGAACAAAACATAAGTAAATGGGTGTTGTGTACTACGGTTAAACCTGGGCAGTTATGTAGTCGTGTCTAGGATCAATATAGCCTGGCCAACTATATTCATTCGAGACATGGCCAACATGTGCTTGGGAGTGACTGTTGTATCCGGCATGCCTAAAACTTACCCTAATACCACAAACATCGAGCCAGTATCGTAACGAATCATGAAATACTATGGGAGTATTTCTCAAATCAATCTTTTGTAGAAATCCCCGTTCACGTATAGATCCTAGATCATTCCATTAGCGATAGTTTACTTGCTTCGATAACTCTTCTCCGTTTTATCACTTACTTGGAATTAATATTTGTCATATATCTTGATTCAATTCAGAGGACTTATCATCCTCTCTTTCTTGATCTTATTAGATCAAGATGCCTCCTAGAAAGAGACCCAGCTCAAAGACCAACAACCCTCCACCACCACCTCCTCCTGAAATTGATCCCGTGTTATTCCAAACAGCTGTTACCGCCGCGGTGGTAGCTGCCATGTCCCAATTGAACACCGGTAGTTCCGGTGGTTCAGGAGGTGGTACTCAAGATCAAGAAAGCAATCAGGGACATCGAAGTTCCTACAAGGATTTCATGAATGCAAAACCAACATCCTTTGATGGCACTGGAGGTGTCATTTCCCTATCCCGATGGTTCGAGAAAATCGAATCCATCTTCGAAATCTATGCCTGTGCTGAGTCCGATAAGGTCAAATTTACAGCCTGTACCTTCAGTAATAAAGCCCTGACTTGGTGGAATGGCCGAGTCAAATCCTTGACCCTACCTGTAGCCAATGCCATGGGCTGGAATTCCATGAAAGAACTCCTCCTTGCCGAATACTGTCCCCGTGGTGAGATGCAGAAGCTAGAGCATGAGCTCTGGAACTTGAAGATGAAAGGTTCCGACATTGCTGCATACACCTTTCGATTCGATGATCTTGCCCTTCTCTGTCCTGGTTTGGTCACTCCTGAAAGCAAAAAGATCGAGAGGTTTATTTGGGGACTAACCAATCCAACAAAAGGTCATGTTTTAGCTGCTCGCCCGGACACATATGATAGTGCTAAGACTTTAGCCCAAGCCATAATCGACCAAAGTGATGATGTCGAGGAAACCATCACTGCCCTTAAGTCGACTAAAAGCAGTGGTGAGAAAAGAAAATTCTGGAAGAAGAAGAAGGGTCAATCTTCCCAAGGATCCTCCAAAAGACAGCAAAGAGTAGCAGTCCATGCTGCTACTACCCCCGTTGCTGTTGCTTCTGTTGTGGCATCCACAGCTCCAACTCCTACCAGCCGGTATGCTGGTAATCTCCCTCTCTATGAAAAGTGCAAGTATCACCATAATCCTGGCCCCTGTCGAGAACTTTCCTGTACTAATTGTGGTAAGAAGGGGCACACAGTTCGATTCTGCAAGGCTCCAGCTCAATCGGCCAATCAATCTTCTGGAACAGGTGTCGGTCAAGCCTGTTACAACTGTGGTGAAGTTGGGCACTTTAAAAGGAATTGCCCCAAAAAGTCTACTGCTGATAACACCGGAAGGGTCCTTGCCATGGGACGGGAGGAAGCGGTCGCTCATCCCACTGTTGTCTCGGGTACGTTCCTTCTCGACAACTCATATGCTAATATTGTTTTCGATTCGGGTGCTGAGAGGAGCTTTATTAGTCATGCATTCAAACATAACCTAAAACATAATTCCCAACCTTTAACCAAAATATTTACTGTCGAGATGGCGAACGAAGAGAAGGAAAGCGCTAGTGAGGTGTTTGTAGGTTGTACCCTTACCCTGAACGACCATTCGTTTCTTATCGACCTTATGCCGGTATCCATAAAGAGCTTTGATGTCATCATTGGCATGGATTGGTTGAGTCCCAATCATGCGGATATCCTTTGTTTCGAAAAAGCCATCCGTCTCAACCTTCCTTCGGGTCAAACTCAAGTAATTTATGGTGATAACTCGGTTCCAAACTTCGTATCATTTCCTGCATCAAAGCTCAGAAACTCCTGCGAAAGGAGTGTATTGCATTCTTGGCCCATGTAATCAACGAGAAACAGGAAGTTAAAAACCTCACGAGCATCCCCGAAGTCTGTAACTTTCCTGATGTGTTTCCCGAAGAGCTTCCAGGAATCCCTCCCGAGCGTCAGGTCGAGTTCCGTATTGACCTAATTCCTGGAGCTACTCCCGTAGCGAAGTCTCCGTATCGCTTAGCTTCAGCAGAAATGCAGGAGTTATCCAGTCAACTCAATGAGTTACTTAGTAAAGGATTCATTAGACCGAGTTCCTCACCCTGCGGAGCTCCGGTTTTGTTTGTCAAGAAGAAAGATGGATCCTTTCGTATGTGTATCGATTATCGCGAACTGAACAAGTTGACTGTTAAAAACCGATATCCTCTTCCGTGAATAGACGACCTCTTCGATCAACTCGAGGGAGCCAGTTACTTCTCCAAGATAGACCTTCGATCAAGGTACCATCAGCTACGAGTTCATGAAAGTGATGTGTCCAAGACAGCTTTCAGGACTCGATATGGACACTATGAGTTCGTAGTGATGCCCTTTGGTCTAACCAACGCACCGGTAGTGTTCATGGATCTAATGAATCGGGTGTGTCGTCCTTATCTAGACAAGTTTGTCATTGTGTTCGTTGATGACATACTTGTCTACTCCAGAAGTGAAGAAGACCACAAACAACACTTGAGGCTAGTGTTGGAGACCCTGCGATCCAAGAAGTTGTACGCAAAATTTTCCAAATGCGAGTTCTGGATTCGAAAGGTAACTTTCCTCGGTCATGTGGTAAGCGAGGAGGGTATTCATGTAGATCCTTCCAAGATAAAGGCGATAGAGAATTGGTCAGCACCGAAGACACCCACAGAAATCCGGCAATTCTTGGGTCTCGCTGGCTATTATCGGAGATTCATCCAGAACTTTTCCAGAATCGGCAAACCTCTAACCACTCTAACACAGAAAGGTGTACCATTTTGTTGGAGTGATAAACAAGAAACTGCATTTCAGACGCTGAAGAAAGCCTTGTGCAGCGCGCCTGTTCTGTCCCTACCCGAAGGGACAGAGGACTTCGTTGTCTACTGCGATGCGTCTAATCAAGGCCTAGGATGTGTGCATATGCAAAGAGGAAAAGTAATTGCCTATGCTTCTAGACAGTTGAAAATACATGAAGTCAACTATACCACACACGACTTGGAGCTAGGAGCAGTGGTCTTTGCGTTGAAGATTTGGAGACATTATCTCTACGGAACCAAGTGCACGATCTTCACTGATCACAAGAGCCTGCGACACATCTTTGATCAGAAAGACTTGAACATGAGGTAAAGACGATGGGTAGAACTACTCAGTGATTATGAGTGTGAAATCCGTTACCATCCCGTCAAGGCCAATGTGGTAGCAGTTGCCCTTAGCTGAAAGGAGAGTGCAGGCCGTAAAGTGAAGAACCAGACGATGACCATCCATTCCAACCTACCCATACAAATCCAAGAAGCCCAATTAGAAGCCCTCAAACCTGAGAATGGGTCGAATGAAGCTTTGATAGGAATGGAAAAGAAACTTGAGATCAGAGGTGACAGAGTCCATTGTTTCATGGATCGGATCTGGATTCCTAAGTTCGGAGGATTCAGAGAGATAGTTATGGAGGAAGCGCACAGAACCAGATACTCTGTTCACCCGGGCTCTGACAAGATGTACTTAGATCTCAAGAAACAATATTGGTGGCCAAACATGAAGGCTGAGATAGCTACATTTGTGGGCAAGTATCTGACTTGCGCCAAGGTAAAAGTTGAGCACCAGAAACCCTCGGGTCTGCTCCAGCAACCTGCAATACCCAAATGGAAATGGGAGATGATCACCATGGATTTCATCACCAAACTACCCAGGTGTCCGAGTGGATATGATACCATATGGGTAATTGTTGACCGTTTAACCAAGTCAGCTCACTTCATTCCAATCAAAGAATCATACAAGATGGAAAGACTCGCGCGGATTTATATCCAAGAGGTAGTCCGACTGCACGGTGTACCTGCGTCCATTATCTCCGATCGAGATAGCAGGTTTACCTCCCGATTTTGGCAGTCTCTCCAGAAAGCTCTTGGAAGCAAACTAGATATGAGCACGGCGTATCATCCTCAGACAGATGGACAAAGTGAGAGAACAATCCAAACTCTGGAAGACATGCTTAGGGCATGCGTCATTGACTTTGCAAAGTCGTGGGACGCACATCTACCTTTGATCGAATTCTCGTACAACAACAGTTATCACACCAGCATTAGGGCTGCCCCGTTCGAAGCCCTATACGGTCATAAGTGCAGATCCCCTCTGTCCTGGGCCGAGGTGGGGGATACACAGCTAGCCAAGAGTCGAGTCCCCGACAGTGCTCTCACTGGTCCTGGGATCATCCGTGAAACCACCGAGAAGATCATCCAAATCCGAGAACGACTGAAAGCTTCACGTGATCGCCAGAAGAGTTACGCTGATAACCGTCGGAAACCACTGGAATTCCAGGTTGGAGATCGTGTCCTATTGAAGGTCACGCCCTGGAAAGGCACTGTACGCTTTGGTAAGCGTGGGAAACTTAATCCGAAGTACATTGGACCTTTTGAGATCCTCGCCAGGATCGGTCCGATAGCCTATAAACTTCATTTACCTCACGAGCTCAGTAACATCCATCCCGTCTTCCATGTTTCAAATCTCAAGAAGTGCCTATCCGATGAAATCCTAGTGATTCCTTTAGACGAGATCGAGATCGATGAGAACCCCAAATTTGTAGAGGAACCGATCGAAATCATGGATCGAGAAGTCAAACGTACGAAACAAAGTCGCATCCCGTTAGAAGGTTTGCTGGAATGCCAAGCGGGGACCGGAGTTCACTTGGGAGCGAGAAGACTCGATGAAACAGAAGTATCCACAACTCTTTCTAGATCCATGATTTGTATTTTGTCTAGTATCTTGTCTTGAATTTCGGGATGAAATTCCCTCTAACGAGGGGATAATGTAACAACCCGATATCGGAATAATTCTAGAATCAACCATATCGGGTTACGACAAATTGGTCAGGTATGACCAAAAGCCCCACTTAATGCCGATATCGGGTAGAATTCTGTCGTGTCCAATTCCCGATCACTATATAAATGATTCAAAGCTTTCATTTGAAGATTTTGGCCATTTCTTCCATAAACACTTCCAACCTCTCTCCTCATCTATAATCAAAGGTCCAAAAACAAAGATTTAAGGCTCCAAATCAAAGAGGTAACATCCCTAACTTGTTATCTAACCTCTTTAGCCTTCAATTTGATGTTTAAATTGAGTTTTAGGACCTAGAACATGTGTTTACGGCCAAGGATCAAGCTTGGGCCGTAAACACCTAAAAATGGGGTTTTTAAGCCAATTAACCCTTCCACATCATTGTTGGGACTTAGATACAACCTTAAGGCTTGCAAATTGGGACTTAAAACATTTAAAACATAAATTTTGAGGGACAAACAAGAAGTTACGGCCAATACATGTGCTTGGGCCGTAAACTCCTCTAACATGGAGGATAAACTTATTTTTACATGTTAGAATGCCTTGAAACTTAACCAATAGCTTTGTGGTAAATCCTAGAACCATCTAAAAATAGTTTAGAGACCTTAAAAACATCAAAAATACCACATATAGGAGTTTACGGCCTAGGAACATACCCTTGGCCGTAAACTCATGAATCTATGTCAAAAGATGCATCTAATTCACTCGATAGGCTTGCATAAATTTCTAGAATCACATGTGATTGTTTTTAGTATCAAAAACTAATTTTTCATGAGCATAGAAGAGTTTACGGCCATAGAACATGCCTCTGGGCCGTGAACTCCTAAATTCATAACAAGGCTTGGAAAGTTAACTAGAATCACATGTGATTGTTCTTTGTACCTCAAATGAATTATTCTAGACCATAGTAGAGTTTACGGCCGTAAACTCCCTTTTAAATGGTATAAATCCAAACAAATTAATCCAAGGCATTTTAGAAGTCCATTCCAACAATCCCCATGTCCATTCAAGCCATTAAACCCTCAAAATCACACCAACATGAGTTTACGGCCGAAACTCATGTGTGTGTGTGTGTGTGTTTTGTGGCTGTAAACTCCCTAATATGTTTACTCTTGGGTAGTAAACTCAAGTCCTAAGTCCCTAGTGTCAATATATGTCCGTAGATGTCACCCGGGTCACTCCAAACGCTCGTTTTGAGGTGTTTAACCTCGTTGGAGTGTAATGTTCCATCTGATTAGTAATTGTAAATCAAATTAGTTATATATGGACATTATTACATTTTACATAGGGACATCGCGAGTAAACAAGCCCCAAACCAACGTCTAGTATCCAAAACCATCGCATTTCCGAGTCCGGTGAGTTCATACCCCTACCCTTTTTCACTGTTTTTCACTGTTTTCAGGGGGGGAACACAAGCAAAGTACAAGGGTTTTCTTGTACTCAAAACTTATTTTCGTGTGTGTGTGTTTCACATTTCATATGTTTTTAATACTGATATACACAACTGATAACCAGTAGAACATGCAGATCACGTAAACATTTATTTGTGAAATGGGTTTTATAAACTGTTATCTTTTATATATTTCACAAATGGTTTTCCATATTTTATCAGTTAAAAGCATGACATTAGAACACATGAACAATATAATTTGTACACTGTCTTGTCCTTGGTAACATTCCACAGAGATACGCGAATGGAGGATTATCATATTATTACTAGTAAATTTGTTATTCCTGTATGATTGGAGACACGTCCTCGGCGAACACTCCACAGATATATGCGAGTAGAGGACTACAACCGTAACCAGAATCTCTGGGATTTAGAGAGCGTGACTTGAATGTATAGATCTATACGGGGATGACTACCACACACTTGGCTGCTAGCTATAGCCGAACCGAAATGGTTCAAGGGTGACGAAAGTCATAAGGTTATGGACTACTTATTGCCACAGGTTCAGTCTTTAGTATGGTTATGGAACTCGCAATTAGGATAACAGAGATTTACTTATAGTAATAATGAATAAATTATACATCTTTTACATTGATAACCAACATTCAGGAAAGTATGGGACTTTCCTGGGAAACCTTGTAGATAACCAGTTCTAACAGAATACATCTTTACAATAAAAACCAACATTTAGGAAAGCATGGGGCCTTCCTGGGGAACATATACTTAAATAGAAAAGTGTAACAAAACAGATAACATTACATATTTTACAAATGATAACTCACAATCAGGAAAGTATGGGACTTTCCTGGGAATACATTGGAACTCAAGCAGAACAGTTTAACAAGCCGAATAATCAAACCATACATTTTTCACATGAGTAACATGTTTTCAGTGTACAAACCTACTATACTTTGTATTTGTGAAACAACAATCAACTTTTAAGAAAATGTGGGATTTTCTTGGCATGTGTTACATTTTTCAGAAACAGAAAGGAAGCATGAACATTTTCACAAAACAAAACTACTTATGAACTCACCAGTGTTATGCTGATTTTCAAAACCGCTTGTGTTCTCAGGTCAACGTTAGAACAGGTACCGAAGATCCTTTTTGCTCGAAGTTGGAGTGCTCAGAAGACCCGTTTTATTTTGTTTATATATATATATATATATATATATATATATATACATATATATATATACTATGTATCACAACTGTACAACTTTACTTTTGAAAACAATTGTAAAACTTTTATATGTAATGTACTGGTTGTTCTACTTTACTTACTATGTACATTGGATTTGATACTCAACGTGGAGTCAACCCCGGAAATGTTTCCGCCTTCGGTTTTCGGGGTGTGACAAGTCGCACAGCTGAACATCCTGCCGACCTCAATTATATACGGCTCGCATACACCAAGTGTTAGTGGTTGAGCCAAGTACGAGCACTACCACGAACCTCATAGCAGAGTCCTTCATCCTATTCCATAAAATAGGAGCTGGAGTCAAGAGAACCATTGTAGGTTGAGCTACTAAAATGACCACAATTCCAAAATTATTGTCATACCGGTTAAGCCCACATAGTAGCTAACACCCTCAGTTAGTAAAAGATGGAAATTCCGGGTAATGGAACCCTATACTCACTAGATTTGACCTAGACCGAGAAACTCGTAACCTTCGGAAGAGTAGTTGCAGTAGATGCTCGCACTACTCAGGCACTTCGTCCACCCCGTTATAGATGGGTAGTGCCTATCATCCTCCACCCTCTTGCATGGAGGAAATCGTCGTCGCCCTGTAGACAATAGAATACATTTTCAGAAGTGAGCACTAGGACACCAAGAACCGCAGGATAATCTCCACGGCCAAGAATACTTGATCAAAGTGCAATAGTAGCGACGTTAAACCTCGTGACCCAGATCCCGAAGAGATTATAGACTTGGCACCAGCCTTGGTGTTAGTCAAGGGGTTATACAGGAGCATGCGCTTTCCGCACTTGAATAAACCAAAGACTTAGAGATTCATCGGACTACCAGGTGTTCCACAAATACTATCTCACGTAGAAATAGTAGAACCACCTCCCGAGATAGTCCAGCACTCGTCTAGTAAAACCCTATCTCCCCGACCCTGAGGGTTTCCGTATCTCAAGATTTGTTAGTGCAGGTTCATTTTGCACGAGCTTGAGATAGACATTCTACAGAAACAGATAACCGTAGACACGCAACCCATTCGATGATCTACAAAAGCCTCTAACAACCAATTGACAGGAAATGCGAAACCAAAGACAACCCGAGCTTCCTAGGAACCAACCTGAAGGACTACACTACCATTATGGGAGAGAACGTTAGGAACTTCGAAATGGTGATCACACCAGTGGTGATCTTGCCATAGAAGTACACTATGTTTTAAGTACTGAAAAGCTCTAGCTTTCCGAGAGCTTAGGACCATCTGAGAATCCTCGCGGAGATTTGGTCCAACCCTCTCGTCAGACCACTACTACTTCTAGCTATTCCGCAAGTTTCACACCCGATCGATCCACTCCTTAGACTTGATATGTGTTTTCCCGACGTCACTCTTCGTATCCCACTCATCTTGATAGAGACCATTGAGAACCCTAACCTCGTAGATACACCAGTCGGAACTCGCTAACTACATGAGACGGAATCTGCATCCCGTAGGTGAAGGTTTGTTGGAATGACAAACACAGACCAGAGTTCACTTGGGAGTGCGAGGAAAAACCGAATAGGAAGTACCCTCCTGCCTCTACTCGGTCATTCATACCTTTTACCTTGCCTAGACCTGAATTTCGGGACGAAATTCCGTCTAACGGGGGGATGATGTGACAACCCAAAGTTTATTCCGTTACATTACCCTGTTACCGTTAACGAAATATTCCATTTTATAAAAGTTCTGTTAATAAGAGGTTGCCAAATAAATAAATGCTTTATTTATTTATAGTATTATGTCGTTGTAGTCGTAATAAGATAAATAAAAACACGTGATATACATTTCCATTTAATTGGAAAAAGTTAGTTTTTATTATTACGACCACTAAATCGGGTGCGACCAAAAGCCCCGTATAACGACAGTATCGGGTAGATTCCCACTGAGCTTCAACTCCGACCCTTATATAAGGGAGAGTAAACTCCATTTCCACCTTTTTACTCTCTCTCTAAGCTCTCTCTCTACAAATTTTTCCCGAGCCAAAAATCGCCCGTTTCGAGCCCCAAACGAGTAGGTAAACTATCCTAACTTGTTGTATAACCTATCTAGCATACAAATTTGTGTTTAAATCATAAGATAGGGACAAGATGATGTGTTTACATCCCAAGAAAACTCTTGGACCGTTAACACCATTTAATGGGGTTTTTAAGCCCCAAAACCCCTCCAAACCAATTTTGGGACTTAGATACGACTATATGGCTTACAAATCCGGACTTAGAACACCCTAAACATGAATTATGAGGAGTAAATAAGAGTTTACGGCCAAGGAATATGCTTGGGCCATAAACCCCTTAAACATGGGGACTAAACTCATTTAAACATGTTTAAAAGCCATATAACTACACCAATAGCCTTGGAATAAATCCTAGAACCATCTAAAAATAGTTTGGGGACCTTCAACATGTCAAACACCCTCCATTTAGGAGTTTACGGCCAAAGCTTCCCAAGAAATAGTTCCAGGGCCGTAAACTCATAAAAACATGTTAAAAGGTGCCCTAAATTCGTACTAAGGCTAGTAAAAATTGTATGGGGACTTTAGCATATCAAACACCCTCCAAATGAGAGTTTACGACCATGACACCCCAAGGACAAGTCCCAGGGCTGTAAACTCCTCTATAGGTGTCAAATGATGCCCTAAACTCATACCAAGGCATGGAAAATTAGTTAGAATCACATGTGATTGTCCTAGCCTTCCAAAATAATTATGGTTTGAGCTTGTGGGGGGGGGGAGTTTACGACCGTAAACTCCAATTTTACTGCCGTGAACTCCCATAAATAATACATATGCTAGTACAATCCATTCCAGGGCTGTAGAAAAATCCATTCCTACATTGACCATGTACATTTAAGCCATTTAGCACCCCAAAACACCCAATCATGAGTTTACGGCCGTGAACTCATGTATATATGGGGTATGTGGTCGAAAACTCCCTAAGGAGTTTACTCTTGAGGAGTAAACTCAATTCCCAAGTCCCACGCATCATTACACACCCTTAAATGTTACCCGGGACACCCCTAACGCTTAATTAAAAGTGTTTTCACACTTAGGAAGCGTATACTTGTTTAATTAGTATTATACGTACTAATTGTATGTGAACATATGTTAAATAGGTCACTAAGTGTGTTCAAGCCTTTACTTGACACCGAGCACCCAACCGGCACCTTCGTCGGATCCACTTACACCAGGTGAGTTCATACCCCTGAATGAACGTTTTAAATGTTTTTACATATTTTTTAGGGGGGAATACAAGTTAAACATGCCAATTATCATATCAATCACATGTGATTGATAACCCGCATGCACAAGGATTTTGCCACACTGTAAACTGTTTTACCAAGTAGGATACTATAAATGGTTTTCCAAAAGGTTTTCACTTGTTCAAAACTTTTACTTATACTGTTTTATCAAAGTTCACTTTAAACTGGTTTATGAAAAGTTTCCAAAGAATTTCTAAGGGTTTTCAAACTTATTTTACCAAAGAACACCAAATTGTAATTTTCTCAAGTATAAAGGTTTTCTTCCATGTTTTGATACTCCCTCTTAGTTTAAACTCCTACTTGATAACGCTTTCACTTCGTGATGCATTTATACCTGTTATTGCCTCTATTTCGCTTATACTTGTAGTCGCTTATGCCTATTAGACACTCTTACTTCACTTGTTGTCGCTTCCACTTCGTGATACACTTATATTTGGTAACGCTTATACTTCACGATTCGGTTATTCCACACGATTCGGCTATTCACACTGGTCGGTTATACATCACGATTTGGTTATTCTACACGATTCGACTATTCACACTGTTTGGTTATACATCACGATTCGGTTATTCCACACGATTTGGTTATACATCACAATTCGGTTATACTTCATGTTATGGTTCCACTTGTTACACACTCAAACGTAGTTAGATGTATGCATGTGCATGTATAGATGCATATAAATAATGATTGAAGGACTTAGGAAGGCTTGTCCGCCCTATTTCCTTTTCTTCGTTGAGGTGTGGTCTGGTGGGATCGGATGTCCGTCCGAAGGTCATTTAATCATTAGTTATATATTATGTACACAAGCATAGACATATAGGTTTACTCTAGTCAGCTCAGTTATGAGTCTCTACCTCTAGTCCAACACTTACATTGGAAACACACTACTTACTATTTGGGATGCATCTTTGGGACACGGCCTTCTCTGTCGTCTAGTTGGTAACCAGAGTCTCCTGTAGGGACAGCGGACATTGTGTGTGTAGATCTATACGGGATTGACACCCCCGCACCTTGACTGCTAGCTACAGTCCACGGCCTACCAAGCCAAGGGGTGACAAATGTCATATTCTATAGACGCTTGCAGGGCGTTAGGTACTCTAGTGTCGGTTAGTATGGTTACGAGTATCCCAGGTTACCTTATAATTCATGGCCATAAGGTAACAGTATTTTACCAGCAATTTACACTATATGCTGGGAGCCCACTCTCAGAGTTACACTGTTTTTAGACCTTGCTAGTTGTATCTTTGATTTGGTACCGTCTGGGGTCCGTGTCTCTTTTTGTTAGACTGATCCAGGCGTGTCGTTTGTTCGATACTCTCCTGGAGTCTATGATTCCTTTTGCATTAGTCAGCAGTCCTCACTGCTGAGGCATATGTTATTTTCCCTGATTCCTCTTGCTTTCTTAATAATCAAATTCTGTATTTTGATAATGATAGCGATTAAGGGAAAACTACTTTTTACCATATAACTCCGTCCAGTCTTGGTAGAAGGCTGCTTTTATTAAAGAAAATATAGGATTTTCTGGAAAAGACACTAATGTAATGGATACTCTAAAACTACTACTTTTATTAAGTTATTTGGATAAAATGCCACTAAATACTTATGAACTCACCAGCATTTGTAAAAATGTTGATACTCGCTTTTCAAATAACTTGTATTCTCAGGTCTGCATTAGACAGGTACATCCCTAGAGCTGTTGATGAAGATAGCTTAGTACCATGTTGTACTTACTATATTTACTTGTAATGCTTTGATGTATGGTTATGTAAACCATGTAAAACTATTACTATTAATGCAATGTTTTGTTGTACTTTGATTACTATAATGCATGTGTTGTGATACTTGACATGACGTCATCCACCCCAGAACGTTTCCGCCGTTCCTGTTTTGGGGTGTGACAAAGGGTCCACACACATCCGTGTGTACAAGATCCAACAAACCGTCACCCCTAGCACAAGAACCTGTGAAGGGTGACTTTGTCATTTTTCCAAGTAAGCACGATTCACAACTATTATTTGACTTTAGGTCAAATGATTCCAAGACTCCATCCTTTTGGAGTTGGCCTATGCGTTTCTTTCTTATATGTCCAAGACGACAATGCCATAATGATGCTTTATCCAAGTTATTATCATTAGTAAAATCAATACACAACACATTATTTCCTAAATTATGTACAACAGACACAGTTTCACACACACCATCACAAGGTAATGCTTTAAAATAAAAGACATTATTAAAAAAAGCATTTATTCCACCAATTTCATTATTAAAAGAAAAGGTAAAACCTTATTTATACAAGGCATGAAAGGAAATAACATTTCTTGTCATTTCTGGCGAATAACAACATTTATTCAAATCTAAAGTAAAGCCACTACTAACCAACAAAGTATAAACTCCAATCTTGGTGATAGGTGAAACTTTCCTATTCCCCATGATCAAGTTTATCTTTCCATGCTCCATATTCTCACTTCTTCTAAGTCCCTGCAATTCAGAACAAATATGAATACCGCAACTGGTATCAAGGACCCAAGAGTTAGAATAGAGTGAATTATTAGATGAGATAGTGTAAATACCTGCATGGTTGGGTTTCACTTTCCCATCGTTCAAATCTTGCTGGTACTTTGGACAGTTACGCTTCCAGTGCGCCTTTTCCTGGCAGTAGAAGCATTCAGCCTCTTTGGGATCAGAAGAAGGTGTAACGAAACCTTTCTTGGTTCCACTAGAAGAGGAGCCATCAAGGGTCTTACCCTTGGTACCCTTCGAAGGGTTCTTTCTCTTCTTCCTTCTACCTTTCCCGATTGCTAGGACAGGTGCTAAGTTTGGAGTAGTAGTAGGAGTGGTCACAACCGACTTACCTTTAAGACCTGATTCTGCGGTCTTTAGGAGTCCCTGAAGTTTGATAATTGTAACATCCTCCTTATTCATGTGGTATGTCATGGGGAATTGACCATAATACGAAGGTAAGGAGTGCAAAATAATATCTATTGCTAACTCCTCAGGGAAGTTCATATTCAACTTCATCAATCGTTCCACATACCTTTGCATTTTCTGCATGTGGCTTGTGATGGGTTCACCATCTTTCATGCGGGTTGTGATCATACAGGAGATGATTTCATATCGCTCTTGACGAGCACTATGATGGTAGCGGTCCATCAAATCCTGGTGCATCTCAAAAGGATAGTATTCCTCATAGGACTTTTGGAGCTCGGCTGACATGGTGGCCATCATGATGCATGCCACTTTTGTAGCATCTCTTTCAAGAACCTCATATCCAGCAAGCTCCTCAGGAGTAGCAGTTGGCTCCGGCACCTTGAGCTCCTTGTCAAGAACATATTCCTTGTTCACGTAACGAGTGGCCATCCTGATGTTTCTGATCCAGTCAGTAAAGTTGGATCCATCAAAGATGACTCTCCCATAAAGGTTCATGACAAAGAACGGGCCAGTAGGGTTTGAACCATGAGTAGCATTGTTGGAAGACATCTAAAAAGAAGCAAATAAGTTTAGTTTAGATGTAGGGATAGTACTTAATAAAACACCTAAATTTAATATTAAGGCTAGGATCCAATCACAATATATTATAACCTAGAAGAGGGATGCCGTAATCCAAGTTATAACATATTTGAAAGGTAGGTAATGACGATTCACCAATTTCCACCATGAAAACGAAATATAAATTATTAGGTTTTATTTGGTTTTTAGAAATTCCTAGATTCTCTGAGATTCATTGAACTTTTCAATGGCATGTTTCAATCTCGAGTGGGCCCTTCATGTTTTGTGACTGGGATACCGAGGATCACAAAACAAGGTGTGAAGTAACCATATAAATTACTTGGTACCCTTAATGTTTTTCACTTAATCTTTGTGCCGGTAAACCACACGCGCTCCTTCCGACCTCATGAAAAACCTTAAGTCACCATTTGCCTCCCTTGTTAAGTCCAAGTTAGTGTGCTGGTAAACCACACACGCTCCACCAACAACTTAAACAAGGTGCAAAGTGTAATTTCATGGATTAGCACCTTATTCACATTTTTCCTAAAGTAAATAAGATTGGGAATTTATAGAACATTTAGTTACTTTATAATAATGATTATACTTTTAATGAGAATTTTTAAGTCACTGTCCTACCCGTTCGGCTAATGACCCTCTACCAGTCAAGGAAGCGGTGGGTGAGAGTGGACACCCATTAAGCTGCCATTTTATAGGCAACAACCTTATACCCCCCATATAGACCGACTTCGTGAATGATGCCTACTTGCTGTAAAACGACTTGATCTTATATATATATATATATATATATATATATATATATATATATATATATATATATATATATATATATATATATATATTAAACTTATAATATTATAAAGTATAAGGGTTGGATTTTAACTTTTAAAATTCTAGTGGTTGGAACTAAAGTTTTAATATGACTTTACTTGTTCCAAAACTTGTGGGCAAGAACATGAATATGAACAATTTCAAGAATCATAAATTACACTTAAAAAATTGTAATTTTAATGATTGTCATTGTAAATGGATTAGCATAAACATTACACCAACTAAAATAAGTTTTAAAACACCAAAACAGTTTAGGGTAATGTTTCTAGTCCATTTCCAGCAACAAAAGTCAAAAATCTGCATTCTGAGCCTCCTACTCGTTGAGTGCATGAACCTACTCGGCGAGTAGGATGAATTTACACATGAACTCGGCGAGTCCCCCCATGGACTCGGGGACTTCAGCAGGCAGATTGCACAATATCGACTTTTTTCAACAATTTTGCACAAATAAGAAACAAACAAGCCTAGGCTTTGATACCACTGATGGGTTTTGAGCATTCTAACACTTCCTAAGTATGCATGCAATCATAATAACCTTGGATCTATGTTTGTCTAATTATCATGCAAAGTTCATTTCCAAGGTTATGATCCTATCTAGCATACATGGGGAACAGTTTTAACTTGAATGAAAGATAGAACTACATACCTTGTTGTTGATTTTGATCCTTGAAACCTTGTGAGCCTAGCACCCCAAGTGTGATGCCTCAAATGCTTCACACAACACCAAATGCTATGGAGTAAACTTGGAGAGAAAGTATAACACTCTAAAAATCGGCTCTAGCCCTCAAGCATGCATGTGTAACCGATTTTGGGAGAAACATGAGCTTTATATAGTGTTGACACATCTGGGGTTACACCATGTAAACCCTAATGTGTCATGACTCTTCATTTCCATGGCCCATGGGTTTGTAACTCCCATGGAGCCTACATGGAGCATCCAATGGTTTTAACCGAACTTGATTATCCATGGAGCCTCTTAGCCCACTATACAAGTTATGGATGATTTACATAATCAACCCATATATTTAATTAGTTATCTTTTTGATCATTTAATTAATTCTAAATTAATTCTTGATCAAACTAATTAAATAATATTGTTAATATATTAGAACTTAAAATATATTAATAAACCACAAGTGTAATTTCTCTTATTTAGTCTATCCAATTGCATGGTGCCATGCAACCCAAATGGACCATGCCGGGTCGGGTCAAGTACATACCAGAAATAGTTATGGACTTAGACACCTTTTCCAACAATATGTTTGTATGCTTATGTATGTGAGGTGAAACGGACTCGGGGTTGATACAGACCTGATACAACTACAAATTGTTATATAATATCATTATGGACTCGGGGTTGATGCGGACCCGAAGCATCCACGTGCTGTTATATTTGTATATATGTGTTATGAGGTATTTTGGGGAACTCACTAAGCTTTGTGCTTATGATTTTCAGTTTATGTTTCAGGTACTGCTGGTTCAAAAGGAGAAGGGCTCAGGATGTTCGCATCAGACACACCATGTTGTATGGCATCCTATTTATGTGATGTACTTTGATGATTATTGACATACTCATATCAATCATAACCTAGGATGAAACATAGTTCTTAACAAGATGGTAGATGTCACAAGGAAGAGAGTTTCCAATAGTCGCATGAGCACGAACATTAAGACTGAAAACTAGTTATCTTATTCAATGAATTAATGTTTTGGAGTCTTCTTAATAACACCATTTTTAACACCGTCTTTAGCCTCTTCAACAAATGAACTGTGAGGACCATTTTCAATGATGTCCATCATGTTATGATCCATGGTTTCGAGAACAACCATGGATTTGTTTTTCCACATAGGAAAAGTTCTTCACATCAAAAGGAGGTATTTTGTTTCTTGACATGGTATAGTAAAGAGCCTGGATTCAGAATATGGAGATGGTTTCGACATTGCTTAATAATATATGCTCTGATACCACTTGAAGGATTGTGATATAATAGAAAATATCAAGAAATAAGAAAAAGTACAAAAAAAGAAAATAAGAACATAATTAATCAAATAAAATTATTGATTAAGAAATCTCTCACAAAGAAAGAATGCACCAAGCGTTTTTTACATTAATACCAAGTTTAACTTATATACTGGAAAAAAGACTATTCTAGATTCAAATCCCTACATATCCGAGATTGAATAATAAAATAGCTACCAAATATATATATATATATATATATATATATATATATATATATATATATATATATATATATATATATATATATATATATATATATATATATATATATATATATATATATAAACGTGACTTGAGCATTTGGTGCATTTGGATCATGTTCATGAAGCATTTGGAGCACTTGGACCTCAATGGAGTACTTGGGGTTCATGGCGCATGTGACAAAGGAACGGATCTTCTGAGAGAGGAATAGATCATCAGACAAACGAACTGATCAAGTGCAAAAGGAACAGATTGTGTACAAGGGGGTTTAGAGCACCTAAAAGGAGTTTGGAGCACTTGGAAGAGGTGTGGATCAACAAGGGGTCCTTGGTCAGCCACATGATGAAGAGATGGGTCAATAGGGATGCTCTTGAGCCATCTTGTTCTCCTCTTGATCCATCTTGTGTTCTTGTTGACCCATGCACGTATTTGTTGAGCCATGCATATGCCTGTTGCACATGGTGATGTTGTTGCTCCAAGATTGATGTTGTGCGCTGCTCTTGCACCATTTAGGTCCTTGTTGCGCCAACTAGGGTTGCTATTGAGCCATGAAGAAGCTATTGCGCCATCATGGACCATCTTGGTACATGATGCTCCATATTGATTCCTTTGTTGTGCCATGTTGATCCAAGTATGCCAAGAAGATGATAATGCTCAAGAATGTTCCAGAAGATTGTGCATGGCAGATTGCGGTTGGTTGACACCCTTCATGGCCTATAGGCCAATGGGCTTGGCCCATTAGGTTTTAGGTCTTATCCCTTAAGTATAAATAGGGATGCATGCTAGGTCATTTAGTATCTTGAATTCTAGAGTGATAGGCGAATGTCTATGTAGTTGTACTTGTAACCTCTGTGTTGACAGCTTTGAAATAAAAGAATACTTCCCTCCTGCCCGTGGATGTAGATCACCTTGATCGAACCATGTAAATATTGTGTCTTGTGTGCTTTTGATTTTGCTAGTTATCTACTTTACTTCCTTACAAGTGGTATCAGAGTTGCAGTTTGTATTCCTGTTATTCAAGATGTCTACTTACAAGTTTGATTGGACAAGTTCAATGGCTCAAATCACTTCACTTTGTGGAAAGTGAAGATGAGGGCTCTTCTGGTTCAGCAAGGATATGCAGCGGTGCTAGAAGGAGAGGCAAAAATGCCAAAGAACTTGGTGGCTGATAAGAAGGTGGATATTCGGACGAAGGCACATAGTTCCATCCTATTGAGCTTGACAGATGAAGTACTAAGGGAGGTTGTGGACAAAATAACTGCTTCTGGGATCTGGGATAAACTTTATGACAAGTATGAGAACAACTCACTGACGAACAGGTTGTATCAGAAGCAAAGGTTGTACACTCTCAGAATGTCTGAGAGTACCCAAGTCAAATATCATCTGGATAACTTCAGCCGTATCATCTTGGATCTACAAGGTGTTGATGTGAAGATTAATGAAGCTGAAGATCAGGTGCTCATTCTCTTATGTTCGCTTCCTAACTCATATTAGATTTTCGTTGATACCATGCTTCATGGTAGGACAACGATCATTATGAATGACGTGAAGGACTCTCTGATGTCCAAGGAACTGAAAAGAAAAGTTTCAGGTGGAGAGGAGGTGTCCAATTCCGGTTTGTTTGTAGGGAGAGGAAGGACAGAAGAGAGGAAAGGGGGAAACAAAGAGAGATCATGTTCAAAATCGAAGTATAAAGGTTCATCGAATGCCAGGTGTTTTAACTATAACGAGAATGGGCACTTCAAGTGAAATTGTCCACAGTTGAAGAATAGGAAGTCCAAAAGTGAATCAAGCAGCAATAACACTGATGTTGTGGTTCAGGAAAGTTCAGATGAAGGGGACGATGGTGATGTACCGATTGTGTGTACATCAAGTTATGATAATGCTTGGGTCTTGGGTTTTGGAGCATCCTATCACATGATGTTTAATCGTGACTGGTTCAACTACGTCAAAGAGTGGGATGGCATAGTGAAGATGGGTGATGATTGGGTGAGCAGTATCAAAGGTAGTGGCACAGTACATATCAAGATGCATGATGGCATGGTTAGGAAGTTAGATTGTTGTTATGTTCCAAAACTTCTAAAGAATCTAATTTCTCTTGGCACATTGGCTAAGAATAGGATGAGGTATGCTGGTGAAGGTGACTGGATCAAAGTGACCAAAGGCTCTCTAGTTTTAATGAAAGGGAAAATGAATCGTGGAGGGATCTATATCCTAGAAGGCAATACAGTTATAGGAAAGGTGGCTGTCTCCCAATCCTTGAAGGAAGGTGATGTAAAGACAGAGTTGTGGCATCGTAGGTTGGGGCACATGAGTGAGATGGGCATGTCAGTTCTAAGTAAATAAGGACTGCTTGGTGAAGAGGCTACTGGAAAGATAAGTTTTGTGAAGCTTGCGTCAAGGGAAATCATGTTGGATTAGTGTCTAAGGCTGTCACTATATTTGGTAAGTACTTGACCCGATTGTGCCAGGTCCTTTTGGGTTGCCTTCACCATAGCAACTTGACAGGGTGATTTAGAGAGAAGAGATATTATAATTAATATATTATAAGAATAATATATTAAAAGAATAATAATATTATTTGATTAATATAAGTCATAAATTAATTAGGAATTAATTTGGTGACTTAAAGAGTTTAATTGAATAAAGGGGTATAAACTGTCAAATGTATGAAAGTTGTATTTTGAGCTGATAATCCTTATGGATATAGGATTGGACGATTTTAGGGATATGGATCACCTAGAAATCATCCAAGGCCTTATCTGGGAAGAGATTTGGATTGCTTTGAGGCTAAGTTATCCAATTAGGGTTTAAGGGTGAAACCCTAGTAGCTCACAGCACAAATAGACCCATAGGGTTGAGGAAATCGGCCACCATTGTGATTGGAGAAACCCTAGAGCCGATTTCACTCTTCCTCATCTCTCTCAGGTCACCTTCTTGCTAGTTGGTGTTTGTAAGCCATTAAAGGAGTGACATTTGTGACTCTTAGCTCCAAAAAGAAGAAGGTTTCAAGCAAGTAACTCAAGGTATTATTATAGATTTCTTTTCATATGTTTTGTTCTTAGATCTAGCCATGAAAGTCTTGGAATTATGGCATGTTCAATTAGTGAAACCAAGATCCAAGCTATAGGGTTGTATGTGCACATAGGGTAAGTTCTTATGTCCAAAACCCATCAGTGGTATCAGAGCCATGATTGGTTTCAATTGAATATGATGTTTAACTGTTTTACTTGCTGAAAATCATTTTTCTTGCCCTCTGTCGACTTAACTCGACGAGTCAGTTTTTTGGACTCGGTGAGTTGTCCCTACTCTGCGAGTCCCAAAGCTAGACTCGGCGAGTTCGAGCGTCAGACAGAGGATAATTCGGGATTTTGTTGCTATTTTGTCTTGGATTGATACCTAAATCGTTTTATTATGTAAAAATCTAAATTTTAACTTAATTTAATGATTATCCTTGACATGAATAAAGATAATTTCAAATCTTTTAAATATTGATTATTTATATGATAAATATTGGACTATTTAAGATTATTTGGTAATTATCTAATGACTAAAATTGGATTAGGTCAAATATAGATGATTATGAAATTAATTGTTTAATTTGAATTATTAGTTATTTCATCCCTATTGTTTGAAAAGTTCGATTTCTATCCCGAAGTTTTGAAATTTGAATTTTGTGATTAATAGTTTAATTTAGAAGAATTTAAATTTCAACCCCTAGAGTTTTACAAGTTTAAAATTCAACCCTATACTATTATATAATTAAAAGCTTAATAAATATATAAGTAAGACTAAAATGCTAGTCTTACCGTCAGTAGGCCTCATTCACGAAGCCCGTCTATAAGGTGGGTATAAGGTTGCTGCCTATGAAATGGCGCTTAATGGGTGTACACTCACACCTACCGCTTGCTTGACCGGTGGAGGGTTATTAGCCGAACGGGTAGGATAGGGCAACTCTCTCTCCTCATTAATAAGTATAATGAATCTATAAAGTAACTAAACTATTTTATAAAATTGCCAATCTTAGTTACTTTAGGAAAAGTGAATTGATGCAATCCAATGAAATTGCACTTTACACCCTTGCTAAGAAGTTAGTGGAGCGTGTGTGGTTTACCGACACACTAATTGGTTCTACGCAAAGGTGGCAAAGGGTGATTCATTGTTTATCATAGTTCGATGGAGCGTGTGTGGTTTACCGACACATCGAATAGATGATTGTAACAATGAAGGCACCATGTATATTTCCATGGTAATTCACACCCACTTTGTGATCCTCGGTATCCCAGTCACAAACTAGAGGGGCATATCGAGATTTAAACATGCCATTGAAAGGTTCAATGAATCTCTAAAATCTAGGATTTCTCAATAAAACTTAAAGTTATGCTTTCGTGGTGAAGAATTAGTGAATCGTCATTCACTTACCTCCAAATTATTTGCATGATTGGATTACGACATCGCTTTTCTAATATGTGAATAATGTTGTTGGGTCCTAGCCCTAATTTTTCATTTTGGGTGTTTAATTAGGGATCCAAATTCTAATCAAACTTTTTCCTTTCTATTTGCAGATGTCAAACGCAAATAACGTTGCTGCCAACTCATTCACCTTAATGAGTCTTTGCCAAAAAGTGACCTTCGATGGTACCAACTTTAGCGAATGGATAAGATACATTCGCACCATTGCATGCTATGAGGACAAAGAGTATGTCTTAGACGAAAAGCTCGAGAAGGTCAACCCGAAAATCGCTACTCCCAAAGAGATGATTGTCTTTGAGACACACGAACGTGATGCAACGAAAGCACATTGCATCATGATAGCCACTATGAACCAAGAATTCCAAAAGTCCTATGAGGACATGTATCCGTATGAAATGCATCAAGACTTGATGGAGAGGTACCACCAAAGCGCGAGGCAAGAGTGCTACGAGATCATCACTAATATGATCACCGCTAAGATGGGAATTGGAGAATCGTTGACTGTGCACATGCAAAAGATGAAACGATATGTTGATCGTCTTTGCATGTTAAATGTTAACTTTGGGGAGGATTTCGCCATCGACATTGTTCTTTATTCCTTGCCTTCATGCTACAACCAATTTAGGATGACCTACCACATGAACAAGGAAGAGGTCACCCTAAGAAAACTCCAAGGACTCCTAAGGATTGCTGAGAGCAACCTAAAGGACAAGTCTGTTGCACCAACTCCCGCACCAACCGCTGCCCCTGTTTTGGCTATAGGGCATGGAAGGGGCAAGAAGAGGAAGGCTCCGTCAAAGAGCCACCACAAGGGAAAGTCCCAAGATGGTTCCTCCTCTAGTGGGACCAAAGTTGATCCTGCTAAGCCCAACCCTAACCTGAAGGAGGCAGAGTACCATCATTGCCACAAGATAGGGCATTGGAAGAGAAGCTGCCCGGAATACCTGCAAGCCATCAAAGAGGGAAATATCAAGCCATCTTTTGCAGGTATATACACAATTAAATCTAGTAATTCATCTTACACTATTTCTTGGGTTCTTGATACAGGATGTGGTTACCACATTTGTTCTGATTTGCAGGGACTAAGAAGAAAAAGATATGTCGAGCAAGGAAGAATAAATCTAATCATGGGAAACAGAAGATCGCCGCCTGTCACCAAGATTGGAGTGTATTCTTTAGTGCTTAGTAATGGATTAGGTCTAGATTTAAATAATTGTTGCTACTCGCCTGATATGGCAAGAAACATCATTTCATTTCATGGTTTGTTTAGACAAGGATTTAGATATTCGTTTAATAATATGAATGGTTCTATTTATGCTTATCTAAATGGTGTTTTATACTTTGAAGCAATGCCTTGTAATGGATTTTATGAGACTGTTATGGTTGTAGATAACCTAGGAAATGATGTGTTGTGTATAGATTCTCCCAATAGTATGGATAAGGCATCTTTGTGGCATTTTCGTCTTGGACATGTCAACAAGAAGCGTATAGCCCAACTCCAAAAGGATGGAGTGTTGGAGTCATTCGACCTTAGGGAAGATGACACGTGCGAATCTTGTTTACATGGAAAGATGACCAAGTCACCCTTCACTAGCACTTGTGAGAGGGGTGAGGGTTTATTGGATCTCATACATACCGATGTATGTGGGACCTTTAGATCCATCACAAAGGATGGAAACCGCTTCTACGTGACTTTCACCGATGATTATAATAGATATGGGTATATTTACTTAATCAAGCACAAGTCTGAAACATTTGAAAAGTTCAAAGAGTTCAAGAATGAAGTGGAGAATTAATTAGGCAGGAAAATCAAAATGCTTCGATCCGATCGAGGAGGAGAGTACCTAAGTCTTGAATTTCATGACCATCTCAAGGAATGTGGAATAGTTTCGCAATTGACGCCACCTAGGACACCATAGTTAAATGGTGTGGCAGAAAGGCGCAATTGTACCTTATTGGACATGGTTCGTTCTATGATGAGTCGTGCTTCACTACCTATCTCATTTTAGGGGTATGCCTTAGAGATTGCCACCCATATCCTTAACCGAGTCCCTACTAAGAAGGTTGCCAAAACACCCCACGAGATGTGGACATGGAAAGCTCCCTCATTAGCACATATCAAGGTTTGGGGTTGCGAGGCTTTCGTAAGATGAGATACTCACGACAAGCTCGAACCTCGTAGTGAGCGATGTATTTTCATCGGCTACCTGCAAAAATCCTTTGGATATCTCTTCTATAGACCGAAGGACAATGTAGTCTTCGTTGCGAGGAGAGGGGTTTTCTGAGAGAGAGAGAGAGAGAGAGAGAGAACTCATAAGCCAAGGAGACAGTGGGAGGCAAATCGATCTTGAAGAGATTCAAGAGTCGAATGATGAAGGAACCTCTACCGTTGGCGCTCAACCCGAGGAGGAAACTCCGGTTGAACCCATTGACGAGTCATTACCTCTTAGACGTTCCGAAAGAGTTAGAGATCAACCCCAGTTTTATGGTTTTCATATTACTACTGAAGGGGACACGCATATTAGTGATGGTACACTAATAAATCTAGATGAACCTAATTGCTATAGGGAAGCCATGGCAGGCCCGGAGTCTGCAAAGTTAAAAGAGGCAATGGACAGCGAGATTCAGTCCATGTATGTCAACCAAGTCTGGAATTTGGTTGACAATGTGCCCGGACGTAAGACGGTTGGGTGCAAATGGATCTTCAAGAAGAAGACTGACATGGATGGGAATGTGCACACATATAAGGCACGATTGGTGGCAAAGGGTTTTACTCAAACTCCCGGAGTTGACTATGATGAGGCCTTCTCACTAGTTGCGAAGATAAAGTCTATTAGAGTGATGCTAGCTATTGCCGCATTTCGTGATTATGAGATATGGCAAATGGATGTCAAGACCGCCTTTCTTAATGGGAAGTTGGCTGAGGATATTTACATGGCTCAGCCAGAGGGTTTTGTCGATCCGAAGCATCCGAATAGAGTGTGCAAGCTTGAGAAGTCCATCTATGGACTTAAGCAAGCGTCTCGCAGATGGAATCTTTGCTTTGATGAGAAAGTCAAGGAGTTTGGATTTGTACGAAGCGAAGATGAATCATGTGTATATGTCAAAGCCAGTGGGAGCATAGTTAGCTTTCTCGTTTTGTATTTCGATGACATACTGCTCATAGGAAACGACATCCCGACTCTACAGGAGTTAAAGTCCTGGCTCGGGAAGTGCTTCGCTATGAAGGACCTCAGAGAGGCTTCCTATATTTTGGGAATAAGAATAGTGAGAGAAAGAAGTAAGAGACTAATAGGACTTAGTCAGAATACTTACTTAGATAAGGTGCTAAAATGTCTTAGTATGGAAAATGCGAAGTAAGGAGAACTACAGATACAGAGTAATACCAAATTAAGTAAGACTCAAAGTCCGAGTACCGAAGCTGAGATAGCTGAGATGAGACGAGTACCTTACGCTTTCGTAGTTGGCTCGATCATGTATGCTATAACTTGTACTCGACCTGATGTGGCCTTCACTTTGAGCATGGTCAGTAGATATCAAGGGAATCCTAGTAGAGCTCATTGGATTGCGGTCAAGAACATCCTTAAGTACCTTCGGAGGACCAAGGAATGGTTTCTAGTCCATGGAGGGAGTGATGGCTTAAAGGTGTGAGGGTATAGTGACGCCAGTTTCCAAACCGACAGGGACAACTACCGTTCGCAGTCGGGATGGGTCTTTAACCTTAATGGAGGACCGGTAACTTGGAAAAGTTCCAAACAGGAAACTTGTTCTGATTCAACGTGCGAATCAGAGTACATTGCAGCGAACGAAGCGTCAAAGGAGGCAATATGGTTAAAGAACTTCATTGGCGATCTTGGAGTTGTGCCAGCCATTAAGGAGCCCATGGAGATTTTCTGTGATACTGAAGGAGCGGTTGCCTTGACCAAGGAACCGAGGGATCAAGGTAGATCTCGGCATATCGACAGAAAATATCACTTTATTAGACATCGAGTAGAAGAAGGACACCTCGTGGTTAAGAGGATATCATCTGAAGATAACCCAGCAGATCCGCTTATGAAGGGACTGAGTAGGGTCAAGCGCTTGCAGCATGCTAGGAGTATTGGGCTGAAGAATGATATTAGTTTAGATTAGATAGTATTGGAAATGTGTATTAGATAAATGTAATTGACATCTGATGATTAAATAAAGGAGTATTATTTATGAGTAATGTTACTGTCTTATGTTAATTGTTTAGCTATTGTTTCACTTTGCATGTTTTGACTTCCAGAATAATTGATTTTATTCAGAATAATCAAATTATTCAAGCAATCCACAATCGTTCATATGTTGGAAGTAGGTATGAATGAAGATTGTCGTGAATTGGTGTGTAGATTGTCTAAATGGTATTAGACATAGGAATGGTTTGCTACAATGTTCGTGAGTGCTTATGAACAAATTTTGAGCATTGGAATAAACCCACGCTTGCTGGAATCACTTTGGAGTGATCGCAAGACGATAATATCATATGGTCTTAAAACCTAGATATATGGTTTATTATTTTCTAATTGGTTGTACATTGATAATGCGAAACCGTATCAGTAAATTGATGTCATAAAACGCATTGTTGTGTATAGTTGGTTAGTTGAGAAGTAAATGCATATAAGTCGAAGTTTATCTATTACTTTTATCCTAAGAAGGTAAAAGCGATATCACGCCCGCTTGATGATTTGATTTGACTTATGTGTCGGGCCCGGTCAGGACTGAATTGATTTGTTCAATTAAGTTCTATGTCAAATAAATCTGAGATCAAGAAAAAGTTGTTGGACGATGAGAATGACTATGTCTCATGAAATCGTCTGCACGATATCAAAACAGAGGGCTGTACGATCCCTTATCTAAAGGACAGGTTACTGATAAGATCAAAGTTGACAGCATCTTTGAGAGCTACGATTGCTAATCAGATTGTGTTTGCGTTTATAGTTACTAGACTTATCCAAGTGGGAGACTGTTGGATTAGTGTCTAAGGCTGTAACTATATTTGGTAAGTACTTGACCCGATTGTGCAAGGTCCTTTTGGGTTGCCTTCACCATAGCAAGTTGACAGGGTGATTTAGAGAGAAGATATATTATAACTAATATATTATAAGAATAATATATTAAAAGAATTATAATATTATTTGATTAATATAAGTCATAAATTAATTAGGAATTAATTTGGTGACTTAAAGAGTTTAATTGAATAAAGGGGTATAAACTGTCAAATGTATGAAAGTTGTATTTTGAGCTGATAATCCTTATGGATATAGGATTGGACGATTTTAGGGATATGGATCACCTAGAAATCGTCCAAGGCCTTATCTGGGAAGAGATTTGGATTGCTTTGAGGCTAAGTTATCCAATTAGGGTTTAAGGGTGAAACCCTAGGAGCTCACAGCATAAATTGACCCATAGGGTTGAGGAAATCGGCCACCATTGTGATTGGAGAAACCCTAGAGCCGATTTCACTCTTCCTCATCTCTCTCAAGTCACCTTCTTGCTAGTTGGTGTTTGTAATCCATTAAAGGAGTGGCATTTGTGACTCTTAGCTCCAAGAAGAAGAAGGTTTCAAGCAAGTAAATCAAGGTATTATTCTAGATTTCTTTTCATATGTTTTGTTCTTAGATCTAGCCATGAAAGTCTTGGAATTATGGCATGTTCAATTAGTAAAACCAAGATCCAAGCTATAGGGTTGCATGTGCACATAGGGAAAGTTCTTATGTCCAAAACCTATCAAATCATCGCAAAGTGAAGTTTGGTACCGCTCAACACACAAGCAAGGAAATCCTGCAGTATGTTCACTCAGATATGTGGGGTCCTGCACCAGTGAAGTCTCAAGGAGGATGCTCATACTCTGTGACGTTCATTGATGACTATTCAAGGATGGTTTGGTTGTACTTTCTGAAGACGAAGGATGAGGTGTTTGGGAAGTTCAAGGACTGGAAGACCATGGTTGAGAAAAGGACTGGAAAACAGGTCAAGACTCTGAGGAAAGACAAAGGGTTGGAGTTCTGTAATGCTTCATTTGACAATTCTTCAAGGCAGAAGGTATAGTGAGGCACCACACTGTACGACACACACCACAACAAAATGGAGTGCCAGAACGTATCAACCAAACACTCATGCAACGTGCAAGGTGGATGCGGATATTTTCTAACTTATCCAAGCAATTCTAAGTAGAAGTAGTTAAGACTGCATGCTATCTAGTGAACAGATCACCGTTAACTGCAATAGACTTGAAGACTCCTCAAGTGGTATGGTCCGGAAAACCCTCTGACTATTCTAGTTTACGTATACTTAGATGCCCTGCATATACTCATGTGAATGATGGTAAACTTGAGCCAAGGGCAATGAATAGTATATATTTCTAGGATATACAACATGAGTAAAAGGTCATCGACTGTGGTGTACATAAGAAGGAAGAACTCCTAAATTTATCATAAGCATAGATGTGACCTTTGATGAATCTGCCATGGGTAATCAGGGAGGAGGTGAAACAAGTCAAGCAGGGAACAAAGATCAGGGTGCTAGCCAGAAGGTGGAGTTTTCATCTCAAACTTCAAATAGATTTGTGATAAGTGACAAAGAGCAAGGCGACAGTGAACAACATAGACAATATGAAACCCAAGAGCAACACATGGGATCTTCGACTAGTGGTGTTGATGTCGCGAAAGATGATGGGTCTAAATCTATACTAAGGAGAAGATCAGAGAGGGTTATTTGACAACCTGATAGATATGTGGGATGTGTGAATTTAGGTGAACTTGACTCCATTGCTTTTGCTTTAGCAACTGGAGAAGACACTGAAACCGAGAAGGCTCAATCGTATAAAGAGGTTGTGGAGAGTAAATAAGAAAATGACTGGTTGATGGCCATGAATGAAGAAATGCAATCGTTAGAGAACAATGAAACATGGAATCTTGTTCCATTACCAAAGGGAGCAAAGCCAGTTGGATGCAAGTGGATCTTTAAGAAGAAAGAAGGGATACCAGGAGTCGAAATAGCTAGGTTCAAGGCCAGGTTGGTGGCAAAAGGGTTCTCGCAGAAAGAAGGTATTGGTTATCACAAGGTGTTCACACCGGTAGTGAAGCGCAAGACAATTCGGGTTCTTTTGGCCATGGTGAGTGCGTTTGATCTGGATCTTGAACAACTTGACATGAAAACTGCATATCTTCATGGAAATTTAGAAGAGAAGATTTATATTTCCCAACCAGAACGGTTCTTTGATGCTAAGCAGGACCGTGTATGTTTGCTGAAGAAATCCATATATAGTTTGAAGCAGTCTCCACGATAATGGTACAAGAGATTTGATTCATTCATGTTCTCGAATGGCTACACTCAGAACCAGTTTGACAACTGTGCTTACTCAAAGGAATTGTCATCGGATTCCTACATATATCTATTGCTATATGTTGATGATATGCTCTTCGCAACCAAATACATGGCTGGAATAAATGACTTGAAGGCAACCCTTAAGAATGAGTTTGAGATGAAGTATTAGTGAGCAACAAAGAAGATACTGGGGATGGAGATACAAATGGATAGAAAAGCAGGGAGGTTGTGTATTTCTCAACAAAAGTACATTAAGAAAGTTCTACAATCCTTCAATTATGACCAGTCCAAGCCAGTTGGAACTCCTTTTGCGGCTCACTTTAAACTTGGCCCAAGCACTATAGACACTACTAATAAAGAAAGGAAGTACATGAGCAGAGTTCCTTACTCTAGTGCTGTTGGAAGTCTCATGTATGCTATGGTCTATACCATACCTGATTTGGCTCATGCAGTTAGTGTGGTTAGCAGGTTTATGAGTAATCCAGGGAAGACTCATTGGGAAGCTGTAAAGTGGATCTTATGATACTTGAAGGGAACGAAGGATGTTGTAAGTCCCCAAAACTAGTGATCAAACACAAGAACAAACTATAATCAATAAGAATAAGAAGGAGTAGATGCAATAGTGATCCAAGTTGCACACATTTGTATTAGGCCAATGGAACACACACATACAACCGTTAACTACTCTGACAAGACTCACTCATATTTATAGGGTACAATGAGTCATAAACAGTTCACGGCCGCAAACATACTTGCAGCCGCAAACACCACCTGAACCGAATACACCATGCTTTCGATTCACCCAACCATAAACACCCCATACAACCAATACAAAAAACTAACAAGACCTATACAACTGGATGCCTAGCCCAAACCAATAAAATATGACCGAACAGTATCCCCCTTGGTTTGAGGTTAGCATAAGTTCAGTCTTTTTCTACGACCAGTTTGACAACTGTGCTTACTCAAAGGAATTGTCACCGGATTCCTACATATATCTGTTGCTATATGTTGATGATATGCTCTTCGCAACCAAATACATAGCTGGAATAAATGACTTGAAGGCAACCCTTAAGAATGAGTTTGAGATGAAGTATTAGGGAGCAACAAAGAAGATACTGGGGATGGAGATACAAATGGATAGAAAAGCAGGGAGGTTGTGTATTTCTCAACAAAAGTACATTAAGAAAGTTCTACAATCCTTCAATTATGATCAGTCCAAGCCAGTTGGAACTCCTTTTGAGGCTCACTTTAAACTTGGCCCAAGCACTATAGACACTACTAATAAAGAAAGGAAGTACATGAGCAGAGTTCCTTACTCTAGTGCTGTTGGAAGTCTCATGTATGCTATGGTCTATACCATACCTGATTTGGCTCATGCAGTTAGTGTGGTTAGCAGGTTTATGAGTAATCCAGGGAAGACTCATTGGGAAGCTGTAAAGTGGATCTTGTGATACTTGAAGGGAACGAAGGATGTTGTAAGTCCCCAAAACTAGTGATCAAACACAAGAACAAACTATAATCAATAAGAGTAAGAAGGAGTAGATGCAATAGTGATCCAAGTTGCACACATTTGTATTAGGCCAATAGAACACACACATACAACCGTTAACTACTCTGACAAGACTCACTTATATTTATAGGGTACAATGAGTCATAAACAGTTCACGGCCGCAAACATACTTGCAGCCGCAAACACCACCTGAACCGAATACACCATGCTTTCGATTCACCCAACCATAAACACCCCATACAACCAATACAAAAAACTAACAAGACCTATACAAATGGATGCCTAGCCCAAACCAATAAAATATGACCGAACAGTATCCCCCTTGGTTTGAGGTTAGCATAAGTTCAGTCTTTTTCTACAACCAGCACATCCGACCTTCTCATGCTTGCAGAAAATTTGATGGCGAGCCAAGTTGTGAATATCCCCCTCACCAAACTGTAGCAAATCCTTCTTATCAACGATGCGACATACACCATCTGGAAATTTGATGACAGTGGAGTCTGTGGTTTCATTATAAACCCAGTATTCCAAATTGTTAAGTGATGAATCACGAAAATTCTTAACAATAGGAATCTGTATCATCTGTTTTGTAGCAGGCCACATCACATACTTGATGGTCTTGTTAGTCTTAGGATCAAGAAGACCTTTGATCCTCTTCATGAAGGGTTCGACAGTTCTCATCCCATCAAATTTCCTCTTAACTTGAGTCTCCAAGAAAAGTTTGAAATCAATTCCGTTAGGATCATTGCTGGGTTTGAGAACGGAGCTTCAGAAGGCTCAGTGAGGTCCACATTCATCCAAGAGGAAAATCATTCTTGTGCTTGTAATATTCCACATTTCCGCTCTTTCTCTTCACTAGTCAGCAATTTAATCTTTCATGAAAACCCCACATAAGAATTCCTGACCGGTCACCATATTTGTCTCTGTATCGCTTCTTTCCGATCTCAGTTACAGTCGGTTGAGGTTGATCTCCACGAACATTTTTGTCGAAATTTTTCATGAAGAGCAAACCTCCCTTTCGTTGAGCAGTAACTTACCTTGGACCTTGCTTCAGAGTAATCCTCGGATGAGCTTGGGTTGGTTCGGTCTCAAAGCTATCAACAATTCTTGTGGTTCTGGCTGGTGGATCTGGATGAGATGTATTGGCAGGGGCACTTTGTGAGGTCTCGAATGCAATTGGTTCTTCAACAGTTGTTTTGAATTTTTTGCCAAATTCTACTATCAGTTTGTTCTTCGGGTCGAAGTAACCAGCGGTCACGGCTCCAAGGTTGAGATGTAGAGCAGAAATTTGTTTTGATTTTAGTGAATTTTTTTCCTCAAGCTCGGAAACTCGAATGTAGAGATTTCCAATCAAAACATCCTTCTCTATAAGTTTTTGATTGAAGACAACAATCTCCTCCTTGAGCTCAGAAGCTGATGGATCCACTCTCCTGAACTCCCTTCACCAATAGATATCCATTTGCCTTGGGGTGAAGGATCTGAATCTTGTTGGGCTAAAAACCTGGCAAGCCTCACCGATGCAGCATCAGGTGCACGTTGTGGTCGAGAGGAACCCCCAGGAACTAAAGATCTCCCGACTTCATAAGAATATCGAGCAACACTTGGACCTTCTTTCAAGACTTGACTTTCTTCATAGGTTAGTTACATTGGTGCAGTAGTAGCAGAAGCTTGTTGGACTGGCAGACCTTGTTCCCTGATTAGCACTCCCGACCTTGGATTGACTCTTATCCTTTTGATTAGAGGCTGGGAGGCTTGCGTCATAATAAGATCCCTTTCAGATGGCAAAGTGGCTGGAGTAGCAACTAGAAAGGAAGAATCCTTGAAGTTTTATCCAGATTCGTTGAAGTGTTGGCCATCAGATCAAAAGTTGGAGGCATCACTTTGAGAACACTACTAACTCCTTCTGTCTCCGTTGCAGATTGTACAACATCATGGACATTGTCAGTGAAAGCATCGAGATCCTCATTACTTAGCCATAAATCATTATCCTGCTCAGAGTTGAAGAATAAGTCATCATTATCATATCCAGATAGATCACCCCCAAGATCCATATCATCTTCATCATCATTCTCATCATCGTTCACCTCCACATCAGTCATTTGAAAATGTTCCTCGGCGATGATTACAACAAGAAGACCAAGTTGTTCTTCATGTTTAGAAGCTGTAATGACATCGTCTTCAACATCTTCATCGTCAGATGAGCTTTCTAATTCTGATGCTTCATAATCTCCACAAACTGGCTAAATTTTTCAAGTGGGTATTTTCCTTTGAATTCAAATTTTGTACCCTTGTGGTTCTTTTTCATTAGCCCAAAAGTATTTTCTCCCAAGGACTTTATGTCCAAAGTTTCTCCTTTTTCTTTCTAACTCTGGATATTTACTATCAAATATCATTTGAAGAAACCACGGGAACATCTGAAATTTATCCTTCCGCTTTCCTTCCTAATTGCTCATCATCTCATTCAGAATGTATCTTGAGAAGTTGAAATCAAGACCTGATGCAAGAGTAACAATAACACTAGTGTTTAGTAGTGAGATCTCATCAACACCAACTCTCCTACCCTAGATGAAAATTATGAAGCAGTAAGCAAGAAATCCCCAGTAAGGAGGCAACAACTTCTTCAAAGTTGGAGGAAACACTCCTTCATAACCCATCTTCTCGACAATTTCTTCTGTTTGTTCCATGGAAATCTTAGTTAGGAACCCGGGCAGGTCATTGATCTGCAACACCTCACGAATGGTTTGCTCAAACACCACGATCTTCTTTCCATTAATAACTGATTTCACTGTGTCTTCACTATCTTCCCTTTTGTCCACAGAAGCCTTGTTCCAGAATTGCTTTACCAAGTCTTGAAAAATGATGGGATTTGTCCTGATGGCATGTGCAAGATAACATTTCGTGAGTCCATGAATCATGGACTTGAATTCTTGATTTGTAGCTGGTGGATCAAACAGGAAAGTAGCTATGTTGTGGTTGTCAGAGAATTTCAACTGTGCCATTTGATCTGCACCAAACAAGCCAAGTGAGAAAACTAATGATTTAATCAATTAAAAGTATGTTTTCTCAATTATCAACTTATTTGGCCTTAATGAAAAATGATTTAAATGAAAAACAATTTTATGGCAAAAAACAGGTTCACAGCCGTAAATGGGTTCACGGTCGTACACGGTTTGTGGCCGTATACGCTGTTCAGTGCTGAAAAATGTTTTTGCTTCAATAGACCCTCAAAATGTGATCGATTCGCATGAAAACAAATTGTGTGGGGTTCGCCTTTGATGTACTTACAAGATTCAGTGGTCAGTTTCAGATGAAAACAACGATTAGATGGTGAATCGGAGAGATCTATCAAGAACAGTCGAGAGAGAACAGAAGGGCTTTGCGGCCGAACACACAAAAGTTAAGGGAAAAGTGTTTTCAGCTATAAACCATGCTAATTATACTTTGGACCATTCTCGGCCCAAAGTCCATGGGCTACAAACCCAAAAGACTTCAAATCTAAACCCCAATACATCCAAATAATTCAAAAATAAAACATTTTGAAGACTTATAAATTAAAATAAAATCTAGAAACTAAATTCAAACTAACAATTTTTTTTTTTTAAATTTTTAAATTTTTAGAAAAAGATAAAAATAAAAATAAAATAACACTATTTTCTTTTCACCATTTCCAATATTATTTTTTTGATTTTTGGGATTAAAATTTTAAGATAGCTTTAATCTATTTTTCAGTACCTCCACCTTCATGAATAGATCTGGTCAATTGCCGGTATTGTGGTCCACTTAAACACGAAATATAGTGACGACTTTGGACATACTACAAGTGACAAGACTTTTGACCCTTTGATCCTAAATAATATTCCTAAAGGACCATTTGGCGGACGATGACCACATATATTGTTGTTCACCTAAATTTAGTAGCGAGATCTATAGACAACCTATTGAATGTTCAATTTTAGATGTACTAGAACGTGTTTCCGACTTCTTGATATAGCCCGTAATCAAGGACTTCCAAAATACTCCTTACGTTAGATGAGCGGACAATTATTAGGAGGGAAGTGAAATTTTGAATACATATGTCGTACTCGTAGGTCGGATCTTCCAATCTCGCAGAGGGATTAACATATGACTAACTGGATAGAGGGATTGAGAAACAGAATGGTGCATAAGCTGTATTCCATGTTAGATAAGAACTTATCACGTAAAGTAGACAACATATGACTAACAAATAGAAATAATTGCATAGATAAGAAGATGCAGAGAAATAGAGTTGCATATGTTGCAGTCCAGATCGGATCTCTTCCATTCATCCAGAGGAGGCAACATATGACTGACATAAAGAAAGCAAGAAAATAACCTTCTACAGACCTATTTTATCCGAATTCCCCAGTCGCCCTATCAGTACCGAAATTAAGGACATGCGTACATACATAATGAAAAAGTTACACCATAGTTCTAGATACACATTACTTTAGTGTAGCCTGCAAATTTCCATGTGTATCTCACTGCTCAATCTATCTGAGCATCGTATTGTAAGACCAAACGTGACTATCTAAGTGAATATTTGTCAAGTCTTTCCATAGTCCATCTATTCCTAGTCTAGTCCATTTAAATCTTTCGTGCCTACCAGCACATTAAACACAAAGCCTAGATAGTTCAGCGTTGGTACCTTACACAAATTAATATTGTCTGTTATCACTTGGTTGATATCACTTCCCAACACATCACCTGCAGACAAACTATCATGGGACACTATTTTTGGATTTTTTTATATTTTCTAAAAAAGAAATAAAACAGAGCTAACACTATTTTTGGATTTTTGATTTTCTAGTTTTTGTTTTGTTTTTGTTTCTCCCCCTAAATTTGAGCATAGTAGAGAAAAGAAAGTAAATGCGCAGATTTAGACTAACTAAAAGAAATCAATCTTCAAAACGTATCATTTTGAGAAAGCCCACAAGCACATCGAATCGAGCTTTTTTAAACGGTTTGGTGAACAGATCTGCCACATTATTATCAGTGTGAATCTGCTCAAACCAGATGAGCGAACACTCATAACAATCTCGGATAAAATAAACCTTGATCTCGATGTGCTTTGTTTTGGAGTGTTGGACATGATTTTTAGCGATTTGGATTGTAGCATCATTATCACAAAAGATAGGAGTTTCAAGAAAATTCAAACCGTAGTCCAACAGCTGATGTTGAATCCAAATTACTCGAGAGCAATAGGAAGAAGCAGCAACGTCTTCCGCCTCCGCCGTTGAGGTTGAGACAGTTTGTTGTTTCTTGCACTACCAAGACACCAGATGGTCACCTGAAAATTGAAATCCCTTGCAAGTTGATTTCCTATCAAGTTCACAACCTCCATAATTGTTGTCAACAAATGCATATTAATCAAAATAGAATTTTAGGATACCAAAGACCCAAGTTTGGGCTACTTTTGAGATACCTAAAGATTCTTTTGACATCAATTAAATGAGAGAGTTTAGGATTAGCCTGATAATGTGCACACTGACAGACTGCGAACATGATGTCAGGTCTGCTTGCAGTCATATACATAAGGGAACCGATCATCGATCTATACTCTGTTTGATCTAGGGATTCACCATCAGGATATGGAGACAACAAGGGTTGTTCAGCCATCGACGTCAAGGCAACTTTGGAGTCCTTAAACCCAAACCTCTCAAGCATGTCTTCAACATATTTTCCTTGATGCAAAAGGATGCTGATTGAATTTGACATACTTGCAAACCCAAAAACATGGTCATTTCTACCAAGGAGCTCATCTCAAATCTCTTCTTCATAACAACCTCAAACTCTTTGCACAGCTTCGAGCTCGTCAACCCGAACTCTTTGCACAACTTCATATCAACCTCGAACTCTATACAAGAATTAGGTCGCCATCCATATGCTTGATGAAGAGCATTTGATCAATCGTGCCTCTGGTATAACCATGCTCGAGCAAATAATCTGTTAGAGTAGCATACTGTGACATCCCTATTTTCATGGCTAGAAAAGACCAATTTTGTTTATACTTTGTTTGAAAATAAGAGTAACATTTTAAATAAAACTGTTGTGGAATTTGTCCCAAAACAAAATATGATAAAGATTTATCAAAAGCATTTCCATAGAAATGTATTTCATTAAAAAGACTTAGGATATCATCTTTGATACAGATCATAAGCATAAACAATACAACATAGGCCTTACAACGTTATTCCGTATTTACAGGCCGAAAATCCATTGATCTCTCATCCTAAGACATCACATCTATGCTCATGCGCCACTAACTGTAATACAAGAAACTGAGTGGGTCAGGCTTGGGAGCCTGGTGTGCACATAGGGTTTTCAACCCACAATAAATAAGTTTATTAATTTCATCATTCAACAATAACGCGATTACACATTCCCGTTATCCTCTCATTACGTCCCTAAACACCTATCATAAGGGGCCTAGCCTAAGGATCATCATCAAGATGGACACTACTGCTAAGGGGATACCTCAGCAATAAATGTCCTTAAGGCAACCATGTGGGGGATGGAGTACACTTGGTGAGCACACAGTTCAAATAAACACCTACAGGTTACGAGCCTGCTATCATTCCACTAGACTGTCTAGAATAGTCCGTGGTCGTCATCTATACTCCGCTAGATGACTGGATCATCAATAACATCTATAACGACGCATCTCATTATTTTATTTTGTCACACAGTAACTATTACATCTACCCATGTTTTATCCAACACATTTTGTAGATATAAAAACACATATATACAGTTTATATCATTTAAAACATGTATAAAATCATTCATCCAACATAGATAGCAAGTATACAAATAATATGCACACACAACACATAATTTATATAAGATACTTCATATCTATGTGTAAGAAGAAGGTAACTATGCACTCACCTGAAAGGTGGTGACTCTGCACTTGAACAACGCTTTGTTATCTCAAAATAATTTTCCCTCGAAAAAACCGAATATCAATACCACTAGGGTTTAGTCTAACGTTAACCGTGACTAATTAATAGTCTAGCTATTATTATTATTTATATAAGTGTTTAACAACACTCTATATAATTCATAATAAAAGCCCAGATAATTATTTTAAGGACCTAATAACATTACTATAATTATTTAAAAGCTATATTAAAGATTTCATACGCTTAGATCACTTACAGCGGGTTTTAAAGAAAACCGGGCTTTGTTCGGAGCGGCGTTTTCGAACCGAAAGACCCTTTTTCTCGGGACTCTGGGAGCCTCGGGGCTTCCTCCGGTGCTAGGGGTTGACCTAGACATTAGGGAGGATTAGAAAGCCTAAAGAGAGAAAGTAGTGAGAGAAAGTGTGGAGAAAGGTGTGAAATTTCCAGAGCTTCTCGTAGCCATTTTATAGGCCAGCACCTTCGAACCTACGCTGCGCGTTCCGAAGGGGTACACTGTGCGTTCCTCGAATAAGGCTGCCAGGTGGCGAGGTCTTGGTAGTGTTACCTGGGCGAAGCTGGACCGAGCAGAGCAAGGCGAACGCGACGCGTTCGAGATCTCGAATGCAGGACGTAGCGAGAGGCGACGTGTCGTAAATCCGGAGCGAGGCTGATCTCCATCGGACGGCTGGGAATGTGCCACGTCATTGATTTCGCTCCATACTTCGCAATTTTGAATGCAATCTTTAAAAATTTGTAAGTTTCGTGTACGAGCTCCGTTTTTGACGTTCTTTATATCCACGCGAAGGCGGGAACGTACTCTACAACTTTCCCTTAGACTCCGTCGGCTAATTTTGACTTTATCTTAAAAGTTATATTATTAACAGGCCGAGACAGGTTTGGTCCGTTAAAAATTCATAACTTCTCCGTCCGACATCTGCTTTCTTCCATCTTTTTATTGTTACGCTGCTATTAACGACATCTTCGATTCTCGTTTAGGTCGTGTCGGCTAAAAACCACTCAATCTAATATTCAAACTTCGGGTTGTACACTGCTAAGTCGAAACTTCGAAAAATCATAACTTCCTCATACAAAGGCATATTTGGGTGTTCTTTTTATGGATGCTCTCGGTTTAAAAGATTCTACGACTTTCGCTTAGATTGCTAAGGCTAAAAATCATCTACCGTAAATTCACTATATACGCTCCTCAGTATCTTGCCATTTTCGTCGCGAAACTTTGACGGGTCATAACTTCTTCGTTATAACTCGGATTTCGGCGTCTTTTATATCCGCGGAATCCTTGTTTTGACCACTACAACATTATGTAAAGATATTGAGTTTATCTCACACTTTGATTTTGACGCTTATTTTTATCCTTTATTTATTATAAATTTATAAATAAGTGATAAGCACATAAATACTCATAATTCACATAGTATTCAAATATTTCATCTTTATTACTTCAAAAGAGTTACAATAGTTGACTAGAATATTACATAATCTAAAATGCTTAGCCCCGAAACATAGAAATTACACATACCAAGCTAGAGGAACCTTGTCTAATTTGTAGACGTGATTTGGGAAATTTGAGTTGACAAAACCAGGAGGTTGATCAACATAAATTTCTTCTTTCACAACTCCATATAGAAAGGCGATCTTAACGTCCATATGATAAATGGTGATCCCAATGTAAGAGGCATAAGCCAAGAAGATATAGATAGCTTCAACGCGCGCTACAAGAGCATACACCTCAGTTTAGTTAAGGCCGTCAATTTGCCGAAACTCACGAACAACCAAACGCGCTTTGTTTCGTACAATCACCCCACAATAGTCTTGCTTATTACGAAACACCCATCGCATGTCCAAATACTTTTTCCTCTTTGGCAACCCAACCAATTTCCATACCCCCAGTTTCTAAAACAGATTAAGTTCCTCGTGGATCGCATCAACCCAACTAGGCTCATTTAGTGCCATTTCCATGTTCTTTGGCTCAATCTAAGAAATAAAACAAGAGTAGAGCCATGTATTGACTTCTCCACTCTGACTCCACATTTTAACTTCGTTTCCTAGTTTACCAATGACGTTTTCGATCGAATGATCGCATTGAGTGTGACAAGAAGGTTGCTGATGTTGATGAGTCCGTCATCTGCTGAATCATCCACCTCGGATGATTTGCAACTGTGTGAGGTGCTCGCCATGTACTCATTTGCAATTGGCTCGGGAAAGAGAAGCTCCATGAATGATGGAGTAGCAGCGGAAGTATCTCTGATCATGAACTCTCTTTCAGCAGGAGTAAGAGGACTGACTTCAACATCAGGAATGATTCTTTGACTTGGGGAATTTGAGGAATTAGTTGGAACAGGGTCATCCACTGAAGGAGTCGTAGAAGGTACCAAAGGTGGTCTTTACACACATCTTCCTCTTCATCTTCAATAACAACTTTCATACCTAAGCAAGAACCTGACACATCATCTGAAAGCACATTAAATGATTTAAATAAAGAAGCATAATCAAATAACCAATTAGGATGGACTCGGACGTTTGTCTCATTCTCCTCCAGCCAGCGCACATCGAAAGATTCCACAATTTGCTTGGTTTTCTTGTTGTATACTCTATAAGTAGTTTGTGCGATGTATCCCACAAAGTAATAGTCATTAGCCTATGAGTTGTACTTGGGGTTCGACTCTATGTGAAGGAGGATGCAAGGACATCCAAAAATTCGGAACTTTGCAATTGATGGCTTGTGATTGTACAAAATTTCATATGTGGTCTTCATTTGGGCTTTGTTGATCAGAACACGATTCTGGACGTAGCAGGCAGTGTTGATCGCCTTTGCCCAAAAGAAGACCGAAAGTTTAGAATCACATAGCATCGTCCTTGCAACGTCTATTTGAGTATAATTCTGCCGTTCAGCAACACCATCTTGCCGAGGAGTTCGAACGGCACTATACTGACACAGTATACCCTTGTCGGCTCATAAATGATCCAGAATAGTGTTCTCAAATTCCGTGTCATTATCAGTTCTGAGCACCTTCACTTTCTCATTAGTTTGATTCTCAATCATTACAATAAACTTCTTGATCAGATCAGCGATCCCGCTCTTGTTGGATAAGAAGAAAACCCATGTGAACTGTGAGTAGTCATCTATCACAACCAGGCAATAAGAGCTCTTGTTGATGCTGAGAACATTGATAAGACCAAATAAATCCATGTGAAACAATTGGAGAATTTTGCTGATTGAGTTGATAGTCTTTGGCAAATGGGGCTTGTGGTGATGTTTATCTTGAGCGCACGCCACACATTTTTCAAAAGTGATAAAGTCTTTGACCGGAAGGCCACGCACAATCTTGTTTTAGCAAGACGATTCAGGTTCTTGGTGTTAGCATGGCCAAGAGGACGGTGCCAAAGTATGGCATTGTGTTCTGAGACTTTGCAGAAGAGACATGTAACTTGCTCCGGGATATTATAATTCATGTTGATGATGTATGCATGTCCATCCCTCTTCGATTTCACCAAGATCCAATCTTTAGGGATAATGATTCCAGGATTCAAGATAAGGCACTCTTTGACAGTGAAGTGTGTTGAATAGCCTTTGTCGTAGATCTGTGAGACACTCAATAAACTGCGCTTTAACTCGGAAGCATAGTTGACGTTCTCAAATCTAAGCACTCTATTTGTGATAGTTCCTTTCTTGGTGATCTTCCTGCCTTCTACTCTCGTGAAGGAAACATAGCCCCACTTAAAATTATGAATATCATGCAATTAGGAAATGTCTCATGTCATGTGGTTGGAACATCCATTGTCGACATACCAGGGTCTGACGACATTCCTCCGTAGTTGCTCCAGCTCGATACACGGGATTAATTAGTTTTTCGAACCCAGGTCATTGAAACAGTGGGTTTTCCCTTTTTATCAACAAAAATATATTTTTCACTTTTTGAATTTGATTCATTACCAGATGCACATACAAAAGACTGAGTTGATTGGACATTTAAATAATTGGGCACCCATTGATATTTAGGATTAGAAACATTTACAGGTGATTTGGAAAAAAAAATATTTTGATCGTTTGGGTTTTCGTCTAAGATTAGCTGAAGACCCAGACGAAGACTTTGACGGATCCGATCTTGGCTTAGCCACGTTCGGTTTCGCGAAAGTACCTACTGTATTTTCATGAAAAACTGTTTATTCTTTTCAAGCTCAGCCCGTTTTCTGTCTTTATTGACATTCCAATCACCATCACGAGAATGAGGTCTCAAGAATTTTCTAATAAGATATCTTCCTCGTGAATTGTTCTATCTTCTCTATGCATAAAAAGGAACAAATGCCCGATTTGGACAATTGCGAGCAATATGACCAGCAGTTCCACAGTAAAAGCATGTCTGTTTTTTAGCATAAAAATTGGTACCACTCTTTTCTGGTCTAGTGTTCTTATTGACTCCCTTACTCTTCCTACAATTGCATGTGCAAGATTCAGATTATGTGACAGGTGTAGGTGGAGTGTATGTGCTAGTAACAGGAACATCATATTTATCAAACACATCACCACACTTATCAAAAACTTCTGAATCATCAGACTTTGACACATCAGTTTTAGAATTAGAAACAAAAACATCATTGTTTAAAACAGACACATTAGATTTTGAAACAAGATTATCATTAGAAAAACTCTCTTCAGAAGCCTGCTTGCCTTGACTTAAAGGTGAATCTGCATAGGAAGTAGAAATGTTAGTATCCTTTTCCCTAGCATTACTCTCTGGCACAGGTACAACAGGTTTGCCATACACAAGATATTCCTCTCTGTCTATTTCTTCCTAGGTCATATAACAATATAATTTTGATTAAATGGAGGAGGGACACTCTCATACCCTAGACCTACCCGCTTCTTGTCTTTTCATCTCATTTGTTTCTCTATTATGGTTGCAACTCTCTCACTTGACACATCAACGTTTTTGAAATTAAAATCAGCATTTTCAAATCGAGTTTTTAATGTGTCAAGCTCGTCAGTCAAAATAGCAAGTTCTTTCTCGATAAAATTGTAGTTCTCATAGTTGTTGCTATACTCTTTTTGTAGTTTCCTAAAGTCCTGAGTCTTAATCTCTAGTTGTTCTTTTAGTGGTCTTTTGCCCTTCCTAAGGGTATAACCTTCGTACTTAAGGTCCTCATTCTCTATACGCAATAATTCGATTTGTTCACTTAAAAATTTAACAGTATCTATGTGTGTTTGAGAACAAGAAATTTAAGTGACCTCCTCTTTCTCAGGCTCATGGGTAGTGGATACCATGAAGGCAAACTGTAATTCCATCATCTCTTCTTCAGGATCCTCTACAACACTCTCCTCGGTGACTTCACTAATCTAGGCCAAATGTGCATTTTTAGGTCCTGAAATATTTAAGGCTTGAATTTCATCTTCCCAATCAAATGACTGAGTTACCACTGCCAGATTTGCAGTCTTCTTATTTGCCGCAGCTCCCCTGTTATTTCCAATCGAGACCATTGTTGTTTCATTATTTACACTTCTATCAGGCTTCAGACAATCACGAGCAAAGTGACCAAGCTCATGGCAGTTGAAGCAACTCAACTTTCCTTTTTTGAATCCAACCTTCTTCTCTGTATTTATGCCCCAATTGTTTTTCCCTATTTTCTTGGCAAACTGTTTAGCTCTAAAATCCGCCATACCAATTTTCTAGGTAATGTCCATTTCGTCCACATCCTCAGGGTGAATCTGATCAAGATCTGCGAAAGAAATCTGAGGGGGGAATTATCTATCCACAAAGGCATTGTAGCAATTTACTAGGCCAGAGGCTAGGGCCATGTTCTCTTCAGCTTCTTTGGGAGCAGAGGTGGTAATAGTAGCTGTGGAGGATGAGGCTGCATTTGGATATGGCATGGATGGTGGAACAACATGGGATGATGGTTTTGTTACAAAAAAATCTTGACTTTGTGGAGCAGTAAAGGATGAAAAGGCATTGTTTGAAGAAATCCCCAGATTAACAGTCGAGTAGTAGCTCACATGGTTAATTTCCCTTTGCTTGTCATCAAGATCACATGCTTTAATGATTGCCATTGTTTCTGCAAGACTGAGTCGGTGGAGATCCTTTGTCTTCTTTATAATAAAGACATTCATATCCCATGACTTAGAAATAGAATTCAGTAGTTTCTTGTTAATCTCAGATCTTGGAACATGAATTTTTGTTGTGCTCATTTCGGTGGTAAGAGTAATAAATCGATGTAGTTGAGCCTCTAATGATTCTCCAAGAATATTATTAAACATATTGAACTTCTGTCTGAGAAAATCTTGTCGGCTTTGCTTCATGTCTTCATTTCCCTCATAAACTTCAATCAGTGCCTCCCACAAAGCTTTGGCTGAGTCATACTCCCTAAATCCTTGTGCAATTTCCGGAGATAAGGCCATTGTAAGTGTTGCGAGAGCCTTTTCTTGCTGTTCAATTTTCTCAAAATCCGCATCTATGTAATTTGCAAAATCTTTGTTGATAATGGTTCCATTTGCAAGAGTGTTAATGATTCAAACTAGACCCTTCAGATTACTATGCCAAATTTTAAAATCCTTGATTTTGATGTATTTCTCCATTCTGTACTTCCATTCAGGAAATCCTTCAGCTGACAGAAGACTGGGATTCTTGTGGTAGTTCCCATGATTGAGTCCAACTCCTAATGAACTGACATGTTTTGTGATTCTGTTTTTATGATTTTCTTTTTTTTTTAATTTTCTTAATTGATTGAAAACAGAACTTGTAAAGAAAGCATAACCGAAAAGAGGTTTACAACCGAAAACAAGGTTTATGGCTAAGGAGGATTTACGGCCAAAAAGTTTTTACGGTCGTACACGGGTTTGTGGTTGAGAGCAGTTTACGGCTTATAGCAGTTTACAATCGAAAACAAGGGTTAACTGTCGAAGAAAGCACGTTTGCACAAGTCAAAAATGGTTTACTGCCGTAAAAACAATGATGTTTATGGTCGAAAAAAAGTTTACAGTCGTAAACTGATGAACAATTTACAGCCGAAAACGCCCAGAAAATGATGAACACAGCTGATTTCGAGAAGATCTTCAATCCCTCTGAGCTTGAAATCACGATCAACAGTAGAAACTCAGTAACAAATCTCTAATTATCTCGAAAATGAAAAAACACTCCAAACGAAAACACAACTTGATCAGTTTTGAAACTAGTATGGCTCTGATACCAATTGTAAGTCCCCAAATCTGGAACCAGCTAGTGATCAAACACAAGAACAAGCTATAATCAGTAAGAATAAGAAGGAGTAGAATAAATAGTGATCCAAGTTGCACAGATTTGTATTAGGCCGTAAACGTCAGGTATAGTAGAATACACACATACAACCATTAACTACTCTGACAAGACTGACACATTGTAACGACGTAAATTTCAAACTAATTTTTCACGTTTTAAAAACACACTTTCATTCATAATTGTTGTAAAAATGTCATTGTATCACATAACAATCCATACAGCACATCCCAAGATCATAACATATAAAACTCCTCATATGTGTGTACTGATCTGGCCGGCGCCTTCCTGCGATCCTCACTGGTACCTGAAACACATCACACAACACTGTAAGCATAAATGCTTAGCGAGTTCCCCAAAATACCACATACAAGACATATGCCTTTCTAGGCCATAACTCTGTGGAACCTTCCGGTCCAAGTGTCTCAGGGGACTTCCGTCCCAAATCCCGTTAGACCTTCCGGTCTTACCCGCACCGACCTTCCGGTCCATACCTATTAACCTTCCGGTCGATGTCCTCTTCACCTTCCGGTCCATGTCATCTTGACCTTCCAGTCCATATCATACATAGAATTCATAACACATACATATGACATATCAACATATAGCACATATATCTAATAGCATATATGACCTTCCGGTCACACTTAGGTACCCTTCCAGGTACAGTATAGTGAGAAGACTCACCTCGGTATCTTGGGTAGTCTCACACTCGATCACACTGGTCTAGCCCCGCGTACAGAGAAGGTACGCTCCAAAATAGCCTCTTCTTCTCTTCCACCACCTTGAAATGACACTTAGAAGCTTACAATACCAACACTCTAGCTAGAAACGAAGGAGGGCACTCTTTTAGAGTTCCACTCTCTAGAGTGGAGGCTAATGTCAAGGCCATAGCATTCCTTTTATAGTGCACAAGCCCCAAATTAGGGTTTACACCTAGGCTCGCTACGCCCGGTGTACCCGGGTGAGTCCGCGTCCAAAATAAGTGCACGAGTACGCGCAACGTACTCCTTAGTATGCCCAGCGTACTCACAAGCCTAACATTTCACTTAAGAGACTTAATTTCACAACTTGGGAAAGGAGAAGGGTTAAATGGCTTTACTTGAATTTCGGGATGTTACATTTCTCCCCCACTAGAATCAGACTTCACCCTCGAAGTCTCATGCCGAAAACAATTCCAGATGCTGCTCCCGCATCTCCGACTCCGGCTCCCAAGTCAGCTCGGACCCCCATTGATGTTGCCACCGGACCTGAACCAGGGGAACCTCCTTGTTCCTCAGAACCTTGATCTTCTGATCCAAGATTGCGATCGGCCTCTCAACATCATTTAGATTCGTGTCCACCTGGATATCCTCCAATGGTACCGCTGTCGACTCGTCGGCTATACACTTCCTCAGCTGAGACATGTGGAAGGCATCATGAATCTGGCTCAACTCCGCAGGTAGCTCTAAACAATATACCACCCTGCCCACCATCATGATCACCCTAAACGGCCCAATATATCGAGGCCCTAACTTGCCCCCCTTCCTGAATCGAATCACTCCTTTCCAAGGAGACACACTTAGGAGTACAAAATCCGCAACCTGAAACTCGAGCTCGGACCGTCGCCTATCCGCGAAACTTTTCTGGCGACTCTGAGGTGTCAACAATCTCTGTCTGGCCAACTGTATCTACTATGTCGTCTGAAGCACTATCTTTGTGTTTCCCATCACTCGCTGCCCTACCTCTCCTCAATAGATGGGAGACCGACACCTACTCCCATACAACAACTCAAAGGGAGGCATACCAATGCTCGAATGGTGGCTGTTGTTATAAGAAAACTCAGCCAATGATAGATACGTGTCCCAACTCCCTCCGAAGTCCAACACACATGCCCGAAGCATGTCTTCGAGCGTATGCATCGTCCGTTCACTCTGTCCGTCCGTCTGTGGGTGGTAAGCGATACTAAAATGCAGCCTCGTGCCCAACTCCTCGTGGAACTTCTTCCAGAACCTGGAAGTAAAACGTACATCCTGATCTGATACAATCGAGATCGACACTCTATGCTGCGATACCACCTCTCTCACATACAACTCTGCCAGCCTCTCAACAGAAAAGCTCTCACTCATAGCAAGAAAATGCGCACTCTTCGTCAGCCGGTCGACGATCACCCAAATTGCATCGACACCCCTTGCGGTCCTTGGCAATTTGGTGATGAAATCCATCGAAATCTGTTCCCACTTCCACTGGGGTACCTTGAGCGGCTGCAACTTTCCATGTGGGCGCTGGTGCTCGGTCTTAACCCTGCGACAAGTCAAGCACCTCTCGACAAACCACGCGACATCCCTCTTCATACAGGGCGACCAATAATCTTTCTTCAGGTCCAAATACATCTTAGTGGCCCCGAGATGGATCGAGAACCTCGATCTATGCACCTCCTCCATCAAAATGGTACGTGCCCCGCCTGTATATGGCACCCAAATCCGACCTTGAAAGGTCATTAGCCCTCGACTATCGATAACAAACCCAGGTACCTGTGCAATCACCCGCTCCCTCTTGCGGTTCTCCGGTCTCACGGCCTCAGCCTAGGCATCCCGAATGGTGTCCAACACCGGAGTCATCATTGTCAATCTCATACAAGTGCCTCGAATCGGGGCACTCTCCGCCCTTCGGCTCGGTGCATCAGCTACAACATTAGCTTTGCCCGGGTGGTACAGGATCTCACAATCGTAATCCTTTACCACATCCATCCATCTCCTCTGTCGCATATTCAGGTTGTGATAAACCATCAGATACTTCAAACTCTTATGGTCTGTGTATAAGGTACACCGAACCCCATACAAATAGTGATGCCAGATCTTGAGGGCGAAGACCATAACCCCTAACTCCAGATCGTGGGTGGGATATCTCATCTCATGAGGCTTTAGCTGCCTCGATGCATATGCTATCACATTCCCCATCTGCACAAGTACTGCACCCAACATTGGGGCTTTGCATAATCTCTGGCGAAGTGTGTCGAATGAGGCCTGCTGCTCCGAGCCCTAACTAAAAACCACACCCTTCCCGGTCAGCCTGGTGAGAGGAACAACAATCCTGGAGAAGTCCTTGATAAATCTCCGATAACAACCTGTCAATCCCAGAAAACTCCTAATATCTGAAGGGGATCTCGGCACCTCCCAACTCATCATCGCCTTAATCTTGGCCGGATCGACCAATATCCCATCCTGGTTGATGAGGTGTCCTAAGAACTGGACCTCTCGTAACCAGAAATCACACTTGGAGAATTTGGTGTAAAGCCTCTCCGTCCTCAATACCCCGAGAATCTCTCTCATATGCTCCTCATGCTGCTCTCTAGATCTCGAATACACCAAAATATCATCAATGAACACGATGACCGACCGATCCAGCATCGGCCTGCACACCCTATTCATGAGATCCATGAATGATGTCGGTGCATTGGTGAGCCCAAAAGGCATCACCACGAACTCGTAATGCCCATAACGAGTTCTGAACGCCGTCTTCTGGATATCTTCATTCCGAACCCTCATCTGATGATATCCCGACCTCAAGTCTATCTTGGAGAACCAATATGCCTCCTGCAACTGCTCAAACAGATCGTCGATCCTTGGTAACGGATAACGGTTCTTGACCGTAAACTTGTTCAACTCCCGGTAATCAATGCACATCTGGTGTGAACCATCCTTTTTCTTGACAAAAAGGATCGGTGCTCCCCAAGGTGAGCTACTCGGTCGAATAAACCCTTTCCCCAGCAACTCCTAAAGCTGAGAGGATAGCTCCTACATCTCTGGCGGCGTAAGGCGATAAGGCGCTTTGGCGATAGGTGTTGTTGCCGAAACCAAATTAATGCGGAACTCTACCTGCCTCTCGGGAGGCACACCCGACAACTCCTCGGGAAAAACATCCGGGAACTCTCGCACTATCGCAACGTCATCCGCCGAACTTGGCCTCCCAATGGCCTCTCGTGCGTCCATCACGTAGGCTACAAACCCATTGCAGCCCTGCTGTAACTCTGTCTCGCTCTGGCAGCCGAACAGAACGCTGACCCACATCGGGTACCCTCATTGTACACCGTAAGTACTCCCCCACTAGGGTCTCGTATCGTCACCAACTGTCGCTCGAAGTGTATCACGACCCCAAATCGGCTCAAAAAATCCATGCCCACTATGAAACACACGTCCCCCATCGCTATTGGGACCAGATCTATCGGGAACTCAACACCGAAGATCTCGAGTACACATCCTAGTATCACCTCCTTAGCATACACTGCTCGCTCGTCAGCTATGGAAACTTGCAGAGGTCGACTCAACGCCTTTCATCGGCTACTGATGTGCCGACTAAACGCTATCAACACAAAAGATCGACTCGCACCCGAGTCAAATAATACTAAGGCAGGTACATAACTCACAAGAAAAGTATCTACGCATATCATTATATAAGCACAACATCTTAACTCAACATAAATAAATAAAGGATACATACCAGCCACAACATCGGGCGCTGCACGGATCTCCTCCGCTGTCAGCTGGAAAGCTCTCCCACGAACTCAGTTCCTCAGCCTTCACTTGCCGAACCTCAGTAACCCTAGCAGCAGGTGCAGATCCCTATGTTGGTCCCTGATGTAAGTGCGGGCACTCGGCCTTCCGATGGACAGTCTGGTTGCAATGAAAGCAAACCATAAATCCCTTGGGGCAATCCTTGGCGATATGCCCCTGCTTGCCACATTTGTAGCATGCACCTGATCGACAGACCCCATCATGTCCCTTGCCACACTTTCCGCAAGTGCGGCCCTTTTGGCCTCAATATCTCGTATCAACGGACTTGGTCTGCTTGGCTGCCAGCTGAGACAATGCCGACCGCCGATCTATCCTCTAGGACTCGGCCTCCTCCCTGGCCTAAGTCTCCAACTCAATCTCCCTCTTCTGGACATTTGCCACTTGTAACGACGTAAATTTCAAAACATTTTTTCACGTTTTAAAAAAACACTTTCATTCATAATTGTTATTAAAATGTCATTGTATCACATAAAAATCCATAACACCACATCCCAAGATCATAAAATATAAAACTCCTCATATGTGTGTATTGATCAAGCCGGCGCCTTCCCGCGATCCTCACTGGTACCTGAAACACATCACACAACATTGTAAGCATAAATGCTTAGTGAGTTCCCCAAAATACCACATACAACACATACGCCTTTCCAGGCCATAACTCAGTGGAACCATCAGTGTCTTGGGGGACTTCCGTCCCGAATCCCGGTACACCTTCCGGTCCTACCCGTACCGACCTTCTGGTCCGTACCTCCTGACCTTCCGGTACATGTCCTCTTGACCTTCCGGTCCATATCATCTTGACCTTCCGGTTCATATCATACATAGCATTCATAACACATACATATCACATATCAGCATATAGCACATATATCTCATAGCATATAAGACCTTCCGGTCACACTTAGGTACCCTTCTAGGTACAATATAGTGAGAAGACTCACCTCAGTATCTCAGGTAGTCTCGCACTCGATTACATTGGTCTAGCCCCCGCCTAAACACATAGCAATACTCTCAAATGAATAACGGCTCTCAAAGGCTAGATTAAATCCATTCTATAATTTCCACAGAAGGGTGAGACACCATTTTAACACTCCCTGAGCCAAAAGTCCAAAGGTTGACCAAAACCCTAAAAGTCAACGAAAGTCAACAGAAGGTATTATGTGGTGCGTACCTTCTCTGTACGCGGGGCGTACGCCAGCGAACCACAATCAGGGCCTCAACCCCTTACGCTGCGCGTACTGAGAGTTACGTCCAATGTAAGTCCCAGTTCAGCCATTTCTTATATTTTGGTCTTAAACGGTTAAGATACTTCTTCAACTTCCAGATCTGACTCTCTTACAAATTCTTATTCCATAAAGTCAGAACCTTTAAGCCTTTGTATGGCTGTAAAGGTCCATACACCCTCAAACCTCTTTCCTTTTTCCCTCCAAAGGTCTAGATCTCATGCATGGCTCCATATTTACGTCCTAGATTGCATTTTTATGAACACACAACACTTATAGTCCTGAAATATGATAGATCTAGGCCAATGGAGACCATTTGCTCATAAAGTATCCATCTTGGGACCAAAAACCCTAGAAATTGGTCCAAGAAGCACACAACACAAATAATAAGACAAGATTTGAGCTTTTTACCTGAGGAATAAGGTCCAACCTCTGAAAAGCTCATATCTATTCTTTTCCACAAGCTTCTAGCATCCAAAATAGCCTCTTCTTCTCTTCCACCACCTTGAAATGACACTTACAAGCTTAGAATACCAACACTCTAGCTATAAACAAAGGAGGGCACTCTTTTAGGGTTTCACTCTCTGGAATTAAGGCTTAGGTCAAGGCGAAAGCATTCCTTTAGAGTTCACAAACCCCAAATTAGGGTTTACACCTGGGCTCGCTACGCTCAGCGTAACCCTGGGTACGCTCAACGTACCCAAGCGAGTCTGCGTCCAAAATAAGCACACGAGTATGCGCAGCGTACTCTTTATTACGCCCGACGTACTCCTTAGTACGCCCGGCATACTCACAAGCCTAATATTTCGCTTAAGGGACTTAATTTCACAACTTGGGGAAGGAGAAGGGTTAAATGGCTTTACTTGAATTTCGGGATGTTACACACATATTTATAGCGTACAGTGAACCATAAACAGTTCACGGCTGCAAACATCCTTGCAGCCACAAACACCATCTAAACCGAAAACACCCCATACAACCCATACAAAAACTTACAAGACCTATACAAATGGATGCCTAGCCCGAACCAACAAAATATGACCTAACAGATGTTTGCCTGGTGTATGGAGAAAATACGAAAAGTGATTTGTTGGGATATGCTGACTTTCATTATGGTATGACTTGTTGAAGCGCATGTCACGAACGTTCTACATTTTCACTTTATTCAGATGTCCCATCAGTTGGAAGTCAACGTTACAAGATACCGTTGCTTTGTCAATAACTGAATCCGAGTACATGTCCATGACGGAAGGAATAAAGGAGGATATATGGTTGCAAGGGCTTATTTAGAGTCTTGGTCTGAAGGTGGAGAAACATGTCTTGTATTGTGACAGTCAAAGTGCTTTGAGTCTTGCAAAGAATCTTGTGTATCATGAGAAGACGAAGCACATTGACGTCATGCTGAATTTCATTCAGGATATTCTGGAAGGAGACAAGTTTTCAATACTGAAGATTGATACCAAGGTCAACCCAGCAGATATGTTAAGAAAGTCATTGCTCATGGAGAAGTTCAAGCTTTTCTTGCACTTGGTTGATGTTTGTAGGAGGTAGGTCCGTTCGGGGACGAATGGCAGGAAGGAAGAGGAAGTTCTTGTTCGTGGTGGAGTTCAGAGGATGCTCAAGTCAAGGTGGAGATTGTTAAATGTGACTCAAGCATTTGGTGCATTTGGATCATGTTCATGAAGCATTTAGAGCACTTGGACCTCAATGGAGCACTTGGGGTTCATGGAGCATGTGACAAAGGAACAAATCTTCTAAGAGAGGAATGGATCATTAGACAAAGTGACTGATCAAGTGTCAAAGGAATGGATCGTGTACAAGGGGGTTTGGAGCACCTAGAAGGAGTCTGGAGCACTTGGAAGAGGTTTGGATCAACAAGGGGTCCTTGTTGAGCCACATGATGAAGAGATGGGTCAAGAGGGATGCTCTTGATCCATCTTGTTTTCATGTTGAGCCATGCACGACCTTGTTGAGCCATGCATGTGCCTGTTGCTCACGATGATGTTGTTGCTCCTAGATTGATGTTGTGCGCCATACTTGATGCTCTTGCGCCATTTAGATCCCTGTTGCGCTAACTAGGGTTGCTATTGAGCCATGAAGAACCTATTGCGCCATCATGGACGATATTGGTACATGATGCGCCATATTGATTCCTTTGTTGTGCCATGTTGATCCAAGTATGCCTAGAAGATGATAATGCTCAAGAATGTTCCAAAAGATGTTGCATGGCGGATTATGATGGGTTGACACCCTTCATGGGCCTATGGGCCAATGGGCTTGGCCCATTAGGGTTTTAGGTCTGATCCCTCAAGGATAAATAGGGATGTACGCTAGGTCATTTAGTATCTTGAATTCTAGAGTGATAGACGAATCTCTGTATAATTGTACTTGTATCCTCTGTGTTGATAGCTCTAAAATAAAAGACTACTCTCCTCCTGATTGTGGATATAGGTCACCTTGACCGAACCACATAAATATTGTGTCTTGTGTGCTTTTGATTTTCTTAGTTATCCACTTTACTTCCCAACTATATATATATATATATATATATATATATATATATATATATATATATATATATATATATATATATATATATATATATATATATATATATCACAAAGATAACAGATCAGTAACTTGTAACAAAAGTAATTTCTCACTGCTGTGAGAAGCTAGTCAGCGCTGATGAAAATGTAAGTATGATAAATGTCTGACTCATTAGATTATAAGATTTGACCTTACATGGTATTTGAGCATCAGATTGGGATGAATGGGATATCAAGGAACATGAAGGTTGTGGAATTGGACGTAAATGGAAGGAAACTTATTGAGAAATCTGAGACGATGATTGTGGCGGATGACAGGAAGGTTGCAATTTATTTTTGTTGTTACAAAACATAATGTAAGCTATTATTTTTATTATTTTTCTATAATTTTTGCTAGCATAAAATTTTAAGTAATAAAATATTTGGAAATTTGGTAGAGAAAAGGAATATGTGTTGTATATGAAAACTGAGTAAAAGTTGGAGGAAATGTTATCCAATATTCTCGTTGACTTGGACGATGGTTCACACGAACTCCGTCAACTCTACGACATTAATGAGACCCGATCCCATTACCAATCATACATTCATGCACTGTAGGCCGTAGGTTCTTCCTAATTCGTGCATAACTATTTTCTCAAAATTCCGTTAAAAAATCACTCACATTCAAATTTTTTTTCAATGATGTACATTTTCATACTTGGTCCACAGTTCAATCAATTTGCGGGCGTGTCTATATCATACAAAGAAAAAGGTTCATCGTTGAAATACTCTAGATGAAGAGATGATCATACATTATATGATAAACAATCTTATAAACTAATAAGAAATCAGCCTAGATCCAATAACCTTGTAATTTTTTATATTCCTCTTATTTGTTCTAATAAATAAAGATTTTTTTGATACGTTATATTTTCTTTAATTTTATCACATGTTATTTTTTTTTTTATTATTTTAAGTTCATTTTTATTCAACATGACATTTTATGATTTTTCCATTTTAAAAAAATTCCACATATTATTTAAATACAATAATAAATAAATGCATATCATTTTCATCAATGGATTTTCCTTCTAATTTCACAATTATTATATTAAAACATCATTAGTTTTTTTATTTATTTATCTAAATTATTTGTTTAAATTTAAAAAAGAAAAAAAATACTTTAATTTTTATAATTTTATACTTTATTTTTTCTTATAAATTAAGATTTCTCAAATGTTTACAATTTTATATTTATTTTTTATTTTTTAAATAAAACCATATAATACGAGGGTCTTCTACCTAATTTTTGTAATAAGAAAGTTTAGCCACTAAAAAGACAAATAATGAGTGGGTAATATATCACCAAACTACCTGGTTTAAAAACTCAAATAACGTGTTTAAAAATCATTTTGAATTAACAATTTATAGCTTATATAAAATGAATTTTGAGAATTTTTTGTTTTTTTTGGACAAAATCTCATAAATGCTCCCTGTGGTTTTCCGAAATGTAGGATATAGCTCATAATTTGAAACATCTCATAGTTGGTCGGTATGATTTTAAAACTTTTAAAAAATAATCAATCACCCGCATTAAAAGACTAATGTAAATTTTTGTATGATTAATTTTAACTAAACCTTTAAAAAAAGAAAATATAAATAAGCCTATTTTAGGTCTCTCTCTCTCTCTCTCTCTCTCTCTCTCTCTCTATATATATATATATATATATATATATATATATATATATATATATATATTGTTTGCATATTTCTCCAGGATATAGAAAGAAGCAAATAACATCTTTACGCTATATCATAACTCTCCTTTATTTCTCTTTACCTCCCAATTTTGATTATCTTAAAAACAAGAAAAAAAAGAATCGACTGGAAAACAGAGGGATAACAAGAATTTCATTAGACATATATTTCTTGAGGCTTGACACATGAAACAAGAATTTCATTAGAGATATATTTCTTGAGGCTTGACACATGAAAGGTGTTATATATGTCGTTTAGTTCTTTAGGTAGCTTGGGCTAAGACGCAACAAGATTAATTCTTACAAGAATTTCGAAATGTCTTTTGTGTCGTTGTTTTAACTTGCCTCGTTCTCCATACCGCATGATTTCCTTTAAAAGAGGAGACATTTAAAATTACATGGTCTCTGACTTGAATTCGAAAGGCTTGTGTCTGACGTTACCATCATTCACTTGATGTTCATGTTAAGACTTTAATCGTTCCTTGGTTTGCACAATATTTTATGTAATATTTTGAATGATTTTTGGGACAGTAAGCAATGTGTCACTAGCATATTCTCAGTTCAGTTATGTATCTCGAACCATTGCTATGTGTATTGGGGATTGACACTTTCCTCCGTGCATAACATCTAACGATGTGACTTTTTTGCTGATGCAATAACTATTGTTGTAGGAAAACTCGATTAATGACAAATGAGTATCATATGTTTTTCCATAATTTGTCATGCAGGCTCAAAGCATATTACCCAAGGTTTGGATGGTTCTGACCATTAAGAATGATAAGTTGTGTTCATGCCCATAAGTACCCCTAACGCTTTTATGTCGTGATATTCAATATTATGAGGTGATTCTACCATCTCTATTAGAGACACCAGTAATCAACAACTCGTGTAGTTTGATGATTTCCTTGAGACATGTCTTTGTCAGCTTTCCATTTTATTTGCCTCATTGATTTGTAGGAAAGTGAGCGAACTTAGTGAGTCAATCGAATACTACCTAATTAGTGTTGAAGCCACTATGCGTTTTGGGTAGTTTTGTAACAAAGACAATTAAGTTCTGTTCTGACATCTACTTGAGTATTTCTGAGTGTTGGAGAAACCCCGAAGGCTCTCGGTGTTTTTCCTTGACTCTTTAGAGTAAGCCAGGCATTTTCCCATACAAGTGGCAACTTTAGCTTTCTTGTTAGGCCACTAATATAGTTTTTTCAAATCTAAGCACATGTTGTTAGAGCTCAATTGATTGAGTACCTGAATTTGCGAAATCCGCCAAGCTAAGCTTATGATGTCACTGAATTTGGATGTCCAGATTCATTTCATGAAGTATTGTGTTCCGTCACTCCCAAGCTCGAATTGCTTATTTATTACCCATAAAGTTTCACTCGTGCTGTTTTCCAATTTTAGAAACTCAAGTGAGCTTTTTGAATCTGTGCATTATGGTTGGAATGGATAGTCATTAGTAAAGTTAATTCTCGAAGGCTTTAACTTGTTCTTTTTGGATGAAGGCATCTACTACAGCATTAGCCTTGCCAGAATTTTAACGAATGTGACATTCGTAATCATTCAACAGTTTCTTACATCTTTGTTTCCTCATGTTGATTTCTCTTTGGTTAAAGAGGTGTTGTAGACTTTTTGTGATTCGTGAAGGTGGTGCACTTTGTACCGTACAAGTAATGTATCCAAATCTTTAAGGAAAAAATTAAATCTCCCAACTTAAGTTCGTAGGAAGTGTAGTTGTTCTCGTTCATTTTAAGTTGTCTTAATGCGTAGGAAATAACCATGTCTCTTGGCATCAATACGCATCCAATCGTTAATGTGACACATTGCAATACACGAAAAGGTCATATGTTCTTTTCAGAAGGGATAAGATTGGTTTGTTACTCGATATGTGTTTTAACTTTTGGAACACAACCACTTGTTTGTCATCCCATTCGAGCTTCGTGTCTTTTTGTGAGGAGTTTGGCTAACATAGAGAAGTTCTCAATGAATCTACGATAATAACCAGCATGGCCCAAGAATTGGCACACATTTGTTGGCATCTTTGGTGCTTCCCAATTTTGTCTTGCTTCAAGCATGGAATGGTCGACATTGATCGCTTTGGTTCTTAGCAAAAGCCTTAGAAATTGTACTTCTTTAATAAAATAACTCACACATAGAGAATTCGTGTCCCTCCTTGGTTCATGAGTATATCAGTTTATTATTGATATATACAATCATGAATTTATTTCGAAAGGCATAACTAGGAATTCTAAATTATCATACTGAGTCCTAAATACGATCTTCAACATATCTCTTTGCAATTTCATGAGCTGATGATATCCTGACCTTATATCTATCTTGGAGTTGTTCTCAGATCCTTGTAACTAATTGAACATATCACTGATTCTTGGGAGCGGTTAACGACTCTTGATCGTTAATTCGTTCATATTCTAATAATTGATACACATTCGAAAGGATCTTTCCTTTTTCTTAACAAACATAATTGATAATCTTGAAGGTGAGAAACTTGTTTTGAACAAACCTTTTGTCAAGAAGTTCTTGTAGTTTGTTAAATAGTTCCCGCATCTCTGATGTACTCACTGATAAGGAGAGTTTTCTACTAGTGCTGCTTAATGCATTAAGTCGTTTTGAAACTCGACATGACGAAATGGTGGTATTCTAGGTAGTTCTTAAGGTAGTACATCAGCATAGCATGCATATATGTGGTATGGATTTGATCACCTTGTTCTTTTTATCTACAATATGTGTCAAGAGTGTGCAATGCTTATTGTTTAGATACTTCTAAGCTTTCATGTAAGAGATGAGTTTGAGGTTTCGTCCTTACTCATATCCATAAGTGACCAGGGTTCCTTTATCATTGAAGGGGAGTTGTACATCATTTTTGTGGCACAATAACGTAGGTTGACATAGAGAAAATCAATGGTGACAACTGGCAAAGTTGGAGTCAAGCAAAGTCTAAAGATATATTATGTATAAGTGAAACCACATCTTAACCTTGTTGAAATGGATCATATGTAGTCAAAAGGCATCATTTGTATAAGTAAATATATGCCTTGAAAACCATGTGTTAATGAAATATTGAAAGTTGAGACAATCAACATAAGACCACATAAGACAAAACAAGATAAAAACAATTCAACACAAGTCAAATAGACAAGTCTAAAAGCATAAAATGATATTTCACTTAAGGGATTTCGGTTTTAGGAATCAAGAACAAAAGGGTTTTCAGTTTTGTGGGGGGCAAGATACCAAGATATGGCCGAAATTTCAAGCCTAAGGGCCACTAGAACCGAAATCACAAACCTAGGGACCACTACGACCGAAATCACCCTTTCTTGGGTGATAGAAAACCGAAATCAAGGTGACTTCAGTCATAGCTTGGCCGAAATCCTCAGACTTAATCCACTTGGACCACTAGTGTTGCAACTTGATTGGTGGATTAGCTTTCCCTATGAGATAATTACAATTACCAAGGCATATATCACCTCACCTTCACTCCCTTTATCAATATATATAATTGAATTCACCATTCCATTTCTGTATTTTACACTTCAATACGTTCTAGTTAAACCTTTTCACCACATATTCTCTCAAAATATCAAGCTCATTTCTCTCCAATTTAACTTTCAAACATTTCTAGTAAACAAGTTCATCAAGATAGTTCCTAAATATTTGTTGTAAGTACTTTTTATTATATAGCGTTTTACAACGTATTCTTAATAGTTTAACTAAATTACACACATTATCATGGGCTTAAACTCATAGGATTCAAACACCACCACATACTCTAACTCGAAGATCATCGTTTTCACCTGGTTTTCCACCCGCAAACAACCATAAGGTGAGTACATACCCTATATTTTTCAAGACTTTTTCTATGTTTTAGGGCGGGGGGGGGGGGGATACAAGTAACGCACAAGAAAATTTACGTTAACACGCAAAACTTCAAATATGTTATTTTACTATTTTTACGAAAAGTGTTAAAAACATGAAACAACTTTACTACTAACTTCGTATATTTTTACATACAACATTTTTATAAAAACGTAAAGATATTGTAACACCTAAATTTCAAGGCTAAAAATTTCATTTTTAATATAAGAAAAACACTTATTAACTTCGTCCTAAACATTAAAAACATTTAATATAAAATAAATATCAGAGTCTAATCCTAAAGATCACATAATGCGAATAAAATGGGTAAACGTATTGCAATTGTGTCGAGCTCCTTTTTATGAAAACTGAGGGTACCTGAAACCAAACTGTAAACCGTAAGCACGAAGCTTAGTGAGTTCCCCAAATACCATATAGCATACATATCAATTGGGCCATACATACCATGAATACTGTGAGCCATACAAATCAATTGTATATCAAATAAGGTACTATGTGTCCCACATAGCCTTGTTGTTATGCCACAATACGCCACGTGGTTTTCCTTGCCAAGTCGGGGGCCACCCCCTGGTTCTTACACACAACTACCAGGAGCCGCCTCCTGGTTTTCCATGCAAGTATCACAAAGACAACTAGCATACATACTACTATACTTAGCTAATGAGCATACAGTGTCCCATGAGCCACCTCCTGGTCTTTCATACATATTGCCTAGGGTAACCCCCGAGTCTTCCTATCATACAAAATAGAATAATGTGTGCCAGGAGCTACCCCTTGGTCTTTCATACATAGTGCCTTGGGCTAACCCCCGGGTCTTCCTACTATAGATAAACTATATGGGTCGTCATTGTGACCCTAAACTGCTGATCTCTCGACTCCCTGAGCTACCGATTTTCATAGAACTTAGATAAGTACGGGATTCTTATAACTGAATTATAAGTCCTTACTGGGTAGAAGACCATTCCACCCCTCACATACTCTTGTCCAAAGGCCTTCATATGTCAACTAGGTCAACCTTGGTCAAAGTCAAAGTCAACGGTCAAAGTCAACGCACCGATTTGATTCAACTTGTTGAGTCAACCCCTGACTTGCCAAGCTTCTATGCTACTCATAGTCGCGAAACCACGAACCAACTCATCGAGTCCCATCACGGACTCGTCGAGTGCCTTCTGAACATAATCAGGACATTACTATCTTAACTCGTCGAGTCCTTCCCTGGACTCGACGAGTTCTTCACTCTGTTAAGCCTTCCTTAATGGATCAAGCCACTATACTTCAGATCTGAGCCCCAAACTTCGTCTATATGCTGGAAATGACCTATTCAGGGTAAACTTTCCAACTTTACCCAATCCTAGTCCTTCTTAATGGGTTTAGCTCAAACTCTAGCTCCTTAAGACATAGATTCATTTTCCAAAGACCACAATATTCCAAACTAAAGCACATCCACATAGACCCAGGCCTTAGACACCCAACAAACATGTAAAGCTTATGCCTTTTCATCCATGCATGGCCATTTTGGCTCAAAAGGCCATAACAACTCCTTAAAGCTTGCATGGGTGTTTCTAATGGCATAAAGCTTGCACCTTTATGCCTTAACCACCCTTAGGGATTCTAGATCTGAAAGGATCTTGCTTGGGACATCCTTGTCCCATAGATCATGTTTCATGGACCAAAACTCTCATGAAAGGGACATAAATAGTTCTAAGAAACTATAAGCCAAGATGAAGACTTGATTATCAAAGAATGATGAAAATGAGATGGTGTTGCTGGATCTACAAACTTCTCCTTGAACCTTCAAACTCCTTCTTCTTCTTGTAGTCTCGAAGAGCACCTCAACTCATTCAAAAATGGCTCACACACTCAATAAGAACTCTAGGGTTTCGTGGCTTATGTTTTAGGTAATGGGGGCTAGGAATGGAACCCAAAGGCGGAGAATAGGAAATTTAAATAGGGTACCAAGTCCCGAATTTAGGGTTTCCCAAGCCCTGACCAACTCGTCGAATTGGCCCCCCAACTCATCGAGTAGGTCACTTAATCCATGCCCTAAAATTCATTCCTACTCGCCGAGTTCGTCTTTAGACTTGATGAGTAGCCTTCCAAGTTAGGATTTTTTGTTCCTTTCTTGGCCTTCTAGATTTCGGGTGTTACAAATCTCCCCCACTTAAACTAGACTTCGTCCTCGAAGTCCGCTACAGCTGACTACCTCGCAACCTTTGACAATATTCCTACAACATGTATACTTCGTCTGCTCGGTCCAATCCTCGGAGGACCGCTTCTAGTGGCCTTCCGCCCTACCTTCCTGAGTGAAATGCTAATCCTCACATGTATGGCCTTGAGAACAATTCAATCACAATAACCTTAAGTCGCTCTTACGCAATCGGAAATCATTCTAGTACTCCCCGAGTACTGACACTGGATATCCAAGGCGTTCACCCTTCACCCTACACAGTTGTTGGCCTTCCCAAGGTAACTTTCCATAAGTAACAAACCCTTCTCTGCAACTAAATATCCAGCCATTCCCAGCGGTAGTCCCTTCATTGTTACCCACTTAATGTTTCCACTTACTATGTCCAGATGTTGAACACTCAACTCAACGTGTATACTATACAATCCTTTGAGTAAAAGATTCCTCCCTGCAATGGTTAGACTCAAACGAGAGCTGTGCAACAGAGTCAAACCCCTTACTCTGAGATTATGTAAGCCTGCTGTGAGCGAATTTGTATCTCCCGATCAAGTAGCTGCTCTACTCCAAAGTTCCCTTATCACTACCTATCCGAAGATCCTGCTGTCTCTTAGCCGCTTTCCAAATGATTCGAGACCACCCTGGTCCCCACCGATCTGTTATCATCTGGAATATCGGATTCTCACCAGTTACTGAACTAAAGAACACTTTCTCAGTCGCTCCCAGCGACTCCCGAAGAAACTTCAACTATCGAATACTACTCTATTCACTCTGCCACCCATGGCTCCATTATTCATTTTGATCTTTCCAATCACACCGTCCAACTATTTGTTGCCACAGGATCTACTACAGAAAAGTGAATGCTACCAGGATTGTTGTAGTCTTTCATCACTCTTGGTCTCCAATGCCCTACTGCTTTTCGAACCCAATCCTAGTGTGGCCTACTAACATCTGTGAGGGTTGTCCTGCCTTATCTAAGCTATTTGAAGAAACCCACAAGCAAGTCACACATCTGATATATTCTCACTGCTGACTAATAATGCTTGCAACAGGCCACCCCACAGTCTGATGTTGTCGTACCATCTGACCAATAATGCATGCTACAGGCCACCCCATATCCTTAATATACCAATATACTAATGACTAACTGACGATTGCTACGGGCTACCCCGCAGTCTTACCATACCCATATACTGCTGGCTAACTAACGAGCACTACGGGCCACCCCACAATCTTACAATACCAATGGTAAGGGCCACCCCACAGTCTTACTATACTAATATACGAATTCTACGGGCCACACCGCAGTCTTACAACGTTCCTACTCTATCTGCCAACTAGTGAATGCTACGGGCCACCCCATAGTCATACAACACTTCTAGGCTATCTGCTAACTAAAGCTACAGGCAACCCTACAATCTTACCAAATTTCTCATACTATCTAACCGCTGGTGAATGTTCCGGCTATCCCATAGTCTGACAACACCAATTGGCTGCTAGTGAATGCTACGACTAACCCGCAGTCTTAGAACACTTTCCATGGTGACCGGCTGCTAGTGAATGTTACAGCTAACTCGCAGTCTTACAACACTCTCAACGCTGACTGGCTGCTAGTGAATGTTACGTCTCACACTCAGTCTTACAACACTTTCCATGATGACTGACTGCTAGTGAATGCTACGACTAACCTACAGTCTTATATCACTTTCCTTACTACTCAACCGCATGACCGTGGTCTTTCGATGACTACTAACCCAAACATACCCATAATCGATCATACATGCACGATCTAATATTTTGAGTTAAACTCATGTCCTGACTGAGACCCCCATCCTGATTTCTTAAGACCTACTTGTTGGATTTAGTGTCTAAGCCCATAACTATAATTACTATGTAGTCGACCCGAGAGTAGCATGGTCCATTTGGGTTGCATGGCACCAGAACAATCTAAAGGATAGACTTTTGAGAGGAAGATATTTATGATTTGTTAATATATTATAAGTTCTAATATATTCATATGAAATCATATTATTAATTAATATTGATTTGGAATTCATTTGGAATTAATTTTGTGCTCAAAGGAGAATAATTAAATATAAGTGGTTGGTTAGGTAAATCATTCAATCTTATAAAGTGGGCTAATGATCCATAGTTCTTCATGTTGGGCTAAACCCATGTGGTGACCCATGGATACCCCATGGAAGTTTTAACCTATGGAGCATGAGGGATATGGAAGGTCATTAGGGTTTACATGTGTAATCCTAATTTGCCACACTATATAAGAGACCCTAAGGCTACCAAAATTGGCACCTAACTGATAAGAAAATAAAGCTAGCCGAATGATGAGTGCAAGGATTCTTCTCTCAAGTTATTCAATTTGTTGGTGGTGTTGTGTGAAGCATTTGATGCATCACACTTGGGGGTGCTAGGCTCTTAAAGGCTTAAGGAATCAAGCTACAAGAAAAGGTATGTCATTCTACTTGTTTTGTATTACATATACTCCATTGTATGCTAGTTAGGATGAAACCTTGGAAAAATGAAAGTTTTCATGTATAATAGAGAAAACATAGATCCAAGGTTTCTAGGGTTGCATGTACACCTTAATAGTGTTAGAATGCTCAAAACCCTTCAGTAGTATCAGAGCCTACGCTTGTTTTTTATTATACTTGATGCAACTAAAGGTTTTTGAGCATTCTAACACTCCTATGGTGTACATGCAACCTTATAAACCTTGGATCTATGTTTTCTCTATTATACATGGAAATATTCAATATTCCAAGGTTTCATCCTAACTAGCATAATATGAACCAACTATACCACAAAAGCCTAGTTAGATGACATACCTTTTAATGAAGCTTGAAGTCTTGAACTTTAAGAGCTTAGCCCCAATAGTGTGGAAGTCTCAAGTGGAATCACAAATCACCAAAACACCTTGGAAAACTTGAGAGAATAGTAAGCACACTTGAAATCGGCAAACTCTTGTTTACTCATACACCAGTTCCATTTCATGTGTCAAAGACCTCTTTATATAGTGTGGAGGAATATGGTTGCATCCATGTAAACCCTAATACCCATGACCTTTCATTTCCATAGGATCCATGGGTTAAAAACTCCATGGACTATCCATGCAAGCTCAGCCCAACCTAAATGAACTTGGCCCATGCTATATATATAAGAGTCCATATTTAATTAGGTCCTTTTTTATCACTAAATTAATTCTAAATTAAATCTTGATCAATACTAATTAAATAATATGATTCCATATTAATATATTAGAACTTATAATATATTAATATAAATCATAAACATGCAATTCTCAAAAGACTATCCATATAAATTGTTCCGGTGAAGTACAACCCAAATGGACCATGCCAAATCGGGTCAAGTACATATCAATCATAGCTATGGACTTAGACACTAATACAACAGTCTCCCACTTGAATAAGTCTAAAACTATTATTACGTATGACTCCAAAACCTGACTAGCAATCATAGATCTTAAAGCCGCTATCGAACTTTGAACAAATCAATGACGAGTCCATTAGATAAGGGGTCATATATTCCTCCATTCAAAATATCATATGGATTGAGACATGGATTGTAATCATTCTCTCTGTCTATTTGTTATTTCCCGATTTTCGATTGATGATGACCGACTAATTGAACAAATCAAATCAGTCCAGGCTTGGCCAAGCAGTTCGGGGTGTCATCACTATATCATCGAGAGGCCCACAAAGGCACGCTTTATAACATCAATTTACCATATGCGTCTTCGTGCAATCAATGTATAACCAATTCATAGGCAACAACTCATATCTCTAGGTTTGAAGAATATAAGATATTATCGTCTCATGATCACTCGTGATAAAATCCATGAAGTGATTCAAATGAGCGTGGGCTTAATTCAATACTCAAAACTAATGAGCACTCATGAATGTTGTACCAACTCTTGCTATGTCCATTACCTTGGACATCTACAAACCAGTTTCATGAAAGTCTTGCCTTAATACCTACTTCCAACATATTATTGACTGTGGATGGTTTGAACAACTTATTCATTCAGGAAGAATGACCTAGTTATTCTGGAAGTCAAAACATGCAAAGTGAAACACAAGAATAATCGAATCCAATATGGTCTCAGAACTTATGAACATAAATAGAACAACTTTTATTTATCACCATATTGATTAAACATTATTCATTTTATAATGTTTCAAATTTTATCAACTTAATACTTGAATTAAAACAATAGTTGTCCCATGCTTCAAGCATGTACACTATGTTTTCTAAACACTAGTCATGCCATACACCAAGTACGCACATTATGTTTTTCCAAACGTTACTTATGCCATACACCAAGTATGCACACTAAGTTTGTCTATGATCTTTACTTTGTGAAATAGATTGATTGAACATAAATCCAATGACTCTCATTTCACTGTCCCAAATCCTTACCGCAAATGCAATAATTCTAAATTCCTGCTATTTACCGAAATCTATTAGATTTTAAACTTATATGCACTCATCCTCTTGTAATGATTGTGCACAAAGCCACAAAGACTTGTCATCAGACCTTAAGAGTATTCCAATGGAGATCATTCCATGGAAACAAAGTCTAAAATTCAAAGTACATTGCTTTGAACACCCTTCTTGCATTAAGTTTCCTAATCTTACACAGATTTAATGAATAACTTTCACCTAAGGGAACATTTCCATTTTCCCATTTTGACTATCACTTTTGAACTGGAGTTGTCGCTTTTTAGAATATGTCAATATGGTACTCTCTAAAAATCTACACGATACTTCCAACTGTCCCTGAGCAACCAATCTTTGGTAAACCTTAGATTCTCCTCGACAATTGCTTAATCAAATTAGTCATATCCAGTTCTAGTACTTTTTCCCTCTAAATGCCTTAGGCATTTGGAAAAATTTAGAACATATGAATACTATAACACACGCAATCGATCCTATATCCCAAGCATATGGGACACGGTTCATGATGTCTCACATAAAGACATGATACTAGATCAGTCTTTTGCTATAACATCTCAATTTCTATTTGCCATGTTCTCATAATTTAGATTATGAAAAGGGATTCCGTAATCATAATCGAATTTTAGAACGCAAATAATTTTCCCATATATAGAATTTCCTTATGTTGAACCATTCCAACATAACATTCATATATACTTGACTAAATTTGATTAAAATTTCACGATCTAAGCTTTTAGATTTGAAATGAAGTATAATTTCCTCTCCCTTAATTATAGCAAAACAACTTTTCCCAATTGATCCTTTGTTTTCTATAATTAACATTGCTAACTTGCAACACTTATTATAATTATCATGCTCCCATTAACATGATGAATATTAGCATAACACTTATGATCCCACTAGCTTTGACATGTATCCAGAAATCAACTGGACTTCTAGAAATCAATACTTTATTGACTTTCTTACCAAAGTTCAAATTTTTGATACGAGATGCTTTGATAAAACTTTATCAAAATCATACACCTTTCCTTAGATAACTCACATGTGTGTCTAAACAATTTTAGAACTATGAAAAGGGATGTCGTACTCACAGTCTCAATTTTTTAGACCTTTTCCATTTCTTAGATGTCTTTGTTAGTGTGTTGGTTAACCACACACGCCCCACTAACGACATTGAGAATGCAAATATCACAATTGCTATCTACTTAAAATCTACTGAGTGAAAGCGTTTCTTCACCATCATTTTCATGAATCAGAGAGAAACCTTATGACATTTAGATTTAATGGTGTATGTGTTCTTATCCATGTGAATTTGTCAAAACCATAATTACAAGCCACGGTTAGTGACAAGTCCAAATTCATATGGACTGAACTCGTGCAGTCTTAACTTCTTGCCACCTGGCAGCACAAAAGAGCCTGCCATTGCTTCCAAGTTGTTATGCAACCAATTGAGAACTCTCAGAACTCATATGCAAAGCTAAATTTAACTAAAATGGGAACAGAAATAGGAATATGTCAACACGATGTGTTATATACCTCAAGTACTGTGCTAGTGATAAACTACAGGTTTTATTCTTGGTTAGACTCTTTCAAGATCTTTTAGACCCCCACTGTCCTCTTGACATACAAGACTCTCTTGCCAAGACCCATTCCTTGACAAACAAATATTCAAGAGATAGTACGGATTTTTATCAAGACAAACACTTCACACAATTGGGCTAAGTTAGTCTCTGTTTTATCCAAAACATCAAAACTAACCAATTTCAAAAGTACAAGAGTAGGACACATTTTACTCTTACATTTGACAAGTGTTAATATACCTTCTTTAAGACGTGTCATTCAAATTACAATCTTGGAGTATGACTTTAAGACTTGTTTTGGAACGATGTATGTATCACCTTCTTGATTTAACCATTTCAATAATTGATGACTCATCTTCTTTGCCATAAGAATGCACTAAGATGTCTCCAGAGGATGAATTGTGTTATGGTCTCACAATCATTAAGATGATCATAAAACATGATACTAAAGTACTCTCCCATCTTTTCAGATTTGAGAAACTTTTAACTTTCTGCCAAATTTGATTTTTTCTCATTCGTTCTGCCATACATCGAAACTTTTCCAATGTTTCATAATTATACATAAACTTGTAAGTATAACCATAGTTACTAAACTTTAGTAAATCATGAAGAATAGTCTTATCGATCTTTTTTGGTGGACTTGAACAGTGCTCAAGAATGTGTACTTGATCCCTTAGTCCTTCACTTGACTCACATATACATGTGAACAAGGAATTAGTCTTAATTTTCTGAAGATGAAAATTCTCATTCATCATACAATACAACTTGCATGATTCCAAATTTTGGTCCAATTGAAACTTGAGTGATGAGAATCTTTCCTTTTTTGGTAAATTTAGACACTAGCACAAATGAAAGAATCAAATTCACATTTCCATTATTGCTAAAAACATACAAACATCAATTTTCCATAAATGCCATTGCAAGGAGATATAAAATAAAACAAAATTTTATTTATTTATAAAAATGTGGAAAAACTTTTTCCTTAGAATGAAAATTTAAATGAAAACTATGAAATTACATATCTCCTAGCAATCTATCATAACTCCTAAGTGTTAGCTCAAGAATCCGATCTTCGAACCATACGATTAAAATCGATCTTCACGAACAGATTCAACATACTCTTTCTTTAAGTTTCCTTCCCTTTGCTTGATCCCGTTAAACATCAAAATGTAACCGAGTCAAATTTTGTATTAAGAATCATCAATAGGGAACTTAACAGATTTAGATAGTGGACTTACCTAAAGCGGAGTCAAACTTTTTGACTTGACCTTTTCTCAAATCTTTCAGGTAGTTAGGGCAGCTTCGCAACCAATGCGCCTCCCTTTGGCAATAAAAACATATGGACCCTTTGGTAATGGTACATGGGACAATGTCAGACTTATCCTTTCTCTTTTCCATTTGGTCAACCGATTTGACTATGAACGATCCCTTTCCATTGGGAAGAAAAGGCTTCTTTGGATATCCAATTTTACCAATGTCAATGTCCATGGAGGTTTGGGAAGTTTATCTCCTAATCAAATTTGCTTTACTAGTCCTCCAAATCATTGCTGATTCAGCTGCACCAAGCCAATAGATAAGATCATTAAGGGTCATGTCATAGTCTGTTTCATAGTAGCCGCAAAGGAACTCACTATGTGACTTGTAATTTGATTGAACAACCAACTTTCTCAAGACTTGGACACCTAACTCTCCCGGCTTGTCAATATGTGACTTCATCTCTAAGATGTGAGCACACATGGAGCTTTCTTGCCAATAGGTCTTGAGTGACCTTGAACTTGTGGGTTATGGAGAATAATTGGAGGAGATGGGGGAAGTGAAGTATGATTTCCATGAGCCAACCACGAGGGATCATCTTCATTAGGAAATCTTGTTCCATGAAATTTAGTGAGATCATAGTTGTCTGAAATAGACATTTACAATAGGAGAAATTCAAGTTAGTTGATTTAAATCCTTAATATAACACCCAATATGAAATATTAAGGCTAGGAACCAACACAATATTTTATAACTTAGAAGAAGGATATCGTAATCCAAGCTATAAAATATTTGAAGGTAGGCAAATGACGATTTACCAATTTCCACCATAAAAAACGAAATAAGTTGTTAGGTTTTAATTGGATTTGAAACTCCAAGATCTTTTGAGATTCATTGAACTTTTCAATGACATGTTTCAATCTCGATTGTGCCCTCTCAAGCTTTGTGACTGGGATGCCGAGGATCATAAAACAAGGTGTGAATAACCATGTAAATATACTTGGTACCCTTAATATTTATCACTTAATCGATGTGTCGGTTAACCACACACACTCCACCGATCCTATGATAAACATTATGTTACCCTTTGCCTACCTTGTTAAATCCAGGTTAGTGTGCCGGTTAACCACACATGGTCCACTAACGATTTAAGAAAGTGCAAAGTGTAATTTCATGGGTTAGTACCAAATTTATATTTTCCTAAAGTAACTAAGATTGGGAATTTATAAAAGGTTTAGATACTTTATTTTTATCATTATACTTATAATGAAAAGTATAGTCCATGTCCTACCTGTTCGGCTAACGACCCTCACTAGTCAAGGAAGTGTTGGGTGAGAGTGGACAACCATTAAGCTGCCATTTTATATGCAACAACCTTATACCCCCTTTATAGACAGGCTTCGTGAATGAGGCCTACTAACGGTAAGACTGACTTGATCTTATACATATATATATATATATATATATATATATATATATATATATATATATATATATATATATATATTATTAACTTGTAATACTATAAAGTATAAGGGTTGAATTTTAACTCTTAAAACTATAGGGTTTGGAATTAAAGTGTGTGAAACTTTACAAATTCCAAAACTTGAGGGCAAGTTTTGAACAATTCAAAAACTACTCAATTCCATAACTTATGAGTTTAAAGTAGTTTTAATGAAAAACTTTTCAAGTTCCATAACTTAAGGACAAGTTATGGAAGACTTTAAAACATTTAAAATGAGACTCTTCATTTTCATAACGTTTGGAAATCTTATGAGTTATAATAATCATAAATGTGACTTTTCATATAACTTGAGGACAAGTTACAAAAACACATATTATGAACAACTTTAGATCAATTTGGATTGAAAACATATTATCACATAACTTTTCTATATATCTAAATCAACTCATAAGAACAAGATAATTCAGATCAAACAATTTTCATGTAATTAGCCTAACCATTAAACTAATCAAAAAGATGAATCTATTGACACTTACTTATGAAATTGGATTAGCATTAACATTACCTCATCAAAAACAGGTTTACAAGTTCAAAAACAGCTTAGGGTAATGTTCCGAGTCCCAGCCAAAAAACTCGAAAATAGGCAAACTGGAAGACCAACTCGTCAAGTTCAATAAGGAACTCATCGAGCTCATGCCTTAACTTATGAAGTCGTTGATTTTTCAGTCTGGATAGCTTCTTGGTTTTGAAAAATAAGTTGCATCAAGTATAATTGAAAACAAGCTTAGGCTCTGATACCACTGAAGGGTTTTGAGCATTCTAACACTCATATGGTGTACATGCAACCCTATAAACCTTGGATCTATGTTTTCTCTATTATACATGCAAATATTCAATATTACAAGGTTTCATCCTAACTAGCATAATATGAACCAACTATACTACAAAAGCCTAGTTAGATGACATACCTTTTAATGAAGCTTCAAGTCTTGAACTTTAAAAGCTTAGCCCCAATATTATGGAAGCCTCAAGTGGAATCACAAATTACCAAAACACCTTGGAAAACTGGAGAGAATAGTAAGCACACTAGAAATTGGCCCACTATTGTTTACTCACACACTAGTGCCATTTCATGCGCCAAAGACCTCTTTATATAGTATGGAGGATTAGGGTTTCATCTATGTAAACCCTAATACCCATGACCATTCATTTCCATAGGATCCATGGGTTAAAAACTCCATGGACTATCCATGCAAGCTTAGCCCAACCTAAATGAACTTGGCCCATGCTATATATATAAGAGTCCATATTTAATTACTTCATTTTTGATCACTAAATTAATTCTTGATCACTACTAATTAAATAATATGATTCCATATTAACATATTAGAACTTATAATATATTAATATAAATCATAAACATACTATTCTCAAAAGACTATCCATGTAAATTGTTCCGGTGAAGTGCAACCCAAATAGACCATGCCAAATCGGGTCAAGTACATACCCATCATAGTTATGGACTTAGATACTAATCCAATAGTAACTTGTGTTTATAACTTGAAAAATTGAATTTATGGATTTCTGGATAGTGGAATCGCTGAGTCCATTGGGGGACTCGCCAAGTCCAAGCACAAATTCATCCAACTCGCCGAGTCAGCTCCTACACTTGACGAGTTGGTGGTCCAGAGTGCAGATCTTCGACTTTGAAGGCTGGAATTGAACTCGGATCATTACCTTAAACTGTTTTCGAACTTATTAACCTGTTTTTGATGTGGTAATAATCATTCTAATCCAATTTCAAAGATAGTTGTCAAAGTTTCAAGTTTTATATTAGTTTATATGATTCTTGAAAATTGTTGATTTGTATTATCCATGCGTATGCATTTTTGGTAGATCATATTATTTGACACTTGCTTGTTAGTTTAATTGTTGATCTAAATGCTTTTTAATGCCAATTAACCACTACATGAATACCATCACATGTGATGAGGCTCGGAGAATCCTTCGAGTAAAGGACTCATCTTTAGAATGGCTAGATCCAACACTCTGAGATTATTCAACTCTGGTCACATGTGACTTAACATATTCATCTAATAGCAAACTCCCATCACTCGAACTCTCACAAAGCACAAAGCAAGCAACATTCAGACAAACGGAAAGTCTAACCAAACAAACCATTCTATCCTCTTATTAGGAATATATAATATCATGTTATCCAAGGCTTATACAGTTAGGCATAACCTGTGACAACCCGAAATTTCCATTCTGTACAAACCATAGTCAGCCAATAGAAATAGAACAGTTACAGTGAATCTCCATATTTTTAAGTATAAGTTTGAGTATTTCAGGGTTTACACTTAAGGAGATATCAGGAGAGTGGATGCACTAGGGTTTTGTGCAACATTGTTATTCCAAAACTCTAGGATATTAGGGTTCAATTCCGGAATAAAATATTTTCTGCCAAAAATCCCAGGAGTATATATAGGATTCTGAGCCATATTATTTCATTAGTTCCATTTTCAACTAGAGAAAAGCCGAATTGTCTCTCAAGGATCTTCGGGCTTTCGTCCCAAATCGTATGTACTTCCATCCTAGTGTGTTATAAGGCTAGTTATGTACTTAAAACACTAGAAATCATAACAAAACCTATAGATTTAAGAGTTCACGGCCCAAGAACATCTTGGACTATGAACCCTTCTTTAAGGGGCAAATGATGCCCTAGACCTTTCCTTGAACAATCAAACTAGTTGGACTTGTACCCTAATGTGTTTATAGCCTAGAAATCATAAGGAAACACAAGGACAAAGGAGTTTACGGCTAAGACAAGTTCTTGGGCCGTAAACCCCTATTAATGGGGCATATTGCACCCTAACTCCTTCCTTAAGCCTAGAACCCAGCTTAGATCATATCCTTGAAGTGTTAAGGACCTTAAGCATCCAAGAAACCATGTTCCCATAAAGTTTACGGCCATAAGCTCATAAGGATTGGTCCTCAGGCCGTAAACTCTATAAAGGGGTGATATTGTGCCCCTAAAGCTTCTACATGGCTAGAACTTACCATAGAACCAATCACCAATGAACTAGGAACCTCAAAAATGAGGGGTTTTGGTCATAAGAACATCCTATGTGCTCATACAAACCCTAATGCTTGGATCTAGGTTTCTCTATTGTACATGCAAGTTATCCAAGACTATAAACACTAATTTTGGCATACAAGTAATCATATTAACATAAGAATGGGTTTAAGATATTACCTTGATTGTTATGTAGCAATAACAATCACAATTCCTTCTTGTAATGACTTTAGAAAGCTTAGAGTCACAAATGTCACTCCTCTAATGGTTTACAAACACCAAGAGCAAGAGGATGAAGAGGAGAGAAGGAGGCTGCCCAAAACATGTGGAAACCCTAGAAGGAAGTTTGTCCACGTTTTTGGGGCATAAGGGCTCTTTAAATAGTGAGGCTATTAGGGTTATCTAACAGGGAAACCCTAATTTGGATGCTTAAGCCCTAATAAAACCATGGACTCCTTTCCTTAAAGGCCTTGGACAATTTCTAATGGGTTTCCACATAGAATTCGTCCAACCTTATAATATAAGGCAATCCATGGTCCAATTGCAGTTATCTTATAATTACAATTCTAGTCCCTAAAGTTTAATTAATCTCTTTTAGTCACAAACTTAATTCTTATTAATTCTTGACTAATATTAATTAAACAATATGATTTCTCCTTTAATATATTATTCTCATAATATATTAATAAATCATATTTAATCCTTTCTCTCCATAATTCATCCTATCAAGTTGCTTTGGTGAAGGCAACCCAAAAGGACCATGCACCATTAGGTCAAGTACATACCAAAGCAGTTATGGACTTAGACACTAATCCAACAGTCTCCTACTTGGATAAGTCTAATAACTATTATGCATATGACTTCAGATCCTGATCTACAATCGTAGCTTTCCAAAGCCGCTGTCAACTCTGATCCTATAAGATACGCGTGTCCTTTAGATAAGGGATCATATATTCCTCCATTCTATATATCGTATAAGACATGATTTCTAATCATTCTCTCTGTACTATTTCTCAACTTTCGATTTATGACGACTGACTAATTGAACAAATCAAATTAGCCCTAGCCCGGCCGAGCATTTACGTTAGTCATCACTAAATCATCGAGGGGCCCAAAGATATCGCTTTTATCCTACTTTGGATAAAAGGAACGGATAAACTTTGATTCAATGCTTGCTTGCACCTACTCACCGAATCACACACAACAATATGTTTTATGACACCAAGTTACTAGTGCGTTTACATATTATCAATGTGCAACCGATATGCAAGATACAACTCACACATCTCGGTTTCAAGAATATAAGATGTTATCGTCTCACCAATCACTCGTGATACAATTCATGGAGTGATCCAAGTGAGCGTGGGTTTAATCCAATGCTCAAATCATATTCATAAGCACTGATGAACGTTGCGGCAAACATTTTCTTATGTCTAATACTCTTTAGACATTCCACACACCAATTCATGACAGTCTTCATTCATACCTACTTCCAACATATGAACGACTGTGGCCCGTTCGAATAATTTGACTGTTCTCAACCAATTAAATTATTCAGGAAGTCAAAACATGCAAAGTGAAACACAAGGATAATAGTAATCCCATATGGCCTCAAACCTTTGAGTATAAATAAAATACCTTTTATTTATCACCATATCGATTACTCAATATTTGTTGTTTCGAGTAATCAACTTCTTACTTAAATTATTACAACACTTGTCCCATGCTCTTAGCATGCACATAATGTTTACCTATGGTTCTTACTTTGTGAAATAGATCAAATGAACACATTTCCAATCATACTCATTTCACAACTCTCGATCCTTTTCACAAGTGAAAGAATATCAAATTCTTGCCACTTATGGAATATGTTAGATTCTAACATTTTATTCAATGATCCTTTTGTAATATCACCGCACTAAAGTCACAATTACTATTGCAAATGAAATTACAAAGTCGTTTATCGGAGATTGTTACAAGACAATTCCATAGATGTGATGTCTCTCACTCAAAGTACATTCCTTTGAACATCCTTTTGCATAAAAGTTTCTAATCTAGACATTGATTCTCAATATCCAACTCCCAATATGGAAAACTTTCCATACTTACCATATGACAACTCATTCTCAATAGAATCTTATTTATTCATAATAATGTCGATATGGTCCATCCAATATCATGCTTCCAACTACTCACAAGCGACCAATCCTCGGCGAACTCTGGATTGTCCTTTGATAATTGTTTAATTATTTTAGTCAAAACCGATTCATGTCCTTTTTCCCTCTAAATGCGCTAGACATTTGGAAAATTTTAGAATGGTCAAATATTATAGCATTTGCAATCAATCCTATACCCGAAGCGTATGGGACACGATGCATAATGTCTTACATGAAGATTCGATACTTTATAAATCTTTTTCCATAATATTTTATGTGCTACGTTCTCAAAATTCGAACTATGAAGAGGAAATCCATAATCATAATCGAATTTTTAAGCACGCACTATGTTTCCTTGACTAAATTATTAACATTCCACAACCTAAGCCTTTAGATTTGAAATGAAGCATAATATTCTCTCCCTTAATTATAGCAAAACAACTTTACTACCCTTACGACTTTGCAAGGTGTAACTCTTGTTTTTCTATAATTAATACTGCTAACTTGCAATACTTTCCTTAATAATCATACAATCATAACATTTATGCTCCCCCTATCATGATGATTATTATAAACATAACATTTATGCTCCCACTAGCTTTGACATGTATTCAGAAACCAGCTTAACTTCCAGAAAAACAATACTTATTGAATTTCTTAAGTTCATGTTTCTAATACTTAATGCTTTGATAATCCATTATCTAAGCTTATACACCTTTCCCTTAGATAGCTCATATGTGTGTCTAAACAATTTAGACTAATTGCTAAATCTCACAATTCAAATCATGGAAAGGGATACCGTAACCATAATTGAATTCGAGAATCCAATTTTCACATTCACTATCTTTTTAAACTCTCTCTTAGTGAAAGCATTTCCTCACAGTCATTTTCATGAAGGAGGGAATCTTATGACACTTTGATTTTAATGGTGTATGTGTTCCTATCCATGTGAATTTTTCAAAACCAAAGTTTACGACAAATTCAAACTCATATGGGTTAAACTTTCTTAATCTTGACTTCTTGCCTTATGGTAACACAGCTGCCCACCATGTCTTCCAAGTAGTTAAGCAGCTTACCCTTTCCTATCAATGTACTTTCCATTGATCCAGGTGCCTGCCTTTTATGCGTTCAAATGAGAACTCATAGAACTCACATGCATAATTAACTCAATTGGAACGCCACAGAAACAAAATAATGTCAACACGATAGGTTGTAAACCTCAACTTGTGTCCTAGTGATGATCGATAAGGTCTATTTTGATTTGTTCTTGAAACCTTTCAAGACCATTAAGACTCGCACTGACTCCTTGACATATAAGATTCTCTTGCCAATAAAGATTTATTGACAAACAAATATTCAAGAGTTAGTGTAGTTTTATCAAAACACTTCATAAATTGGTCCTAGTTGGTCTTTGTCTTATCCAAGACATCACAACTTTCCACATTTGATGAATGTTATAAACCTTCCTAATACTTGTCACTCAATATCACAATCTTAACTCTAAGACTTGTTTTGGAATGGAGTATGATTGACTTCTTGATTTAATAATTTCTTCAATTCTTGATTCCTCTTCTTAGACATACAATTGCACTAAGACTCACTTAGAGGACCAATTGAGATATGGTTCTTAAACATTAAGTCCTATCATAAAGCATAAAAGCTACTCTCCCTTCTTCTTAGAATGGAGAAACTTTTATCTTTCTGCCTACTTGATTCTTCTTATTCGTTCTGCTATTGATTTAAACTTTTTCAATCAATTCAGAATTACACTTAATGTTATAAGTATAATCATATTTACTAAACCTTTAGTAAATCATGACGAATATCTTTGTTACTCTTATGGTGGACTTGATCAACACGCAACTTTGTGTACTCGATCTCCTAGTCCTTCACTTGACACTTTGTCAATGAATTAGTCTAATTTTCAAATATGAAATTTCTCATTCATCGTGCAACCATGTTGCATGATTCCAAGTTTCTGTCCAATTGAAGCTTGGGCGATGAGAAACTCTCCCTATTTGGTAAATTCTCGACATTTCCACAAACAACATAATTAAGAATCAAATCCATTATTGCTAATATTAAAAACCTTCAAACATCAATTTTCATGCATGCCATTGCAAGGATAAATAAATAAAATTTATTTTATTGCGGAAAAAAATTGTCCTTACAATGCAATTCATTGAAAAACTATGCTAACACATCTTTCTTAGCAATCTTATTCTAACTCTAAGTAGTAGCTCAAGAATCTAATCTTCAAGTAATGCAATCGAAATCCATTTCTTCATGGTTAGATTCTGCTCACTTCTTCCCTTAAGCTTCCTCTCTTTTCTTCGATCCTACAAAACATCAATTCTAATCTTATCACATTATGTATTAAGAATCTAGAATAAGAGCTTAAAAGAGTCAGTCAATGGATTTTACCTATGCAGAGCCATACGTTTTGACTCTCCCATCTCTTAGATCTCTTAGGTAAATAGGGAAGCTTCGTCTCCAATTCCCCTTCTCTTGGCAATAAAAGCAAATTGACTCTTTTGGAACAGAACATGGAACTACTTCAGACATTGCCTTTCTCTTATGATCAAACTTTTCGATCATAGCATGTCTTTCGTTGCCATTGTCTATATCCACAGAGGTCTTGAAGGCAGATTTGATGGGATTTGAGCATTCTAACACTTCCTAAGTGTACATGCAACCCTAATAACCTTGGATCTATGTTTGTCTAATTATCATGCAAAGTTGAATTCCAAGGTTATATTCCTATCTAGCATACATGGGGAACAATTTTAACTTAAAGTATAGATAGAATAACTTACCTTGTTGTTGCTTGTATTCCTTGAAACCTTGTGAGCCTAGCACCCCAAGTGTGATGCCTCAAATGCTTCACACAACACCAAATGCTCTTGGAAAGACTCTTGAGATAACACACACTTCTCAAAATCGGCCAAGCCCTCTTGTTTCTTATGTCTAGCCGTTTTTGGTGGAGAATGGGCTCCTTATATAGTGTTGACACATCTAGGGTTACACCATGTAAACCCTAATGTGTCATGACTCTTCATTTTCATGACCCATGGGTTTGTAACTCCCATGGAGCATCCATGGAGTATCCTATGGGTAGAACCCAACTTGATAATCCATGGAGCCTCTTAGCCCACTATACAAGATATGGATGAACCCATATATTTAATTAGTTAACCTTTGATCACTTAATTAATTCCAAATTAATTCTTGATCAAACTAATCAAATAATATTATTAATATATTAGAACTTATAATATATTAATAATCTCCAAGTGTTATTTCTCTCATTTAGTCTAACCAATTGCATGGTGCCATGCAACCCAAATGGACCATGCCGGGTCGGGTCAAGTACAAGCCCGAAATAGTTATGGACTTAGACACCTTATCCAGCAGTCTCCCACTTGGATAAGTCTAATAACTATATCTCTAGTACTTCAGGAACCGACCGGCAATCGTAGCTCTTTCAAGGTCTCTCGGAACTGAGAAGATGATGGTACGCCATTTAAGATAAGTGATCATATAATCCTCCGTTCTAGATATCAGCCGGACAAATACATGGAACAATGTCTTACTTATTGTCCAGCAGTTTGTTTCCCGATTTCCGATTTGTTTGACATAGAACTTAATTGAACACATCAACTTAGTTCTGACCGGGCCCGGTACATGGGTCAAAACAAAATCATCGAGGGGCCCAGATATCAGCTTCTAATCCAAGAAGGAACAGATAAACTTCGACTCATATGTTTGTTCTACCACTCATTGAATTACACACAAAAGTACGTTTTATAACATCGAGTTACCAATGCGGTTTCGTACAGTCAATGCATAACCAACTTGTAAGTAACAAATCATATCTCTAGGTTTGAAGACTTATATGATATTACCGTCTCACGATCACTCGAGATAGAATTCCATGAAGTGATTCCAGTGAGTGTGGGTTGAGTCCAATGCTCAGAACTTATGAGCACTCATGATTGTTGTAGCCTTGTCCAACACCTTAGACCTCTACAACCCATCATGACAGTCTTGATTCATACCTACTTCCGACATATGACCGACTGTGGAGGTTTGAATAATATGTTACACCAAACAAAATTATTCTGGAAGTCAAAACATGCAAAAGAAATATAGTAAACGATTGACAAGAGATAGCAACACTTTACTCATAAATAAAACACCTTTTATTCATCATCAAATGTCAATTACACTTTACAAATTTCTGGGTTATCTAACTACTAAAACTTATATCATCCTTCAGCCCTATGCTCCGAGCATGCTGGAGATGCTTAACCCTACTCAGTCCCTTCGTGAGGGGATCTGCTGGGTTCTCATCCGATGATACCCTCTTTGCCACGAGGAGTCCTTCTTCGATCCGATGTCTGATGAAATGGTATTTTCTGTCGATGTGTCTGGATCTCCCGTGATCCCTTTGTTCCTTAGCTAAGGCAACAGCACTTTCACTATCACAGAAAATTTCCATTGGCTCTTTAATAGCTGGTACAACTCCAAGGTCTCCAATGAAGTTTTTCAGCCATATCGCCTCCTTTGCTGCTTCGCTAGCTGCAATATACTCTGATTCACAAGTAGAATCTGCCACTGTCTCTTGCTTGGAACTCTTCCAAGAAATTGCTCCTCCGTTTAGGGTAAAGACCCAGCCCGACTGAGAGCGGAAATTATCCCTATCAGTCTGAAAGCTAGCATCACTAAACCCTACAACTCTCAAGTCATCACTTCCACCAAGGGTAAGGAACCAGTCCTTAGTCCTTCGTAGGTACTTGAGAATATTCTTTACCGCAGTCCAGTGTGCCTTGCCAGGGTTCGCCTGATACCTGCTAACCATGCTCAAGGCAAAAGCTACATCGGGTCGAGTACACGTCATAGCATACATGATCGATCCTACAGCCGAAGCGTAAGGTGTTCGACTCATTTCTGCTATCTCAGCCTCAGTGCTAGGGCTTTGTGTCTTACTCAATCTGGTGTTACTCTGGATGGGTAACTCTCCTTTCTTGGAATCCTGCATGCTGAATCGCTTCAGCACTTTATCCAAGTAGGTACTCTGACTAAGTCCAATTAGTCTTTTACTCCGATCTCTCAAGATTCTTATCCCTAGAATATAGGCAGCTTCACCAAGGTCCTTCATAGCGAAACACTTCCCAAGCCAGGACTTTACTTCCTGCAGGGTTGGAATGTCGTTTCCTATGAGTAGTATGTCATCCACATACAATACCAAGAAGCTAACTATACTCCCACTAGCCTTGACATACACACAAGATTCATCTTCACTCCTAGAAAAGCCAAATTCCTTGACCTTTTCATCAAAGCAAAGATTCCATCTGCGAGGTGCTTGCTTCAATCCATAAATGGATTTCTCAAGCTTACACACTCTATTAGGGTACTCGTTGCTGACAAAACCCTCTGGCTGACTCATGTAAACATCTTCAGCCAACTTCCCATTAAGGAAAGCGGTTTTGACATCCATCTGCCATATTTCATAGTCATGAAATGCAGCTATGGCTAACAGAACCCGAATAGACTTAATCTTGGCTACCGGAGAAAAGGTCTCATCATAATCCACTCCAGGAATTTGAGAGAAGCCCTTTGCAACCAGTCTAGCCTTATAAGTGTGTACTTTACCATCCATGTCGGTCTTCTTCTTGAAGACCCATTTGCACCCTACTGTCTTACGACCTGGTACATTCTCAACCAAGTTCCAAACTTGATTGTCATACATGGATTGTATCTCGCTATCCATAGCCTCTTTCCATTTAGCAGACTCGGGGCCTGCCATGGCTTCCTCGTAGCTGTTAGGGTCATCTTGACTTACTAGTGTCTCATCACTAATAAGTGTCTCACCTTCTGCAGTAATATGGAATCCATAGTAATGCTCAGGTGCACTCCTAACTCTCGTGGAACGTCTCAGAGGTACAGATTTGTCAATTTGCTCAACAGGAGTTTCCTCCTCAAGTTGAGGGCTAGAGTTTGAAGTTCCTTCACCGCTTGATTCTTGAATTTCTTCAAGATCAATTTGCCTCCCACTGTCTCCTTGGCTTATAAACTCTCTTTCTCGAAAGACTCCTCTTCTTGCTACAAAGACCACATTGTCACTAGGTCTGTAGAAGAGGTAACCAAAGGATCGCTGTGGGTAACCGATGAAAATACACCTCTCGCTTCGAGGTTTGAGCTTATCATGAGTCTCGCGTCTCACGAAAGCCTCGCAACCCCAAATCTTGATGTGGTCTAGTTTAGGTACTTTACCAGTCCACATCTCGTGAGGAGTTTTGGCAACTTTCTTTGTAGGGACTAGATTGAGGATATGGGCGGCAGTCTCTAAGGCATACCCCCAGAATGAGATTGGTAGCGTAGCTCGACTCATCATGGAACGAACCATATCTAACAAGGTTCGATTACGCCTCTCAGCCACACCATTCAACTGTGGTGTCCTGGGAGGTGTCAATTGTGAGACTATCCCACATTCCCTTAGATAGTCGAGGAACTCTGAACTAAGATACTCACCACCACGATCGGATCGAAGCATCTTAATGTTCCTGCCCAATTGATTCTCGACTTCCTGTTTAAATTCCTTAAACCTCTCGAAAGTCTCTGACTTATGCTTGATCAAGTAGACATATCCATATCTACTATAATCATCAGTAAAAGTCAAATAATAACGATTAGCATCCCTTGTGGCATGTTTGAATGGTCCACACACATCCATGTGTATAAGGTCCAACAAACCTTCACCCCTCTCACATGAACCTGTGAAGGGTGACTTTGTCATTTTTCCAAGTAAGCATGATTCGCAACTATCATCTGACTTTAGGTCAAACGACTCCAAGACTCCATCCTTTTGGAGTTGGCCTATGCGTTTCTTGCTTATATGTCCAAGACGACAATGCCATAAAGATGCTTTATCCAAGTTATTATTAGTAGAATCAATACACAAAACATTATTTCCCAAGTTATCTACAACAGATACAGCTTCATACACACCATCACAAGGTAATGCTTTAAAATAAAAGACATTATTATAGAACACATCTATAGAACCAACTTCATTATTAAATGAAAAGGTAAACCCTTGTTTGTACAAAGCATGAAAGGAAATAATATTTCTTGCCATTCCTGGCGAATAACAACACTTATTCAAATCTAAACTAAACCCACTACTTAGCGATAAAGTATAAACTCCAATCTTGGTAACAGGTATAGCTTTCCTATTCCCCATGATCAAGTTTATCCTTCCTTGCTCCACATCCTCACTTCTTCTTAGTCCCTGCAAGTCACAACAAATGTGAATACCACACCCGGTATCAAGGACCCAAGAATTAGAATGGGGTGAGTTATTAGAAATGATAGTGTAAATACCTGCATGGTTGGGTTTAACTTTCCCATCCTTCACATCTTGCTGGTATTTTGGGCAGTTCCGCTTCCAATGGGCTTTTTCATGGCAATAGAAGCATTCAGCCTCTTTTGGGTCAGAAGAAGGAGTAATGAAACCTTTCTTGGTTCCACTTGAAGAAGAGCCATCAAGGGTCCGAACCTTGGTACCCTTAGAAGAGCTCTTTCTCTTCCTCCCTCGACTTTTCCCGATTGCCAAAACCGGAGTAGAGTTTTGAGTAGGAGTGATAGCAACCGACTTCCCCTTAAGACCTGATTCTGCGGTCTTGAGAAGTCCCTGAAGTTTGCTGAGGGTGACTTCTTCCTTGTTCATGTGATATGTCATGCGGAATTGATCATAGCACGATGGTAAGGAATGGAAAATAATATCTATTGCAAGATCCTCCGGGAAGTTCACATTAAGCTTCAGCAAACGATCCACATACCTTTGCATTTTCTGCATGTGGCTCGTGACGGATTCCCCGTCCTTCATCATGGTTGTTATCATGGAGCAGATGATTTCATACCTCTCTTGTCTTGCACTTTGATGGTATCTTTCCATCAAATCTTGGTGCATTTCATAAGGGTAGAAATCCTCATAAGACTTTTGGAGTTCCGCTGTCATCGTGGCCATCATGATGCAAGCCACTTTCGTAGCATCTCTTTCATGTGCCCGAAATTCAGCGATCTCCTGAGGAGTTGCAGTGGACTCATCAATCTCCTTAAGCTCCTTGTCAAGGACATATTCTTTGTCCTCGTAGCGGGTAATCATCCTGATGTTTCTGATCCACTCATTGAAGTTGGATCCATCAAAGGTGACTTTCCCACACAAGTTCATAAGGGAAAAGGAGCCATTAGGATTAGAGCCAGAAGCATTGTTGAAAGACATCTGAAGGAAAGAGGACAAGATTAGTTTAGATATAAGAGAGTCCTTAATAAAACACCCAAATGTAATATTAAGGCTAGGATCCAATCACAATATAATATAACTTAGAAGAGGTATGCCGTAATCTAAGCTATATCATATTTGAAAGGTAGGTGAATGACGATTCACCAATTTCCACCACGAAAACCGCAATATTTTAGTATTAGGTTTTTGAATGGTTCTTAGAAATTCCTAGATTCTTTGAGATTCAATGAACTTTTCAAAGGCATGTTTCAATCTCGAGTGTGCCCTCCAAGTTTTGTGACTGGGATACCGAGGATCACAAAACGAGGTGTGAAGTAACCATGCAAATCACTTGGTACCCTTAAAGTTTATCACTCAATCGATGTGCCGGTTAACCACACACGCTCCATCGATACTATAATAAACCCTAAGTCACCCTTTACCTACCTTGTTAAGTCCAAGTTAGTGTGCCGGTTAACCACACACGCTCCACCAACGACTTAATCAAAGTGTAAAGTGTAATTTCATGGAATAGCACCTTATTCACATTTTTCCTAAAGTAACTAAGATTGGGAATTTAATAAAACATTTAGTTACTTTATAATATTCATCATACTTTGAATGAGAATTAATAAGTCCTTGTCTTACCCATTCGGCTAACGACCCTCCACCGATCAAGCAAGCGGTGGGTGAGAGTGGACACCCATTAAGTCACCATTTTATAGGCAACAACCTTATACCCACCTTATAGACCGGCTTCGTGAATGAGGCGTACTAGCGGTAAGACGACTTTGTTCTTATACATATATATATATATATATATAATTATTAAATCATAATAATATAAGTATAAGGGTTGAATTTTAACTTTTAAAATTCTAGGGGTTGGAACTAAAGTTTTAACTTAACTTTACTTGTTCCAAAACTTGAGGGCAAGTTTTGTAAACTTTCAAAACTATTCATTTCTTGTAACTTATGAGTTTAATAGAGTAATAAAATGAGGACTTTTCATTTTTTCTAACTCTTGTGTTCTTTTAATGGTTTTTAATCCAAGAGACTTTTGGTTTTCCATAACTTGAGGACAAGTTATGGACTCCATTAAAACACATTATGATCATGAATTAATCTACCACATAGGTTACAAATAATTCCTATGATCATCTAAACATCATAAGAACAAGAACATGAATATGAACACTTTCAAGAATCAAAATCACATTTAATCTTTGTAATTTTGATAATTTGTTGTTGTAAATGTGTTAGAAAAGACATTACACCTTCTAAAATAAGTTTTCAAGTACCAAAACATTTTAGGGTAATGATTCTAATCCATTTCCAGCAACACAAGTCGAAATTCTGCACTCTGTCGACCCTACTCGCCGAGTGCATAAACCTACTCGCCGAGTAGGTTGAAGATACACATGAACTCGTCGAGTCCTCCCCATGGACTCGCCGAGTCCATCAGTCAGACAGCAAGATTTTCGACTTTCTTCAACCTTTAAGCACAAATAACAAACAAACAAGCCTAGGCTCTGATACCACTGATGGGATTTGAGCATTCTAACACTTCCTAAGTGTACATGCAACCCTAATAACCTTGGATCTATGTTTGTCTAATTATCATGCAAAGTTGAATTCCAAGGTTATATTCCTATCTAGCATACATGGGGAACAATTTTAACTTAAAGTATAGATAGAATAACTTACCTTGTTGTTGCTTGTATTCCTTGAAACCTTGTGAGCCTAGCACCCCAAGTGTGATGCCTCAAATGCTTCACACAACACCAAATGCTCTTGGAAAGACTCTTGAGATAACACACACTTCTCAAAATCGGCCAAGCCCTCTTGTTTCTTATGTCTAGCCGTTTTTGGTGGAGAATGGGCTCCTTATATAGTGTTGACACATCTAGGGTTACACCATGTAAACCCTAATGTGTCATGACTCTTCATTTTCATGACCCATGGGTTTGTAACTCCCATGGAGCATCCATGGAGTATCCTATGGGTAGAACCCAACTTGATAATCCATGGAGCCTCTTAGCCCACTATACAAGATATGGATGAACCCATATATTTAATTAGTTAACCTTTGATCACTTAATTAATTCCAAATTAATTCTTGATCAAACTAATCAAATAATATTATTAATATATTAGAACTTATAATATATTAATAATCTCCAAGTGTTATTTCTCTCATTTAGTCTAACCAATTGCATGGTGCCATGCAACCCAAATGGACCATGCCGGGTCGGGTCAAGTACAAGCCCGAAATAGTTATGGACTTAGACACCTTATCCAGCAAGATTAACCAATCAACTTTGCTTTTCTATTGCACCATACCATTGCTGATTCAGCGACAAGAAGCATATAGGTGAGATTTATAAGGGTCACGTCGTTGTTCATCATATCGTACTCTCTTACGAACTCACTATATGAGTTAGGAAGTGACTGAAGAACCCAATCAACCGCCATCTCCTCACAGACAACGGATCCCAACATTATTAACCTATTAAAGTGTGACTTCATCCCTAGGACGTGTGCACACACCGACTTTCCTTCTTTATGTTTACTTGCCAAAAGGGATTGAGTGAGCTTGAACTTTTCAAGTCTTCGAACTTGTGGGTTAGGGAGAATAATTGGAGCAGGTGGAGGAAGTGAAGCATGATCTCTTGTTCCTCGATCGAATCGTGGAATATCATCTTCATGTGGAATGCTTGTTCCATGGGATTTGGGAAGACCATAGTTGTCATACTTTGACATCTACAAAATGGGAGAAAACGAATTCAAGTTAGTTGATTGATTGAGTCCTTAGTAAATCACCGAAATGAGATACTAAAGCTAGGACCCAACACAATACGCTACAACCTAGAAAAGGGATGTCGTAATCTAGTTGCAGAATATTTGAAGGTAAGTGAATGACGATTCACTAATTTCCACCATTAAAAACGAAAAAGAAATTTAAGTTTTAAATCTATGAAAACTCCTAGATCCTTTGAGATTCATTGAACATTTTAATGGCATGTTTAAATCTCGATATGCCCCTCTAGTTTGTGACTGGGATGCCGAGGATCACAAAGCGGGTGTGAATAAACATGCAAACTTACATGGTGCCCTCACATGTTATAGTCACCTATTCGATGTGCCGGTAAACCACACATGCTCCAACGAACTATGAAAAACATTGAGTCACCCTTTGCTACCTTTACTTAGAACCATTTAGTGTGTCGGTTAACCACACACGCTCCACTAACGTCTTTTCAAGGGAACAAAGTGTAATTTCATGGAATTGCATCAATTTACTTTTGCCTAAGTAACTAATATTGGGAATTTGTAAAACATTTAGTTACTTTTGAACTTCATTATACTTATAATGGAAGGTTTTTGTCCTATCCTACCTGTTCGGCTAACGACCCTCCACTAGTCAAGAGTGCGGTGGGTAAGAGTGGATACCCATTCAATCGCCATTTTATAGGCAATTTCCTTAAACACCCCTTATACACCAACTTCGTGAATGATGCCTACTAACGGTAAGACTGACTTTTACTCATACATATATATAATGTTAGACTTTTAATGTTATATATAGTATAGGGTGTATTTTACACTTTTAAAATACTAGGTGGTCTAATTTAAGAATTATACTTTTAATTCAATTAAATTGTAAACCTAAACTTTTATGGATTTATTAAACCTCCTTTAATTACACACCTTAATTAATTAATAAAACCATAAGGGCGTGATTCGAACTTTTCAAAATATCACTAGGGTTTTAGAATTTAACATTCCTAATTAAACCTTTAATCAACTTTTAAATTCCAAAACTTGAGGACAAGTTTTGAAACATTTCAAAACATTAAGATTTAGAATTTAAATATACATCAAAATTAAACTTTTAATCACAATTTAAATTCCAAAACTTGAGGGCAAGTTTTGAAACCTTTTTCAAAACATTAGGGTTTCAACTATTTAAATTTCAAAACTAAACTTTTTAGTTTAAATTTAAACTATAAAACCTAATGGGGAAAAATTGAAACTTTTCATAACACAAGGATCAAATTACAAATAATATAAATTAAACAATTAATTTCATCATTATCTATATTTGACCTAATTTTCAATTTCTTGCAAAGTAAGTTACCCAATTAATACAAATAGTCAACTTTAATCATATAAGGAAGTTATTATCTAATCAATTCGTAATTAATCAAGGATATACTAAAAAATATGAATAAAATCGGATTTTAATGATCTAAAACAGATAAAGCAAGTATCCATGAGAAAAACAGCAAGAAATCCCGAAATCCCCTCTTTTTGACGCTCGAACTCGCCGAGTACCCATATGGACTCGCCGAGTAGGGCTCTACTCGCCGAGTCCACAATGGGACTCGCCGAGTCCACAATGGGACTCGCCGAGTTCATCAGGCAGTTTCACAAAAATCGAACTTTTCAACTTGAAGAAACAAACAAGGCATCAATACAATAGAAACCAACCTGGCTCTGATACATCTGATGGGTTTTGGTCATAAGAACATCCTATGTGCTCATACAAACCCTAATGCTTGGATCTAGGTTTCTCTATTGTACATGCAAGTTATCCAAGACTATAAACCCTAATTCTAGCATACAAGTAATCATATTGACATAAGAATGGGTTTACGATATTACCTTCATTGTTATGTAGCAATAACAATCACAATTCCTTCTTGTAATGACTTTAGAAAGCTTAGAGTCACAAATGTCACTCCTCTAATGGTTCAAAAACACCAATAGCAAGATATGGGAAACCCTAGAAGGAAGCTTGTTGTAACAGCCTGGATTCCCATGTATTATTCATTTATTTATTTTTGGTAATTTGTGAAGAGACTCGGTGAGTTGGAGCCTAGACTCGCCGAGTATGATCGCGGATTTGGACGCAGGTTCGTGTCCGAACACGGCGAGTCCAAGAGCGGACTCGATGAGTCCATGCTGTTTAATGAAACCCTAATTTCCCGGCCTTGAGCCCTATTTAAAGGACCTTATACCCCTTCATTGCGGCTACCTTCGACCTTGAGAGCACCAAAGCACCTGAGAGTCCTTGTGAGTGAGATAAGAGGCCATTATTCACCATCTTTGTGTGTGTTTGCAAGAAAGGAAGAGGAAGGCCAAGCTAGGAGAGTTGGGGAGCTTGGATCTACTTCCATTTCGGTAGAGGAAGCTATTTGAGGTAATATTCAGAGCTTATTCTCGTGTTTTTCTTGATATGGTCAAATCTAGGGGTTTTTCATGCCTTGTTTGCCTTGTAATTGGAGTGTGAGAGGTCCCATGGGGAAATGGTACCTAGATTTGGACCTTAGTAGGTCCAGAGAGTCCCAAATGCTCTGCTTTATGCCTTTCCTTTTGAGTTGGAGACCTAGGTTACCATTTTAGATGTCATTTCATCAAAAGAAGCCTTGTAGGCGTTGCATGGTAGCCAAGATTGTAACTTTATGTGATGAATGTGCTTGGGAGGGCTAGATCTATGAGTTGTTGGAGCGGATCTGACCTCAGAAGCGAGATTGAGTTGATGCATGGCATGGACTCGCCGAGTCTGAAGAACAGACTCGGCGACTAGCATGAAGATTGTCCTTAACCACTTAGCGAGTGGTCTTGCCGAGTTAAGGGGTTGACAATTGACCGTTGACCAGAGTTGACCAGTGTTGACTTGATAGGGGCAGTCAACCTTAGTTGAGAAAGTGTTAATTAGAGATATATTGTGTTATAGGAGGATTATACCTCGGAGGATCGAGCGCGAGTGATTTCCGGGATTTGCGAGCTATCGAGATACGCGAGGTGAGTCTTCTCACTATACTTTACCTTGAGTAGGTAATCAGAGTTATGTGACAGAGTATTTGTATGATATATGTATGTTATGTGTTGTACTGCATTATATCTATGTGATTTATGATGTGCATGTTTATAGAGTTGGAACCGGAAGGTTCCCAGAGTTAGAACCAGTGGGTTCATAGAGTAGGGTCTACAAACCCACAGAGTTATAGCCTCGAGTGGCTAATATGTGTTATGTGTGGTATTTTGGGGAACTCACTTAGCTTTGTGCTTACAGTGTTAGTTGTTGTTTGTTTCAGGTAATAGTGATGACCGTGGGAAGGCGCTGGCTTGATCTGTACACACGCATGGGATTTTTATGATATGTGATCTTGGGATTTTTGTATGATATGGATTGGAGTTTTAAACATTGATGTTTTTATGAAAATTAAATGAAAATGTTTTTATATTATGCGAAAAATTATTTTGAAATTCACGGTGTTACACTTGTCCACGTTTTTAGGGCATAAGGCTCTTTAAATAGTGAGGCTATTAGGGTTATCTAACAACGAAACCCTAATTTGGATGCTTAAGCCCTAAGCAACCCTTGGACTCCTTTCCTTAAAGGCCTTGGACGATTTCTAATGGGTTTCCCCATAGAATTCGTCCAACCTTATAATATAAGGCAATCCATGGCCCAATTGCAATTATCTTATAGTTACAATTCTAGTCCCTTAAGTTTAATTAATCTCTTTTATTCACAAACTTAATTCTTATTAATTATTGACTAATATTAATTAAACAATATGATTTCTCCTTTAATATATTATTATCGTAATATATTAATAAATCATATTTAATCCTTTCTCTCCATAATTCATCCTATCAAGTTGCATTGGTGAAGGCTACCCAAAAGGACCATGCACCATCGGGTCAAGTACATACCAAAGCAGTTATGGACTTAGACACTAATCCAACAAAAACATCAAATGGTACTCCTTACCATGAGTTTACGGCCGTAAACTCATGGGCGAGTGGTCCCAGGGCCGTTAACACTAAGCAAGGCCATTTTAAGGCCTTAAACCCACCCAAACACTTGTTTAAGCCTAGAAGCACTTCACCACTTAAGTTGTAATAGCTTTGAGCTTCATATAATGCCCCAATAGAGAGTTTAGGGCCAGGAGTTTGCTCCCCTGGGCCGTAAACCCCAACACACATGGTCTTTAGACCATAAACTATGAGGTCTTGCACTCTTGTGTTGCAACCTGATAGCCTCCTAGCACTTGACCAAAGTGTTTTCTGCGCATTAGGATATTTATACATGTTTAATTAGTGTTTTAAATCGCTAATTATTTATATACATATGTCTTCATATGTAATTAGGATCATTGTGTGTGTCTAAAGTCTTCACTTGACACATAGCAGTCCTACCTCTTCAGTTCATCCGTATCACCCACAACAGGTGAGTTCATACCCCTTAATCAATGTTTTAACTATTTTTAAATGTTTTATGGGGGGGATACAAGTTGAATTATGCTAATTATTATATCAATCACTTGTGATTAATAAGCAGCATTCAAATTATTGGCTACTCATTAGCCGTTTTACCAAACAGTTTCCTTCAAATGTTTTTCGTAAACACTTTATGTGTTTAAAAATCCTTATTAGATTGTACATTTTACTCTGTACGTTACATTTCAAACTTATATATAATTGTGTTTCAAACAAATGTTTCTTTATACTAAACTGTTTTATCAAACCCATGCCTTCAAACCGTTTTATAGATTGACATCAAGTCAATCTTTTCTTCGATAATAATTATGTTCAAAGGTTTTACAAAACTTATTTTATGCTTTTATATTATCAATTGCATGCCTATATATGTATAGATATATAAGAAATGTTTAAAACACTTAAGAAGGCTATCAACCCTATTTCCTTTTCGCGCTTGAGATGTGGTCTGGTGGGTCATCGGGTATCCGTCCGAAGGTTGTTTAAATATTAGTTATATATCATATGTACATATATAGTCATAAAGGTCCTTCCAATTCATCCAATTCCCTTGGGTAGCAAGGGTATACATCAATGTCCATAAGAACCAGTTAAATTACTAGTAAGCTACCATATGGGTAGTTTAGGAAGATACTAGAACTATTGCTAGAACGTAATATCATACAATGAGTCAGTTCATTAATGAGTCAATACTTGCTAGATAGAGAGAACATACATTACAGCTAGAACATTACAATACATTACTATTCATTTTAAATAGAAAGAGAACACACATTACAGCTAGCACACGTAGAACATTTCAGTACATTACATATACATGAATACGTTAACATAATTGTGATCCACTGTATCGGAGCATGCCTTCAATGTCATGGCCCGAGTTGTAGCCAGATTCTCTTGGAGGGAGAGCGTGAGTTTGCGTATAGATCTATACTGGATTGAATATCCTACACCTTGCTGCTAGCTACAGCCGGACCTGCAGGTCTGCGGGTGCCAAACGTCATACCTTTTTCCGACCTATATTTGTCGTTGTTACCCAGTCGATAAAATGGTACAATCAATCATATGATGCCTTAATATAAATCCAGTTTAAGGTAGTTAGTACAGCAGTAGTCCCTATATCACTACACTACAGTACTACATTAATTTGCCCTTTACATATATTTAGCGATCTTTTCACTTAAACATTAAATGTACAAATTATATTTTGTTAATGGTAGTTACACTTAGGAAATTACACATTTTTACAAGAAACGAACATTTAGAACAGTTAAGTCTTGGTAGAAGACTACATTTAGAGCAGTTAGGTCTTGGTAGAAGGCTACATTTAGAACAATTAGGTCTTGGTAGAAGACACCCTTATATAATAGTAGGAATCATAGGGATTTCTAGGGTTTTTCAAACATTTACAGTTGTTTTACAAAACATTTTTATACTTACAGTTCATATACATTTTCAATACTTACAATTCGTATACATACAAATTCTTACATACAAATTAAGACACTAAAATACTTTTGATCTCACCAGCTTTAAAGTTGATACTCTCTTTCAAAATAACATGTATCCTCAGGTCAACCATAGACAGGTACTGATGCAAGGTTCGGGGAAGATGGTGCTCGTTCAAGACGCATCTTTCATTTTGATTTAATCTTTAGTGTCTATTATAATTTGACAGAACACACTTGTATTAAAATTATATTATTAATGCAATGGATGATGTTGTTGCTTGTTTACTACTTTTCGTTGTTGTGATACTATACATGACGTCCTCCGCCCCAGAACGTTTCCGCCGTTCATGGTTTTAGGGTGTGACATAACCTAAATAGGCTATCCTACCACTAGCTGATCAGTTCTAGCATGAAATTCTAGAAGCACATATAAACATACAAGGCATCTTACCTAGATCCTTATCTCTAATCCAACATGCGAATCACATAATCATATCACATCACATAACAAAATGTATTGTATTTTAGGAATCACTTACTTGAGCTCGGTTGATTGCACGCATCACCCATTTTTCTCTTTTTAAAACCTTTTTATAAAAATGATTCTCTTTTGAAAATTTCCATACCGAGTCCTCAGTTTGAGTTCAGACACACCCGAAAGTATGTCCGAATCCCTCAAACCAAGGCTCTGATACTAACTTGTAACATCCCAAATTTCAAAGCTAAAAATTTCATTTTTAATATAAGAAAAGCACTTAATAACTATTTCCCAAACATTGAAAACATTTAATTTAAAATAAATATTAAAGTCTAATCCCAAAGGTCACATAATGCAGAATAAAATGGGTAAATGCGTTGCGATCGTCCTGAGCTCATTTTCTTCAAAACTGAGGGTACCTGAAACCAAAACTGTAAACCGTAAGCACAAAGCTTAGTGAGGTCCCCAAATACCACATACCATATATATAAACCGGGCAATACATGCCATACATACTGTGAGCTATACCTATCAATCATATATCAAATAAGGTGATATGTGTCGCACATAGTCTTCATGTTATGCCACGGGCTGCGACGTGGTCTTTCTTACCAAGCCGGGGGCCACTCCTTGGGTATTACAAACAAGTGCCAGGAGCCGACTCCTGGTCTCTCGACTCCCAGAGCTACCGATTTTCGTACAACTTAGATAAGTCCGCGATTCTTATAACTTAATCGTAAGTCCTCAATGCCGTAGAAGACCATTCCACCCTCACATAGTCTTGTCTGAAGGTCCTCATATGTCAACTAGGTCAACCTTGGTCGAAGTCAAAGTCAAAGTCAACATTCAAAGTCAACGCTTCGATTTGATTCAACTTGTAGAGTTACCCCTGACTCGCCAAGCTCCAATGATACTCATAGTCGTGAAACCACGAACCAACTATCGAGTCCCTTCACGGACTCATCGAGTTCCTTCAGAACATAATCAGGACATTACCATCATAACTCGTCGAGTCCATCCATGGACTCGGCAAGTTCTTCAGTCTGTTAAGCGTTCCTTAATGGATTAAGCCACTATACTTTAGATCTGAGCCCCAAACTTCGTCTATATGCTGGAAATGACCTCTTAAGGGTAAAGTTTCCAACTTTACCCACTCCTAGTCCTTCTTGATGGGTTTAACTCAAACCCTAGCTCGTTAAGACATAGATTCATTGTCCAAAGACCACAATATTCAAAAATAAAGCACATGTGCATAGATCCAAGCCTTAGACACCAAAAAACACATAAAGCCTCTGCCTTTTCATCCATGCATGGCCCTTTTTGGCTCAAAGAGCCATAACAACTCCTTAAAACTTACATGGGGGTTTCTAATGGCGTAAAGCTTGCACCTTTGTGCCTTAACCGCCCTTAAGGATTTAAGATCTAAAAGGATCTTGACTAGGACATCCTTGTCCCATAGGTCAAGCTCCATGGAGCAAAACTCTCATGAAAGGGACATAAATAGATCTAAGAAACTATAAGCGAAGATAAAGACTTGATTACCAGAGAATGATGCAAATGAGATGGTGTTGGTGGATCTAAAAACTTCTCCTTGAACCTACAAACTTCTTCTTCTTCTTCTTCTTCTTCTTCTTCTTCTTCTTCTTCTTCTTCTTCTTCTAGTCTCCAAGAGCACCTCAACTCACTCAAAAATGGCTCACTCAATAAGAACTCTAGGGTTTCGTGGCTTATGTTCTGGGCAGTGAGGGCTAGGAATGGAACCCAAAGGAGGAGAATAGGATGTTTAAATAGGGTACCAAGTCCCGAATTTTGGGTTTCCCAAACCCTGAATAACTCGTCGAGTTGGTCCCCCAACTCGTCGAGTAGGTCACTTAATTCGTGCCTTAAACTTCGCTCCTACTCGTCGAGTTCCTCCCTGGTCTCGACGAGTAGCCTTCCTAGTTAGGGTTTTTCTTTCCTTTCTTGGCCTTCTAGATTCCAGGTGTTACAGATATGAAAAACGGTTACAAAATACATTACATTATTCTTATATATATATATATATATATATATATATATATATATATATATATATATATAGTACAAAAAGTTCATTTCATTTAAGTATATCAATATATTTTACAAAACCTTACCACCTTTGTAACCCGTTGAACAAGGGGTGTAATTATATAAAGTACTTATGTAGTTGCTTTACGTCATTATCATTACTATCCTAGAAAAAGGGGATAATTACATATACAAACATTTTCATTACAAAAACACGTACTCTCATTGAATAAATTTGTGAGACATTGCCTTCATTGTAATTACTGAGGATACACGAAAGTCCTGTTTCACAACCAGAATCTCCCGTAAGAGAGCGTGATACTTGTGTACAGATCTATACAGGTCTGATGGTCCCACACCCTGATTGTTAGCTACAGTTAGACCGACATGTTATGGGTGACAAATGTCATAAATGTTTCAATGCCTGAAGAACGTCGAGCAGGCGAATTCATTTTTAGCACAGTTATGAGAACTCACATCGGGAAACGACTATACGTATATTTTACACGAAAACACATTTCTTCAAACGGTTTTATATGTGAATAAAACTACATATTACTACTTTAAGTATGGAAAAGACTAGTATATTTTGTTCATGGAACATTTAAGACTACAACTCATTTCTATGGAAAAGATTGGATTTTATGGAATAAACACCATCATTTTACAAGTGAACGGCTTACATCTCATTTATCAGCAAATATCGGATTTTCTGGAAACGAACACGATATCTTTTCATAGAAAGGCAAACTATTTTTCATACAAACTCTTATGAACACACCAACTTAAGTGTTGACACTTTTTCAAACAACTTGCATTCTCATGGAATCAGTAAAACATGTAACCACCAGCTTTTGAGGATGGGGCGTGTGACATCTCCATTTTTATGGCCAAAAAAGACCGATTTCGTTTATGCTTTTATAATAAAATTAGAGTAATCTTTCAAATAAAAGTAATGCAGAATTTGTTCCCAAAACAAAATATGATAAAATTTATCAAAACATTTCTTAAAGAAATGTATTTTCATTTTTAATACAAAACCTCGATATGTCATGTTCCGATACAGACCAAAATCATAAATAGTACGATATAGGCCTTACAACATTTATTTACTTCGACTGGACTATAATGCAAACTCCCTCATCATCATCCAACTATGGTCTTGTTCCACTACCTGTAATACAGAAAGTTGAGTGGGTCAGGCTTGGGAGACTGGTGAGCACATAGGGTTTTCAACCCACAATATATAAATTTATTAATTTCATCAACCAAAAATAAATTTATTAATTTCATTGACCAACAATAACCATGATTACCCATTCCCGTTACCCTCACTTTACGTCCCTAAACACCTATCATAAGGGACCTTGCTTAAGGATTATTATCGAGATGGACACTACTGTTATGGGGATTCCTCATCCATATATGTTTGTAAGGAAACCATGAGAGGGATGGAATACACCGGCGAACACATCGTTCACAAACACCTACAAATTGCGAGTCAGCTAGCGTTCCACTGGACTGTCTAGAAAGGTCTGTGGTTTGTCATATATACTCTCATCATTTTATTACAGATCAACTGTTTCAACTTCCCATGTTTTACCCAACATATTTATAGATAAAAAAAATACTTATACAGTTTAAAACCTATATAAAACATCCATTTAAAACCCATCTCAAATAAACAAACAACATATATACACAAAGCATGAATTTTATAGAAAATACTTCATATCTATGTGTAAGATGAAAATGACTATGCACTCACTTGATTTGATGATAATTGGACAACACTTTGTCCCTTAAAACAATCTTTTTTGATGAAACCGAGATGTTTTCTCAAAAATTGGGCTCTACGCGGGCAGAGTTTCGACTCGAATGTCACACCCCTAAACTGAAATGGCGGAAATGTTCGGGGGTGGAGGTCGTCATGTGTACTATTACAACAATTGCATCACAATAATCGAAGTAAATGCAACCATTACATTGAATATATACATGGTATATACATCTATTTAATTCATATTTATATACATCAAAATTAGCAAAAGATAAAGACGTGACTCTATGCGCTTCGTCTTCTCAAAAGCCTACAGGGGTACCTATCTACTGATTGCCTGAGAATACAAGTGGTTTTGAAAGAGTATCAACATTAAGCTGGTGAGTTCATAAGCATGTTTTTGTAATGAAAACCTGTTAATAAATTAATGAAAATGTTTGTGTGTTTCCAAGAAAATACAATATTTTCTAACATGTGTGTTTTTTTACAGTATCCCATAATATTTTAGTTCGTATGCCTGGTTACCACTAGATGTGTTGTATAATGTTCTTTTGAATGAAAAACCCTTTTACATGAGAACTCTGGTTATCACCAATATATATAGTAAGTTATGAAAACTCTAGAGCCCTCCAATATGTATAGTAGTTCTATTACTTTAAAATAAAACTAATTGAAGTTATTACCATTCATCCACTAATCGTATTATTTATTACCAAATTTATGAGTTGTTATAACCATACCTGACCATTAAATTGCTTGAACGACGTTCTTCAAGTGTCAGAATCGAAATGACTTTGTTACTCGTAGATCGTGTCGGTCCTACTATAGCTAACAGCAAGGTGCGGGTTGTCAATCTGCGTATAGATCTGTACATAAACTCACGTTCTCCCTCAAGGAGACTCTGGTTACAATCTCAAGACTTTTGTTAGTACTTAAATAAGTACGCGAAGATGCTCGCTCATAAAATGTTGTACTAACGATTAGGTGTAGAATAAAATGAATCTCTTGAATTTAAATGATTGTCTATATGAGTAATAAACTATACCCTAAATAGTTTATATGCTCGCTCATATTGTATCAACGTTTCGTGCATTGATAAGATAATTGTTCATAAACTATACCTATCATAGGTTATTCGTTTGTTAATGTATTCAGGTCGTGTTTTACACTGAAACTCTACAATTATGTTGAAAACTTCCCTTATGCTCAACATTTTACAAAATGGATAAATATCTAAGTGATTTATAAAAGTAATAATCTTTGTTTTGAATCAATCGTCTAATTTTAATCTTGTTTTAATCCTATATATAAGTCATTAATTTTTATTTCTGTCTTGCTTGTATCCTCCCCTAAGAACATTAAAACAGTAAAAGTGTAGGGGTATGACCTTACCTTGAATGCGCGTTAATCGAAATTAGGGAGTTGTAGCGACGATTCTCAGGTATGCATACGCGCTAATAACGTTGACCTAAAATAATTATATTTGACGTCACATTTAAATTAATAATAATATTCATTCAAAAATAAGACTACATAATTATTTAATTAAGTGAAAGAGGACTTACAAATAAATTGGAATTATAAGGGATTTAATTTGAATTGTTGGTAAAATTCGGTTTATGGTTGAAAAAGGGGTTTATGGTTGGAAGCTTGGAGTCTACGATTGGATCATATAGAATTATGAAGATTTGAAGGCCATATGAAGATTTGAAGGAGGATATGAATGTGCTTGGCGGATTGTTTGAAGATTTGAAGGAATATGATTGTAAACACTTGAAGATTCAGAGAATTTGACACCGTTCACAGTTGAAAATTGAGAGAATTTTGAGGGTGTTTACGGTTGAAAATGGGTGAAATGAATTAATCAGAGTGTAAACCCAAATATACATATATATATATATATATATATATATATATATATATATATATATATATATATATGAGGTGTTTACGGATGAAATGAGATTGGGCCTAAGGTGTTTACGGTTGACTAATGGACTTAATTTGGGTTTGTAGCCCAATAAGAGGGTGTTCACGGTTGAGTTTGACCATGAACTCCTTGTTTTCTTTTTGATTTGACCGTAAACACACCATGGAATGACTTGTGGACCGTGAACTCCAATTTGGGAGTTAATGCTTGAGCGAGAACTCATTTATTCCATTAATTATTTGGGTGAAACTCATTTATTGGTTATATTTATTTTTTAAACCCCTAGTCTTTTAACTTATGTTTATTGATAACACTCTAAATTAGCTTAGTTTTCAACCCATGCTTCTTTGTTTACTCTTTAAATAAGACTTTTAAACCTGGCATTATCTTGTATTAACTGTTTATTTATAACAGTTTAGACTTTTATTGATTCCAAAACAATGGGTTGTCACATCATCCCCACGTTTGAGGGAATTTTGTCCTGAAATTCAAACATAGAATACGAATCATGGACTCAGAAAAAGATGTAGATATTATTGTTTCATCTGATCTTCGTGCTCCCAATTGAATTCAGGTCCCCGCTTGGCATTCTAGCGGACCTCCACTATTGGTATGCGACTTTGTTTCGTTTGTTTGACTTCCAGATCCATGATTTCGACTGGTTCTTCCACGAAATTAAGGTTCTCATTGATCACGATCTGATAAAGAGGGATCACAAGGGTTTCGTCAGATAAACACTTTTTAAGGTTCGATACGTGGAAGACAGGATGAATGTTGCTATGTTCTTGGGGTAAACGAAGTTTGTATGCTATAGGACCAATCCTAGCGAGGATCTCGAATGGTCCAATGTATCTTGGATTCAGCTTTCCATGCTTTCCAAAGCGTATCATGCCTTTCCAGGGTGAGACCTTCAATAAAACTCTGTCACCAACCTGGAACTCCAAAGGTTTCATCTTTTATCGGCGTAGCTCTTTGTCTATCTCATGAAGCTTTTAATCGTTCTCAAATTTGCACGATCTTTTCTGTAGTTTCTCGGATGATTTCTGGGCCTATGAGAGTGATGTCGGGGACTTGACCGTTAGCTCGCTGCGTGTCACCCACCTCATCCCAACATAGAGGGGATTCGCACTTACAGCTATAGAGGGCTTCAAACCGCGCAACCTTGATGCTAGTGTTATAGTTATTGTTTTAGGAGAACTCAACAAAGGGCAAATAGGTATCCCATGACTTGCCAAAGTCTAGAACAAATGCCCTTAACATATCTTCCAATTTTTGAATGGTTCTCTCACTCTGCCCGTCTGTCTGTGGATGGTAAGTTGTGCTCATATCTAGCTTAGTTCCAAGAGCCTTCTGGAGTGACTGCCAAAATCTCGAGGTGAACCTGCTATCCGGATCTGAGATAATGGACATAGGCACACCACGCACACAAACTATCTCTTGGATGTAGATTCATTTAAGTCTCTCCATCTTAAATGTTTCTTTGATTGGCGGGAAGTGGGCGGATTTAGTTAGCCGATCAAGAATTATCCAGATGGCATCGTACCCACTCGGAGACTTGGGCAACTTAGCGATGAAATACATCGTAATCCTTTCCTACTCCCACTCAAGTATTTCTGGCTGCTGAACTAGACCTGAGGTTTTTTGATATTCCACCTTCACCTTGGCGCAAGTCAGGAACTTGCCCATGAAGGTAGTGATCTCTGCTTTCATGTTTGGCCACCAATATAGCTTTTTGAGATCCAGATACATCTTATCCGAACCTGGGTGAACGGAGTATCTTGTCCTGTGAGCTTCGTTCGTGACAACCCGAACCTTTTTCCGTTTCTAGTAACCAATTTCCATTAATAAAATTTGAATTTTATTGAGTTTCCGTCAAACTTCTTGGTTTAGAAAATCATCTGACTTTATATATTTAAATTTTAGATGCGAGTTGGGAACAAAATCATGCGAAAAACCCAAATCTTCTTGAAAAGCGGCAGTTTCCGGCCTAAGTGAGTTTACGGTCGTAAACCCGTGTACGGCCGTACACTCGTTTACAGTTGGTGCCAAGTGGACCCCACCACCGACCATACCCCCAGTCTATATATATGACACCCTCACCTTCATTTGAACATTCTTTACCAAAAACTCTCTCATTCTCTCTCTACCACTTGACTGTAAACCCCAAAAACACCCTTATTCTTCCGAAAATCATCGAAAATTGTCATTGGGAATCGAATTGGAGCATCTAGAACACGTTTTCCATCGAATCCAACATCATTATTCTTGAGTGTACGGTCGTACACCCTTCAAGTCTGCAAATCTTCATTCACCGTAAACCAGTTCACGACAGTACTGTCACACCCCAAAACGAAGAACGGCGGAAACGTTCTAGGGTGGAGGGCGTCATGTATAGTATCACAAACAATGTAAAGTAGTAAACAAGCAACAACATCATCCATTGCATTAAAAGTAAAGTTTTAATACATGTATGTTCTTTCAATGTAATAAGACACCAAAAATACAATCATAATAAAAGACGAGTCTTGTCTATGCTCCGTCTTCTCAAAACCTGGCCATCGTACCTGTCTACTGGTGACCTGAGAATACAAGTTATTTTGAAAGTGAGTATCAGCCTAAAGATGGTGAATTCATAAGTAATTAAGTGTCATTGTTTTGTTTTGGGACACTGTTATGAATGCCCTATAAATCTTTAAATGAAACAGTTGATGTAAGTAATGAAAAACCTAGAAAATCCCTTATTTCCTATTGATATGAAATGTAGTCTTCTACCAAGACCCGGATGTTTTGTAAGTAAAATGATGGTTTTTCCTTTCTATTGACCAGTACTTAAAGTACTTAGTCTAACTCCTCATTTATGTGAATGTATCACAAAATAAAGTAATAGGAAAATATACTAATGTAATTGTTATCCTTTGGTACTAGGACTAACACGACATCGCGGTAAGCGAAATGTATAACCTAATGAACATCCGTAGATTGTTCAGTTGTCCTCTATAGCTACAGTAGGGGGGAGGAAGGGTCAGTCCCGTAATCGATTCCCTAATATAATTATTAACCGTAGGCATCCGTAGATGTTCATCAACCTCTGTAGCGAACAGTAGGCCAGAGGAATGGTTAGTCCCATAACTGTATTCTAATATAAGTAATAACCGTAGGCATCCGTAGATGTTCATCAACCATTGGTGCTAATCAGTTGGCTTCAGAATGGTTAGTCCCGTCTAGATATCCCGTTGAACTGGGATAGGCAGGATAATTTACACAGAAGCTACTAATAAATCATCCTAATGAATCGAGGTACAAGTATCCATGTAAATGTATATAGGAAGATGTATCTACGTAAAGGTACTCATGTAATGTATTCATCCAAGGTACTCATGTAGTATATTCATGTAAGGTACTCATGTAATGTATTCATGTAAGGTACTCATGTAATGTATAGTGTAGACTCATGAATGAACTGACTCTGATGTAATTCCTTGTAATAGGAATAATGTTATGTATCTCCTAACTATCCCCATAATAGTTAACTGGAACGTAATTGATTGTCCAAACAGGTTTATAAATCCTTGATATACAAGAGTGTGGGAAACTGAATGAAGGATGAAAAGTATAATATCAATACATATAAAAGAACCTAAGTGTATAGATATAGTTTTGTTCAAGAGGGTAAAAATGGTTTTGTAAAACATCTACGAGTTTTGAACAATAATTAACAATGACTTGATGTCATTTTAATAAACACTTCAAACATAATACTTTTGCTATCAAGGTATCTTTAAGATATAAAACCATTTCATGCATTACATTTTGTAGTATGTGAAATCTACTGAATGAAAACACAGTTATAAATACATATGATTGATTTAGTAACTTGTTGTTTTCTACCTGTATTCCCCCCCCCCCCGGTAGTAAAGCATTTAAAATCATTTAAAACATTGATTAAGGGGTATGAACTCACCTGTAGATGGTGGTTTGGATGTACTGAACTGTGTCGGATTGTTAGGTGTCAAGTGAGGACTTGAACACACACTATGATCCTAATGAACATATAATCACACATATATGCACCCAATTAGTCTTAAACTACTAATTGTAAATGTTAAGACATCCTAGAACATGATAAGCACTTTATATAAGTGTTATAAGCCCTAAGGATTGCATCTAATTTGTTGTGGGACAAGGCTAATGGGTTTAGGGTTCCAAAGGACCCTATACATGAGTTTACTCTCCAATAAACCTCACACAATGAGTTTATGGTCATAAAACCTTGGGTTTACGACCGTGAACTCTTAAGCTTGGTTTCATTTTGTGTTTTGAAGTTCTAAATGATCCCTAAAAGCATTCCTACTTGGTGGATTAATTCTTGGAAGGGTTTAGGGCACTAATACACTCCTTTGAGGAGTTTACGGCCCCAAGGCCAATTCCTGTTGAGTTTGCTGCTGTAAAGTCATATGGATATGGGTATTTTTATGTTTTCAAGTCCCATACTCATCTAGGATAGGTTCTAGACAATTATCTAATGCTAATGAAGGCATTAGGCACACTTTGGTACCCTTCTTTGATGTTCACGGCCCAAGAACCATTTCCCTTAGAGATTACAGCTGTAATCTCTCATGGGGATGGGTTTTTGATGTTTTACGGTCTCCAAATTAACTAGGAATAAATAAAGCCTATTGTCTAAGGCTTTAGGAGTGATTAAGGCACTCTTTGGCCTTTGAATTTGGAGTTCACGGTCCAAGAACTTCTTGGGCTGTGAACACCTAAATCTTGGTGTTTATGGATGAATTCTAGTCTTAAATACACCTATATACAAGCCTAAGGTAGTTACATAACATGAGGAAGGGACTAGGCATCATTTAAGCCTTATAAAAGAGTTTACTCCTCAAGATGTTCTTGGACGGTAAACTCCCGAATCTTGCAGTTTTGCTATGTAATCTATGTTATTAAACACATTATAAGCCATATGATACAACTAGATTAGGGTACTCACGATTTGGGATGAAAACTCGAAGATCCGTGAGAGAGAAAATGGCTTTTCTCTAGTTGGAAACGTAAATAATGAATGAAAATGGTTCAGAATTCTATATATAGTCCTGGGATTTTTGGCAGAAAATATTTTATTCCCAAAATAAACTATAATATAGTAGAATTTTGGAATAACAGAGTTGTACAAAACCCTAGTGCACCCACTCTCCTGATATCTCCTTAAGTGTAAACCCTAAAATACTCAAACTTATACGGAAAAGTCTGAAAATTTACTGTGATTGTTATAACTTTTATTGACTTGATAATGTGCGTACAGAATGGAAATTTCGGGTTGTCACATCATCCCTCCGTTAGAAGGAATTTTGTCCCGAAATTAGAATTTAAGCAAATAAATTATTTACACGTAACTAAGGAAAAAGATGGGGATATTTCCGTTTCACCTGATCCTCTCGTTCCCAAGTGAATTCAGGTCCCTGTTTTGCGTTCCAGCGAACGTTCACTATCGGGATACGACTTTGTTTCCTTTGCTTGACCTCTCGGTCCATGATCTCTACTGGTTCCTCCATGAAGTTGAGGCTCTCGTTGATCTCGATCTTGTCGAGTGGAATAACAAGAGTCTCGTCGGACAGACACTTTTTCAAGTTTGATACGTGGAAGGTAGAATGTACGTTACTGAGTTCACGCAGTAGATTGAGTTTATAAGCTACAAGGCCGATTCTCACGAGAATCTCGAAAGGCCCTATGTATCTTGGATTGAGCTTCCCGCGCTTTCCAAAGCGTATCAAGCCCTTACAGGGCGAGACCTTCAGTAGAACACGGTCGCCCACCTGGAATTCCAACGGTTTCCTTCGCTTGTCAGCGTAGCTTTTCTGTCGGTCTCTAGAGTTTTTCAATCGTTCACGAATTTGAACGATCTTTTCTTTCGTTTCCCGAATGATTTCCGGACCCGTGAGAGTGCTTTCGGGAACTCGTCCCTTAGCTAACTGGGTATCACCCACCTCAGCGCAACACAGAGGGGATCTGCACTTTCGGCCATAGAGGGCCTTGAATGGCGCTGCCTTTATTCTTGTGTGATAACTATTGTTGTAGGAAAATTCGAAAAGGGGTAAATGGATATCCCAAGCTTTCCCAAAGTCAATTACACAAGCTTGCAACATATCTTCAAAGGTTTGGATAGTTCTCTCACTTTGTCCGTCGGTCTGTGGATGGTAGGCTGTACTCATGTACAGCCTAGTTCCTAGAGAACTTTGTAACGACTTCCAGAACCTCGAAGTGAATCTACTATCTCTATTTGAGATAATGGATATTGGAACACCGTGCAGCCTTACAATCTCCCTAATGTACGTTCGTGTCAGTTTCTCCATCTTGTCTGTTTCTTTGATTGGCAAGAAGTGTGCAGACTTGGTCAGTCTATCGACGATGACCCATATGGAATCAAGTCCACCCGTCTTCTTGGGCAACTTGGTTATGAAGTCCATAGTGATCTGTTCCCACTTCCATTCTGGTATCTCCGGTTGTTGTAGAAGACCGGAGGGTTTCTGGTATTCGACCTTGAGTGGACGGAATATCTGCTTTCATGTTAGGCCACCAGTATAACTTTTTAAGATCCAGATACATCTTATCTGAACCCGAGTGGACGGAATAATGAGTGTTATGAGCTTCGGTCATGACCAAGTTCCTGAAGCCATCGTGTTTCGGTGTCCAGATCCGATCCATGAGGTATAAGGCTCCGCCACCCTTGACTTCCAAGTTCTTATCCATCCCTCTAAGGGATTCACCTGCCACATTTTTGGGTTTCAAAGCGTCGAGCTGAGCCTCCTTAATTTGTGTGGACAAGTGTGAATGGATAGTTAGAGTCAAAGATTTGACTCTACGACCAGTATATTCTTTCCGACTCAGGGCGTCGGCTACTACATTGGCTTTTCCCGGATGATAATGAATTTCGCACTCGTAATCACTGAGTAGATCAACCCATCGTCGTTGTCTCATGTTAATCTCTTTCTGGTCGAAGATGTGTTGTAGACTCTTGTGGTCTGTGAAGATCATGCTTTTTGTACCATACAGGTAGTGTCTCCAGATCTTCAGAGCAAATACAACTGCTCCTAGCTCAAGATCATGGGTGGTGTAGTTAACCTCATGTGTCTTCAGCTGTCTCGAGGCATAGGCTATGACTTTACCTCACTGCATCAGAACACATCCGAGTCCTTGATTTGATGCATCGCAATAGACAACGAAGTCTCTATCCCTTCGGGGAGGGATAGTATTGGCGCAGTGCACAAGGCTCGTTTGAGCGTTTGGAACGCTCTTTCCTGTTTCTCTTCCCAGTCAAAGGCCACGCCTTTCTAGGTCAGGGTTGTAAGAGGTTTCGCTATGTGGGAGAAGTTCTGAATGAACCTGCGATAATAGCCCGCGAGACCTAGAAATTGACGAATTTATGTAAGTGTCTTCGGTGCTGACCAGTTCTCAATGGCCTTGATTTTGGAAGGGTCCACGTGTATTCCTTCTTTGCTAACAACATGACCCAAAAATTTGACTCGTCGGATCCAAAATTCGCACTTGGAGAACTTCGCATAGAGCTTCTCCGTTCGCAATGTTTCTAAGACCCTACGAAGATGTTGACTATGTTCTTCCTTACTTCGAGAGTAGATAAGTATGTCACGAATGAAAACAATGACGGACTTATCCAAGTAAGGACGACACACCCTATTCATCAGATCCATGAATACTGTGGATGCATTAGTTAACTCGAACTGCATCACTACAAATTTGTAGTGTCCATAACGAGTTTGGAAGGCTGTCTTGGGAACATCCTCCTCTAACACTCGTAGTTGGTGATATTCGGATCGTAGATCTATCTTCGTGAAGTAGTTGGCTCCTTGAAGTTGATCAAATAAATCATCAATGCGGGGAAAAGGATAACGATTTTTAATGGTAAGCTTGTTGAGTTCCCTATAGTCGATGCACATACGAAACGATCCATCTTTCTTCTTGACGAACAAGACCGGTGCTCCCCATGGTGAGAAGCTTGGCCTAATGAATCCCTTCTTGAGAAGTTCGTTAATGACTGGAAAGTTCCTGCATCTCGGCCGGTGTCAGACGATAAGGAGATTTGGTTACGGGAGTAGCTCCTAGCACTAAGTCGATTCTGAACTCGACTTGGCATTGGGGTGGTAAACCGGGAAGTTCTTCTGGGAAGATGTCGGGAAAGTCGCATACTTCTGGGATGTTTTGAATGTCTTTCATTTCTTGACTTGTATCGATGACGTATGCGAGGAATGCATGATATTCTTTTCGCAAGCACTTCTGGGCTTGAATGCACGAAATGATGCGAAGGCTCATACTAGGTTTGTCGCCATAGATAACTAAAGTTTCGTTGTTAGGAAGGTTAAGATGAACTGCTTTTTCAAAGCGCATGATGTCGGCGCGAAGAAGACTCAACCAATCCATGCCGATGATAACGTCGAAACATTTAATTGGGACCGGCATGAGGTCTATCTTGAAAGTATGGCCATCTAAAGTTAAAGTACAACCTACGTATATGCAGTTAGTACTCTCCTTTTTCCCATTAGCCATTTCTATCGTGAATGAATTATCTAATGCACGTGGTTTTTGTTTAAGCATGTGTGCAAATTTGTGACTTACGAAACTTTTCTCTGATCCACTGTCGGAAAGTATGCAAGCAAATGAGTTATTGAGGAGAAACGTACCAGTAACTATTGTAGGACTAGCTACCTCTTCCTCGTGGCCCAAGGCCATAACTCTTCCTACTCCTCCAGCCATCCCTGCTTTAGGGCAGTTCCTCTTGTAGTGGCCCACCTCGCGACAACCATAGCAAGCTTAGCCCATACCGGCGTTAGGAACCTGGGCGGCCTGAGTTGTTAGAGTTTTGCAGAAACGGACTATATGCCCCTTCCTGTTGCATTTAGAGCACTGCATCTCCCTGCAAGGTCCGTGGTGGTGGAAACTGCACTTGGTGCACTTTGGGACAGTTCCAGCATAAGTTTTTGCTGGTAGGGGGTTCGCAGGGAGAACAGGAGTTACCATGGCAACATTGATTTCCACAAGTTGTTGTCTCTTGGAGGATTCTTGCGAAGCCCCTCTTTTTCTCTTGTTCCACCCCTTCTTGTTGTTGTTGACCTTTTTGTGGTACTGGTGCAGGGATTGTTGGATTCTGAGGCTTCCTGTTATCTATGAGAGATTGTGCCACCTCCTTGGCACTATCAAAAGTGACAGGCTTGGAAGCTAACACACTTGATTGGATCTGGGGCGACAGTCCCCAGATATATCTCTCTATCTACTTGCTCTCGAGAGCAACCATATCAGGGCATAGGATTTCCAGATCACAGAACCTATGCATGTAGGTTGATATATTAGATCCAACCATTTGTAGACCCCAGAGTTCCTGTTCGAGTTTTTGCACTTCGCCTCGAGGACACTACTCTCTCATCAGCATGTCCTTCAAGTGTTCCCAGCTGATGGAATACGCCACCACTAAATTCAGATACTTAACATGGCCGTTCCACCATGTTAGTGCTCTGTCAGAGAAGGTACAAGCTGCAAACTTGACCTTGTTGCCCTCCTGGCAAGCATAGATTTCAAAGACAGATTCCATCTTTTCAACCCATTGCCTTAACACCATAACCCCACCAGTACCATTGAAGTTGTGGGGCTTGGCGTTCGTGAAGTCCTTATAGGTGCATTCTCGAGGGTGTCCATGGCTTTCGCCGTGGTTCGAGGGAGGTGCACCTGTTCCCGATCCACTAGGGACAGGGTCGTTGATGGCTGACACAGTAGCTGCGACTGCTGCTGTGAAAGTTGCCTGGAACATAGTGGCATCAAAGGGATGAGGTGGTTGAGGAGGTCGAGGTGGTGGTGGAGGTGGTGGTATCGGTGTTTCGTTGTTTGGGTTACATCTGGGATTTCTACGTGGCGGCATCTTTAAATATACGTTTAAAAGATGAAGACATGGATAAGTATAACTGAATGATAAATGTGTCTCATAGACTAATTCCCCATAGTCCAACAACATAATGAATAGAATAACTAAATGAAGATGATGACATTCGGATAATAATTTCCATATGATTAGATATCTGTCAATAATACGGGGATTACAGATGTAACAGGTTCGGGAAAAATGGCCTAGAAGTAGGCCTTACATCAACCAAGATAGGAAAATTTTGACAGAACTATGAATAGATCAAGACCTAGCAGGCCTAAGATTTACAAAGATAGGAAATTATACCGAAGTTTTTACATAAACTAGGTTATATCCAAAAGATGAGTCGTCGAGATTCTATCGGTGACGAGAACTGCTAGCATGAGTTCTTGATTCCGACAGTAGACGTTCCATGTCCCTCATACGCCTGTCAGCTCTCACTTGCTGAGCTCGAAGTTCCCTATCTTCAGCTTGAGTTTCAGCAAGTTCTCTCTGCAGAGCTGCATTGCGGACCAGAGTCCTCTCATGAGTAGACTCTAGTTGGCGAATGTGGACAGTGTTAACGCCAGAGTTGGCTTCAATCTCCACGACTCGATCGATAGTTGCTTGACCTAGTATCGTGTTCCTACAAATCCTACGAACCATGATTGGTAAGACCCTGTCAGCAGAACCTCCTTCAGTGAGGTTGTAGAAACTCCTGTCTCCGTTGTAGGGAATGGGTTGACCATGTTCCTGACTCCATCTATTCAAGTTAGTGGCCCACAGAGGTGTGGGTCCTTGAAATGCAGGACGGGGGTTTAGGTTTGGGTCTTGAGCAACTGGGGGTGGGTTGTTGACTTCAGGCTCTGAGTTAGAACTATCGGAAAAACCCTCAGCATGGTGATCATCCAAAGGGATTGGGTGATCATTTTCTGGTTCTTCCTCTAGCCATCCAGCGTTGCCTTGGTTTGGGAAGTACGGATCGTCGTGATGAAATCCAGCCATTAAAATCTACGCGAGAAAAGTGATATAAGAAATAGCTAAATAGACGAACTGACTATGATAATTACAGTAAGACTAAATACCCCTGTGGTATTTCTTTATGGTTTTGTTGGTAAGTTTTAGACTTGCTGCCACATCACAACCATTCTTGGGCATATGCTAATCACTCCTTGGACCAGCATAGTTGATCAGGCTATGCCATTCCCAAGACTGACCATATATCTCCAGGCTTACTTGTGATATTCAACAATCATAATACTTTTGTTCTTGTCATTATGACACTGATTTTAGTATGAATGCAGGCATATATACTTACTTAAACATTTTGTCATTTAAAAGTATAACTCTTGGACAAAGTGTTTTAATCCCAATGTATTTATAGTTAGTATATCTTTTATGGGTTGATATACTATATTCACTATAAACAATTCTCTGATACCAATCTGTCACACCTCAAAACCAAGAACGGCGGAAACGTTCCAGGGTGGAGGACGTCATGTACAGTATCACAAACAATGTAAAGTAGTAAACAAGCAACAACATCATCCATTGCATTAAAAGTAAAGTTTTAATACATGTGTGTTCTTTTAATGTAATAAGACACAAAAAACACAATCATAATAAAACACGAGTCTTGTCTGTGCTCCGTCTTCTCAAAACCTTGCCATCGTACCTTTCTACTGGTGACCTGAGAATATAAGTTATTTGAAAGCGAGTATCATCCTAAAGCTGGTGAATTCATAAGTAATTAAGTGTGATTGTTTTGTTTTGGGAAAACTGTTATGAATGCCCTGTAAATCTTTAAATGAAACAGTTGATGTAAGTAATGAAAAACCTAGAAAATCCCTTATTTCTTACTGGTATGAAATGTAGTCTTCTACCAAGACCCGAATGTTTTGTAAGTAAAATGATGGTTTTTCCTTTCTATTGACCAGTACATAAAGTACTTAGCCTAACTCCTCGTTTATGTGAATGTATCACAAAATAAAGTAATAGGAAAATATACTAATGTAATCGTTATCCTTTGGTAGTAGGACTAACACGACACCGCGGTAAGCAAAATGTATAACCTAATGAACATCCGTAGATTGTTCAATTGTCCTCTGTAGCTACAGCAGGGGGGGGGGGGGGGAAGGGTTAGTCCCGTAATCGATTCCCTAATATAAGTATTAACTGTAGGCATCCGTAGATGTTCATCAACCTCTGTAGCGAACAGTAGGCCCGAGGAATAGTTAGTCCCGTAACTGTATTCTAATATAAGTAATAACCGTAGGCATCCGTAGATGTTCATCAACCACTGGTGCTAATCGGCTGGCTTCAAAATGGTTAGTCCCGTCTAGATATCCCGTTGAACTGGGATAGGCAGGACAATTTACACAGAAGGTACTAATAAATCATCCTAATGAATCGAGGTACAAGTATCCATGTAAATGTATACAGGAAGATGTATCTACGTAAAGGTACTCATGTAGTGTATTCATGCAAGGTACTCATGTAATGTATTCATGTAAGGTATTCATGTAATGTATTCATGTAAGGTACTCATGTAATGTATAGTGTAGACTCGTGAATGAACTGACTCTGATGTAATTCCTTGTAATAGGAATAATGTTATGTATCTCCTAACTATCCCCATAATAGTTAACTGGAAGGTAATTGATTGTCCAAACAGGTTTATACACCCTTGCTATACAAGAGTGTGGGAAACTGAATGAAGGATGAAAAGTATAATATCAATACATATAAAAGAACATAAGTGTATAGATATAGTTTTGTTCAAGAGGGTAAAAATGGTTTTGTAAAACATCTATGAGTTTTGAACAATAATTAACAATGACTTGATGTCATTTTAATAAACATTTCAAACGTAATACTTTTGCTATCAAGGTATTTTTAAGATATAAAACCATTTCATGCATCACATTTTATAGTATGTGAAATCTGCTGAATGAAAACACAGTTATAAATACATATGATTGATTTAGTAACTTGTTGTTTTCTACCTGTATTCCCCCCCCCCCCCCCCATTAAGTCATTTAAAATCATTTAAAACATTGATTAAGGGGTATGAACTCACCTGTAGATGGTGGTTTGGATGTACTGAATGGTGTCAGATTGTTAGTTGTCAAGTGAGGACTTGTACACACACTATGATCCTAATGAACATATAATAACACATATATGCACCCAATTAGTCTTAAACTACTAATTGTAAATATAAAGACATCCTAGAACATGATAAACACTTTATATAAGTGTTATAATCCCTAAGGATTGCATCTAATTTGTTTTGGGACAAGGCTAATGGGTTTAGGGTTCCAAAGGACCCTATACATGAGTTTACTCTCCAATAAACCTCACACAAGGAGTTCACGGTCATAAACCCTTGGGTTTACGGCCGTGAACTCCTAAGCTTGGTGTCATTTTGTGTTTTGAAGCTCTAAATCATCCCTAAAAGCATTCTTACTTGGTGGATTAATTCTTGGAAGGGTTTAGGGCACTAATACACTCCTTTGAGGAGTTTACGGCCCCAAGGCCAATTCCTTTTGAGTTTACTGCCGTAAAATTATATGGATATGGGTATTTTTATGTTTTCAAGTCCCATACTCATCTAGGATAGGTTCTAGACAATTATCTAAGGCTAATGAAGGCATTAGGCACACTTTGGTACCCTTCTTTGATGTTCACGACCCAAGAACCATTTCCCTTAGAGATTATGGTCGTAATCTCTCATGGGGATGGGTTTTTGATGTTTTAAGGTCCCCAAATTAACTAGGAATAAATAGAGGCTATTGTCCAAGGCTTTAGAAGTGATTAAGGCACTCTTTGGCCTTTGAAGTTTGAGTTCACGGTCCAAGAACTTCTTGGGTCGTGAACACCTAAATCTTGGTGTTCATGGATGAATTCTAGTCTAAAATACACCTATATACAAGCCTAAGGTAGTTACATAATATGGGGAAGGGACTAGGCATCATTTAAGCCTTAAAAAAGAGTTTACTCCCCAAGATGTTCTAGGGCGGTAAACTCTCGAATCTTGCAGTTTTGCTATGTAATCTATGTTATTAAACACATTGTAAGCCATATGATACAACTATAGAAGGGTACTCACGATTTGGTATGAAAACCCAAAGATCCATGAGAGAAAAAATGGCTTTTCTCTAGTTGGAAATGTAAATAATGAATGAAAATGGTTCAGAATTCAATATATAGTCTTGGGATTTTTGGCAGAAAATATTTTATTCCCGAAATGAACTCTAATATAATAGAGTTTTGGAATAACAGAGTTGTACAAAACCCTAGTGCATCCACTCTCCTGATATCTCCTTAAGTGTAAACCCTGAAATACTCAAACTTATACGGAAAAGTCTGAAAATTTACTGTGACTGTTATAACTTCTATTGACTTGATAATGTTCGTACAGAATGGAAATTTCGGGTTGTCACAAGTACACATTGCAAACCTTCAAAGGTCGTACGTCCTTCAAAGTGGCAGTTCATGGCCGTAAACGGTTTACAGCCGCAAACCCCGTTTACGGCTGTAAACCCCATTCACGGTCGTAAACACTTCCTAAGTGGTGAATTAGACTGAAAACCCGCTTTCTCGATTCAATCAAGTCCCGGTAACATTCCTTAACCAAAAGCAAGTGTTTTCCTCACACTTTATCTAACAAAATCGCTAATTCAGATACATATATGTATTTAATTGTAATTCGGATCCATTAATTGCCACGTTCAACAACTCAAGGGTCTTAGTTTCGAGTTTGTTGATCCGACGCTTGCACACAACTAACGATGAGTTCATACTCCTAAACTTTTATGATTTTTAACGTTTTCAGTGTGGGAATACAAGCCAAACACAAACGATTTTTGTCAACTAAAACAAAAGGCTTTCAACAAGTTTAAAACTTATGCAATTGATATAGTCCAACAATTTCTATAATATATTTAGATATTTTATCCCTTTTGTATTATGTGGAGCATAAGGGACACTTTTAACAAGAAAACATAATTACATAGTTTTCTGAACAATACACAAATGAAGTACAATACATTTCAGGAAAGTTATAATAGGTATAGTTTAGGGAGTTAATCATATAGTTTTTACCATTCCAGATTTCATACATGGTCAATCATATAAACTACGACAGATTTAGTTTATGATATTCATTACTACCTTCGGATAACTAGAGTATAACACTAAATAATTATTTAAGTATAATTGTTAATACTCTACCAAGTATACAATGGTTTCAATTACAAGAAAAACGATATAGAACTACATGTAAACTAGTTACTACAGGATTGTGAGACATCTCTTCAATAGTACCCTTATGGGTACTGGTAAAATCATCGACATTTAGTATAACCATAGTCTCCTGGAGGGAGAGCATGAGATTTGTGAATCGAACTATTCGGGACTGAGAATCCCACACCTAATCTAATAGCTACAGTTTGGCAGGCATGCCTGGGGTGACAGATATCATATCGTACGACGCCTGAAGAAACATCACTGAGGTCAATAGTCATATCAAGCATGGTTGTACGAACTCACAATAGTATAAACTAACCATTGTTTACGGGATTTCATTCTTTATTAGTTTTAAATTAATTAATAGAACTACCATACATTACACTGGAGGATTCCAGTGGAACATTACTCAGTTTTATTTTAAATAATAAAACTACTATACATACTGGTAGTAGCCAGTGTTTTCAAAAAAAAACATACAATATATACTGGTGGTAGCTAGGGTTTTCAAAACAGAAAATACAATACATACTGGTGGTAGCAAGGGTTTTTTAAACATAATATACAATACATACTGGTGGTAGCCAGGATTTTACAAACAGAACATACTATACATACTGGTGGTAGCTAGGGTTTTCAAACATAACATAGTAACGAACATACATGATAGAAAAATATTGGATTTTCTTGGCAAACATACATACAACTTTTGAGATTCATTGACACGATTTTTACTACTAAAGCATCTTATGAACTCACCAGCTTTATGCTGATACTCCTTCAAAATCGCTTGTATTCTTAGGGAATCAGTAGACAGGTATTCTCCCGGCTTTCAGAAGATGGAGCTTTCAGAGTCTCGTCTTTATATTTTTGCTTCTTTTGATGTATACAAACAGTGAATCGAACAAATGTAAATATTCATATCTTAATGTAATGGTTATGTTTACTTTGATTACTATAATGCAATTATTGTGATACAATACATGATGTCCTCCACCCTTGAACGTTTCCGGAATTTCGGTTTGGGGGTGTGACACCCTTGATCTCTAGGTTCTTTTCCATTCCCTTCAAGGCTTCATCTGACATGTTCTCATGTTTTAAGGCTTCCAGCTGAGCCTCTCTGGTTTGAGCGGGCAGATGGGAATGGATGGTTATTGTTAGTGCCTTCACTCTACGATATGATTACTCTTTTCGGCTAAGGGTATCTGCTACCACGTTGGCCTTGTCAGGATGGTAGCGTATTTCACATTCATAATCACTGAGTAGCTCTACCCATCACCGCTTCCTCATGTTCAACTCTTTCTGGTCAAAAATGTTTTATAGGCTTTTATGGTCGGTGAATATGGTGCACTTGGTTCCATATAGATAATGTCTCCAAATTTTTAATGCAAAGACCACTGCTCTCAACTCCAAATCGTGAGTTGTATAATTTACTTTGTGTGCTTTCAGTTATCTCGAGGTATAAGCAATAACTTTTCCCCGCTGCATGAGCACACAGCCTAAGCCCTGATTGGACTCATCGCAGTAGATGAGAAAGTCCTCCGTTCCTTCAAGCAGACGCAAGATAAGTGCTCTGCATAGGGCCTGTTTCAATTTTTGGAATACACTGTCTTGAATTTCTTGCCAACTAATGGTTACACCATTTTGAGTCAGGGTGGTTAAAGGCTTAGCAATCCTAGAGAAATTTTGGATAAACCTACGATAGTAGCCAACGAGACCCAAGAATTGATGGATTTATCTGGGTGTCTTCGGTGCTAAACAATTCTCAATCACCTTGATTTTAGAAGGGTCCACGTGTATACCTTCCTCACTAACCATGTGACCAAAGAAAGTTACTTTTCTGACCCAAAATTCACACTTAGAGAATTTTGCATACACTTTCTCAGCCCTTAAAGTTTCTAGCACTAGCCTCAAGTGTTGTCTGTGATCTTCCTCACTCCAAGAGTAGACAAATATATCATCAATGAATACTATCATAAACTTGTCTAAGAAGGGGCGACACACCTAATTCATCAGATCCATGAATATCACCGGTGCGTTGGTCGGACCAAAGGGCATCACTACAAACTCATAATGACCATACCGAGTATGAAATGTTGTCTTAGGAACATCACTTTCATGGGCTCGCAAATGATGGTACCCTGATCTCAGGTCTATCTTTGAGAAAACTCTAGCTTCTTGGAGCTAATAAAAAAGGTCGTCGCTTCTAGGTATCGGATAATGATTTTTTATAGTAAGCTTGTTCGGTTCACGATAATCTATGTACATCTGAAAGGACCCATCTTTCTTTTTCACAAACAAGACCGGGGCTCCCCAAGGTGAGGAACTTGGTCTTATGAATACCTTGCTAAGTAGTTCATTGAGCTGGCTGGATACCTCTTGCATTTCTGCCGGCGCTAGACGGTAAAGGGATTTAGCTACAGGGGTAGCTCTGGGGATTAAGTCGATTCGAAACTTGACTTGGCTCTCAGGAGGGATTCCGGGAATGTCTTTGGGGAAGACATCAGGAAAGTTTCAGACTTTGGGGATGCTCTCGAGGTCTTTAACTTCCTGCATCTCATTAACGACATGGGCTACGAATGCATGGCACTCCTTTCACAGATATTTCTAGGCTTTGATCCATGAAATGATATGAAGACTTGAGCTGCTTTTATCACCATAGACTAGGAGGGCTTCGCCCGAAGGAAAATTGAGGTGATTGGATTTTTCATAACAAAGGATATCAGCACGATTGGGGCTCAACCAATCCATATCAATGATCACATCAAAGCTTTATATGTAAACTGGCATAAGGTTGATTGGAAAGGAATGGTCGTTTACGGTAAGGTACAACCAGTGAATACGTCGTTAGTGCTCTCTTTCTTTCCATTTGCCATCCCGATGGTAAATATTTCGGTTAAAGGTTGGGATTTATGCTTTAGTAGACTCTTAAATGCATGACTAACAAAACTTCTCTCCGCACCATTATCGAAAAGAATTTATGCATAAAAGTTTTCGAGGAGGAACTTACCCATAACTACGGTGGGATCAGTGACTGTTTCATCCTGACCTATTGCTAACACCTTCCCTGTGTTGCCAACAGTTTTTGCTTTGGTGCAATTCCTCTTGAAGTGTCCGGTTTCTCCACAACCATAGCAGGCTTGGCTTACTCCAGCTCGAGAGGCCTGATTGGTTGGTTGGACCGGTGTCCTGTAGAAATGAGTTGTGTGGCCCTTTCTGCCTCACTTGTCACATTGCATCACTCCACAAACTCCCAAATGATGGAAGTTGCATTTGTTGCACAAGGGCATGTTTCCGGCATAACGGTTGGGAGTTGTTGGAGTAGTGGGAATAGCAGCAGGAATGGTAGCAGCGTGGACTGCCATGGTTTGTTGCTTCTTGGAGGGATCATGTGAAGACTTGCCCTTGCGTTTGTTCCAAAACTTTTTCTTCTGGCCACTCTCCTTTGGTGGTTCGGGAACGGATGCTACCATTTCATGATCAACCCCGTGATCTATTAGTGTATGTGCTAGGAACTTGGCGCTGTCAAAAATGGAAGGTTTAGCAGCCAAAACATTCCCTTGTGTTTGGGGTGTCCATCCCCAAATGTATCTCTCAATTTTCTTGCTTTTTGGGGTGACTATCCTGGGACAGAGAAGAGCCAGGTCACTGAACCTGGCTCTGTATGCAGCAATGTCGGAACCCTTCATCTTCAGGTTCTAGAGCTCCTGCTCAAGTTTTTGCATCTCGCCCCTTGGGCAATACTATGCAATCATCTACTCTTTCAAACTCTCCCAACCCATGGCATTGGCTACTGGTAGAGTTAAGGATTTGACTCGACTATTCCACCAAGTCAATACTGTATCGGTGAAGGTGTAGGCGACAAACTTCACCTTGCTTGACTCTGGGCACACACAGGTCTCGAAAATTGATTCGATCTATTCGAACCATTGAGTTAGTGAAATGACACATTCATTGCCATCAAAGGAATTCGGCTTCATATTCAAAAAAATCTTTATATGAACACTCCTTCTGGTGTCCCTGACCACTATCAAGATTATGGGAATGCGTACGACTTCCTAATCCGCTAGAGCCACCAGGATTTTTTTGCACCATCGTGGCAGACACAATGGCTATAACTGTTGCCTGGAACATGGCAGGATCAAACCGAGGAGGTGGTGGCAGAGGAGGATCTGTCGGGGGATTGTTGCTCTTTTTGTTGGGTCTCTTCCTGGGAGGCATCTTCTTCTAAAAGATACAAGGGGAAAATGACGATAAGTCTCCTATACAGATCAAGAATTGGATATTTTCGAGCAAGATATATCTTAATCCTACAGTAATAACAGAGATCTACAATAAAGGTTTATTATCATAAACAAGGAATTGCAGGTCTTTCATTTGTCAGGATTAGTACTACATGTAACGACTCTGTGCAGTGATATATTTTTATAAAATACTCTTATAGTATTTTAACTATGTGCTTCATTAGTATTGGATTTGCTGAGTTTTAGACTTGTCACGACACAATAGTCACTCCCAAACGCATGTTGGTCGTATCTCGGACAAATATAGTTGATCAGGTTATATTGGCCCCACATATGATTTCATAACTATTCAGGTTTAACCGTAGTACTCGACTCGTCCAAAATACTTTTGTGTAGTTCTTACTATGTTACAGCTTCTTGTATGTATGTATACTTGTATACTTCTTGTAAAATACTTAAATTTTAAAAGTATACTTTTAGTTTCAAAGCACTTCGGCTCCTTTAGTGTTTATAATTTTATACCATGTAAGGTTTAATATACTTAGCTCACTATAAACAATAGCTCTGATACCAATCTGTCACACCCCCAAACCGAAATGGCAGAAACGTTTAGGGTGGAGGACGTCATGTGTAGTATCACAACAATTACATCACAGTAATCAACGTAAACACAACCATTACATTGAATATATACATGGTATATACATCTTTTCAATTCATATTTATATACATCAAAAGTAGCAAAAGATAAAGACGTGACTCTATGCGCTTCATCCTCTCAAAAGCCTGCAGGGGTACCTGTCTACTGATTGCCTGAGAATACAAGCGGTTTTGAAAAAGTATCAGCATTAAGTAGGTGAGTTCATGAACATGTTTTTGTAATGAAAACCTGTTAATAAATCAATGAAAATGTTTGTGTGTTTCCAAGAAAATTCAATATATTCTAACATGTGTGTTTTTGTTACGGTATCCCATAATGTATTAGTTCGTATGTCTGGTTACCACTAGATGTGTTGTATAATGTTGTTTTGAATGAAAAAACCTTTTACATGAAAACTCTGGCTATCACCAGTATATATAGTATGTTATGAAAACTCCGGAATCCTTTAATATGTATAGTAGTTCTATTAATTTAAAATAAAACTAATTGAAGTTATAACCATTCATACATTAATCATATTATTTAGTACCAAATTTATGAGTTGTTATAACCATACTTGATCATTGAATTGCCTGAACGACGTTCTTCAGGTGTTGGAATTGAAATGACTTTGTCAACAATAGACCAGTCGGTCCAGCTGTAGCTAACAACAAGGTGAGGGGTTGTCAATCCCGTATAGATCTATACACAAACTCACACTCTCCCTCAAGGAGACTCTTGTTATAATCTTAGAACATTTGTGAGTACTTAAACAAGTACGCGAAGATGCTCGCTCATAAAATGTTGTACTAACGATTAGGTGCAGAATAAATGAATCCCTTGAATTTTAATGACTATTTATATGACTCATAAACTATACCCTAAATAGTTTATATGTTCGCTCGTATTGAATCGGTGTTTCGTGCATTGATAAGATAATTGTTCATAAACTATACCTATCATACTTTGTTCGTTTGTTAATGTATTCAATTCGTGTTTTACACTGAAACTCTACAATTATGTTGAAAACTTCCCTAATTCTCAACATTTTACAAAAGGGATAAATATCTAAGTGATTTATAAAAGTAACAATCTTTGTTTTGAATCTATCGACTCATTTTAATCTTTTTAAATCCTATATATAAGTCATTAATCTTTATTTGTGTCTTTCTTGTATCCTACCCCTAAAAACGTTAAAACAGTTAAAGTGTAGGGGTATGAACTCACCTTGAATGTGCCTTAATCGAAATTAGCAAGTGGTAGCGAGGATTCTCTGGTTTGCGCACGTGCTAATAATGTTGCCCCAAAATAATTATATTTGACGTCGCATTTAAATTAATAATAATACTAATTCAAATATAAGAATAGATAATTATTTAATTAAGTGAAAGAGGACTTACAAATAAATTGCAATTATAAGGGATTTAATTGGAATTGTTGGAAAAATAAGGGGTTTACGGTTGGAGGCTTGGAGTTTACGGTTGGATCATATGGAATTATGAAGATTTGAAGGCCATATGAAGATTTGAAGGTGAATATGAATGCTCTTGGTGGATTGTTTGAAGATTTGAAGGAATACGATCGTAAACACTTAAAGATTGAGAGAGTTTGACATTGTCCGCACTTGAAAATTGAGAGAGTTTTGAGGGTGTTTACGGTTGAAAATGGGTGAAATGAATTAAAGAGAGTGTAAACCCATATATATAGGAGGTGTTTACGAATGAAATGAGATTGGGCCTAAGGTGCTTACGGTTGATTGATATGCTTAATTTGGGTTTTTAGCCCAATAAGATGGTGTTCACGGTTAAGTTTGATCGTGAACTCCTTGTTTTCTTTTTGATTTGACCGTAAACACACCATGGAACGACTTTTGGACGGTGAACCATCTTTGATCTTTGAAATTGGACCGTGAACTCCAATTTGGGAGTTAATGCTTGACAGAGAACTCATTTATTCCACTAATTATTTTGGGTGAAACTCATTTATTGGTTATATTTATGTTTTAAACCCGTAGTCTTTTTACTTATGTTTATTTATAACACTAAAAACTAGTTTAGGTTTTAACCCACGCTTCTTTGTTAACTCTTTAAACAAGACTTTTAAACCTTACATTATATTGTATTAACTAAGTTTCGGACTCGTATTTGTTTTTATTAAACCTATTTTGTATATATATATATATATATATATATATATATATATATATATATATATATATATAGCTTTAAATAAACATGCACACTAGGAATTTAAAGATATTATAACAACAGTTTAGACTTTTATTGATTCCAAAACAACAGGTTGTCACATCGAAAAACTCTTTTTCTTGGAAACTTCGGGCTCTCTGGGTCTTTCTTATGATGCTAGGAAGGTATTCTAGGCTTGGGGTATTTATTGCAGCTTAAAAGAAAGAAAAAGGTGTAAAGAAAAAAAAATTGTAAACAAAAAAGCGGAATGCCTCACATTCTATTTATAGTGGCCGAAGCCTCACAATATGCGGGGCGTAATCTTCATGTATGCAGGGCGTACTGCCTAGTTCAACTCTTCGTCGGGCGTACCTTCGTACGTTGCGCGGAGGAGCTGGGGTTCATGGCGTCTGATCAGATTCCGAGCCTTGGACTCATCCCAGCTACGAAATGTGTGCACCATGCGAAGGACTAGGCGATGTGTCCAATCGCGGACCATCAACACGAGTACGCTAGACGTACTCCTGTACGCTAGGCGTACTCTCCTAAATTTTATTTTTCAAACTTCAAAACTTTATAACTTTCGCATATGGGCTCCGTTTTCAACATTCTTTATATCCACGCGAAGGAATGACTTTGCTCTACAATTTTTATTTAGACTCTGTCGGCTAATTTTGACTTTATTTTTAAAGTGATATTTTTAATAGGCCGGGAAAAGAAAAGTCCGGTAAAAAATTCATAACTTCTTCATACGAGGTCCGTTTTCGTGTATCTTTTTACAATTGAACTACTATCCACGAGATATTCGATTCTCGTTTAGGTTGTGTGGGTTAAAAATTGCTCGATCTATAACTCGAGTTCTGGCTTGCATATTGTTATGCCAAATCTTAGAAAATTCATAACTTCCTCATAAAAAGTCAGATTTGGACATTCTTTTTATGCACACTCTCAGTTTAATGTGTACTACCACTTTCATTTAGATCACTAAGGCTAAAAAGCACTTTATCATAAACTCATTTTTTTATGCCACACAGCATCGTGCCGGTTCTGGCGCGAAACTTTGACAGGCCATAACTTCTTCATTATAACTCAGATTTCGGTATTCTTTATATCTCCGGAATCATTGTTTCGACCACTACAACTTTCTTCATAGATATCGGGTTTCGATAACATTTAGTTAAATCATAATAATTATGTATAAAGCACATAATACTCAAATAATACATTTTATTACTTCAAAACAAGTTACAAAGGTTGACCTAGACTATTACATCATCTTTAATGCTTTAGCCCAAAAACATGGGTGTTACAATTCTCTCCCCCTTAGGATGATTCCATCCCTGTAATCATACATCGGCAAACAAATACGGATAGCAACTCATCATGTCACTCTATGTTTCTGATGTGAGATTTGGCCCATTCGTATGTTTCCATCGCACAAGCACTAAATCGACCATCTTGCATCGCAACTTTGTAGTCTTACGGTAAACAATTGCCACTGGTTCTACAATTAACCTCTTTCTTTCCTCCAACCTTAATTCAAAAATTGGAATTATGTCGGGAACTTGTCCCGTGAACTTCCTCAAGTAACATACATGGAAAGTGTTATGAATACCATCTAGTTCTTCTGGTAGTTCTAACTTGTAAGCTTGGTTCCCAATCTTCTAAAGAACTTTAAACAGTCCAGTAAACCTTGGACTTAACTTTCCTCTTTTACCAAATCTAATAAGTTCCTTCCACGACGAGACTTTAGGTAAAACCGAATCTACAACTTCGAATGTTATCGATTGTCTTTTGTTGTTAGCATAGCTCTTTTGACGATCCTGAGCTGCTAACATCCTTTCCCTAATCACATTCAACTTTTCAGCAGTCTGATGAACTATCTCGGGTCCCACAAACTGCTTTTCCCCAGCTTCAAGCCAACATGACGACGTTCGACACTTTTGTCCATACAAAGCTTCATAAGGTACCATCTTGATGCTCGAGTGGAGACTATTATTGTAGGAAAATTCTACCAGAGGTAAATGTTCATCCTAGTTACCTTGGAATTCCGAGATACATGCTCTTAGCGTATCCTCCAACATTTGAATCGCTCTTTCTCTCTAACCATCGGTTTGCGGATGGTAGGCTGTACTTAGACACAACTTAGTACTAATTCCTCTTGTAGGCTTCTCCAAAACCTTGACATGAAACGAGTATCGCGATCTTACACAATCGTCAGGGGAACACCATGAGCTTTCACTATCTCTTTCACGTAAACCTTTGCAAGCTTTTCCATAGACCTCTTCTCATTAGGTGCTATGAAATATGCAATTTTTGTGAACCGATCAACGACCACCCAAATCATGTCGTGACCGCTCTTTGTTTTGGGCAGTTTAGTTAAAATCCATGGTGATGTCTTCCCATTTACCCATCGGTACATGTAGAGGTTGTAAACTCCCATACGGTTTCTGATGTTGTGCCTTAACCCTGCACATGTCTCATACTCGGACACATACTTTGCAACATCGAGCTTCATCGTCGACCACCAATAGTAGGGTTTTAGATCCCAATACATTGTTGTGCTGTCGGGATGAATCGAGTACATGGTCTTGTGAGCTTCTTCCATCAGAAGATGTCTTATTCCTCCCGTTTTAGGTACCCAAATCCTATTTTGGAATACCTTCAGTCCTTGACCGTTTGTATCGAACACTAATGTTATGCTCAAATGATCTTTCTTTCGGTTATTTTTCTCTAAAACTTCTTCCTGAGCTTTCTTGATATTTTCTACAATCGTTGAGACAACTTCAATTCTCAACGCTCTTGGCCTTTTCCTTTCAAGGCTCACCTTTCAGCTTAAAGCATCATCCACAACATTTACTTAACCAAGGTGGTAAAGTATTTCACAGTCGTAATCCTTAAGCAACTTTAGCTAGCGTCGTTGTCTCATGTTTAATTCCTTTTGATTAAAGAGATACTGAAGACTCTTATGATCAGTGAAAACTTTACACTTTGTGCCATAAAGATAATTCCTCCATATCTATAGGGTGAATACTATTGCTCCCAACTCCAAATAATGAGTCGGGTAGCTCTTTTCATATCCTTTCAATGGTCTCGATGCATATGCTATCACTTTATCTCTTTGGGTCAGAACGCAACCTAACTCAAATCCAGATGCATCGTTATAAACTGTGAAGTCTTCAACTCCTTCATGTAAAGAAAGAATCAGTGCTTCACACAAATTCTTCTTTAGATTCCTAAATGCTTCCTTGTGTTTTTTACTCCATGTATAAGTGGCTCCTTTGTGGTACAAAGCTTTTAATGGAGCAGTTATTGCAGAAAAGCCTTGAATAAATCTTCGGTAATATCTGGCTAATCCCAAAAAGCTTCGGATCACCGTGGGACTCTTTGGTTGTTGCCACTTTATTATAGCTTCAATCTTAGTTGGGTCAACCATTATCCCTTCTTGGTTAACCACATGACCCAAAAATTGGACTTCTTGAATCCAAAAATCACATTTGGAGAACTTTGCATACAACTTCTCCTTTTTTAGAACTTCTAACACTTCTTGTAGATGCTTGTCATGCTCCTGCTTGCTTTTTGAATAAATCAAAATGTCATCTATAAACATTATCACGGATTTATTGAGGAATTTGTTACAAACCTTGTTCATCAAATCCATGAATGTTGTTGGAGCATTGGTTAGTCCAAACGACATAACCAAGAATTCATAGTGTACATATGATGTTCTGAATGCAGTATTCTCAATATCCTGCTCTCTTAGCTTTAGCAGATGATATCCTGACCTAAGATTGATCTTCGAGAAATTGCTCGAACCTTGTAGCTGATCGAACAGGTCATCAATCCTTGGCAATGGGTACTTGTTCTTTATTGTTGCCTTATTCAGCTCTCTGTAGTCTATACACATTCTCATGCTTCTGTCCTTCTTTTTCACGAATAAAACCGGAGCTTCCCAGGGTGATGAATTAGGTCTATTGAAACCATTGTCCAACAACTCCTAAAGTTGCATCATGAGCTCTTTCATCTTTGTCGGTGCTAACCGGTATGGTGCTTTCGCTAGCGGTGTTGCTCCTGGTAACAAGTCTATTCGAAACTCCACTTGTCTATCAGGGGGTAATCTAGGAAGATTTTTGGGAAAAACTTCCGGATAGTCACACACCATTGGTATACTTTGCAGATCATTTTTCTCCTTCTTAGCATCGATCACAAATGCCAAGTATGAGGTGCATCGTTTTGATAACATTTTTTTGGCTTTCATTAGGGAAATGATTCCAGAATTTACTATGCGCTTATCTCCATACACCATAAATGACTCTTTTCCAGGCAGGTTTACCGTCACTATCTTTTTCTTGCCCAATAACTCTGCATCATTGGAGTTAAGCCAATCCATTCCCAATACTATGTCAAAGTCGTTAAAATCAATTGGCAATAGCTCCTCGTGGAACTTATTCCCATTCAAGTCAATGACAATTTTCTTAATGCAGTCGCTAACAAGTATGAATTTGTCACTAGCAATCTCTACAATTAGGGCATCATCAAGTTTTTCTATAGGCAATGCTAGTCTTCCACCAAATTTATGTGATAAAGGAGTAATTTTCTCCGAAATCAAAAAATAAATTGGGAGGCTATCCATTTACTAGAAACGTACCTGAAGCAACATCCGTTGCATCCTTTGCGGTTTCCAGTGTCATTTGGAAAGCTCTCGCCTTCGGATTTGGTGGGAGATTGGGCCTTGCTTCCTGCTTCTTCTTTCGGCAGTCCCTCAAAATGTGCCCCTCTTCATTGCACCTATAACAGACTTTCTTATTGAGGGTGCATTCATTGGCATAGTGCCCAGGCTTTCCATATTTAAAACAAGTGACCTCCTTGCCACATTACCCAACATGTTTCTTCTTACACTTGTCACACCATTTTGCTTCATCTCTTCTTCCTCTCGAATCAGACTTCGAAAATTTACTTTTCTTGTTTGACCTCGAAGATCCATCGAACTTTCTTTTCTCACCAACTTGCCCTCTCCTGCCCCTTTCCTTTAATTGGGTCTCCACATTTTTAGCTGCTCGAACATCTATAGTGAATCGAAGGCATTATTGAGTCGGTCAAGTGCATTCGCTATTCGATTCCATCCTCAATCCCACCAAATTATATTCAAAGTAGTTTCCATCTTGACCGTTAGGAAAAATTCGGCTGGCAGTCTGTGTACGAACCTCTCAATTTTTGAGAGTTCAGTTGGCACTAAGTATGGAAATAACTTCATCTTTTCGGTAAACGCAGTAGCATAGTCATCAATGCTCATTTTCCCTTTCTTCAAGTTCTAAAATTCATTGTTTAGATCTATCAGATCTATCTCTGAGCAGTACTGGATCTTCAACTGCTCCAAGAACATTTCCCAAAACATTTTTAGGGCTTCTCCAAGTGGCAACGTGTCAACCAATAGCTTCCACCATCTTAAAACTCCAGTCTTCAGTTGTCTGACCAGAAAAATAGTTTTCTGCTTGTCGCTACAGTTACAACTTTCAAATACCATCTCCATTTCGGAGATCCAGTCCATAATCTCTACAGGTTTTCGGCTTCCGAAAAGACATGGCGGTTTGGCGCCCATGAAATTCTTATACATACGCCCATCTCTGTTGATTTCCTTCTCCGGGTTATTCCTTTATGCCACTGTGGGTAATGCTTGACTGACAGTACGTCATTTAGTTTAGGTTGTTCAACAGGCATTGAAGGTTCACTCCTATTGTTCACCAATAGTTGTCTCATTTCTTCCCTTTGTTCAGCAAACATTGCCTGAATCATGGCTTGTACTCCATCCATTGTGATTGGTTCTGGTGTTGCTTCTGCTATAGGCACCTGTTCCGTTACCTTGCGTTGAGGTAGCCGATGTCTATTTGCATTTCCAGCTCCACTTCAGGTTCTTACCATTTGATCTATACACCAAATCAAGCGAGTTTAGATCTTTATTGACGATAGATATTTAAGTTCTCCTTATCACTCTGAAACATTTACATGCTAGTTCTAATATCGTAGTAACACGTTTACAATCCTAAACACATAAGGTTTCCAGATCCGGTCGGAAAATAGACCGTAGATCTGAACATATAATGGCATATATGGAAAACATGTAGCATTTAGCACATAAAAGCATTTTAGGCATCTTTCCTAAAATATACTAGTGCTCGTATCTAAAATATGGTAGACACTCATCTCACGATCATCACTTAACATTCTAAATTTAAGTCTAGAAATCCTAAAAATTCCTAGTTCACATAAACTAATGCTCTGATACCAATTGTGACATCCCTATTTTTACGGCCAAAAAAGACCGATTTCGTTTATGCTTTTATAATAAAATCAGAGTAATCTTTCAAATAAAAGTGATGCGGAATTTGTTCCCAAAACAAAATATGATAAAATTTATCAAAGCATTTCTTAAGGAAATGTATTTTCATTTTTAATACAAAACCTCGGGATGTCATGTTCCGATACACACCAAAAGCATAAATAGTACGATATAGGCCTTACCACATTTATTTACATCTACTGGCCTATAATCCAAAATCTCTCATCATCATCCAACTATGCTCTTGTTCCACAACCTGTAATACAAAAAGCTGAGTGGGTCAGGCTTAGAACCTAGTGAGAACATAGGGTTTTCAACTCACACTAAATAAATTTATTAATTTCATTAACCAACAATAAATTTATTAATTTCATTAACCAACAATAACCCTGATTACCCATTCCCGTTATCTTCACTTTACGTCCCTAAACACCTATCATAAGGGACCTAGCCTAAGGATTATTATTGGGATGGACACTACTGCCTAGGGGATTCCTCAGCCATATATGTCCGTAAGGCAACCATGAGGGGGGTGGAGTACACCGATGAACACATCGTTCAAAAACACCTACAGATTGCGAGTCTGCTAGCGTTCCACTAGACTATCTAGAAAGGTCCGTGGTTGAGGCCTCTCAACATTTTATTACACATCAACTATTTCATTTACCCATGTCCAATAAACAAACAATATATACACAAAGCACGTATTTAACAGAAAATACTTCATATCTATGTGTAAGATGAAAGTGACTATACACTCACTTGATTTGACGATACTTGGACAACACTTCGTCCCTTAAAACAATTTTTTTTGATGAAACTAGGATGTTTTCTCAAAAATCGGACTCTGCTTGGGCTGAGTTTCGTCTCGAAAAACTGTTTTTCTTGAAGACTTCAGGCTCTCCGGTGCTTTCTTATGATGCTAGGAAGGTATTCTAGGCTTGGGGTATTTATTGAAGTTTAAAAGAAAGAAAAAGGCGTAAAGGAGTAATATTTGTAAAAAAAAAATCGGAATGCCTCACATACTATTTATAGTGACTGAAGCCTCGCATTACGTGGGGCGTAATCTTCATGTATGCAGGGCGTACTGCATAGTTCAGCTCTTCGTTGGGCATACCTTCGTACGATGCATGGTGGAGCGGGTGTGACAACCCGAAATTTCCATTCTGTACAAACCATATCAAGTCAATAGAAGTTAGAATAGTTACAGTGAATTTCCAGACTTTTGGGTATAAGTTTGAGTATTTTAGGATTTACACTTAAGGAGATATCATGAGAGTGGATGCACTAGGGTTCTGTGCAACTCTGTTATTCCAAAACTCTATGATATTAGAGTTTATTTCGTGAATAAAAGATTTTCTGCCAAAAATCCCAGGACTATATATAGGATTCTAAACCATATTTATTCATTAGTTACATTTCCAACTAGAGAAAAGCCATTTTCTCTCTCACGGATCTTCGGGTTTTCATCCCAAATTGTGAGTACCTCTATCTAGTTCTATTATATAGCTTATTATGTGCTTAATAACCTAGATTACATGTCAAAACAACAAGATTTAGGAGTTTACCGCCCAAGAACATCTTGGACCGTAAACTCTCCTTTAAGGGTGAAATGGTGCCTAGTCCCTTCCTTAAGCAATGAAAGTAGTTTGGACTTGTACCCTAATGTGTTTAGGGCTAAAACAACCTTAGAACACCAAGAGTAAGGTGTTCACGGCCCAAGAAGTTCCAGGGTCGTGAACTCCATTTTAAGGTGCCAAAATACCCTAAATGCCTTCATTAAGCCAAGAGACTAGCATAGCACTTTACCTTGATGTGTCTAGGACCCAAAAAATTTAAAATACCAACACCCATAAGTGTTTACGGCCAAAAAAACAAGACCAAATGGTCCGTGGGCCGTAAACTCAAGTTAGGGGTGTTTTGATGCCACAAACACTTCCTAAGGCTTAGGCTTGAATTTAGAATGCTTCCTTATGACCTTTAGGACCCTCATAAACATAAATAGCCATGATTTTATGGTAGTAAACTCATAAGGGTCGTGAACTCCTAAAAAACTCCAAAGAAGGTGGTCTTTTTCTTCCTAGGTTAGAGATAATGTCCCTAAATCATTCCCTACCCTTCAAACTTGCATTCCCACATGACTAACCATGAGTTTACGGCCGTAAACTCCCTTGGGCCATGAAGTCATTGTAGTAAACTCATGTGAGTGCCTTTATACCTTCCTATGTTGAATCACATGTGATTCCAACACTTGGTCAAGGTGTTTCCTAGTCCCGGAAGGTGTTTCCTTTCATATAGATGCTATAAGCACTATATTCATGTCAATATGTGTCCTTATATGTCATTTAGGACTTATTGTGTCTCGGGACTTCATTCGTGGAAATTCTCATCCCTACACGCATACCTGTTAGAACCACTCACAACAGGTGAGTTCATACCCCTTAATCAATGTTTTAAATGATTTTACATGCTTTAATGGGGGGGGGGGAATACAAGTAGAAAACAGCATGTTATTAAATCTATTCTTAGGTATTTATAACCGTGTTTTCATCCATCTGATTTCACATGCTTCAAAATGTGATGAATGAAATAGTTTTCTATCTTTAAAATACCATGTTATCAAAAGTATTACGTTTGAAATGTTTATTAAAATGAAATCAAGTCATTGTTATTTATTGTTCAAAACTCTTAGATGTCATACAAAACCATTTCTTTTACCTTCTTGAACCAAACTATATCTATATACTTATGTTCTTATATATGTATTGATATTATAGTTTTCATCCTTCATTCAGTTTTCCCACACTCTTGTGTAGCAAGGGTATATAAACCTGCTTGCGAAATCAATTACCTTCCAGTTAACTATTATTGGGATAGTTAGGAGACACAAAACATTATTTCTGTTACAAGGAATTACACCAGAGTCAGTTCATTTATGAGTCTATACTATACATTACATGTTACCTGAATACGTCTACATAGATACGCTTACATGAATACCTTACATGAATACCTTTACATAGATACATTTACCTTTATAGACTTACATGGATACTTGTACCTAGATTCACTAGGATGATTTACTAGTACATTATGTGTATATTGTCCTGCCTATCCCAGTTCAACGGGATATCTAGACGGGACTAACCATTCCGGAACCCACCTGTTAGCAACAGTGGTAGACGAACATCCACGGATGCCTACGGTTATTACTTATATTCGGAGTACCTTTACGGGACTAACCATTCCTTTGGCCTACTGTTCGTTACAGAGGTAAATGACCATCTACGGATGCCTACGGTTAATACTTATATTTGGAGTACCTGCACGGGACTAACCCTTCCTTAAACCTGCTGTAGCTACAGAGGAAACTTGAACAATCTACGGATGTTCAAAGGTTATACATGTCGCTATTCGCGATGTCGTGTTAATCCTAATACAAAAGGATAACACGTACATGATTATATTTTCCTATTACTTTATTTTCGTGATACATTTACGTAAACGATGAGTTAGACTAAGTACTGATAGTAATAGTCAAAAAGAAGGAAAACCATCTTTGTTATAGAAAAACACACGAGTCTTGGTAGAATACTACTTACAAAACACACGAGTCTTGGTAGAAGACTACTTACAAAACACACGAGTCTTGGTAGAAGACTACTTACAAAACACACTAGTCTTAGTAGAAGACTACTTACAAAACACACAAGTCTTGGTAGAAGACTACCTTCAAAACATTTAGGTCTTGGTAGAAGGCTACTCGTTATACTAATAGAAATCATAGGGATTTGTTAGAGTATTCAAATGTTTTCAACTGCTTTCAAACAATTCACACTTATACAGTCTTTTTCCAAAGGTTTACAAGTCATTACTTTACAGTTTTACAAATCAAAGACACATTAATATTTATGAATTCACCAACTTTACGCTGATACTCGCTTTCAAAATAAATTGTATTCTCAGGTCACCAGTTAGACATGTACGATGACCAGGTTTTGAGAAGACGGAGCACAGACAAGACTCGTCTTATTCTGATTATTCATTTTATTGTTGTACATTATGAAAGAACACACATGTATTAAAAATTTACTTTTAATGCAATGGATGATGTTTTTGCTTGTTTACTACTTTACACTGTTATGGTACTTCACATGACGTCCTCCACCCCGGAACGTTTCCGCCGTTCTTGGTTTTGGGGTGTGACAGCGGGGGATCGTATCGCCTGAGCGGATTCTAAGCCTCGGACTCATCACAACTATGAACATGTGTGCACCATGCGAAGGAGTAGGCAACGTGGGCAATCTCGGACCATAAACACCTGTACGCTAGGCGTACTCCCCTAAATTTTATTTTTCAAACTTCAAAAATTTATAACTTTCGCATACGGGCTCCGTTTTCGACTTTCTATATATACACGCGTAGGTAACACTTTGCTATACAACTTTTGTTTATAATCTGTTGACTAATTTTGAACTTATTTTTAAAGTTGTATATTTAACAGGCCGACACAGGAAAAGTCCGTTAAAAAATTCTTAGCTTCTTCATCCGACGTCCGTTTTCGTCTGTCTTTTTATTGTTGAACTGCTATCGACGAGATCTTCGATTCTCATTTAGGTTATGTCGGCTAAAAATCGCTCGATCTATAATTAGAGTTCCAGGCTACATACTGTTATGCCAAATCTTAGAAAATTCATAACTTCCTCATACGAAGTCATATTTGGACATTCTTTTTATGCACACTCTCGGTTTAACGTGTACAATGAATTTAATTTAGATCACTAAGGCTAAATAGCACTTTATCGTAAACACACTTTTTAGGTCACACAACGTCATGCTGGTTTGTCGCGAAACTTTGACAGATCATAACTTCTTCGTTATAACTCGGATTTTGGTATTCTTTATATCTCTAGAATCCATGTTTCGACGACTACAACTTTCTTCATAGATATGGGGATTATCTAAAATTTATTTAAATCATAATAATTAAGTATAAAGCACATAATACTCAAATAATATATGTTTATTACTTCAAAACAAGTTACAAAGGTTGACCTAGACTATTACATCATCTTTAATGCTTTAACCCAGAAACACAGGCATTACAGGCGCTAAGGCATCAAAATAATCTTTTGTCATCATATTGTAATTGACTTTTGAAACATGTAACACTTACAATGATGTAACTTTTTCAATTATATATATGATGGTTATGTTTGCTTTCTTTACTATTACACAATTGTTATGATACAATACATGAAAGTCATCCACCCCGGACATTTCCGCCATCCTGGTTTGGCGGTGTGACAGACTGGTATCAGAGCATTGTTTATAGTGAACTAAGTATATATCAACTCGCATAAGATATACAAACTATAAATACAATGAGACTAAAATTCTCTTACGTAACATTTTCGTACAAGTATACTTTAAAATCTCACAATTATTTTATAAAAGTATAAGTACATTCATACCTACTAGTTCAGTGTCATAACAGTAACAAAACCAAAAAAATATTAAGATAAGTTGAACACTATGAGTAGGCCTTGGGGTATGTAATCAGATATGGGATGAATATAGTCTGATCAACTATATTTATCCAGGATATGACTAACATATGCCGAGGAATGGTCTACTGAACGACGAGTCTAAACTTACCAACAAACCATACAAAGAATCTCTAAACTTAAAATACTATAGGAGTGTTTTGTGATATGAAAAAACCACACACTTATATTCTTTATGAACCTCTTACCCCTATTCTCGAATAGACTCTATGGCAGGATTCCACCTACCCAAAGATCCCTACCCTCCTAACCAGGGAAACGAAGGATAGATCGTGGAAGATCCAAATGAGGATTTTGAAGAGATTTCAGAAGAAGAAGAGGGCAAAGAAGAAATTGAGGATGACACCGACTTAGAACCTGAAGTTTAAAATCCACCGCACGTCGTCCAAAACCCGATACGGAACTTCCATGGCTCGACGCCTCGATGGGTAGTAGATTTAAGAATATGGAGCCAAGAACATGGAAAACGCCCACCCTATGGTATGCAACGAGGTTTTTATAAACTCGATAGAGGGGGTTTAGCAGACAGGGTTCTCCCTGTTATAATTCGCCACATCACTCACCAGGGTGAACAAGCAAGGGCATCCATTAACCATATCATGGAGGTTGGCGCCAACACTAGTGGTCATATCAAATTGAGTCCGACTACGCTGAGTATGTTATGTGGTTTAAAGAATCGAGTTCGATGTAGCATCTGACATAAGACAGAAGATTTGAATAAAAAGCGATCAGTGGAGGTATCGCGAAAAGTTTCTTGTAGTTAGAAATGCTACCTTTTAATATGTGGTTAGAACATGAAGGAATGTATAGTCTGTTCTGGAATTTGACTCTAAAGGACCTGAGTCCAAGCGATGCATCATACGATGAGAGGTCATTAGAACATGACCCGTCGGTCTATTATGATAATTGAAGGAAGAAACTTATATCAAGTTTGTTAAAGAAGGTGTCTCCAATAAATATCAAGATCGCGACATGAAGATCATGATTGGAAGTCTAACAAGGGATAGAGAGCAGGTCTAAGATCGGGCAACACCTGCACTCAAGGAATCCAAGAGTTAGATACTTATTCGAAAAAACAAGGAAGTTACAATTATTACCTAGGATGAAGATATCACATATGGAATAATTATACTGTCCTGTTTCGTTGATGATTCTGGGATGTAATCATCCTAAGGGGGAGATAATTGTAACGCCTGTAGATCTGGGATAGTCAATTTAGAGAGAATAGGGGTAGAAAACGACTTTTAGACAAAAGATTATTTAGAATAAATAATCTTAACCAAGTTTTAGAATATGTCTCAAGGGTTCCGTACATATAAAGAACGCCGAAATCTAAGTTATAATGAAGAAGTTATGACTCGTCGAAGTTTCGCGACGGAACCAGCACGGCACCAGGAAGACGTAAGTAGTGAGTTTACGATAGAGAGACTTTTAGTCTTAGTGACCTAAATGAAAGTCGTAGAATATGTTAACCTAAGAGCATCCATAAAAAGAACGCCCAAATCTGACTTCGTATGAGGAAGTTATGATTTTTCTAAGATTCAGCGTAGCAGTGCACGGCCCAAAACTCGAATTTTAGTTCGAGAGATTTTCGGCTTACGCGACCAAAATAAGAGTTGAAGATCTCATTAGTAGGAACTCAAAGGTAAAAAGACAGACAAAAACGGAGTTCGTGTGAAGGAGTTACGAATTCTTCGCGATCATTTAACAGCCTAAACTCCTCCTACTATTGAATTTAAGATCGGTCGTGAATTAGCCGACGGAATCCAAATGCAAGTTGTAGATCTTGTTTTTATGTACTCGTGGATATAAAGAACTTCGAAAACGGAGTTTCTATGTGAAAGTTATGAATTTTTGAAAATCGGCTGATTTCCACGCTGTGTGTGATGCACCAGGTTGTGCTTGGCTGTACCTAGCTGGCCACGACGTGGGCATCAAATGGCCACGAAATGGGAGCCTCTTCAGCCTCCTATAAATAGAGACACCCCTCTCCTTCATTCTTCACACCTTAACCCTTCATTCCTCTCTCTATACTCCCTCTCTCTCTCTCTCTAAGCCCTGAAACCCCCCGAAAAGCCTAGGGAACCTCCCCTAGCACGAGGCGGAAGCCCCGGAGTGCCCGACGGCCCCGAGAAGAAGAGTCTTTCGGTTTAGAAACGCTGCTCCGAGCAAGACCCGGTTTTCTTTAAAACCCGTTGTAAGTGAGCTATGCCTACTCAATTTTTAATATAGCTTCTAAATAATTATAATAACATTATTAGGACCTTAAAATAATAGTTTGAGCTATTATTATGAGTTATGTAGTGTTGGTTAAGGCTTATATAATAATAATAATAATAATAATAATAATAATAATAATAATAATAATAATAATAATAATAATAATAACAATAATAGCTAGACTATTAATTAGTCTCGGTGAATATTAAACTAAACCATAGTGGTAATGATACTAGGTTTTGTCGAATGAAATTGTTTAAAGAGTAACAAAGCGTTGTCTGAGTACCAAATCACCACCTTATCAGGTGAGTGCATAGTCCCTTTCATGAACATGATTTTAATACAAGTATTGATTGAATGTATTAAATATATGTCTATGCGTGAATTATTTGATGATGTATGAATTACATGTTAAAGGACATACCTGGTTATTTAGAATGATTTAGGTTAATGAGTAACCTTAAAGTTTCTGATGATGGTCATTGGGTAGTATCTCCTTATGAGTACGAGTGAGATATATACGGGGAATAGAACCCTTAAACATGTCATTGATCCAGAAGCACGGATTAGACATAGTCATTCGTCCCTAGTTCGAGAGTATGGATTGGACTCAGTCAACTGTCGTTAATCCGGGAGTATGGATTAAGACAGTCAGTTTTCCTTAATCCGGGAGTATGGATTAAGACGGTCAGTTGTCCTTAGTCCAGGAGTATGGATAGGACAGAGTTATCTGTCTTTAATCTGGGAGCATGGATTTAGACACAGACCAATTGTCCCACATCCGAGAGTATAGAATAGGTACAATCAAGGACTAGAGAGCATGGATTATATCCGGAGTAAGAGGTAAAACTTAAGGTCCGTGAGTATGGATAGTCTCGTTATGAGGATTGACGGGGTAGGGTAAGAGTTGATTATATATATATATATATATATATATATATATATATATATATATATATATATATATATATATATATATATAGGGAAATCGTATATTGTGTAAGTTTTTATATATATGTTATAACATTGTGGGATTGAAATCCCTATGTACTCACCATGTTTCCCAACCCGACCCACTCAACTTATTTATATCTCAGGTGTTGAGATGAAGTCACATTACATTGAAAGATTAAAGAGATATAAATCACTAGTGATAATGAATGGAAGTTCTGTTTATGCTTATGTTTATATATTGATGATGACATCCCAAATGTTTTAAAATGAATAAAAATACATTTTTTTGGAATTGTCTATATAATGTAATTATCATGTTTTTCTAGGAACAAATTATGCAACGTTTTTCTTAAAAGAGATACTCTGATTTTTATAAAGCATAAAAAATAGGTCTTTTATGCCTGTGAAAATGGGGATGTCACAGTTGGTATCAGAGCATTAGTTTAAGCAAACTAGGAATTTGTTGGATTTCTAGACTTAAACTTAGAATGCTAAGCGATGATTGTAAAGTGTGAGCACTAGCTTATTTTAGGAATTATGCCTAAAATGCTTTTATGTGTTAAATGCTTTGTGCCTGATATGCTGATATTTGTTCGAATCTAAGGTCTATTGTCGACCAGATCTGGAAACCTTATGTGTTTAGGATTCTAAATGTACGACTACGATATTAGAACTAACATGTAAACGTTTCGGAGGGATAAGGATGATTTAAATGTCTATCCTAAGTAAAAAGATAAATTCACCCTATTCGGTGTAAATATCAAATTGGCAAGAACCCGCAGTGGAGCCAGGAACGCGAATGGAAACAGGAATCAAACTCCAGTGATTGAGCAAATACCTACTATAGTAGTCGATCCTGAGCCAATCACGATGGTCATAGTGCAAGCAATGATCCAGATGATGTTGGATTGTCAAATGGAGGAAACAAGGCGTTTACTTCAAGAACATCGAGATGTAGTTACAATGCCTATTGAGCAGCCCGAACTGAATGATGGGCAGTCAGAGGAAGGGAGCTACAGTGGGACCGTTTGTCAAGTCGATGCACCGGTGATTATGATGATTAATCAAGATGACGGAGTCGAGAGGAATGGATGCAAATACAAAGATTTTCTGACTTGCAGGCCATCGAATTTCACTGGAAAGGAAGATCCAATCGGAGTTATGGATTGGATCTTGGAAATGGAGTTGGCCTTCATGATATCTGGTTGTAGAGGCAAATTACAGACGACGTTTGCAATGCGACAGTTCCGAGGAGGTGTTGTTCGTTGGTGGAACACCCTGGAGAAGACTTTAAGCCCCAATGAGTCCCTACAACTGACATGGGCAGAGTTTTTGGTGCAATTCAAACATTAGTACTATTCAGCCCAAAACCTGCTCAAGCAGGAGAACCAATGCCTAACCTTAAATAAAGGAAGCATGACCATAGATGAATACACCAACAACTTCACGGACAAGATGGAGTTTGCTTTGCGCCTTGTCCAGGACAAGCTGAAAAAAATTGACAAGTACGCAAAGGGACTTCCATGGGAGTATGCGGTGCCAGTACGTCAGGCACCTACTCTGGAGGCAGCTATCTGGTCTGCCAAGTCTGTTGAAGATATGATCAAGGGAAGAGCCGCCAGCAAGATGGAGGTTGGCGAGAAGAGAAAGTTTGAATGTTCTTCAAGGTCCGACGAGAAGAGAAAATTCTCGAAGTCTGGTTCATAGAAGTTCGAAGGAGGAACGTAATTGTGTGACAAGTGCAGAAAGAAGCACAATGGGAAATGCTCTAAAGAGATGACCTGCTTTAAATTCGAGAAGACTGGTCATTACGCCAGCGAATGCACAACCAAGAGAGAAGTCTGTTTTATGTGTGGTGAAAAGGGACACTTCAAGCAAGACTTCCCAATGAAAGAAGAAGCTACAAAGCATAATATGCCACCAAAACCAAAGGCAAGAGCATTCCAGATGATCCTTGAAGAAGCAGATGACAACGCGAGGAATCAAGGATGAGGACTTCATATCCAAAGATCGAGTTACGTAGTAGCCATAATATCGTATGATGTAGCCTATTAGAGGCATAATCTAGGGTGAACTTGAACACCTATGTAACCATTTCACGGAATAATATAAAACCTTCGTTTTGATATTTCATATGTTAAGTTGTTATGTGATTTTCTTGTATGGTGACTTGGAAAACTGCGGGACAATAATTGGGACGAGTATGAGTAGGTGTGACTAAGAAGATGATTGTTATTCCGACCCTAGTGGTAATATGAAATTCAGTCTGACTACGCTGAGTATGTTATGTGGTTTACAGAATCAAGTTTGATGTAGCAACTAACTTAAGACGGAAAATTGGAATAAAAAGAGATCAGTGCAGGTATCGTGGAATGTGGCTTGTAGCTAGAAATGCTAGCTTTTAAGATGTGGTTAGAACATGAAGGAAGGTATAGTCTGTTCTGGAATTTGACTCTAAAAGACCCGAGTCCAAGCGATGCATCATACGATGAGAGGTCATTAGAACATGACCCATCGGTCTAATATGATAATCGAAGGAACAAACTTATATCAAGTTTGTTAAAGAAGGAGTCTCCAATAAAGATCGAGATCGTGGCATGAAGATCATGATTGGAAGTCTAACATGAGATAAAGAGCGGGTCCAAGATCGGGCACCGCCTGCAGTCAAGGAATCCAAGAGTTAGATACTCATTAGAAGAAACAAGGAAGTTACGATTATTAACTAGGATGAAGAGATAACATAGGGAATCATTATACTGCCCTGATTCGTTGATGATTCCGAGACGTAGTCATCCTAAGGTGGAGATAAATGTAACGCCCGCAGATCCGGGCTAGTCAATTTATAGATAATAGGGGTCGAAAATGACTTTTCGACAAAAAACTATTTAGAATAAATAACCTTAAGCTAGTTGTATAATATGTCTCAAGGGTTCTGTACATATAAAGAACGCTGCAATCTGAGTAATAACTAAGAAGTTATGATCCGTCGAAGTTTCGCGACGGAACTGCCACGTCACCAGGAAGACGTAAATACTGAATTTACGATTGAGCGAATTTTAGCCTTAGTAACCTAAATGAAAGTGTAGAATATGTGAACCTGAGAGCATCCATAAAAAGAACGCCCAAATCTGACTTCGTATGAGGAAGTTATGATTTTTCTAAGATTTGGCCTAGCAATGCAAGGCCCGAAACTCGAATTTTAGTTCGAGCGGTTTTCGGCTTACACTGCCTAAATAAGATTTGAAGATCTCATTAATAGGAACTCAAAGGTAAAAATACAGATGAAAACGGAGTCCTTGTGAAGGAGTTAGGAATTCTTTGCGGTCATTTAACAGCCTAAAATCCTCCAACTTTTAAATATAAGATCGGTCAAGAATTAGCCGTCGGAGTCTAAATGAAAGTTGTAGATCTTATTTTTACCTACGCGTGGATATAAAGAACGTCAAAATGGAGTTGGTATGCGAAGGTTATGAATTTTTTAAAATCGGCTGATTTCCACCCTATGTGCGATGCCACGTATCAGCAGCAGGCTGTGCCTGGCTGTACACAACTGGCCACGACGTGGGCATCAAATGGCCACGACATGGGAGCCTCTTCAGCCTCCTATAAATAGAGACGCCCCTCTCCTTCATTCTTCAAACCTTAACCCTTCATTCCTCTCTCTATACTCTCTCTTTAGGCCCCAAAACCCCCCGAAAAGCCTAAGGAACCCCCCTAGCACGAGGCGGAAGCCCCGGAGTGCCCGACGGCCCCGAGAAGAAGAGTTTTTTGGTTCAGAAACGCTACTCCGAGCATGACTCAGTTTTCTTTAAAACCCGCTGTAAGTGCGCTACGACTACGCAATTTTTAATATAGCTTCTAAATAATTATAGTAACATTATTAGGACCTTAAAATAATTGTTTGGGCAATTATTATGAGTTATATAGTGTTGTTTAATGTTGATATAATAATAATAATAATAATAATAATAATAATAATAATAATAATAATATTAAAAGCTAGACTATTAATTAGTCTCGGTGAATATTAAACTAAAGCCTCATGGTAATTGTTGGATTAATGTCTAAGTCCATAACTATATTTGGTATGTACTTGACCCGACTCGGCATGGTCTATTTGGGTTCCACTTCACCGACACAATTTATATGGTTAGTCTTTTGAGAATAGTATATTTATGATTTATATTAATATATTATAAGTTCTAATATATTAATATGGAATCATATTATTTAATTAGTATTGATCAAGAATTACTTTATAATTAATTAAGTGACCAAAAGGAACTAATTAAATATGGACTCTTAGATATATATGTAGTGGGCCAAGTTCATTTAGGTTGGGCTAAGCTATCATGGATAGTCCATGGAGCTTTATCCCATGGATCCTAGGAAATGAAAGGTCATGGATATTAGGTTTTAACCCTAATCCTCGACACCATATAAAGAGTCTTATGTTTCATGAAATTGTGCTAGTGGCTAGTGTGGATACACTAAAAAGGGCAATAACCAATTTCATAAGTGTGAGCCAAGTATCCATATTCTCAAAAGGTTTTACAAGGTGTTTTGGTGATTTGTGATTCCACTTGAGGCTTCCACACTGTTGGGGCTAAGCTCTAAAAGCTTGAAGACACCAAGCTACATCAACAGGTATGTCATCTAACTAGAACTTTGTAGTATAGGTGTTTCATAATATGTTAGTTAGGATGAAACCTTGGAACATCTAATGTTTGCATGTATAATAGAGAAAACATAGATCCAAGGTTTATAGTGTTGCATGTACACCATAGGAGTGTTAGAATGCTCAAAACCCAACAGTGGTATCAGAGACATGAGTTGTTTTCTATTATATTGATGCAAATGTTTATTTTCAAAGTTGAAAAAAAAGGAAAAAAAACATGACGTTTGTCAAATTTTAAGATAATTAGTTGTTTTTTAGAAAAACTAATTATTTGTAAAATTTAAATCATTTGCTATATGAGTTGAATTAGGTCAAATTTAGTAAAAGATAAAATGATATGATTATTTTATTATTTTTAATAGTTTGATCTAAAGAGTTTTTTTTTCATTAAATAGTATTATGACTCCATAACTTGTCCTCAAGTTATGGATGTTTAAAAGTCACTTCTTTAAAGGTGTTATTAAAGAATAAGAAGTTACATAAAAAATGAAGAGTCTTCATTTTAATGAACCATTAAACTCATAAGTTATGAAATGAAAAGTTTTGAATAGTTTCAAAAACTTGCCATCAAGTTTTGGAATTTTTAAAGTTTTCCCATGAATACTTTAATTCCAAGTTAAGCCTTTAGAATTTTAAAAGTTAAAATTCAACCCTTATACTTTATAATATTATAAGTTAATAATATTTATATATAAGTATAAGAGAAAGTCGTGTTACCATTAGTAGGCCTCATTCACGAAGGTGGTCTATCAAGATGGTATAAGCTTACTGCCTATAAAATGGCAATTTAATGGGTGTCCACTCTCACCCACCGCTTCCTTGACCGGTGGAGGGTCGTTAGCCGAATGGGTAGGACAAGGACTATACTTTTCATTATAAGTATAATGATAAAAATAAAGTTTCTAAACTTTTTATAAATTCCCAATCTTAGTTACTTTAGGAAAATGTAAATTTGGTGCTAACCCATGAAATTACACTTTGCACTTTCTTAAATCGTTGGTGAATCGTTATTTCCGTTCATTAAAAGTATCAATGATAAATATAAAGTAACTAAATGTTTTTTATAATTCCCAATCTTAGTTACTTTAGGAAAATGTGAATAAGTTGCTAATCCATGAAATTATACTTTGCACTTTGCTTAAGTCAGTTACTGGAGCGTGTGTGGTTAACCGGCACACTAGCTGTATTTAACAAGGTAGGCAAAGGGTAACTTAATGTTTATCATAGTATCGATGGAGCGTGTATGGTTAACCGGCACATCGATTGAGGGGTAAACACTTAAGAGTAGCAAGTAATTTGCATGGTTACTTCACACCTTGTTTTGTGATCCTTGGCATCCCAGTCACAAAACCTAAAGGGCACACTCGAGATTGAAACATGCCATTGAACAGTTCAATGAATCTCAAAATATCTAGGAGTTTCAAATCCAATTAAAAACCTAATAAATTATTTCGTTTTTCATGGTGGAAATTCGTGAATCGTCATTCACCTACCTTCCAATATTCTATAGCTTGGATTACGGCATCCGTCTTCCAAGTTATAAAATATTGTGTTGGGTCCTAGCCTTAATATTTCATATTGGGTGTTATATTAAGGACTTTAAATCAACTATCTTGAATATCTCCCAAAAGACGTCTAATTCATACATTTATGATCTTCCTAAATCTCTTGGAACTTAACTTCCTCCACCTCCTCCAATTATTCTCCCTAACCTGCAAGTTCAAGGTCACTCAAGCCCTATTTTCAAGGCAAGGTCTGGGTGTGATCACATCTTGGAGATGAAGTCACATATTGACAAGCCGGGAGAGTTGGGTGTCAAAGTCTTATGAAAGTTGGTGGTTCAATCACTTTCTAAGTCACATAGTGAGTTCCTTTGGGACTCCTATGAAACAAACTATGACAAGACCCTTAATGATCTTATCTATTTGCTTGGTACTGCTGAATCAGCAATGATTTAGAAGGCTAGTAAAGCAAATTTGAGTAGAAGATCGACTTCCCAAAACTTAATGGACATTAAAAATGATGACACTGGAAATCCAGAAAAAGCAATCTCTTCCCAATGGAAAGGGATCGGCCATAGTCAACTCGGTTGACCAAATGGTAAAGAGAAAAGTTAAGTCTTTGATAGTCCCATGTACCATTACCAAAGGGTCCATTTGTTAAAATTGCCAAAGGAAGGGGCACTGTTTGTGAAGCTGCCAAATTTACCTAAGGATGTTAAAGTCAATAAGTTTGACTCTACTTCAGGTAAAGTCCATTGTCTAACTCTATTAAGCTCCTATTTGGATATTCTTATTACATAATGTGACTGAGTCACATGGTGATGTCATAAGAATCAAAGAAAAGAGAGAAAGCTTAAAGGAATTATATGTTACTTCTGATCGTGAAGATGGACTTCGATCGCATTAGAATTTTGAAGTTGTTACTTAGGAGTTATGACACATTGCTTAGGAATATATAGCAAGAAGGTTTTCATATGGATTGTAAGGATAAGTTTTTCCACAACGTTTTTAAAATAAAAAGGAAATTTTTGATTTTATTGATTCTAAGTATCCTTACAATGGCATTTGTAAAAAAAATTGTTATTTATGTGATTCCATTGCTAGTAATATAGGAAAATGGTTTTGATTCTTTCATTTGTGGTAGTGTCTAAATTTACCAAATAAAGAAAGTTTCTCATCACCCAAGTTTCAATTGGACTGAAACTTGGAATCATGCAAGTTGTATAGTATGATGAATGAGAACTTTCAAGCATTGGAAAATTAAGACTAATTACTTGTTCGCATGAATGTGTGAGTTAAGTAAAGGACTAAGGGATCGACTACACATTCTTGTGCACTGATCAAGCCCACCACAAATGTAACTTGAGTGACACATCTTAAAGAAGGTTTATTAACACTTGTCAAATGTAAGAGTAAAAGTATCCTACTCTTGTACATTTGAAATGGGTAAGTTGTGATGTTTTGGATAAAACAAAGACCAACTAAGACCAATTGTGTGAAGTGTTTGTCTTGATAAAGAATCCAAACTATCTCTTGAATATTTAGCAATTGAGTCTTATGTGTCAAGAGGATAGTGGGAGTCTTAAATATCCTGGAAGAATTTCAAGAAATAATCAAGAATAAAAACCTATAGTTTAATATTAGCACACGACGTGAGGTTTATAACCTATCGTGTTAACATATTTCTATTTCTGTGCACATTCAAGTTAAATTTGGCTTTTCATATGAGTTATTAGAGTTCTCAATTGGTTGCATAACAACTTGGAAGCAATGGCAGGCCCTTGAGCTGCCAGGTGGCAAGAAAATAAGATTGAGTGCAGTCCATATGAGTTTCGATTTCTCATTATCCTTGTCTTGTGAGTATCGTTTTGACAATTCACATGGATAAGAACACATACAACATAAAATCTAAGGGTCATAAGGTTTCTCTCCGATTCATGAAAACGATGGTGAGGAAACACTTCCACCAAGTAGATTTGAAGTCGATGGAAAAAGGTCTAAAAAATTGAGACTATGATTATGGCATCCCTTTTCATAGTTCTAAAATTGTTTAGACACACCTGTGAGCTATCTAAGATAAGGTGTATGATTTTGATAAAGTCTTATCAAGGCAATCTCGTCTCAGAAATCTGAACTTTGGTAAGAAAGTCAATAAAGTATTGATTTCTAGAAGTCCAGTTGATTTCTGAGTACATGTCAAAGCTAGTGGGAACATAAGTGTTATTACTAATAATCATCATGTTAGTGGGAGCATGATAATTATGATAAAGCTTGCAAGTTAGAAATTTTAATTATAGAAACCAAAAGTTTCAATTCGTGGAGTTGCAGGGGTTGAAAAGTTGTTTTGCTATAATTAAGGGAGAGGAAATTATACTTCATCTCAAATCTATAAGCTTAGATTGAGGTTTTAATCATCTTTAGTAAAGGATATATATGAATTTTGTGTTGGAATGGCTCAACATAAGGAAATTCTATATATGGGTCTATTATTTGCGTTCTCAAATTCGATTACGATTACGGCATCCCTTTTCTTAATCTGAATTATGAGAACTTGGCAAATAGAAATATTGTAGCAAAAGGACTGGTCTAGTATCATTTGTTTATGTCAGCCATCATGAATCATGTCCAATATGCTTCGGATATAGGATCCATTGCATGTGTTATAATATTCATCCTTTCTAAAATTTTCCAAATGCCTGGGGCATTAAGAAGGGAAAAGGTCTAGAATTGGAAATGACTAAAATGATTAAGTAATTGTCGAGGACAATGTAAGGTTTACCAAAGATTGTTTGCTCAGGGACAGTTGGAAGTATAATGCTAATTTTTGGAAGGACCATATTGACATATTCTGAAAAGAGGCAACTCTTGTTTAGAAGTGATAGTCAAAATGGGAATATGGGAAGGTGGAAGTTGTTCAATAAATTTGTGTAAGATTAGGAAACTTAATGCAAGAAGGATGTTTCCAAGGAGTTGATCTCATTTGGAATGCTCTGTAATGTTTGTTGTCAAGTCTTTGTGACTTTGTGCATAATCATTACAAGAGGATCAATGCATATAAGTTTAGAATCCAACGGATCTTAGTAAATGGCATGAGTTTGGAATTACTGGATTTGCAGTAAGGAATTGGGAGTGTGAAATGAAAATCACTAAAATTATGCTCATTTGATCTAAGTTCACAAAGAAAAGGATCATAGATAAACATAGAGTTCAAACTTGGTGTATGGCAAAGCTATTGTTTAGAAAAAGATAGTGTACATGCTTAGAGCATGGGACAACTAGTGTTTTAATTCAAGTATAAAGTTGATAAAACCGAAACAATGAATAATGAGTAATCAGTATGGTGATAAATAGAAAGTGTTTTATTTATGTTCATAGGTTTTGATACCATATTAGATTCATTTATTCTTGTGTTTCACTTTGCATGATTTGACTTCCATAATAACTAGGTTATTCTTCCGGAATGACTAAGTTATTCAAACCATCCATAGTTGGTCATATGTTGGAAGTAGATATGAATCAAGACTGTCATGGGCTCGCTTGTAGAGGTCCAAGTTGGTGGACAAAAGTTGTGCTACAACACTCAGGAGCGCTCATAAGTTCTGAGTATTGGATTCAACCCGCACTCATTGGAATCACTCCATGGATTTTATCACGAGTGATCATGAGACGATAATATCTTATATACTTCAAACCTAGAGATATGAGTTGTTACTATGAGTTGGTTATACATTGATTGCACGAAAACGCATTGGTAACTCGAAGTTATAAAACATGCCTTTGTGTATGATTCAACAAGTAGTAGAACAAGCTATATGAGTCGAAGTTTATCCATTCCTTTTACATTCGGGAAAAAAGCGATATCTGTTGGCACCTCGACGATTTAATTATGACACATGTGAGCGCTTGGCCAAGCCAGGACTGATTTGATTTGTTCAATTAGTCAGTCGTCATGAATTGGAAATCGGGAAACAACAAATGGACAGAGAGAACGATTTATAATCCATGTCTCAGTCATATGATATCTAGAATGGAGGAATATATGATCCCTTATCTAATGGACAAGTCGTTGACAAGGGTCAGAGTTCAACAACGGCCTTAAGAGCTACGATTGCCAGTTATGTTTTGAAGTCGTACTCAATAATAGTTTTAGACTTATCCAAGTGGGAGACTGTTGGATTAATATCTAATTCCATAACTATATTTTGTATGTACTTGACCCGACTCGGCATGGTCCATTTGGGTTGCACTTCACCGACACAATTATATGGTTAGTCTTTTGAGAATAGTATATTTATGATTTATATTAATATATTATAAGTTCTAATATATTAATATGGAATCATATTATTTAATGAGTATTGATCAAGAATTAATTCATAATTAATTAAGTGATCAAAAGGAACTAATTAAATATGGACTCTTAGATATATATGTAGTGAGCCAAGTTCATTTAGGTTGGGCTAAGCTATCATGGATAGTCCATGGAGCTTTAACCCATGGATCCTAGGAAATGAAAGGTCATGGGCATTAGGGTTTAACCCTAATCCTCCACACTATATAAAGAGTCTTATGGTTCATGAAATTGTGCTAATGGCTAGTGTGGATACACTACAAAGGGCAATAACCAATTTCATAAGTGTGAGCCAAGTATCCAAATTCTCAAAAGGTTTTACAAGGTATTTTTGTGATTTGTGATTCCACTTGAGGCTTCCACACTCTTAGGGTTAAGCTCTTAAAGGTTGAAGACATCAAGCTACATGAATAGGTATGTCATCTAACTAGAACTTTATAGTATAGGTGCTTCATAATATGTTAGTTAGGATGAAACCTTGGAATATCTAATATTTGCATGTATAATAGAGAAAACATAGATCCAAGGTTTATAGGGTTCCATGTACACCATAGGAGTGTTAGAATGCTCAAAACCCAACTATAATGATACTAGGTTTTGTCGAAGGAAATTGTTTAAAGAGTAACAAAGCGTTGTCCGAGTACCAAATCACCACCTTATCAGGTGAGTGCATACTCCCTTTCATGAACATGATTTTAATACAAGTATTGATTGAATGTATTAAATATATGTCTATGCGCAAATTATTTGATGATTTCTGAATTACGTGTTAAAGGACGTACCTGGTTATTTATAATGATTTAGGTTAATGAGTAAACCTAAAATTTGTTATGAGGGTCATTAGGTAGTATCTCCTTATGATTACGAGTGAGATATATACGGGGAATAGAACCCTTAAACATGTCATTGATCCAGAAGCACGGATTAGACATAGTCATTCGTCCCTAGTTCAAGAGTATCGATTGGACTCAGTCAACTGTCGTTAATCCGGGAGTATGGATTAAGACATAGTCAGTTGTCCTTAATCTGGGAGTATGGATTAAGACATAGTCAGTTGTTCTTAGTCTGGGAGTATGGACATGACAGATTCATTTGTCATTAATCCGGGAGCATGGATTTAGACACATACCAATTGTCCCTCATCCGAGAGTATGGAATATGTACAATCAAGGACTCAAGAGCATGGATTAGATCCGGAGTAAGATGTAAAATTTAAGGTTCATGAGTATGGATAGTCTCGTTGCGAGGATTGACAAGGTGGGGTTAGAGTTGATTATATATATGGGGAAATTATATATTGTGTAAGTTTTTATATATATGTTATAACATTGTGGGATTGAAATCCCTATGTACTAACCAGGTTTCCCAACCTGACCCACTCAGCTTATTTATATCTCAGGTGTTGATATGAAGTCACATTACACTGATAGATTAAGGAGATATAAATCACGAGTGATAATGAATGTAAGTTCTGTTTATGATTATGTTTCTGTATTGACGATGACATCCAAAATGTTTAAAAATGAAATAAAATACATTTCTTTCGAAATGCCTTGATAATGTAATTATCTTGTTTTTCTGGGAACAAATTCCATAACGTTTTTCTTAAAAGAGATACTCTGATTTTTATAAAGCATAAACAAAATTGGTCTTTTCTGGCCGTGAAAATGGGGATGTCACATCTCATGGCCCACAGAAGATCAACCGCCGTGAGTAGTTTCCTATACTACTCATGTTTTGTTATAGATTAGGTGCTTTTCTTTCTGTATGTAAGTACGACCCTACGAATAAGTGATTACACTATTCAAGGGAGTCGATACGCTGTGAAATTTTTCCCTTACATTGATGTATTGTAGGCCTTCTTAAAAGGCTAAATTTTCCCAGTATTATGTACTAAAATATATCAATGAAATTGACAGGCATTTTATTTCATTGGGATGTCACTAATAAATTCATAAATTGATTTTAATCATTTAATTTACTATAGTATACTTCCATCACGAATCTCTTACAAAATACACTAAAGTCAGAACCTAAAATGCACAGAACTAAAATAATCCTGTCCAATAACACCAGACTTGTAAACACTATTTAAAACTCATCATCGTTTCATCATTAAACTTTATGGTATAAAAATGCCACCACGCAAATCTAACAGGAGTTACAACAACACAACAACAACACCACCACCGCCACCACATCCACCACCACCGATGGATACTGATGTCTTTCTGTGACAACCCGAACCATTTTCCGCTACCGTTAGCCGATTTCTGTTAATAAATTTTGAATTTTATTGAGTTCCGTCAAATTCCTTTCGTTTGGAAAATGATTTAGTTATATAATTGAATTTTATATATATATATATATATATATATATATATATATATATATATATATATATATATATATATATATATATATGAGTCAGAACCAAAATCACGCGAAAAACCTGAGGTTCCTTTGAAAAATCAATAGTTTTCGGCTTGAGTCATGTTCACGGCCGTACACTCATTTCCGGTCGTACACCCGTTTACGGCCAGCGACAGGTGGTCCCCACCACGGACCATGGAACACCCCTATAAATATGAGCATCTACCCCTCATTTACACTTTTCTGGCGGAAAACTCTCCCACACTCTCTATCTCTCTAACCTTTCAACCATAAAAACCAAAACACCCTTTTTTCTTCCGAAAATCATTAAGAATCATCTTTGGAGGTTTTTTTGGAGCATCTAAAACGCGTTTTTATTGAATCCAACATCATTGTTCTTGATTTTACGGTCGTACACCCTTTAAATATTCAAAGTTCCTTCAAGAACACCGTTCACGACCATAAACCCTTCAAGGGGCTGTTCACGGCCAAGAATCGCTTACGGCCGTAATCCCTTCACGAGTCCCGCAAACCCTTCTTAAGTGGTGAATTTGGCTGAAAACCCACTTCCCTCGTTTCAATCGAGTCCCGGTAACATTCCTAAACCGAGAACAAGTGTTTTTCTAACAATATAAATAATGGTTTCTCTAATAAAATACCATTATGTATATAATTGTTGATTGGGATCCCGTTAATTACCGCATGCATCCAACCACAGGTTTTCACTCCCAGTCTTGCTATCCGACTAATCACACGACCAACAGTGAGTTCATACCCCTATGCTTTTACTATTTTTAATGTTTTTAGGGGGGATACAAGCTAAACACAAATGATTTTGTGAACTTATACAACAGAATTTCAACAATTTTAAAACTTATGTAATTGATACAACCAAAAGATTTCCATGTTTTATAAAATATTTAGATATTTTATCCCTTTTGTAGCATGCTGAGTATATGGAACGTTTTCAACATACAGCCAAAATTGCATAGTTTTCAGATCAATACAAGAATTAAGTACACAACATACATGCAAACTTAAATAGGTATATTTTTTTGGGATTTCAATACAGAATTTTACAAATTCAGAGCTTATACATTAAAACACATATAAACTATGACAGACTTAGTTTATTATATGCACTACTACTTACGAAATTCGGGAGTACTACATTAGATAATTATTTAAGTATAATTATTGTTACACTACAAGTATACAACAGATATAAATACAAGCAAGCAATACATAACCACACGTAAACTAGTTAATAAAGGATTGTGAGACAACTCTTCAATTGTACCTTTCGGGGTACAGGTTAAATCCTATCATAGTATAACTAGAGTCTCCTGTAGGGAGAGCATGAGATTTGTGAATAGATCTATTCGGGACTGACAATCCCACACCTGAACTACTAGCTATAGTTAGGCAGGCATGCCTGGGGTGACAAATGTCATTTATACGACACTGGAAGAACGTCGTAAAGGTCACTAGGTCATATGAAGCATAGTTATATGACTCACAATAGTATAAAATAACCTTATTGTTTATGGGATTTTATTCTTCTTAAGTTTTATTTTCATTAATAAAACTAATTCATAATACAACTAGAGGATTTCGGGGATTACAACTCAGCTTTATTTTGAGTAATGAAACTACTATACATACTGGTGGTAACCAGGGTTTTCAAACAGAACATCCTATACATTGTTGGTGATAGTTAGGGTTTTCATACAAAGGGATTTTTCATTCAAAACAACATGATACAATACAACTGGTGGTTACCAGACATACAAACTAATACGTTATACTCTACTACAAAACACAGTAATAATTATATATGTTAGAAAATATTGGATTTTCTTGGGAAGCATACAAACATTTTATAGATTCAATGGTAGGTTTTCATTATCTAAAACATGCTTATGAACTCACCAGCTGAATGCTGATACTCTTTTCAAAACCGCTTGTATTCTCAGGAAATCAGTAGACAAGTACCTCAGCAGACATTTCAGAAGACAGAGTATATAGAGTCACGTCTTTATTTTGCTACTTTTGATGTATATAGATATGAATCAAATAAATGTAAATACATTTTTATATATTCAATGTAATGGTTGTGTTTACTTTTATTACTATGATGCAATTGTTGTGATACTACATATGACTTCATCCACCCTCAAACGTTTCCGCCGTTCCGGTTTGGGGGTGTGACAGATTAGTATCAGAGGTATTGTTTATAGTAAACTAAGTATACCGAACCTTACATGCTATACAACAATAAACACTAAAGGGGCCGAAGTGCTCTGAAACTAAAAGTATACTTTAAAAATACAAATATTTTTAGAAGAAGTATACAAGTATACATACGTACAAGAAGCTAAGATAGTAAGAGCTACATAAAAGTATTTAGGGCGAGTTAGACACTACGGTTAAACCTGAATAGTTATGTAGTCATATGTGGGGCAAATATAACCTGATCAACTGTATTTGTTCAAGATATAGCCAACATGTGTTTGGGAGTAACTGTGGTGTTGCGACAAGTCTAAAGCTCACCAAATCATATACAAATGAAGCAAAGTTTAAATACTATAGGAGTATTTTATGGTTCTATAACACTACACAAAGTCATCACCATTAGTACAAATTCTTATAAACGAAAGACCTAAAATTCCTTGTTATTGTTAGTAACTATCATTATAGGTCTTTATTATTATTGTATAACTTGCTTAAAAGTATTCATTTCATGATCATATACGATGCTTATCATCATTTTCCCTTTCTATCTTTTAGAAAAAGATGCCTCCCAGAAAGAGACCCAATAGGAAGAACAACGACCCTCCGTCGCCACCACCTCCTCGGTTTGATCCTGCCATGTTCCAGGCAGCAGTTACAGCCGCTGTGGCTGCCACGATGGCACAGATAAACCCTGGTGGGGCAAGAGAATCAGGAAGTGGTACCTATTCCCATAATCTTGACGGCAATCAGGGACACTCGAAGGAGTGTTCCTATAAAGACTTCATGAATTCCAAGCCTAAATCTTTTGATGGTAATGGAGGGTCTTTGCCCTAACCCGATGGTTCGAGATGATCGAATCCATTTTCGAGATTTACACATGTTCTGAGGCAAACAGGGTGAAGTTTCCAGCCTGCACTTTCACTGATAGAGCATTGACTTGGTGGAATGGTCGGGTCAAATCCTTAACTCTGCTGGTAGCAAATGCCATGGGTTGGGAAAGCTTAAAAGAGCTTATACATAAGTTAGAGATGTATAAGTTAGAGCATGAGCTCTGGAATCTAAAGATGAAGGGTTTCGACATTGCCACTTATACAAGTAGATTTTATGATCCGGCTCTTCTCTACCTAGGGATGGTGCAAAGAGAAGTTTTGTTAGTCATGCATTTAAGCATCTACTCCAGCATAAACCCCAACCTTTAACTAAAACATTTACCGTTGAGATGGCTAACAGAAAGAAATAGAGCACTAACAACATATTCAGAGGTTGTACCATTACCCTAAACAAGCATTCCTTCACAATCAACCTTATGTCGGTTTACATAAACAGCTTTGATGTCATCATCGACATTGATTGGTTGATCCCCAATCATGCTGATATCCTTTGCTACGAAAAAGTCATCCATCCCAATCTACCCTCAGGCGAAGCCTTTATAGTCTATGGTGATAAAATCAGCTCAAACCTTCGTATCATTTCATGCATCCAAGCCTAGAAATATCTACGAAAGGAGTGCCATGCATTCCTAGCCCATGTCGTTCATGACAAACAAAAAGTTAAAGACCTCGAGAGCATCCACGAAGTCTAAAACTCTCCAAATGTCTTCCCCAAAGGTCTTCCTGGAATCCCTCCCGAACATCAAGTCGAGTTTCGTATCGACTTAATTCCCGGAGCTATGCCCGTAGCTAAATCCCCATACCGTATAGCACCGGCAGAAATGCAAGATTTATCTAGCCAGCTCAATGAACTACTCAGCAACGGATTCATCAGATAAAGTTCCTCACCCAGGGGAGCCCCGGTCTTGTTTGTGAAAAAGAAAGAAGGATCCTTTCGGATGTGCATAGATTATCGTGAACTGAACAAGCTTACCATTAAGAACTGTTATCCCCTACCAAGAACCGACGACCTCTTCGATCAACTTCAAGGAGCCAACTACTTCTCAAAGATAGACCTAGAATCAGGGTACCATCAACTACGAGTCAATGAGAGTGATGTTTCTAAGACAGCATTTCGGACTCGGTATGGTCACTACGAGTTTGTATTAATGCCCTTTGGTCTAACCAACGCACCAGCGGTATTCATGGATCTGATGAATTGGGTGTGTCGCCCTTTCCTAGACAAGTTCATAATCGTGTTCATTGATGATATACTTGTCTACTCTCGGAGTGAGGAAGACCTTAGACAACACTTAAGGCTAGTGTTAGAAACACTAAAGGCGGAGAAACTTTATGCAAAGTTTTCAAAGTGTGAATTCTGGATCAGATAAGTAACTTTCCTTGGTCACGTGGTTAGCGAGGAAGGCATACATGTGGACCCTTCCAAAATCAGAGTGATTGAGAATTGGTCAGTACCGAAGACGCCCACACAAATCTGTCGATTCTTGGGTCTCACTGGCTACTATCGTAGATTTATCCAAACAATTTCTAGGATTGCTAAGCCTTTAATCACCCTGACTCAGAAAGGAGTATCATTTTTTTGGGGAGAAAAGCTAGACACTGCGTTTCAAACATTAAAGCATGCCCTATGCGGCGCACCTATCTTGTCTCCGCCTGAAGGGACGGGGGATTTCGTGGTCTACTGTGATGCATCTAATCAGGGCCTAGGTTGTGTGCTCATGCAGCGAGGAAAGGTTAGTACGTACACATCAAGACAGCTCAAAGGACACGAACTCAATTATACAACTCACGATTCAGAGTTGAGAGCAGTGGTCTATGCGTTAATGATTTAGAGACATTATCTCTACGGAACCAAGTGTACTGTCTTCATTGACCATAAGAGCCTACAACATATGTTCGATTAGAAAGAGATGAACATGAGGCAACGACCATGGGTGGAGCTACTCATTGATTATGAGTGCGAAATACGCTACCATCCCGACAAGGCCAATGTGGTAGCGGATGCCCTAAGCCGAAAAGAGTATTCGAGTCGTAGAGTGAAGGCACTGACAATGACCATCCATTCCCATATGTCCGTTCAAATTAGAGGGGCTCGGCTGGAAGCCTTAAAACCAGAGAACACGTCGAGTGAAGCCTTGAGAGGAATGTAAAAGAACTTGGAGATCAGAGGAGACGGAGTTTAATATCTCATGAACCGGATCTGGACCCCAAAGTTTGGCGGTTACAGGGAGGTTTTCATGAACAAAGCTCACAAGACTAGATACTCCGTTCACCCAGGTTCATATAAGATGTACCTGAATCTCAAAAAGCTTTATTGGTGGCCAAACATGAAAACAGAGATAGCTACCTTCGTGGGCAAGTGCCTGAATTGCGCCAAGGTGAAGGTCGAATATTAAAAGCCCTCAGGTCTACTTCAGCAGCCAGAAATACCTAAGTGGAATTGGGAAAGGATCACGATGGATTTCATCACTAAGTTGCCGAAGTCTCCAAGTGGGTACGATACCATCTGGGTAATTGTCGATCGACTAACTAAATCTGCCCACTTCCTGCCAATCAAAGAGACATTTAAGATGAAAGACCTACACGAATCTACATCCAAGAGATAGTTCGTCTGTATGGTGTACATGTGTGCATTATCTCCGATCGGGATAACAGATTCACCTCGAGATTTTAGCAGTCACTGCAGAAGGCTCTTGGAACTAAGCTGGATATAAGTCCAGCTTACAATCCACAGATAGAGGGGCAGAGTGAGAGGACCATTCATAAATTGGAAGACATGTTGAGAGCATGTGTCATAGACTTTGGTAAGTCTTGGGACACCCATTTTCCCTTGTTCGAGTTCTCCTACAACAAAAGCTACCATACCAGCATCAAGGTTGCGCCATTTCAAGCCCTCTATGGCCGTAAGTGCAGATCCCCTATGTGTTGGTTTGAGGTGAGTGTCACACAGCTAGTTAAAGGTGACGTCCCCGATAGCACTCTCACAGGCTCAGAAATCATCCAAGAAACTGCAAAAAAGATCATACAAATCCGGGAACGACTAAAAGCTTCAAGAGATAGACAAAAGAGCTATGCTGATAAGAGACGAAAACCTTTGGAGTTCCAGGTTGGTGACCGTGTTCTCTTGAAGGTCTCACCCTGGAAAGGCATGACATGCTTTGGAAAGCATGGAAAGTTGAATCTGAGATACATAGGACCATTCGAGATCCTTGCTAGGCTCGGTCCCGTAGCATACAAACTTCGTTTATGCCAAGAGCTTAGCAATATCTGTCCCATCTTCCACGTCTGGAACCTTAAAAAGTGTATATCCGAAGAAACCCTTGTGATCCCTCTTGATGAGATCGAGATCAACGAGAACCTTCATTTCGTAGAAGAACCAGTCGAAATCATGGATCGGGAAGTCAAACGAACAAAACAAAGTTGCATACCGATAGTGAAGGTCCGATGCAATGCCAAGTGGGAACATGAATTCACTTGGGAACGAGAAGATTCCATGAAACAAAAATACCGTCAACTTTTTACGAGTCCACGATTTGTATTATGTGTTTGAATTTCGGGACAAAATTCCCTCTAACGGGGGGATGATGTGATAACCCAAACCTTTTTCCATTACCGTTAGCTGATTTCCGTTAATAAAATTTGAATTTTATTGAGTTCTGGAAAATTCCTTCGATTTGGAATATCATTTAGTTTCGCGAGTTAATGAAGAAGTTATGGCCCGTCGAAGTTTCGCGACGGAATCGACACGACACCGGGAAACGTAAATAGTGAATTTACGATAGAGCAATATTTAGCCTTAGAGATATAAACGAAAGTCGTAGAATACGTTATACCGAGAGAGTCCATAAAAAGAACGCCCAAATCTGACTTTGTAGGAGGAAGTTATGATTATTCAAAGTTTCGGCTTAGCAGTGTACAGCCCGAAGTTCGAATATTAGATCGAGCGGTGTTTAGCCGACACAACCTAAACGAGAATTAAAGATCTCGTTAATAGTAGCGTAACAATAAAAAGACAGATGAAAACTGACTTCGGATGACGAAGTTAGGGATATTTTTACGGACCAATCCTGTCCCGGCCTGTTAAAAATATAAAATTTAAAATAAATTCAAAATTAGCCGAGGGACTCCAAACAAAAGTTGTAGAGTAAGTTTCTGCCTTCGCGTGGATATAAAGAACGTCAAAAAAGGAGCTCGTATGAGGAAGATACGAATTTTTGAAGTTTGGAATCGAAATCACGAAGTCTGATGCGAGATGGATGATGTGGCCTCATCGCAGCCGCCCATCGTTGATTGAAGATCACCCTTTGGATCACTCCACGTCGCCTCGCTTCACCCTACGCCCCAAGTCCGAGGTTGGTACGTCCAACGTACCTTTGGTCCTTATCCTCTTTCAATGTGCGAGACAGCTGGATCCGAGCTGGGCCTTATCCGAAGACTACACCTCACGTAGCCAAGGACTACGCCCAACGTACGTCCGAGGATCGCGGCTATAAATACCTGCGAGGTTTGCCGAGAAAATCACACCAATTTTCATTCTCTCTCTAGTTTCTTTCTCTATCTAGCTCCCCAAACCACCCCTAAACCCTAGATAAAACCCCTAGCACCCAAAGGAAGCCCCGAGGCTCCCGGTGTCCCGAGAAAAAAAAGGGTCTTTGGGTTTCCAAAAGCTGCTCTAAGCGAAGCCCGATTTTCTTTAAAACCCGCTGTAAGTGAGCTACGCCTATGCAATTTTTAAAATAGCTTTCAAATAATTATAGTAATGTTATTAGGTCCTTAAAATAATTATTTTGGGATATTATTATGAGTTATTTAGAGTGTTGTTTAATGCTTATATAATAATAATAATAGCTAGACTATTAAATTAGTCTCGGTAAATACTGAACTAAACCCTAGTGGTAATGATACTAGGTTTTGTCGAGGGAAATCGTTTTAAGAGTAACCAAGTGTTGTTCGAGTACCGAGTCACCACCGTATCAAGAGATTGCATAGTTATTTTCATTTTACACATAGATATGAAGTATTTTATATAAACTACATGCTATGTGTGCATATTATCTGAATACTTGCTGTCTATGCTGGATGAACATTTTTATACATGTTTTAAATGATTTAAACTGTATACGTATTTTACATATACAAATATGTTGGGTATGACATGGGTAGATGAATGATGAGAGATAAAAGATGATGTGAGTAAACATAAGCAGCTATTGACTTAGTGCCTAATAAATAACATCGGCAGCTATGGACTTAGTGCCTATTGGATAAACACCGGTAGCTATGGACCTAGTACATGTTAGGAGTCGGTAGCTATGGACTTAGTACCTACTAGATAAACACTGGTAGCTATGGACTTAGTACCTGTTAAGAATTGGTAGTTGTAGACTTAGTACCTATTAGATAAACACTAGTAGCTATGGATTTAGTACCCGATAATAAAATTTAGCAACTATGGAGTTATTTCTTTATGAACAAGCATTGGCAGCTATGGATTTAGTGACAGTCCTATAACCCTGGAAGCAAAGGACCTCGGTATAAACGAATGCAGGATAGATGACTCTTAGGATATATCCTTAAGAGTAAAGAAGATAATGGTGATGGGTAATTGCGTTGATTGTTTGATTGTTTAAACATAATAATTATATTATTGTGGGTTGAAGACCCTATGTACTCACCAGGTTTCCCAACCTAACCCACTCAGCTTATTTATATCACAAGTGTTGATATGAAGTCACATTATACTGAGAGATTAAGGAGATATAAATCACCACTGATAATGAATGTAAGTTCTATTTATGCTTATGTTTATGTATTGACGATGACATCCCAGATGTTTTAAAATGAGTGAAAATACTTTTCTTCGGAAATGCTTTGATAACGTATTTATCATGTTTTACTGGGAACAAATTCCGCAACGTTTTTATTAAAAAAGGTACTCTGATTTTTATAAAGCATAAACAAAATCGGTCTTTTCTGACCGAAAAAATGGGGATGTCATAATAGAATGGCATAAAGTTATATACTAATTGGGGCAATGAAATGTTGTCAGACATTAACCACTATCTATATCAATCTAACACGTGTCTTGTGCATGTCGGAGATTGAAAGATCATTATACCCAAGAAGCATTATAGGATGATACTGATAGATAATTTATTATCCTAAAGGATAATGCTAACTACAGCTTGATGTAAATATATTATTTATAATAATTTCATCCTTGATAAAAATTTATATTTACTAATGTTTCTTGTAATTAATTGGAAAATAATTATTTTATGAAAATAATAATTTTCAATAAAAGGTATCAAATAAAATCATCAAATATGGTTTATAAAAGTCATATGTTTTATATAAACTAAATGGGCTTTAGTTTTAATAAAATATATAGGCTAGAATTTTATAAAATAATTGGAAGAGTGTTAAATACTTCTTCCTTTTTCTTATTCATTAAAACCGAGGACATCCCCTCTTAAAGGAGATGTGGTGGTTTCTTGTTCTTAATTGAAGTCAAAGTCATCCATGCCTCTTAAGTGTATCTTACTTCATGTCATAAATAAGTATCGATCTTGAAATCATTTGTGACTTACACGTTGCTATATATATAGAGGTAGAATGCCTTCATTTGGTTGTTCTTTTGGATACCCAAAACCATAGCTAGCTTCTTCATTCTTCTTATATCTCTTAAAGTGTTAAGATATTGTAATAAGAAGGTAATATTTGCAAACTTTCTTTAAGTCCTTACTTGGGTTTTGACTCAAATCTGAAGAGTGTTCTTTTGTTACAAGAATCAAGACTAACATCTTATCAAGTTGATGTATTGTTGGTGTCTCTAGCTAAGGTGGAGTTCTAATCTATATTCTTCATTAACTTCCAACCTCTATAAATGATCAAATCTTCAAAGGTTGTAGCTCTTTCTTTCTAATGTCATGTTAGTCTTTCCATGCTTTGTAAAATGACCCTTGGTGGGTTAAAATGTGTCGTATGTTTTCTCATAATTTTAGACTTCTGTTGTTGTTTTTAGTCTTTTTGGAAACCGACTTTTAAATAAAACCCAATAATAATAATGTTGACCAAACCCTGGTCAGTTCAACCCAATCAACCATACAAGTTAACGTGATACCCTAAACTGTATAGTACACAAACCCATAGCCTCACATAAAGGATTTCCTGATGAAACGCCGCTCTGGCATATGAACTTCTATAATATCATGCCCTTAAACCCTCCTCCATATACATAAGTCGAATATAATCATTAAACCAATCGATCAAATCATGAGTTAGATGAACTCATTCCAAAAATATCATAATAATCCTACTGGTGCACAAGGATTCCTATATTATATATCTACGTATCCTTGCAGTCATAATCTTTTTTGAAGGTTGCCCACAAATATCCTCTTTCATTCACACAATGATGATACGTGAAAAAAATAATGTACTATAACATCCACATGATCTGATCTTAAACTAATAAACAATTGTCAATACTTGACAATAGCTCAATGATCCTTACAGCGAGCTAACCCAACTCTCTAAATCTGATACATAACCTGGACCAACAGTCTTACAAAAATACTTGGCTCTTCCATGGGGAACTACTTTCCATAGTGGTTTCCTTATCCAATAGCTCCCTGCTGCGAGGAAAACACATGCTTTCTTAAAGGTCTATAACTATTGGCTACCCGTGTTCCACCCAGTATCTGACCAATTCTTGAATTCTTCCTGGATCTTGAAGGTATTTTGACGAATTGTTGAGAAACATAACGAGAAAACTTCGTAGTACCAAGCCCTATGCCAATAGAATGCCCCCATTCCCTTCTTACAATCTCAAACCAATAAATATATCAACTTGAACCGCCGATTATTTTGACCATGAATCTAAGACCAAAATTCAAACTATATGTTGAAACTTTAATTGGAATACTCAGTTCTTCACCAATTAGATTTTGAACTACCATAAGCAGTTGTCCATGACCATTAGATTCCCAACCAATCCTAACTAAATATTGTGAATCCCAAAACAAAATGATGAGTGCGGAATTAGAATAACAATCATGAATCAATCACCATAAAGTTGCAAGTAATTTGTAAAGCTTTTGTATGTTATTAATTTAGAAATGGAACATACAAAGAAACTTTTTGATGAAAAATTTTACCTAACAAGCTAAGCTATAGGTTATATATAGGATAAAATAAAACATGTGGTAAATAACAAAACCCACTAAAAAGACTAAAAGGTCTACAATAATCAAAACGAAATGCCAAATCAGTTTCTATATCTCCAATACTCAACAATCTACCCCTAGATGTTGAAACTAATGACGATCACGATTTCCAATCTTCTTGACATTTCTCCCCCTAAATTGTGAGACTCATTAAAACTTGGGGTATTCAAAGAGAGAAATCAGATCTGAAAAATATCATCTTCAAGGCATAAAGATCTTAAAATACGAACTCCCCCTCGAATCTACAACAAATACTTTGGAGAGAATCTAGAAAGTTAAGAAGAATCACCAGCAACCTACTCTATACAAGAAAAGAAAGTTGAACATAAAAGCTTTCCCAAGGCTAACATGAATTCTTCAAAACACATCAAATCTAAAGAAAAATCAATATCCCGTGCATAAAAAGATTTGACTCTGAAATGTTCCACTCTTGTACCCAAACATTCACTATAACACCATAATCTTCAAAGAATAAGCGAATTTCAGAACATCTTGCTCATGAATAGTGTCATTTCAGAACCAAACAACAAAATAGATTCTTTTTGGGTTTTCGGGTTTTTCTGAAATTAAAAATGGAAAAAGTACAAAAATCTTTTTGTATTTTTCTGGTTTTAAGGTTTAGACAAAATGAAAAAGAATAAGAAACAAATATTAGAAGGGTTTGGAAAGAATTAGACCAAGAAAATGATAGGAAACAAAAATAATTTGAATAGAAAGGGTAAAAATGGTTAAAACCCAAGAAATTGTAGACAATTCTGAAAAGGGTTTAAAGCAGCCAAGTTCTTCAAACAGTGGGGACTAAAATTGTAAACCAATCTTCTTCTTCAATTGATCTGGAAATGAACACGCTTGTTTGATTTGAGAAAGTCAAAATCAGAAAATCCCTTAAAAAAATAATAATTCTGATGTGCTGAATTGATCTTCCGAATCGAGATATCTGTTCCGATTTCGGTTTTTGATTTGTGATGTTGATTACCACAAAGAAAAGATCCGATTTCAGAATTCCGAAATAGATTTCGGTTGCACTTAAATCCGATTGGGATTGTTCCGATTATGATGTCAGTTCCGATTACCATTTCTGAAATCAATTTTCGATTTCTTTGTTCAATTCCGAACACTTCAATCTCTAAAATCCGATTCTGAAACCTCAAAGAACACTTCCGATTAACTCTGTGCTTCTGATTGCAAGATTCACCAAAATTTACAATTCCAATTCCGAAATAATCCGAATCATTCCGATTTGATTTATCAATTCAGATTCCAAAAAATTTCCGATGTTTGAGTTGTCAGAATTCTGTTCCGATTTCTTTGTTCTGTAATCTTCCGATCAAATTCCATCATTGACCATAACTCTGAATTTGAACCCTTTAAAAAACCTTTTAACATCTTGCATTCCTTCTTTTTGCGATAAAAGTTTGCGGTGAAAGTCAGATTTCAGCCCCTCTTTCACTTTTTGACTTTTTGGCTGCTTTCATATCTTTTTAATTTAAAACTTTTGGGATCCATTTGAGATTTAAAAATGAAGAAGGTTTCATAAAAATCCATTTCTTTGGAGAAAAACACTGATCTAGATATATATCATCTTCAAAATATTGAGAAAAAGACGATATCGACTTCTTAGGTGGAAAACAAAAATTACCAAATACTTATTCAAGCAACCATAAACCTTTTTCTCTTTTCTCCAACATTGAGAAAATTTTTTAGAACAAATTTGAGAAATGAAATTTCTTTTAACATGTTTGGTTTCAACTTTTTGAACATTTTCACATTCAAGAGAAATTTTCACTTTTATCATCCAAACCTTGTTCACTTTTCTCTTCTTCTTCTTCTTCTTCTTCTTCTTTTTCAAATTTTGAGACTTCAAACTTGATTTTCGGATTTGAACATGTTCATCACATCTCATGATGTGAACATTTGAAGTCTTTTGAACACAATCATTTGGTGTTTGGTAAATCTAAACATGTTGAATAATAGACTTTCTATAAGACACCATTCCTTTAAAATTATCATCAGAACATGAAGAATTTTCTATTTGAGTTCCAATAGAACAAAACATCCTCACTTTCATGATTTCTGAATTTTGCATTGAGATTTGTCTTCAGAACTACTAGATTCGGAATGTGAAATTCCTGAAAAACTTGAAACTCTTGACTCCCCCTCAACAAATGCATCTGGAGTCATATTTCCTCAAAAACTTGAAGAACTTCATGAACTTTATGAAAAACACCAAGAATTTGTTTTCCTTTTTCTTCTTCTTTTCTCGTAACATATCCTTATCATTTTCTTTCTTTCTCTAATTGTTTTTCATTTTCCAGATCTAAATGTGTTTTGATAATGTGAAATTGTTACATTAAATCTTCTTCATTTCGTAAGATACAACTCCCATATTGATTACAACTTGTGTACTTATTTATCTTCCCATCAACAAAGAGATTATACATCTCAATAGCATCTCGATCCACATATTGATTATACAAACGCCAATATTTTCTTAATTCCAGGCAAAATTTTGGATCAATGACCTTTCATCCAAGTTCAAAGATAGAAGATAACAACAATGAGTTAGATGAATCCATTAGATATTCAACAAGAAATATAACTTAAAGAGAGAGAAAGTAGATTTGATATGTGACATCCCCATTTTCACGGCCAGAAAAGACCGATTTTTTTGTTTATGCTTTATAAAAATCAGAGTAATTCTTTTAATAAAAATGTTGCGGAATTTGTTCCCAGTAAAACATGATAAATATGTTATCAAACCATTTTCGAGGAAATGTATTTTTATTCATTTTAAAACATTTGGGATGTCATCGGCAATACAGAAACATAAGCATAAAAAGAACTTACATTCATTTACACTAGTGATCTACATTTCTTTAATCTCTCAGTGTAATGTGACTACATATCAACACCTGTGATATAAATAAACTGAGTGGGTCAGGTTGGGAAACCTATTGAGTACATAGGGATTTCAATCACACAATGTTATATCATATATATAATTTAGAACTCACAAAATATACAATTTCACCATATATACATAAGCAACTCTTACCCCGCCCCATTAATCATTACAACAAGACTATCCATACTCTCTGACCTTAAATTTTACCTCTTACTTAACCCATAATCTCAGATCTAATTCTTGCTCTCGGATTAATAATTGTGCCCATTCCATACTCTCGGATTAGGGACAAGTATCTATGTGTAAATACATTCTCCCGGATTAACGACGAATGACTATGTCCTATCCATACTCCCGGACTGAGGACGACTAACTATATCTTAATCCATACTCTCGGACTAAGGACAATTGACTATGTCTTAATCCATGCTCCCAGATTAATGACAGTTGACTATGTCCAATCCATACTCTCGGACTAGGGACAATGGTTGTGTCTAATTCATGCTCCCGGATCAATGACATATACTAAAGTTCTATTCTCTGAGTATAACTCACTTGTACTCGTAAGAAAATACTACCCAATATTCCTCATAATTAATTTAGGTTTACTCTTTATCCTAAATCATCATATATAACCATATATCTTCTTTAACACGTATTTCAGGCAACATAATTTTCCCACACATAAACATATAATTAATACTTCAATCAATACTTGTATTAAAATCATGTTCATGAAAGAGACTATGCACTCACACATCTTCAACAAATATTTAACTCTTTAACATATATTTAATACTTTAATTAATACTTGTATTAAAATCATGTTCATGAAAGCGACTATGCACTCACACATCTTCAACAAATATTTAACTCTTTAACATATATTTAATACTTTAATTAATACTTGTATTAAAATCAGGTTCATGAAAGGGACTATGTACTCACTTGATAAGGTGGTGATTCCGAACTCAGACAACGCTTCGCTTCTAAAAAAGTAATTTCCTTTGACGAAACCTAGTATTATTACGACTAGAGTTTAGTCTATTATTCGCCGAGACTAACTAATAGTCTAGCTATTATTACTATTATATAAGCGTGAAACAATACTTATATAACCCATTAATAATAGCCCAATTACTTAGTATAAGTTCTTAATAACGTTACTATAATTAAAAAAACGATATATTAAAAATAGCGTAGGCGTAGCTCACTTACAGCGGGTTTTATAGAAAACTGGGCTTTGCTTGGAGCAGCGTTCCCGAGCCGAAAAGCTCTTCTTCTCGGAGCCGTCAAGCACTCCGAGGCTTCTGCCTCGTGCTAGGGAGGTTCCCTAGGCTTTTCGGGGGGTTTCGGGGCTAGAGAGAGGTTCTAGAGAGAGAGAGAGTAAAAAGAAGAAAGAATGGGAAAGGTGTGAAGAAAATGAGGGTGGCAGAGGTTCTATTTATAGGGTGAAAATGGCTGAACTTGTTGCCACATGTCACCATCTAGTTGCAAGACTTGGGGAGAAAGCAATGGCCAAGATTGTGCCATATCACCCATTTTCGCACAACACACTTCCGACTTCTAAAATCCGTAACTTTCACATACGACCTCCATTTTTGACGTTTTTTATATCCACACGTAGGTAAAAATAAGATCTACAACTTTCATTTTGACTCCGTCTGCTAATTCTCGACCAATCTTAAATTTAACAGTTCAAGGAGATTATACTGTTAAATGTTCGCGTAAAATTCATAACTTCTACATACGGACTCTGTTTTTGTCTGTCTTTTTACCGTTGAGTTCCTATTAATGAGATCTTCAATTCTCATTTAGGTCGCGTAAGCCAAAAACCACTCGAACTAAAATTCGAGTTTTGGGTCGTGCACTGTTATGCCAAATCTTAAAGAATTCATAACTTCCTCATACCAAGTCAGATTTGGGCATTCTTTTTTTGTATGTTCTCGGTGTAACATATACTACAACTTTTATTTGGATCGATAAGGCTAAAAATTCATTTATCAAAAATTCACTATTTACATCTCCCGCTGCCGTGCTAGTTTTACCGTAAAACTTCGACGGACCATAACTTCTTCGTTATAACTCGGATTTCAGCTTTTTTATATGTACGAAACCCTTGAGACATATTATAAAACTTGGTTAAGATTATTTATACTAAATAATCTTTTGTCGAAAAGTCATTTTCGACCCCTATTATCTCTAAATTGACTATCCCAAATCTACGGGCGTTACATGATAAAATTTGTAGAGAGAGAAAACGGATCTGAGCACAAATCTGAGAAGAAAACATGAATTTCTTCTTCTATTTCACTTCTAAAGCACGAATCAAGAACAAATCAAGTGGAAGAATGTGTAGAAAATAACAAAAATGAATTGAGTTTTGCAAATACAAGAGATATTTCACTTCTTCTTCAGAAAACTTACAACACTTGAAGAACAGAGTGAGATTCATGAATAAATTTTGCCATTTGTTATCGATTCTTGCAATAATCGCTATGAGCAACAACATATGGTTCTGATACCAATTGTGAATCCCAAAACGAAATGGTGAGTGCGGAATTAGAATAATAATCATGAATCAATCACCATAAAGTTGCAAGTAATTTGTAAAGATTTTGTTATTGATTTAGAAATGGAACATACAAAGAAACTTTTTGAGGAAAAAGCTTACCTAACAAGCTATGTTATAGGCTATATATAGGATAAAATAAAAGATATGCTAAATAACAAAACCCACTACAATGACTAAAATGTCTTCAATAATTAACACAAAATGCAAAACAAGTTTCTATATCTCCAATACTCAACAAATACATTTCATCGTAGATTCTCGTGCAAAAAATACCCACAAGGGCCACTACAAGTATTATTGTAACGAAGCATATGGATACCGATTAGAGTTGAATTAATGTAACGTCCCAGTTTTCATAACAATTTTTTCGTTTTCATTTATTCATTTAAATCTTAGTATAGTTACATTATGCAGAAAACATGATTCCAATGCGCACGTGTACACTCAAGCCTTACTCTTCTCACGAATAGAAGCGGTACCTGAAAACATTTATAATGAACTGGGTAAGCACAAAGCTTAGCGAGTTGACCAAAATACCATATAACACAATACATATACATGAATAAAAATAATGGCTCGTGACCTTTTGTTGATTCACCAATTGGCTCGCGACCTTTTGTTGATCCACCAATTGACTCACAACCCTTCACTGATCCACCAACTGGCTCACGACCTTTCACCGGTCCACTAATAATATGTGTATTTATACTTAAGACCAACTTGCCATTTTGTTGTCAACACGTGGGTCTACAGGCTCCCAACCTGTCACCGTTCCACCATCAACCCTTATTCTAATAGTAATGAATAATTAAAGTATAATAACCTTTAAGCACATAGAGGCTATACTTTTGGCTCTAGAAGTACAAACACATATGGACTATACTTTCTAGTCTACTAGCTTCAAGTATATTAACTTTAAACATATAGAGACGATACTTTTGGCTCTACTCTACTAGCTCTTATATCCTAACATACATGGACATATATTGTAATACACATTATAGTGAGGTAACTTCCCTGATTGAGGTGGAAGATCCTCAGGAAGTACGAGTGTTATTGTGCTTCAGTAATTGTTTGTATTTATACTATTTCTTAGATTCCTCAACAATCCCAATGAATACATCGAGATCTATCAAATAAAGGATAACCGGTTAAGAATATATCAGAGGTAAGGCTCATTTGGTATACAAAGTATACTATTTGGAAAACCTACTTTAAACATCTCACTAAATCGGTTGGTGCCACATGTCGCCTTCCTGTTGGAATCGAGTTCTATTTATATGGAATTACTCAAGGCGTGCTGCCCCATGCTTCCAAGATGCATCGCGTCTTAGCTGGTATGTACAAAATCGGATTGTGCCATGTGTCGCATTCTTATTGGTCCACATCCCCACTTCTAGAATGTTGGCACATGTCCGATTCTGTTGGGACATATATTTGTATAGATTTGATGATGAAAAATATGTACATGGTAGTTATGATTTATCTACTCATTGTACGCAGTTAGTCTTATCTAAGTAAGTGTAAATAATTCACTTATACAAGAAGATATGTCAAATTTGTTTAGTTAGTTAAATCTAAAGATATGCGAATGGAAATTCATATGTTGAAGACTCAAGATCGTCCCCTGATGAGAAAAAGACCGTAAAGAGTCTATCAGCATCAAAGACTCTTGTCACACCCCCAAACCAGACAGCGGAAATGTCCGAGGGCTCGCGTGACTTAAATTGAATATCATCACAATGAATATACCTGAATCATAACATAAACATCACCATGCATCAATATATTACAACTGACAATGTTCACATCAAGTACAATGTTTTAACATTACAAATCCATACATAAATTGTTTGATAGTTTTCAAAAGCAAAACACACTAACATACTTGGTACTTACTCCTCATCTTACCTGTTACCTGAGAATACAAGTTATTTTGAAAAACGGTAAACATATGGAATGTTGGTGAGTTCATAAGAAGGTTTGATATGAAAATGTTTTGTGTAGTTTGAACAAAAACAACCCAGAAAATACGATATTTTCTGAAAAGACCATTGTTTATAAAAAGTGTGAAGATCTGTAAATATATGCATGATGATTTCAAAACATGTATAATTGAAAAACTTTGTATTAAACGTACAAGTGAAAAATGTTGTACTTCCCCGGAAAACCCAATGTTTTCCAAAATAAAAATATCATATAACGGTTCGAATTGTTATCCCATCACGTGAATGATTTTGAATTACCTTGATTAATTGATTTATATCGGTTTTATTTATGTGAGTCGTTATAACCATGCATGATAATGACTAGTTCGTCTGTCTTAGCACTCTGGTGAACGCCAGAATTGATCTTAAGATTTTGTCACCCTAGACTGGCCGAGTCTAACTGTAGCGAACAGCTGAGGTGTGGGGGAGTCACCCCCGTATAGATCTATACACAAACTCTCGCTCTCCCTCAAGGAGACTTTGATTATAACTACAGACTACAACCGACACACGTTGTTGTCACCCGTTATTACTCACTAAATCCCAATTGACTTGATTACTATTGATTATTGACCTATATTTGTTTACTTGGACCTTACTAGCAGTACTAATGGGCCACTAAGGCCCAATAGCACTTAAAATCCATTGAGGGCCCCTTAAATATGAAATTGGGTCGTAAGAGGCCCAATAACATTTATTATTATTCCTTGGGCCTAAAATCATGTTAATGGGTCACAAAGGCCCAACAAGCATGATTAGACTTTCAAGCCCAAAGTTTGGATTGTTTACATGTTTTTAGGAATTGTATAATTGTTGGAAGGTTTGATTGGACGATTGTTATTTTGGATCGACACGAGGCCGCTCGGTTGTTGTAAACGATTTTTGGAATTTTACATATGTTCATCTTCATGAGTTGTAGTTTTGTATTTTTGACTCAAACATCTTAATAGTAAAAGAATTGATTCAAAATACTGGTTTGACCCATTTCAGCCCTTCCTTAATAAAGATGACAATTTTAGTCCCTTATATAAAAAAAGACATTTTAGCCCTTAAACCATTTTCTTGACACATTTGACCCATAGACTTGTTCAAGTGATATTTTTGGTTCATAATATATTCTTTGGTAGTTTCAGACCTTCCAGAAAAGTATTTTTCGGTTAAAGTTCAAATTTTTGCAACTTTTACAATTTTGGCCCAAAATCAAAAAACTTTACATTTTTGATCCTTTTTGGTAAAGAAAAGCATTTTAACCCTTGAAATAATTTTGTTTAACTATTTATCCCCTGTTTTGAGGAATTTATCATTTCAACCCTTTGAAAATCATGTTTTTCGCAACTTTGGGCTTAATGGGCCGAAAAGCCCAAAAATTAGCCCATTAAGCTAATATTTACATTTCAAGTCCTTGGAAGAGCATAATTTTCATAAAAACATTTATTTTAACTTTTTTGGCTCTTTTGAGCCTCAAGAAAATCGTGAATGGCAACTTTTCACCCAAATTCTGTTTATTTGACAATTTAAGCCCCAAAAATCTGTTTTATGTTACAATATGTTTATCCTAATCTTGGAGGGTAGTTTTCTTGACTTGTTTGGTGTGGTATATCTTACTTCATGTTTGTTCTCCTACTTATGCCATAGATTTCATGATTTCTTCTCTTTTTGTTGCATATTTACCACATAAACACTTACAATCACACATACATGCATAAAGTCATACATAACACACACATACACATAGATCTACACATTTTACTTGTATTCTCCCCCATAAATATTGTAAAAACCGAAAAGAGAGGGGTATAAACTCACTTTTTTCTAGTTGATCACGATTTTGAAGAAAAATGAAAGAAGTTTAATGTTATTCTCGGCCTAGCAAGCTTCTTGGAGGATCTTTGGCTTAGATGTGTTCTAAGAGGCAAGATCAAGAATTTGAATAGATTAAGAGGATATTTTTGATGAAAAGAAGTAGTTAGATCATGGATTTAAGAACCAACTTACCTTGAATGATGATCTTTGTGGAAGAAACTCCTTGAAAAGCTCTAAATCTCGAAATTTTTGAAGAATGAGTGCAAGTGTTATTGAGAGGATTTGGAAAGAGTTGGAATGAAATTTGTGAGTGTGTGTGTCTCCTCTCGGCCGAGAATTAAGAAGAAGAAGAGAGAGATAGTTGAGGTGACCATCATAGTGATGGGTTTTGGACATAAGAACATTACTTATATGCACATACAACCCTATAGCTTGGATCTAGGTTTCACTAATTGAACATGCAACATATCTGTTAGGTCTAGATTAGTGTTGCGTCTTGGGCTCGTTAGTTAGTCCAGTTTAGTCTCCGGTATGGGCCTGTCCATCGGTGAGTTGTTTTGTAGGGTTTATTATTTATAGATGCTTGCATGCATTCTAGAACGTAAGATTTGATAGAGATTTTCATAGCGTCATTTGTTCTAATCTTTTGTAACCCTAGAATCATCTACAGCGGAAGTTCTTTATCGAGCTCTGCTGAGGATTGAGTTAATCGAATCATTCAACTCATTCAGATCCATTCTTGTGTTTTTATCTTACTGTTTTTACTTTCTTGATTTGCTTGTTATAAAGATCTAATCGATCAAAGAGTTTTATAAACTCATCAATTGGTATCAGAGCAGCAGGCTGTGTAATTCATACACATCTCTTCTGTGAAAGAAGTGATTAGGGTTTATTCTGCATTAACTGATATTTATTGAGCCGTCACTCCATAATTGACGTATCTCATTATTTATTCGTTTTGCCCTAATATTACATATTACAAGTCTGATCTTGCAATAGGTTAAACGATCAAGCATGGACAATTCTCAATCTAATCCTATCAACATCTCAAACAGTATTGGATCAACAACAAAGATTCCAATTCTTTACACTCAAGATTACGAGGTATAGGCGCATCATTTTGAAGACTATGTCATCGGATTTGAAGATAATGGGTATCTTATATGGGAAGCCATTGTGTCTGGACCATTTGCTCATTCATGAACATCCAGAATCACTAAAACTCGGAAAGAGTATAATGATTTGTTAAAAGATGTGAAAGACGTTGCCCAAGACGAAAAGAAGTTTCAGTGCAACATCAAAGCATTGACATTGATCCGATTCGCTCTTCAGTCTGACACGTTTAGGTTGGTGAGTTCTTGCAGTACAGCTAAAGAAATCTGGGATCGGCTACGAGAGCTGTATTCTACAGATGAAGATTTGGAACACTCAATTCAGACCTTGCTTTTGTCTGAGTTTGGTGAGTTCAAGCAAAACTCCGATGAGTCTGTTACATAGACGTTTGATCGCTTCAATCATCTTCTCAGCAAGATGATCAAACATGATATTGAAAGGAAGCTGATTGAACAGAAGGTCACCTTTTTGAATGGCTTAAGATCCGAATGGAGAGTAGTTGTGTCTACAGTTAAAGCTCACGAATAGTTCAAATCATACTCACTGGCGAAACTGGTGGGAATTCTGAAATCCCAATAAAAGATAGTGATGCAAGAGAAGAGTGTGGTCTCAAATTTGGGGTCCTTGGCCCTCCTGTCTAAAAACAAGAATGCAGTAGAAGACGAAGATCTGAACTTGGAGGACTACGATCTAACTTCAGAAGATTACGCTATGATGGTGTCCAATCCAAAAAGGTTCATCAAGAAGAGGTTTCCTACCAATAAGAACCGAAATTGGCAGGGAAGCTGTAGTTCAGAGAAAGTAAGGGAGGAGCCGAAGACTGAGGAACCAAAGAAAGAGGGGAAGGTTGAAAGAGATTCTGGTGTCAGCTGCTATTACTGTGGAGGAAAGAATCATTATGCCAAAGATTGTGTTTTGATGAAAATGGCAGAGAAAGATGAGGAGAAATATGAAGAGTCAATCCTGATGAAAAAGCTAGAAGAGATTAAAAGGAAGAAAGTTGCTACTAATCCTTCTATGAATGCTCTTATTGTATAGGGTTCGGCAAAGGATGACGAGTTCGGTGGCGTACAGGTGTGGTCGACCGACTCAGAAGATGATGAGGTAAGAAAGCCTTCTCATGGAAAGGTGTATGTCGCAAGAGGTGATGAAAGCAGCGGAAAGTGTTTGATGGTGACTGACGTATCTCACATGAGGGGATACAATACAGATGGTGGAAATGAGGACACCAGGGAGCGAGAGGACTTACGCTTCACAGCAAAACCTCTTAGTGTGCAGATCAATGAACTTGATGAATTGATCAAGAAGGTACAATCTCTTTTTATTTCGTTCAAAATTCCACAGAAATCATATGAAAAGGAATTAAATAACTTAAATTCAAGAATCTCAAATCTGGATAGTTGTTTAACTCAAACACAGGTCACCAATTCTAACCTAACTGACCAAATAAGCAGGGTGTCATCTAAGAGTGAGGAGCGAAGGATGTGGATTGAGCAGAAGGAGTCGGAGCTGATTAAGTCTAAGGATGAAAACATTTATTTGCAAAGAGACAATTTTAAACTTTTAAAACAAAGAAATGTTTTTTGTTTGATTGCTAAAAGACTTTAGGCTAACATTACTCAACTGCATCTGAATTATGAAATAGGGCAGAAAATACATCGCATGATTTTACCCTTCCTTGAGTTTAAGGAGAATGAAATCGATGCTGAAGCATACAACTGTGAAAGTCTTGTGTCTTCTGATGATGTGAATCCTACTTATATGTACCGGCTGGACAAAATAGAATCTTTTATAAAGTGCAAAGACCATAAGGACATGCTGAAAAATCTTTTGGATGAAAACGATAAGCTGAAACTAAGGACCGAAACCATACAAAAATTCGACTCATTGAATGCCAATTTAAGTTCAGAAAATAAAATTGATGTTGAAAACGCATCTGAACATAATGAGGACGATGATATGAGTGAAATTTCTGTAGAGGTTGAAGTTGACTGCTCTGAGTTTGTCAAGAGCGAACCCGAAAATCACAAAAATCTGATTTCTGAAAATTCTGAGGAATTTGCTCGTTAGTCCAAAAATAAGTCCCCGACTCTTGAAGAAAAGGCTGTTGTGTACCAAAAGGTGAGAACTACACCGAATCAAGTGTACAAGGTCACAGGAGTAACCGAGCATCAAACAGCCGAACTCACTGCCATAGTGAATGAAGATAACGCAGATGACTGTGATGAGTTCTTTTGGTCAGCTCCTATAGATAATGCCGACGAAATAGTTGGTCTGTCAGAACGAACGTCCTCGAAAACCAAAGGAAGATATGTACCAGAGCCGCTGAATAAGCCTGACAATTTTGACATGCCAAGCACAAGTGGCACAAAAGAAATACCTGTAGAAGAAGTCACCTCCACAAGCGAAACATCAACTAAGAAGAATGAACCGGCTACCAAGAAGCTGAAACAAAAAGCTAACATCCACAGACAGCCGAAACAGGTGAAAAATCAAAAGCAGCAGAGAAACCTCAGATACAAAAAGAATCTCTCAGAGCGGAAGCAGTTTTGGCGTTCTCAAGACACTCATTTCTCTTATCCTAATAAAAATTCTAAGTCAGAGAAAAAGACTTTCGGGCCACATGAGGAACATAACCGAAAGGATAGGTTCGGTCCTGAAAGAAACAGCAACCAAAAAAACAGGTTCGGTCCCGAGAGCAGCAACAACCGAAAGGACAGGTTCGGTCCCGAGAGCAGCAACAACCGAAAGGACAGGTTCGGTTCCGAGAGAAACAGCTACCGAAGGTCCAGGTTCGGTCCCTCCAATGACCATAAACAAAAGGGTCATTTCGAACCACAAGTCAGAAGAAATTCCCATTCTAATTCTTCTCATTCTCAATTCTCTTCTAAACCCAATTCTGTTCCTACACAAAATTCAAAATCATCAACAAACTTGAAAGGAAAATCGAAGATTTCCTCAGTCCAGGAAGACCGAAAGCAGACTAATGCCCAAAACACCAAAATCTGAAACCAAAACGTCTGTAGCTAACCCTAACAAAATCAAAGTTTTCACTATTAAAAGGAAAGATGAAACAACATTAATAAAAAGAACATATCTAGTTGATGTTTTTCTTACCATTCCTGTTCCTGTGGAAGGCTCACGTGGACCCAAGAAACTTTGGGTTCCTAAATCTGCTTAATTTTTGCAGGTTATAAGTGACGAGCAGTTCGACGAAGAATGGTACATTGACAGTGGCTGCTCACGTCACATGACAAGAAGGAAGGAAGAGCTAAGGGAGTTTCGATCTCTTCAGAATGGTGGGAATGTCAAGTTCGGTAACAATTCCTATGGAACGATAAAGGTTTATGGGATGATAACCAATGGAGACTTCACAATAAGAAAGGTTGCGTACGTTGAAGGGCTACAGCATAATCTCATCAGTGTGTCTCAACTGGTAGGAGGTACCGGTCTCAAAGTTTCATTTGACGATGAAGGTTCAGAAATCATAGAGAAGAAATTAAAAAGGGTTATTCTCAAATCAGATCGCAAAGGCGAAATGTTTCCTCTCAATCTCAAACCAATCAAAGGAAATCCAGCTATATGTCTTTTGTCCAAATCTCATTCTGATGAAAGTTGGTTGTGACATCGAAGGCTCTCACATCTCAACTTCAAAGACATCAACAAACTTGTCACCGGAGGTCATGTTCGGGGTCCTCCCTTGCTCAAGTTTGATCGAGAACACTTGTGCGCTGCATGTGAAATGGGGAAACAATGTCTTCAAAGTCACCCATCCATCATAAACACAAAAGTTGTTGAACCACTTGAGTTGCTTCACATCGACTTGTGTGGTCCATCATCAGTCGAAAGCATTGGCAGTAGCAAGTATATTCTTGTTATTGTTGATGATTTCTCACGTTTTACATGGGTGTTCTTTCTGAAGCACAAATCTGAGGCTACTCCTAAGCTAAAGATGTTCATCAAGCAGGTTGAAGTGCAACTGAGAAAAATCGTTCGCAACATTAGGAGCGACAGTGGAATGGAGTTCAAGAGCAGAGAATTTGAAGACTTTTTGGCAGAAAAAGGAACCAGTCACAACTTCTCAGCCCCCTACACACCTCAACAGAACGGAATTGTCTAAAGACGAAACCGATCCTTGTGTGAGGCAGCCCGAACTATGCTAAGTTTTGCTTCTCTTCCTTTATATTTCTGAGCTGATGCTATTGCTGCAGCATATTTTACGCAGAACAGGTCTTATCTCAACAAGCGTTTCTCTCTTACTCCTTATGAGATCATCAATAACAGGAAGCCGAACGTAAAATTCTTCCATGTGTTCGGCTCACGATGTTTCATCTTCAACTCCAAAGAACATCGTAACAAGTTTGACGTTAAAGCTGATGAAGGAATTTTTCTGGGATATTCTCTTACTTCAAAAGCTTATCGAGTTTTAAATAAGCGTTCTAGAAAGATTGAAGAAACATATTATGTGACTTTCGATGATAACTACGTCAAGAAGCTAAAGACCACTGAAGATGCAATTGGAGAGATTTTCTCTCAAACAGGTCAGGTCACGGTCACCATTGCTAATTTGTTTGATCAATTTGTGGAATTATTCGATGAACCTGAGAAAGCTACTCTCTCAGAGGCGAAGGCAGAAGACAACAAAATCGACCATCTGAAGCAAATCATCGAAGATGCAGCCAAACAAATGGGTGAAGGAGAACAAGTTCCAAACGAACCTCCTCAGCAAGGCGCTTCAGTTGAGGGGGAGAATCCATTTCCTTCAAATCAACCTAACTCACAATTTCAGGGGGAGAATTCTATTCCTGCTACACCCGAAAGTCCTGTAGCACCCGAAAGCCCTGATACACCCGAAAGCTCTGCTACACCCGAAAGTCCTATAGCAACAGAAAGTCCAGCCACACCTGAGAGTTCTGTTGCACTCGAAGGTATGAACCAACCTGAATACCAAAGAGATTCATCAGTCAAGGGGGAGAATTCCGACATGTTTTTCAATGACGATAGTCAATCTGAAATGGAAGAAATGGTCAATGCCGAATTGGATCCATCTTATGATCCAAATTATCCTCCTCTTATTAAATGGACCAGAGATCATCCTGTATCTCAAATAGTGGGTAATGTCTCTGAAAAGGTCCTGACTCGATCTCAACTAAAGGCAAAGCAATCATCTCTATTCTCCAAAGTAGAGTTCTGCATGTGTAATTCTTTCGTATCCAAAGTTGAGCCAAAGACAGTTAATACAGCTCTTGATCATTCCGATTGGGTACAAGCCATGCAAGATGAACTCAATGAGTTTGAAAGAAACAAGGTTTGGCGCCTTATTCCAAATCCTAAAGATGCCTCAGTCATTGGTCTCAAATGGGTTTTCAGAAACAAAATGGACAAGGAAGGCAATGTAATTCGAAATAAAGCTCGTCTCGTGGTGAAAGGATACTTCCAGGAAGAAGGAATTAATTACGAAGAAACTTTTGCTTCGGTAGCTAGGCTAGAATCTGTTCGAATATTTCTTGCCTATGCTGCACACAAGAACTTCGAGGTCTACCAAATGGATGTAAAATGAGCCTTTCTGAATGGAGAACTTGAAGAAACGGTTTACGTGGAGCAACCTCTAGGTTTTGTGAATGAAAAGCACCCCAATCACTGTTATTTTCTGGACAAAGCAGTTTATGGTCTGAAACAAGCACCTAGGGCATGGTATGAAACGCTAACTAAGCTCTTAAAGATGTCTAAATTCAAACAATGTTCGGTTGACCTAACGTTCTTACGTAAGAAGGAAGGTAACCACCTTATGATAGTTCAAATTTATGTCGATGATATCATCTTTGGCTCAATGAATCCTAGCTTAACAGCTGAATTTAGAAAGCTGATGGAGACTAAATTTGAAATGAGCTCAATGGGTCCGATTAACTTTTTCCTTGGTTTAAATATTAGACAGGGACCCGAAGGCATCTTTATCAACCAGGAAGCATACACCAAGACTCTTCTTGCTAAATTCGGCATGATGGGAGACTCAAAAGTCAAAGTTCCAATGACGTTCGGCACCAAGCTCACACCATCATTAGAAAAACCGGCAGTTGATATAACATTATACCGCTAGATGATTGGTTCCTTGATGTACCTCACTGCTAGCAGGCCCGATATAATGTTTTATGTGTGTTAATGTGCTAGATTTCAGGCGAATCCTCGTGAACCACATATGCTTGCAGTGAAAAACATACTCTGGTATCTAAAACGAACCACCTCCCTCGGTCTATGGTATCCATCAAACTCAGGTTTCTTTGTTCAAGCCTACTCAGATGCAGACCTTGGAGGATGTGGTTTAGACAGGAAAAGCTCCACTGGAGGCTGCCAATTCCTAGACAGGTAGTTGGTTAGCTTGGCAATCAAAGAAACAGACATGTGTTTCTCTGTCTACAGCCAAAGCAGAGTACATTGCAGCTGCCTCCTGTACATCTCAAGTGATTTGGATCCAAAGCCAGCTTCGTGATTATGGACTCAATATGAAAAAGATCCCTCTATATTTCGATTCAGAAAGCGCAATTAGGATCTGTCATAACCCAGTGCAACACTCCAAGACAAAGCATATAGCACTGAGGTATCACTTTATAAAGGATCATGTGGAAGATGGAAACGTCGAAATTCACCTTGTTCGCACCACTGATCAACTGGCCGACATCTTCACCAAAGCTCTTCCTGAAGCGAGTTTCAATAAAATTTTACAAGGGCTAGGAATGATGGAATCGGAGTCAGTACCAAAAACTACTTCTCAAATCTAAAAGTTGGAAGCGAAGTGAACCGAACGTTCGGGTTCGGTTCACATATGTGCCGAAATGAACCGAGCGCTCGGGTTCGGTCCTATTTTCAGATCTTCGCTAATAACTCAAAGGTAGTTTCCTTGGTTGTAAGTCTTTTGTATATTTTTTTTTCAAATTTCATCTCTCTCATTTTCAAAGTTTTTTTTTTATTTTCAAAGTTTTTTTTCTCAACGTTCTTTTCTTTTTCGAATTTTTTTTTGCAACCGAAATAGACCAAACGCTCGGGTTCGGTTCCAAATTTTTTTGTCTCATTTTTTTTATTATTTTATTTTTAATTTCTCTTTCTTTAAATCAAAAACTCCAAAAACAATTTTTATTTTTTTGTGTTTGTTACTTTTTTTTGTGGATATTTGTGGGCAAATTCTTTCATTAGTTAAGTGTCCCTAGAAGCATGCTGATGTATGTGTCCAAAGCCTCACCTGATTCTGAATAACAACCTTACTGACTTGGTATACACAAACCTTGTCTTCCCAATCAGGCTTTTACATTTATTCTAATCATGAGCTACCTGACTCTCTTCTCACATGAGATAAGAGTTTTCTGCTTGGTCCTTCTTTAAATAGCAGAGGTACTTTCATCTCAATTATTTTTCTCCATCATATTTCGACTTCATACACGTAACCCTTGAGACTCTTAGAAATTACCACTGAGGTTTATGGTTACAATATTTCTATGTTCATGATCTTAGCTTCGTGCCACTACGTGCTAAGTGAAACCCACAATTCAATACCTACTATGCATTGACGGTGCACAATCAACTTTCTTCTAGCTTTCACTAACGAATTGTCGAATTTATCCATGGGGATGTAACATGAAATCTCTAATTTCTTTTTGTGTGATTCCTATGAAATTGTTAAATCCCATAACATTTCTTCCCTTGGAATCCAACTTTATTTTTCGTTGAGATTTCACATAAAATATTTTCACGATGCCACTTAAATTCTTTTCAAACCTACTTGTTCAACAGACTACATTGGTCTCACAAGTACTTCGTTCGAATTTTGTCTTATGTCAAGATCAGGAATTCTGAACTGAAGCGAAAGCCACCCAAATTAGCCTGATTAAAAGAAGCCTTTCAACACTTTTCAATAAGTGTCTGATCGTTATTCAACGGGAAACCACACAAACACTTTAAGGTCTCTCTTGACTTTGAAGGAAGTGATTCGTACCCGGGATCCATTGTTTCGTGTATTTATTGACATCACAATTTCCCTCATATGTGTTGCTTTATTTCTTTTTCTTTTACACACTCAGCACAAAAATCTTTTTGATTTTCCATCATTCTAGTTTCATTACTTACAAGGCAATTAATTTTTTTGAAAGAGATGTGGCTCACATTATTACACGTGGTCAGTTTTGCTTTAAGCTGACGTTCCCTTTAAAGGGATAAGATGCTGACTCAGGCGGGAGTCCAATCCTTTTGATTTTCAAACGACGCTTGAATGACAGGCGTGCGAAGTGGAACCGTTTCATTTAAAACGGCGCCTGATGGGAAGGCATGTGAATTGGGACAGTTTTCTCTCTCCTGCTTAATCATAGGGGATACCAACTGTCACACATCAATCACCTCCGAAAAACCCTTCGTATTTCCCTTGAAGATTTAGGGACCGATTTTTCTCTCTCTTCTTGCCACGGTATAAAAGGTAATCTTGACCATTGTTTACCTCTTTACTGCAACCAAAATTCAGAAGCAAGAAAAGCTTAGAGTATTCTCTTGTTCATCATCTCTCCCAACTTCTCCACTTTAATGGCGGTTTCATCATCTGTTCATGCCACTTCCCACATCCTGCCGATTCGTCCTCAACAGAGTCTGATCATTGATCTTACTCCACATGTTTATGATGCCTTCATGTTCCCGATCATCGAATGCCTCAAATACTCGCCGCTTGCTCCCGGTCTCACCAAAGCTGAAGCTGTTCCAATGGAATGTTTATCCCAAATCTTTGCCACTGCTCATTACGATAAGTCCGTCGATAGAATTTTCTTCGACATTCTTGATCACAAGGCGTCCATCTCCAAACAAAGATTCTGCTCACTTTTAGGGTTTGAACCCGATTCATCTAGGGTTAATCCTGAATCAATTCCAGTGGGTCACCTGTTTTCTATGTTCTATAACATGGGATACACCGAGGTTCTGACGACGGTCACTAAGTTCAAGAAAGCGTGCCTGCCTCACCAATGGAATGGGTTATTTACGGTGCTATTCAAGGGGTTATCGGAACGCAGTGCCAGTTCAAACGGAGCGAGTCGTCTGTTCATCACGATTCTTTATGGGGTATACAACGGTATCAACTTAGACTATGGATCGGTCTTATGGCAGCAGTTGATTCAGAGTCTGGCTTCTACATCTCAACACTCAGAGATTTCCTACACTCAATTCTGGACTCTAGTCACAAAATGGGTGATGGACAAGTATCACGTCCCCATTGTTGCTGATTCTCCACTATCTTCGATAGGTACTTTTCATACTACGAAGATCATTGTCTCCGATGCATCCAAATTTCAATTCATTGGCTCCATCCCTGAGTTGATGTTTGGAGACGTTCCTGCCGACAGCCGTATCATCCGAACCTACAAGGAGTTTCGTCGCTCTGGTCCTAGAGAGCTCACTCCTTAGATGATCAAATCCATCCACGAAGCTGATAAGCCCGCTCCAAGGGGAAAGAAAAATGAAAAGGGCAAAGACAAGTAGGTTGGCAAGGGAGCGAAAGGCCCTTCTCCGAAGAAGCGCAAACCTACCAAGGCTGCTCAATCCCCTCCACTGAAGAAGAGAAATACCCAACCCAGGCGAAAGCTGATACTCACTTCCTCCTCAATCGAATCTGAGGAAGAAAATTCAGACTCTGAAGAGTCTCCCCGTGGTAACACTCCTCCACGATCGCCTACCCTAGAAATACATTTTTCCAGTTCACCTATCTCTTCTCCACCAATCACCATTCCTATTTCCATTCCCTCCATAACCTCCACCACTCAAATACCACCTACCTCTATCCCAGTACCCCCTCCCATTTTCACTGAAGCTACCACAACAACCACTGAAGTAAGAACCAACGTATCTGATTCGGGGGCTCCTACTAAAGCACCCAAACCAACTCCCACTACCGAACCTACATCACAACCCGAACCTACTACCACAACCGAGCCTCCACCCTCATCTCCTGCTCAGTCCGCAGAGAATGAAGATCCTTTTCTTAGTGGGGAGGACATGACATTTGATTCGGTCTACTACAGTCCATATCAGGTGCAAAGTGACGATGATGATGATGCTCCTATCACCAAGAAGCATCTCAAGGAGCTTCACGAGAAGATTGATTCGCTCATTGCTTCCTCCTCTTCATCACAGTCTACCATTTCTGAAGTTGCTATTCAGAAGACTGTTGATGCTTTCTCCAAAGCTCATGAAGCCTCCCCCAGCTCAGCTACTGCCGCAATTGATGCCTCAACCAAAGCCTATGCTGCTGCGACCGAAAAAGTCAAAAAACTATTTACTGATGCCTCCTCTCTTTTGCAGTCTTTACAGGAAACTGCCGATGCCACTAAAATGAAGCTTGACATGATTGTCAACAAGCTGGATACCTCAGTTGCCTCAGAACTGACGTCCTTCGCCACTCTTCGTCAAACTCTCACCGACGACAACTCAACATTTAAGGCGACCATTGAGGAGCGCCTAACCAAGCTTCATGAAGATCTTGCTGCCGAGAACTCTCTCATGGACACTCTTGCTAGAAAGACCAATGCTCTTAAGGTAAAGAATCTTCAACTCTCCCATTCTGAAAAGGAGATTGAATCTCTTCGATCTGAACGAGAGATTGTGTCTTCATGTGTTTCGGATGTCCACGCCGCTCTTTCCAACATCCTTGAAGCACACGACCCCATACTGAACTACTCAGTCAGGCGTGATCTTGCCGAAAAGCTTGCTCCTGCTCTCTCTCTCTCTCTCTCCTGAGCAAAACTGAAGGGCTCCTTGAATTTGTGTCCATTCCGAAACAAGGGGGAGAGAATGTACCTCAACCGCCTCCCACTTCTACAACAACAAAAACAACCGAACCTCCTTTAACAGGCCAAGCCTCAAGATCGGGTGTCAAAGACAAGGGGAAGAAAATTGTTGAAGAGAGCGATGATGATAAAGAGAACATTGTAGATCTGTTAAAGAAGCAAGGTCGAGACAAGGATGCTGACATTAGCGCTCAAGTTGCTAGAGAGGCTAAGGAAGCTAAAAGAAAGATGAAAGAGGCTCACGACCGTCTTGAGAGTAGAAAAACTCTTTTTCCTCCGTGGACTCTTGAGAAGTTGCTAAAAGAAGCAATTGAAACTCCAAGCATCTTGTGGCTCGAACCGGTGATCTCACTAGATCGTATTAATTCTGTCGATTCTCAGTTTGACATGCCACTGACCCGAAAGGCCTTCATCTTCCATGCCTTTGACAACATTTCTGAGTTGCCTCATCCTCATCCAAAGGTTGACAGGGATTTGGTTGAGTTCTATCTGAGGGCTGCCCAACCACAGTATCAAACATGGAGCGCTCAGAAGATAATCAATGTTCGGGTCCTCAAGCCGTTTCGGGAAGGAAACTTCACGAACGTTCGGTTCAAGGTGTTGAGAGGTTCTGCCAAGACCGAACATGCCATTTCGGTTGCTGATCTTCCCAATTTGAATCTACATGATTGGATAATTTTGCACAACATCCTTCTCACAAATGAAGCTGAGTAAGGTCCGATAATTGACCACTTCAAGAGGATGCTTGTCTGCTACATAATGGAAGTTGCAAAGATGGATCAGGAGATCGCCAGTGTTTTTAAGAATAAGCCTACTATTTCTCCTGTTGGCTCAGCAAGTGATCTGAACATGATGCAGATGAGGAAGATAGACCCGAAGAGAAATTTTGTTATGTTTACCAGAAACGAAGGCCAAAAATGCATGTTCGCTTTGGCAGACAAACATCTATACACCACTGCATGCCTGGAACATGTTTTGGGTATCGTTCATCGTTGCAAGCAAAACTCAGCAGATGACAAGAAGTACTTTGATGATATGATACAGTGGTATATTCGCTTCAGACAGACAATCCTCGCTCTTATTCCTCGTCTGTTTGATACCACTAAGAAGGTTCCGGCAGTTGGACCCAGCAAGAAGAAGTGATAGTCTCGCTCCAATTGACGCAAAGGGGGAGATTGTTAGGTCTAGATTAGTGTTGCGTCTTGGGCTCGTTAGTTAGTCCAGTTTAGTCTCCGGTATGGGCCTGTCCATCCGTGAGTTGTTTTGTAGGGTTTATTATTTATAGATGCTTGCATGCATTCTATAACGTAGGATTTGATAGAGATTTTCATAGCGTTATTTGTTCTAATCTTTTGTAACCCTAGAATCCTCTATAGCAGAAGATCTTTATCGACCTCTGCTGAGGATTGAGTTAATCGAATCATTCCACTCATTCAGATCCATTCTTGTGTTTTTCTCTTACTGTTTTTACTTTCTTGATTTCCCTGTTATAAAGATCTAATCGATCAAAGAGTCTTATAAACTCATCAATATCCAAGACTTTCATGGCTAGATCTAATGTATAATAACAGTTGAAACATATGAAAACAGATCTAGAATGATACCTTAAGTTACTTGCTTCAAAACCTTCTTCTTCTTGGAGCTTAGAGTCACAAATGTCACTCCTCTAATGGCTTACAAAAACCAACTAGCAAGAAGATGATTTGAGAGAGATGAGGAAGAGGGAAATCGGCTCTCGGGTTTCTCCAAACACAAGGGTGGCCGATTTCCTCAACCCTATGGGTCTATTTATACTGTGAGCTCCTAGGGTTTCACCCTTAAACTCTAATTGGATAACTTAGCCTCAAAGCAATCCAAATCCCTTCCTAGATAAGGCCTTGGACGATTTCTAGGTGATCCATATCCCTAAAATCGTCCAACCCTATATCCATAAGGATTATCAGCTCAAAATACAACTTTTATACATTTGACAGTTTATACCCCTTTATTCAATTAATCTCTCTAAGTCACCAAATTAATTCCTTATTAATTTATGACTTATATTAATCAAATAATATAATTATTCTTTTAATATATTATTCTTATAATATATTAATAATAATATCTCTTCTCTCTAAATCACCTTGTCAAGTTGCTATCATGAAGGCAACCCAAAAGAACCATGCATAACCGGGTCAAGTACTTACCAAATATAGTTACAGGCTTAGACACTAATCCAACAGTCTCCCACTTGGATAAGTCTAGTAACTATAAACACAAACACAACCTGATTAGCAATCGTAGCTCTCAAAGACGCTGTGAACTTTGATCTTATCAGTAACATGTCCTTTAGATAAGGGATCGTACAACCCTCTGTTTTGATATCGTGCAGACGATTTCATGAGCCATTGTTATACTCATTGTCCAGCAACTATTTTCTCGATCTCAGATTTATTTGACATAGAACTTAATTGAACACATCAATTCAGTCGTGACCGGGCCCGACACATAAGTCAAATCAAATCATCGAGTGGACATGATATCGCTTTTACCCTCTTAGAATAAAAGTAACAGATAAACTTCGACTTATATGCATTTACTTATCGACTAACCAACTATACAGAACAATGTGTTTTATGACATCAATATACCGATGCGGTTTCGCATTATCAATGTACAACTAATTAGTGAATAATAAACCACATATCAAGGTTTTAAGACCATATGATATTATCGTCTTGCGATCACTCAAAGTGATTCCAGCAAGCGCGGGTTTATTCCAATGCACAAAACTTGTTCATAAGCACTCATGAATGTTGCAGCAACCCTTTGCTATGTCTAATACCATTTAGACAATCTACACACCAATTCATGACAATCTTCATTCATACCTACTTCCAACATATGAACGATTGTGGACTGTTTGAATAATTCGATTATTCTTAATAAACTTAATTATTCTGGAAGTGAAAACATGCAAAGTGAAACAATAGCTAAACAATTAACATAAGATAGTAACAATATTAATTAATAATACTCCTTTATTTAATCATCAAATGTCAATTACATTTATCTATTACACGTTTCTAATACTATCTAATCTTAACTAATATCATCCTTCAGCCCAATACTCCTAGCATGCTGCAAGTGCTTAACCCTGCTCAGTCCCTTCGTAAGCGGATCTGCTGGGTTATCTTCTGATGATATCCTCTTAACCACGAGGTGTCCTTCTTCTACTCGATGCCTAATAAAGTGATATTTTCTGTCGATATGCCGAGATCTACCATGATCCCTCAGTTCCTTGGTCAAGGCAACCGCTCCTTCATTATCACAGAAAATTTCCATAGGCTCCTTTATGGCAGGCACGACTCCAAGGTCGCCAATGAAGTTCTTCAACCATATTGCCTCCTTTGACGCTTCGCTCGCTGCAATGTACTCTGATTCGCACGTTGAATCATCTACAATTTCCTGTTTGGAACTTTTCCACGTTACTGATCCTCCATTAAGGGTAAAGACCCATCCCGACTGCGGATGGTAGTTGTCCCTTTCGGTCTGGAAACTGGCGTCACTATACCCTCGCACCTTCAAGTCATCACTCCCTCCGAGGACTAGAAACCATTCCTTGGTCCTCCGAAGGTACTTAAGGATGTTCTTGACCACAATCCAATGCGCTCTACCAGGATTCCCTTGATATCTACTGACCATGCTCAAAGCGAAGGCCACATCAGGTCGAGTACAAGTCATAGCATACATGATCAAGCCAACTGCGGAAGCGTAAGGTACTCGGCTCATCTCAGCTATCTCGGCTTCGGTACTCGGACTTTGAGTCTTACTCAGCTTGGTATTACTCTGTATCGGTAGTTCCCCCTTCTTCGAGTTTTCCATACTATAACGTTTCAGTACCTTATCTAAGTAAGTGTTCTGACTAAGTCCTATTAGTCTCTTACTTCCTTCTCTCACTATCCTTATTCCCAAAATATAGGAAGCCTCTCTGAGGTCCTTCATAGCGAAACACTTCCCGAGCCAGGACTTGACCTCCTACAGCGTCGGGATGTCGTTACCTATGAGTAGTATGTCATCGACATAAAAAACGAGAAAGCTAACTATGCTCCCACTGGCTTTGACAAATACACATGATTCATTTTCTCTTCGTACAAATCCAAACTCTTTCACTTTCTCATCAAAGCAAAGATTCCATCCGCGAGACGCCTGCTTAAGTCCATAAATGGACTTCTCAAGCTTGCACACTCTATTTGGATGCTCCGGATTGACAAAACCCTCTGGCTGAGCCATGTAAACATCCTCAGCCGACTTCCCATTAAGGAAAGCGGTGTTGACATCCATTTGCCATATCTCATAATCATGAAATGCGGAAATAGCTAGCATCACTCTAATAGACTTTATCTTAGCAACTGGTGAGAAGGTCTCATCATAGTCAACTCCGGGAGTGTGAGTAAAGCCCTTCGCAACCAATCGCGCCTTGTACGTGTGCACATTCCCATCCATGTAGGTATTCTTCTTGAAGATCCATTTGCATCCAACGGTCTTACGTCTGGGCACATTGTCAACGAAATTCCAAACTTGGTTGTCATACATGGACTGAATCTCGCTATCCATTGCCTCTTTCCATTTTGCAGACTCCGGGCCTGCCATGGCTTCTTTATAGCAATTAGGTTCATCTAGATTTATTAATGTACTATCACTAATATACATGTCCCCTTCGGTAGTAATATGAAAACCATACAACTAGGGTTGAACTCTAACTCTTTCGGAACGTCTAAGAGGTAATGACTCGTCAATTGGTTCAACCGGAGTTCCCTCCTCGGGTTGAGCGCCAGCGGTAGAGGTTCCTTCATCGCTCGGCTCTTGAGTCTCTTCAAGATCGATTTGCCTCCTACTGTCTCCTTGGTTTATGAGTTCTCGCTCTCGGAAAACCCCTCTCCTCGCAACGAAGACCACATTGTCTCTTGGTCTATAAAAGAGATATCCAAAGGATTTCTGCGGGTAGACGATGAAAATACATCGCTCACTATGAGGTTCGAGCTTGTCATGGGTTTCTCGTCTTACGAAAACTTCACAACCCCAAACCTTGATATGTGCCAACGAGGGAGCTTTCCTTGTCCACATCTCGTGAGGTGTTTTGGCAACCTTCTTTGTAGGGACTCGGTTAAGGATATGGGTGGCAGTCTCTAAGGCATACCCCCAAAATGAGATAGGTAGTGAAGCACGACTCATCATAGAACGAACCATGTCCAACAAGGTTTGATTGTGCCTTTCTACCATACCATTTAACTGCGGTGTCCTAGGTGGCGTCAATTGTGAAACTATTCCACATTCCTTGAGATAGTCTTGGAATTCAAGACTTAGGTCCTCTCCTCCTCGATCGGATCGAAGCAACTTGATTTTCCTGCCTAATTGATTCTCCACTTCATTCTTGAACTCTTTGAACTTTTCAAATATTTCAGACTTGTGTTTGATTAAGTAAATATACCCATATCTACTATAATCATCGGTGAAAGTCACGTAGAAGCGGTTTCCATCCTTTGTGGTGGATCTAAAGGGTCCACATACATCGGTATGTATGAGATCCAATAAACCCTCACCCCTCTCACAAGTGCCAGTGAAGGATGACTTGGTCATATTTCAAAATAAACAAGATTCGCACGTGTCATTTTCCCTAAGGTCGAATGACTCCAACACTCCATCCTTTTGGAATTTGGCTATGCGCTTCTTGTTGACATGTCCAAGACGACAATGCCACAAAGATGCTTTATCCATACTATTGGAGGAATCTATACACAACACATCATTTCCTAGGTTATCTACAACCATAACAGTTTCATAAATTCCATTACAAGGCATAGCTTCAAAGTATAAAACACCATTTAGATAAGCATAAATAGAACCATTCATATTATTAAATGAATATCTAAATCCTTGTATAAAAAAATCATGAAATGAAATGATGTTTCTTGCCATTTCAGGCGAGTAGCAACAATTATTTAAATCTAGACCTAATCCATTACTTAGTACTAAAGAATACACTCCAATCTTAGTGACAGGTGATGGTCTTTTGTTTCCCATGATCAGATTTATTCTTCCTTGCTCCACATCTCTATCTCTTCTTAGTCCCTGTAAGTCAGAACAAATGTGGTAACCACATCCTGTGTCAAGAACCCAAGAAATAGTGTGAGAAGAATTACTAGATTTAATTGTGTATTTACCTTCCAAAGATGGCTTGATCTTTCCATCCTTGATGGCTTGCAGATATTCCGGGCAGCTTCTCTTCCAATGCCCTATCTTGTGGCAATGATGGCACTCTGCCTCCTTCGGGTTAGGGTTGGGCTTAGCGGGATCAAATTTGGTCCCACTAGAAGAGGAACCATCCTGGGACTTTCCTTTGCGGTGGCTCTTTGAAGGAGCCTTCCTCTTCTTGCCCCTTCCCTGCCCTATAGCCAAAACAGGAGCAGCGGTTGGTGCGGGAGTTGGTGCAACAGACTTGTCCTTTAGGTTGCTCTCAGCAGTCCTTAGGAGTCCTTGGAGTTTGCTTAGGGTGACCTCTTCCTTGTTCATTTGGTAGGTCATCCTAAATTGGTTGTAGCATGAAGGCAAGGAATGAAGAACAATGTCGATGGCCAAATCCTCCCCAAAGTTAACATTTAACTTGCGAAGATGATCAACATATCGTTGCATCTTTTGCAAGTGCACAGTCAACGATTCTCCATTTCCCATCTTAGCGGTGATCATATTAGTGATGATCTCATAGCTCTTTTGCCTTGCGCTTTGGTGGTACCTCTCCATCAAGTCTTGATGCATTTCATACGGATACATGTCCTCATAGGACTTTTGGAATTGTTGGTTCATAGTGGGTATCATGATGCAATGTACTTTCATTGCATCACATTCGTGTGTCTCAAAGACAGCCATCTCTTCGGGAGTAGCAGTTTCTGGGTTGACCTTCTAGAGCTTTTCGTCGAGGACATACTCTTTGTCCTCGTAACGTGCAATGGTGTGAATGTATCTTATCCATTTGCTAAAGTTGGTACCATCGAAGGTCACCTTTTGGCAAAGACTCATTAACGTAAATGAGTTAGCAGCAGCATTGCTTGCGTTCGACATCAAATAGAAAGGACAAAGTTTGATTAGAATTTGGATCCCTAATTAAACACCCAAAATGAAAAATTAGGGCTAGGACCCAACAACATTATCTACATATTAGAAAAGGGATGCCGTAATCCAATCATGCAAATAATTTGGAGGTAAGTGAATGACGATTCACTAATTCTTCACCACGAAAACATAACTTTAAGTTTTATTGAGAATTCCTAGATTTTAGAGATTCATTGAACTCTTCAATGGCATGTTTAAATCTTGATATGCCCCTCTAGTTTGTGATTGGGATACCGAGGATCACAAAGCGGGTGTGAATTACCATGCAAATCTACATGGTGCCTTCATTGTTACAATCATCTATTCGATGTGCCGGTAAACCACACACGCTCCATCGAACTATGATAAACAATGAATCACCCTTTGCCACCTTTGCTTATAACCAATTGGTGTGCCGGTAAACGACACACGCTCCACTAACTTCTTAGCAAGGGTGCAAAGTGCAATTTCATGGGATTGCATCAATTCACTTTTCCTAAAGTAACTAAGATTGGGAATTTTATAAAATAGTTTAGTATTTTTATAGGTTCATTATACATATTAAATAGTCCAATATTTATCATATACATAATCAATATTTAAAAGATTTGAAATTATCTTTATTTATGTCAAGGATAATCATTAAATTAAGTTAAAATTCGGATTTTTACATAATAAAACGATTTAGGTATCAATCCAAGACAAAACAACAACAAAATCCCGAATTATCCTCTGTCTGACGCTCGAACTCGCCGAGTCAAGCTTTAGGACTCGCCGAGTAGGGCCAACTCGCCGATTCCAAAAACTGACTCGCCGAGTTGTGTCGATAGAGGGCAAGAAAAACGATTTTCAGCGAGTAACAAATAGTTAAGCATCATATTCAATTGAAACCAATCATGGCTCTGTACACGTACAACCCTATAGCTTGGATCTAGGTTTCACTAATTGAACATGCAACATATCAAAGACTTTCATGGCTAGATCTATTGTATACTAACAGTTGAAACATATGAAAACAGATCTAGAATGATACCTTAAGTTACTTGCTTGAAAACGTTCTTCTTCTTGGAGCTTAGAGTCACAAATGTCACTCCTCTAATGGCTTACAAACACAAACTAGCAAGAAGATGATTTGAGAGAGATGAGGAAGAGGGAAATCGACTCTAGGGTTTCTCCAAACACAAGGGTGGCCGATTTCCTCAACCCTATGGGTCTATTTATACTGTGAGCTCCTTTGGTTTCACCCTTAAACCCTAATTGGATAACTTAGCCTCAAAGCAATCCAAATCCCTTCCTAGATAAGGCCTTGGACGATTTCTAGGTGATCCATATCCCTAAAATCATCCAACCCTATATCCATAAGGATTATCAACTAAAAATACAACTTTTATACATTTGACAGTTTATACCCCTTTATTCAATTAATCTCTTTAAGTCACCAAATTAATTCCTTATTAATTTATGACTTGTATTAATCAAATAATATAATTATTCTTTTAATATATTATTCTTATAATATATTAATAATAATATCTCTTCTCTCTAAATCACCCTGTCAAGTTGCTATCGTGAAGGCAACCCAAAAGGACCATGCATAACCGGGTCAAGTACTTACCAAATATAATTACAACCTTAGACACTAATCCAACACATATATGCCTGTTCGTCCATGCATGGAAGTATGTGGTGTATTAATGAGGTGGAAATCTTAAATTCAACTCTTCCTCCCCATGTTTTGTGGTTTGGGCCAATAGAGGAAGAAGAAAGAAAAGAGATTGGGCCTTTTTATGCTTAAGCCCATATTATGATCCAATTAGACGATTTTTGGCCCAATTGGTCTTTGGAGAGCGTTCACAGCCCAAAATAAATCAAGGAAATGATTTTTATGGCTCATTAGGCCTAATTAGGTTAGTTATGGCCCAATAAGGTCCTTTAGGGTATTTTATTTCATTCTAGGCCCAATATGGCCCAAATTATTAAAATAAATGGAAGTGGGTCCAATTAGAGCCCATTTAAGAGTTCTAAGCCCAAAATAGTCAAATTGGAAGCTTATTGACCCATTAGGTCCAATAAGGTAGTCCTAGTCCAAAATGGACATAAACCGGGATTTCTAGGGTTTCCAATTCTTTGTTGACTATTTGCAGTGCTTGTATAAAGTGTTTGATGGAAGTTTTGTTGTTATTGAATAAGCATCATACATGCTTTCACATTTTTGGTTCACAATTGTTATCATTGTTGTTGTTACAAAGCATCAAAATTCCTAGTTGTGACAACTCTATTCATTGATGATTGATCAATATGTCCAGATGTTGATGTTCTTACACTAATGACACACTAATTGTCACACCCCCAAAAAAAGGATGGCAAAAACATCCAGGGGCGGAGGACTTCATGTATAGTATCACAACAACGAGTATAATAGTGCTAAAAGTAAATACAACCATTATAAATATAACCGAGAAAGTTACATGGTTACACAAGTTTACATGCTTCAAAATCGATTACAATAATAATGACATAATGTTTTTCCTAATGCCGAAACGTCCCATCCTCAAAAGCTAGTAGTTACCTTTTTTACTAATTACCTGAGAATACAAGTAGTTTTGAAAAAGTGTCAACAATTAAGTTGGTGGGTTCATAAGCTTTTGGATGTAGAGTTTGAAATCCCTTGTTTGCAAATGATATGAATAACCAAGAAACATCCAATATTTTCCTTTTATAATGTTATGTAGTCTTAAATCCCAAGACCGAGTGTATGCACGTTATATTGTACTTGTAAAAAAAGTATGTAGATTTAAATAAATAAATCCCTTTAACGTAGTAATCCCCGTAAACTATATGTGTCATTATCTCCCTATGTGAGTCGCTATAACCATACTATGACAGAGAAGACCTGCTGTGACGTTCTTTAAGCGTCGGAAATGAAATGACATTTGTCACCCCCGACTGGCTGGTCGGGCTATTGCAAGCAGCAATGGGTGTGGGTTGTCAATCCCAATATAGATCTATATACAATTATCACGCTCTCCCTACAAGAGACTCTAGTTATAACTATTTCAGGAATTTTAACCCGTACTCTAAGAGTACAATGAAGGCGTTTCTCACAATTTACGATAACGAGTTTACGTGTAGTATGCACGTGAAAACCTTTTATGTAGTGGGATTGAAATCCCCTTTTGTTTTGTATGTTTGAAATGTTAAATCCCCAAACTATACCCTTTATAGTTTATTTAGTAGTAAATGAAAAACTCATTTGTATTGAGAATAAAACCCTTTTCAATGTAAGTAGTAATTTAGCAAAACACAACTACTCTCATTATGTTTCATCTTGTATGATTGTAATGACAAAAGGGCTTTTACTTTACAGTGAATATTTTCTGTTATCTAAACATATCTCAACATAAAAACGCATATATAATATGAAGTCATTAAAGATAAACACTTCACTCAACATGTTACAAAGTGTCATAGAAGATGAAATATGTTAACTAGTTTTCAACTTTTTTGCACTGTTTTAGAAAAATCATAGAAAATTCATACGAAGTAGAAAAGTAAATCCGTTAACTCTGAGAGTTTAGAAAATGTGTCTAGTTTGTTAATAAATTTTTTATTATGATTTTTAGAAGTCTCTAACTGTGGTGAAAACGTTCATATTCACAGACTGGTACGAATTCGTAGCTACAGTGATAGACAGTTTTGTAAAAATCACCTTAAATTGTAAAAAAATCATGTGAATATGTGCAAGTAGTCATTTTATAGGTATAAACCTGAAATATTTGCGTCTAGTACAGTTTTGAAAACAAAAATGTTTAAGGTGTCCAAAACAGTCTGTGAATGGAACTAAACTTTCCTGTGGAAAGCTGATCTTTGGATTTAGTTAAGTTGTTGGTATTTTAACTTGTATTCTCCCCCTAAAACTTGAAGAAAACATGAAAAAGTGAAGGTATGAACTCACCATTACGGATTTCTTGGGATGGATGATGAAGAGAAGAGCTTTCCAAGTCAAGAACACTTGGAAGATGCTTGAAGATTTGAAGATCTAAGAGAAAATATGGTGATATATGTTAAGAGAGATCCATAATTCGAGTGAAAATGGGAAGGATGTTCAAATGTAGGATGGAAATACTTTCCAAAAGTGAGTGAATAGCTCAATCTCAGCCTTGGATTCTCGAGTTTTAGTGAGAGAAAGTGAGAGAGGTGTGTTTGTTCTTCTTGAGAAAGAGTGAATAATATGGGAGGAGAGATAAGGACTTTCAGCCTTTGATCAAGAACATTTTCTAGAGAAAGAGGGTGAGAGGACAAATAGTTGACTAGGTAGGGATGAATAGTGACTGAGGGTGGTCATAGAGTAGGTATGGGAGGTAGCTTGTATCTTTGCTTTATGGAAAAGTCAACACTCCACCTCAAAATCCCACCCAATAGATTTTATTCTTGGACTAGGATTTCCCTCAAAATGTGATTAAATTATGAATACTTAGGGTCTTATATACCAAAATATGATTTTGGGTGAAAATCCCACGTTAAAATCATGAAAAACGGGCTTAAAATGCGAACCGAAGGGCAACTTCGGTCCCATTAGTAAATTCGGTTTTATGAAGTTTGGTTCTAGATGTTCAGGTCACATAGCTAGCTTCGGTTCTAGAGGTTCGGTTCTTATAGCTATCTTCGGTCCTTAGGGTTTCGCCTCTTAGGGTTTCGCTTTTTAGGGTTTCGCTTCTAAGAGGTTCGGTTCCATTAGGGTTTTGCGGTCCTATAGGGCTGTTTTACCAATAAACTTCCCGTTTTGCGTGGTTTTTGGCTAAGTTAAGGGTCGGGATGGCCCGAATGATTATGAAAAGTTGAGAGGGTTATGAGAGAGATTTGGGAGAGATTTGAGATAGGATTGGGAGAGATTTGAGAGAAAGAGAGAGATAAAGAGAGATATGCCGAGAGAGATTGAGAGAGACTTTGTTTGTAACCTTTGCGAGTGTTTAGCTTCGAAATACAAGGTTTGTAAACACCATTAAGCCTCGTTATGAGTGTTATACGTCCCTAGAGGTTATGTAATAATGTTTTATTGAGTTATTTCATCACTTACCCTGATCAGGGTTTAGATTTTCTGAACACGTGCAGTCTCAAAGTGATACTTTTCATTAAGAAAGCGTGTTGTATAATAGTAAACATAGTGTAAACCCTAATATATAAGGTTAATTGAGTTGACCGGTTTGACTTGTTGATTTATTGACTTTGACTTGACCAGAATTTGACAGTTGTCACACTAATCTATACAAATATGTCTAAATAATACACTTAGAGAAGCTGCACTGTCGAAGTTTGTTTAGTTAGTTAAATCTGAAGACACACTAAATAGGTGAGACGCTAATGATACACGCTAATGGTTATACTCTACTAAAGTTGAAGCTGATTAGTGTGACTCCCTGAAGTTAACTCTGAAGCTAAAGCCGATCAGCATATGACTCCCTGATGACAGCGAAAATGCCCTTGATCAATGTTTGAGGTGTTGATGCTGATGTCCGAGTCTGGAGCTGATGAAATTTACTTGGTAAAGAAGTATTCTACACATCTGATCCATAACTTATTTACCATATCTACATCTTTCCTTGAAGATTCAATCCCATCAAATCAGGGATTTGATATAACAAAAGATCTAGAAAATCTATAGAAGTTTACTTATTTAGATTACAATATGATCCCTTGATTGTAAAGATTGTGTACTATATATTCTTGTAATGCGGTCACACCCTAATTACTGCTTTGTGTGTGGCATTGGGTCAACAACTTTGTGCACCTCGTTCTCTTGGTGAGAACCTTTCTTAGTGAAATATATCTTCATGATAATCCTTTGTTTATCTATTTTTCTTTCTTGTTTTTATCCGATCTAGGAATCTTCAAAGGGTTTGGGACCTTTAAATTCTCGTGGTGCCACATGTCACGCTCTCGTTGTGCCATGTCGACTTGTCAGTGAAAAGTCCGACTTTCTCTTTGCCACGTGGCGCACTCTGGTGCTGCCATGTCACCTTGATCAAGTATTGTCACGAAATTTAGAACAACCATAACTTTCGCAGACAGGCTCCGTTTTCGATGTTCTTTATATCCACACGGAGGTAATTATGCGTACTACAACTTTGCTTTAGACCTCAATAGCTAATTCTCAACCTATCTTACATCAAATTTTTATAGAGATTCCATTGTTAAAGTCTGTACGAAAATCATAACTTCTTTATACGAACTCCGTTCTTGACTGTCTGTATATCGATTGATTCGTATTTACGAGATCTTCAACTCTCATTTACAATGTTTTGCTTAAAAATCATTCGACGTCTGTGTCGCACGCTATTGTATTATGTTGTATCGAAACTTCGAAAAATCATAATCTCTAGTATGAAGTTAGATTTAGACGTTCTTTATATACATGTTTTCAGTTTTACGGATTCTATGAATTTTGTTTAGATTACTTAGGTTAATAAGCAACCTATCTACAATTCACGTTTTATGACACAAATTTGGTTCGGTTGTGCTCTATGAAAATCGGGGATGGAGCTTCTACTTTATTATGTGAAGATTCTTGGTTGAGAGGTTTTCCTCTTAGAAATTAATTCTGAAAACTTTTCTATTTGGAGGCTGATAAACAAATTTTGGCTAAATCGAAATTTTAGCATGAGTCACTAGTATCTTCTTTTCGACGACATCCTAGGGGCGCGAAGACTCTTACTGGAAGTCTATGCTATCATTTCTTCATAATGTCTATCTTTCTAGTATTCCTTAAAGGTGGTTTTGGTCTTTATCAGGTTTCGGAGATTTCTCTGTAGCTTCTCCAAGGGCTTATATTGACGAGAAGAGATTACCATTGTCAAGCTCTCTGAAAATATGGATTCGTATTGATCCTATAAAATTTAATATTCTTGGCGCTTGGTTTTTCATTGTCTTCCTACTAGAGTTATCATTGATAATCGAGGTGTTAATATGCCGTTTTATAGTGTCCAATTTGTGATTTGGAGTTGGAGTCACCATACAATTGTTTTTTTGTGCTCTTTGGGTTCTAGTATTGTTTCTCTACTTACTAGATGGTGACCTGCCTTTGTACTTTGTTTCGTTGGAGCGGCTCATGACGCTTCGGGTTTTACTTAGGGTTCAGAAGTTCTTGGAAAGGATTTATTTTATGTTTGTTGGTGGCATATTTGGAATTTTAGAAAGATTTGTTTCTTTGGGCTTCTAAACCGAGTGCTTCCGTGGTTTTTTTTTTTTTTTAAAAAAAAAAAAATTGTTACACAATCTTGCTTATGGTGTAGTGCTATAATGATGAAAAAAAAAACATTAATCGTGTTGGGTGGCTTCAAAATCCTCAACTCGCTATTATGTAATGTTTATTACTATTTTTTTTATTTTATTTTATTTTATTTATTTATCTTAGCTAGTTTCTTACTAGTGTGATTTTTTAATAATATCATGCTGTTTAAGAAAAAAAAATTAAATTGACTCGCAATAAAAGTAATCAAATTTTACAGAGGCATGTACCTTCAATATAGTCTGTGATATAAATAATAAGATCCAAGTTTTATATACAAGGGTTGAAATGACCCGAGTTACAGCTCGAGGTATCATAATTTAAACAATCCTAATCTTCATTAAATGGCATGCGTTGGTTGGGCTAAAAATACAACGGCATAATTAAATTGATAATCCATCTGTTGTCACATGTTAATCAATCAATTAGTTTACTAATTTGAATTTGTTGTTATGTACAGGTGCATGTGAGATCCGAAAATAGGGGTATGATGAAAATATATTTATTTTTGAAATTTATTCTCAGATACAATGCTTCAATTATTGGTGGCTAAGTTGTAAGTTGTAACTTAATAAGTTATTAGCTAATTTTACGTTTATATAAATCATTAACAATGATATTCTGAGGGTTAGTCATTAAAATACCAAAGCAACTAGAAAAGAGGGACATTTCCGTTGGCCAGTTATGTCTTCCGCCGGAGAAGAATTTAAGGATGTCATGTTTTACCGTGCCGGTAAGTTTTATCAATGGATTAGTGATGGGAATCACCCGGATGTGTTCGTGCAAATTCACCGATGAAATACCGACGGATTCCAGACGAAACATCGTTTGACTTTGTTTGACGAATTTACCGACGGCTCTACGACAAAAGGTTTTGCTGACTGATCAATGAAGAAATAGTGGCGGACCTATTTTGACTTTGTTCGACTTGTTTAACGATGGAAAACCGATGAATCCGTTTATCGATGGAAATTTCACACACCAATACCTCTAAGGGATAAGGTATGTGTATATATATGTACTAGGTTATAACCTGTAGAGAACACGGACGAGGAAGTTAAAAATAATTTTATTTAAATTATAATTTAAGTATTAAGCAATAACAATAAAAAATTTAATAAGTAATAAATATAGATGTTGTGTTAGTAATTTCATGATGATATAATGATTGGTTGAAATTACAAAAGCAAAATGGTTTGAATATCCGATCGGCAATTTATACTCGTAGATATGTTAAAAAATTATCATTTTCTAGAATGCAATATAAATTTAAATAAAATAAAAACAGAAATTGATATAAATAATAAAATTGTACAAAGTTTTACAAATTTGTAAAAACTTCTTTATACACATCATTTGATGGTTTATTTGTTAGTCTACCATCATTATCTAAAACAAACAATTTTAATTATTTTCTAAACTCTAGAATTTTTATATCTAGTTTTCAAATATATGTATTTTGCCTACAAGTTAAACACATAATATTTATGTAATGTTATAGCCCTTTAATGTTATAGCAATGTACTATTTATGTAATGTTATACAGGTTGAAAGTCGAATATAGCTACTGAAATGAACCCTTAGATACGAAATTACATGAATGGTCCTTGTAAAAGAATTACGAAAAAGGTCGCTTATTTAAAAAAAATTGCATAAAAATGGTATCTATGTATATTTTCTTACAATTATTACATACATACACATCATTAACATGCATACCTTAAAAAATTACAGAATACGTCTTTGATATAACATTATTTATCAAAAAATAAGATTTTTAGATTAAATGGTCGTGTTACTGGTTTGTTTCAAAGAAATGTTTGAAAAAAATATAATATGTTAGCACTGTTAAAAACAAAGTGATGCCAATTATAACATTGTACTTAGAAAGTTCATTGTTATATAATTGGGAGCAATGTAGGAACATTAAGCATATTAGTGTTGATATTTTATTTATTCTATAAAAGCAATAAAAAAAATCGATGCATAATGGTTAAGAGGAAGTTGGTACAAATTTGAACAAAAAAAATTATTCGGAAAACATAAATAATAGTCGAGATTAAATATGATAAATAATAAAAAACAACGGTAATCACAAAATGAAAGTAAGTTGGTACGTCATCATGTCATAATTTCCTGTAATCAGCCAAATTAACAACAAAAAACTACTGCTCTTACTTTATCGGGTTCTCTCATCATGCTGAATTAAAACTTTCTAAAAGTGAATATTTAATAAATGGATTAGAAAGTGAGAAGATTCCAATAATATATTGATAATACATCAACCTAATAAATAATTCTAAAAAACATACCTTCACAAAGAGCAGGTGCTATCTTTTTCCCTACCACTATTCGAAAACAAATAGCACATATGTATATCTATATCTTAAAAGAATACTTATTTGGTTGATGATCTTTTTTGCCAAATTAAATACATCATATATTTTGCAGATGATAATAAGGAGAAAATTAATTATCTTTTTTGTTCTAATTTTTCAATTTTAATACTTTTTAATTCATGAAAATTATGATTGTTAATTTATTCATTTATACTAACATAATACCTCCTCTACACTAACATGCATTTCATTATTCGATCTTGTTTGTAAAAACTTCAACTTTAAATTTGAAAGCATTTTTAATAAACATTTGATTATCATTAAATAATTTATAGATATAACAAACAACACACATCAAGTAATTGTAGACTAAATTCAACAAACAACACACAATTAATTTAAAAATAAGAAAAAGAAAACACAAAAACGAACAAAATTTGAAAATGACATTTAAAGGAAACGGCTATGTACCTCATCTTATGTGTTTCTAATCATTATCTTCAATATATTATCTACTCCTTTGGAAAGTTATTTCTAAACAAAAAACATAAGCTATACATAGTGTTTATAGATAATTAGTGAAATAGAAAGAAACATAAGTAGAATGCAATAAAACATAGATAGATGAAAGAAAATAGGATGCTATATACATGTCCACAAAGACGGTAGTCACGCATGGGTCTTCCTGACAGTTAACCATGAAAAACTTAAGCATATCAAGAATACAAAAAACCATAATAGTAGCATACAATTGATTCTAAACAGAACTTACAAGATTTGTGTAGGAGAGTTGTGGTGTAAATGAGGCGACTCCACCTTCTAGCTCTATAAATGGAAGCCATTTCGGAGTAACCACTGATCTCTAAATAGTGAGGATGCAAGCTTGTCGTTCTCTGTCGCATTCTTATCGGCATTGGGCTTCTTCATTATCCCTCAACAATACCAAAATTTATATGTAACCCTGAAATAGATAAAAACAAATACCTCCATGAGTCAATCGACATAGAGGATGGATTATGGTTCATGATTGAATATTTGACCATGAAAAATGGAGTTGAGAGGTTGAACCAATGAAAATATAGAGTTGGGTGATTTTGTTTCCAAAATCGAGAAGCCAAAATCTGGGGATACAAGCCGTGATAAAAAAAATGAATCAATTAATAGATTAAGTTGGGTGATTATGTTGAATAGTTGAAGATAATTTCTTGATTTTGTTATGGAAGTTTTCTTAGATTAAGGGATAATTGTATGTTGAGGATTATGATTAGCTGAATTTAAGGAGTTTCATATATCTATTTAAATTGAAAGTTGTGTTTACATATATATAAAAAAACGTATTTTGAATGCATTTAAATTGAATATTAAAACTAATTTGCTTAATTTTAGGAGCTGAGTAAGTGACAATTGAAGCAATGAATGGGCGGGAAAATCAGTCCAATATATTATATGGAAGTGACACGTGACATAGTGTTAGTGTAAAAGAGAGCCACGTGGCAATTTAGAGAGTCTTTTATTAAGAATAGATTTTTATATGATTGTATCTGTACGATAAATATGTGAAAAAACGAAGCGAAGAAAACTACGTTTAACATTTGAATAATGGAAAACAATAATACTAATAATAATAATAACTAGGGAAGGATCCCCACGTTCTGGGGATTAGAAGGTATTCCATTGTAAAACATGTTTATTGATTAAACATTTAAGCTTCAATAATAAAAAACGCATTAAAATCAAATTTATAAAGTATTTTGAGTTTTGGTAAAAAATTTAAACAAATTGCAAGAAACAGAAACAAAAAGATGCAAGGTGAAAGGATACATATACCAAAATTAATTTTCATGCTCACAAGATGGCTAGGGTGGATAACATTGATATGTTTGCTCTGTTGAATGAATGCTTGACTGAATTTTGCCATGATAGCAAAATCCTATTTTTTTTGGCCATTTTTCGGTTCTTATTCTAGTGAAACTTGAGAATGTAACAAAAAAATGTATACCTAAAATGTGTTTTGGCCTTATCATGAGTAACCAATGTCCATCAGCAGAGGAAAGAGCTTGAGCAAGTTTGGTAGATAGACATTATGTTTTTCTTTCTTCTTTCTTTTGACGAATAGCAACATTATATTCTACCATTATTTTTCTAACTTTGTCAACATGTAAACTCCATGTTTCTGCTAACTCATTCAGATCAAAGAAGAGTTTACTTTTCTTTTTAGGAGGAGATGTTGAAAGATCACCAGCAGCAGTAGAAGAGCTTCCAACTTCAGCGTCAAAAGCTCCTCTTAAAAAGGAAGCCTTCCTATTTCGACGATTGAGCTGATCATTGTCAAAGTCAATATCAATATCAATTCCTTAAGGAACAACAACTTGTTGCATGAAGCCAAGATTAAGTAACAAGAACAAGGATAGACAACATTTAAGGGAACAACAACTTGTTGCATGAAACCAATATCAAGAAACCCTTCATAGTCATCAGTTTCTGATTGATCACCAATTTCTGGAATGGGATGATTAATTCTAGCATCAACATCTGGAATATCATAAACAACAATCTGCTTTTGAGGATCAACTTCAGCTTCAACCCTTCCAATCATCTTTGGTCGAGATACAATCACCACCTACATTTTCATTGACTGAATCCCCTTGATTATTCTCCCCGTTTTGGGCAGCATCAGATTTGGGAGGAGAGTTAGGAGGAGTAGACGGAGTTCATGTTGGAGGATTAGATGGTGGAGGAGTTAGTGGAGGATGATTTATTGATGGAGGTGGATGTGGAGGAGGTTGATCACCTAGAGAGCTTGGCAAGGTGTCATCAACGACTATATCATCATCATCATCACCTAAAGCCACACATCGCTTCGTTTGGGCCACATGCCTTTCAACTTTGTTATCCATTGACTGAGTTAACTACACAATTAAGGATAGTTGTGAAAGCATAGTAGTTTCAAAGTTGGAGTTGGATTCTCCTTGATCACCTTGATGAAGAGCAACATTAATAATGGGTGTTGGCATTGGAGGAACCGTCTCACCTTGAGGAGAAGGGGACGGTTTCGGAGAAGGTTCATCTTCGATCGTTGGCTCAATAGTATCTCCAACAGGAAGGGTTGATCCACAATGTACAATGTCATCATGTAACTTATGGGTTTTGAGCAAAACATCATTCTTATGGTGTACATGAAAACCCACAAACTTTGGATCTAGTTTGTCTAATGAACATGCAATAATCATCCAAAGCCATAAACACTACATCTAGCATACAATAAACGATTTAACATATGAATTAGGGTTTAGATCTTACCTTACAATGGTTACAAGAGTTCTTTGATCTTCAAGAAGCTTAGTGTCATAAGTGTCACACCTCTAATGGCTCACAAACACCAAGAGCAAGAGAATGACTTATGAGAAAGAGGAGAAGCACCAAAAACCATCCTAGGGTTCTTCCAAAAGAGTTAGCCACGTTTTTAGGTCCATAGGGATCTTTATATAGTGAGGTTATCAGGGTTATCAAACAAGGAAACCCTAATTTGATTGCTTAGGCTCCAAGCAACCCATAGATGCCTTTAGAACAGCCCTTGGACCAATTCCATATGGGCTTCCCATAGAATTCGTCCAACCTATGTTCCAAGGTGATCCATAGCCCAATTGCAAATTATCTTATAATTACAATTCCCGCCCCTAAGTTTAATTAATGCCTTTTAGTCACAAAACTAATTCTTAATTAATTCTTGACTAATATTAATTAAACAATACGATTTTTCCTTTAATATATTATTCATATAATATATTAATAAATCATAATTAATCCTCTTTCTCCGTAAATCATCCTATCAAGTTGCTTTGGTGAAGGAAACCTAAAAAGACCATGCACAACCGGGTCAAGTACATACCAAGTATAGTTACAGACTTAGACACTAATCCAACAGCCTCCCACTTGGATAAGTCTAGTAACTATAATGTAAGTACAATCCGATTAGCAATCGTAGCTTTTCAAAGACGTTGTCGAACTCTGATCTTATCAGCAACCTGCCCTTTAGATAAGGGATCATATATTCCTCCATTCTAGATATTGTATAAACTGAGACATGGATTTTAATCATACTCTCTGTTCATGTGTTTTTTTACGATTTCCGATTTATGACGACTGACAACAGACTATAATTGAACACATCAACTTAGGCTCTGTTTGTTACCGTCTGACTGGGACCGAGTCAGCGATTTGGGCTGACTCGGTCAGACAAGATGTGTTTGATAGTAGCTTTCTCAATCAGAAGGTCTGGCCCATATCACTTTCTCGCTCAGACTTTGTAATATAGCTGACTGGAAAAATTACTCTCATACCCTCTATTTGCTTTCTTCCCATCGTAACCTAAAAGAGATACCAACAAGGAAAATTGGCGGCCAACATCCACAACTCTCCATCGCCTCTCCATCGACAACTCCCTTCCTCAGTCTGACTATCGACCAGAAAGATCATCCCTCCGTTCGAGCTCCAGCAAGCAAGCATCGATTTCTGCACCAATAGTTCCCATTCTGATCAGGTAAGCATCAATTTTTCTTTCCTCTTCTCATGAATACTTCCGATTTCTGCCATCATGGACTAGGAAGCATTGATTTCTGCATCAATAGTTCTGATTTCCGCCATTGTTTCTCTAAAACCTTCGATTTTTACTTCTTGATTTTTGCTATTTCAATTGTTGTTGTTTCGATTTTTGCATCTATTTTGCTATTCAAAGTTATTTTGCTGTTGAGAATAGTTAAAAGGTTTGAATTTTCAATTGATTTGTTCCAAGTGATTTGTTGTTCACTTCACAGTATGATATTGAATGTGCCTTTGATGATTTTATTCATACCTGGACACATACATATGTCTGTTCAAGTGATTAACAATGATTAACAAAGATGCCTTTGTTGATGCCAATATCAGAGTATCATCTATGGTCTGCAAATCAATAATTTGAGGGTAAAAATGTCATTCTACTTACTGATGAACATATTGTATTTCATTGATTGTAGGGTTTGAAAATCACAAAAGAGCAGTGATTTTGAGATGAGTGCACAATATTCATTCAAGAAATCAATTTGGCAGAACTTATTGTATTTCTAGTATGTTTTATAGACTCAAGATGACGGTATTGCTTTGTGAGATGTAAACTTGTGATGTTTGGTTATATTATTTGGTGTGGATTTATTATTATTATTATTATTATTATTATTATTATTATTATTATATTGCATAAAAATTAATAGCATAGGGTAAAATGGTCATTTTGTATCAATCAGCACGTTTAGTCAGATGTACAATCAAACAGCATGATTTCTTACTCAGTCAGAATTTCTTACTCAGACAGATCTTTCTGAATCAGCACTTTATCATTCAGTAACTATCAAACGGGGCCTTAGTCCTGGCTCGGCCAAGCGCTTAGGATGTCATCACTAAATCATCGATGGGCCCACATATATCGCTTTTATCCCACTTTGGGTAAAAGGAACAGATAAAATTCGACTTGAATTCTCACTTGTACCTACTCATCAAATCACACACAACAATATATTTTATAACACCAAGTTACTGGTGCGTTTACATATTATCAATGTGCAACTGACTTGCAGAATACAACTCACACATCTCGGTTTCAAGAATATAAGATATTATCGTCTCACCAATCACTCATGATAAAATCCATGAAGCGATCCAAGTGAGTGTGGGTTTAATCCAATACTCTAATCTTATAGCAGCACTCATGAACTCTGCAGCAAACTTGTGCTATGTCTAAACGCTTTATTCAATCTACAGACGGATTCATGACAGTCTTCTTTCATACCTACTCCCAAAGTATGAGCGACTGTGGAGGGTTTGAATAATCTTATTATTCGAGAAGTCAAAACATGCAAAGTGAAACACAAGAATAATACTAATCCTATATGGCCCCAAACTTTGTATAAATAAAACACCTTTTATTTAATCACCATATTGATTACTCATTATTTGTTGTTTCGGGTAATCAACTTCTTACTTGAATTATAACAACAACTGTCTCGTGCACCAAGCATGCACACAATGTTTACCTTTGGTCTTTACTTTGTGAAATAGATCAAATGAATACATTTCCAATGATAATCTTTTCACAATTCTTAATCCTAATCAGTTAGTGTAAGAATATAAAATTCTTGCCACTACTAGAATATGCTAGATTCTAACATTTTATGCAATGGTCCTTTCGTAATATCATAGCACCAAAGTCACCAAGTCTTTGCCAATGAAAGTTTTCTATTGGAGATTGTGTGACAATAGTCAAATTCGGGTCAAGTCTAAGCCGGACAAAGTCTACGAGTCAAACCGGTCAACTCAATTAAACCTTGTATAATAGGGTTTGTATTATGTAAATTTCTGTATAACTCACTATCTTAATGAGAAAACATCACGTGGAAAGTTCGTGTGTTAAAATTTCTTTAACCTTAGTGCTAAACAATGAACAAGAACAATAAAACAATGTTGCATACTCATAGGGAGTGTGTAAGATCCTAAAACATGGCATAACAGGGTTTACGGACCTTGCATTGTGGAGCCACACACTCACATTCGTCACACACGAAACTGCACTCAATCGTTTTCACTCTATCTCTTCTTATCGAGAATCTCTCCCAAATCTCTCTAAGTATGTGAAATCTCTCCCAAATATCTCTTTGTATGAGAAATCTCTCCAAGAATGTCAAATCTCTCTAAGTATGTGAAATCTCTCCTAAATATCTCTTTGTATGAGAAATCTCTCCAAGAATGTCAAATCTCTCCCAAATCTCTCTAAGTACGTGAAATCTCTCCCAAATATCTCTTTGTATGAGAAATATCTCCAAAAATGTCAAATCTCTCCCCAATATCTCTAAGTATGTGAAATCTCTCCCAAGTATCTCTTTGTATGAGAAATCTCTCCAAGAATGTCAAATCTCTCCCAAATCTCTCTAAGTATGTGAAATCTCTCCCAAATATCTCTTTATATGAGAAATCTCTCCAAGAATGTCAAATCTCTCCCAAATCTCTCTAATTATGTGGAATCTCTCTCAAATCTCTCGCAAAATCTCTCTCAACTTTCTATAGTCACTCGGGGCATCCCGACCGTCGAATTTGGCGAAAACAGCCCAAAAACGGAAGTCTAAGCGAAAAACGGACTTAAGGAGCCGAAACCCCTCTTAGGAACCGAAAGTCCTCTTAGGAACCGAAAGTCCCCTTAGGACCCGAACCCATCTGAGTCGAAGGCTGCTGAACCGAACCTCACTAAAAGAACCGAACTCGAAGGCTCCTGGAACCGAACCTCGCATGCCTCACCCGAACCCGAACGTTCGGTCCATTTCGGGTCAAGGTTCCCTCGGTCTCGTTCGTTTCTGTCTTGCTTCGGACCGAGCCTTTGGACTGACCCCTCGCCCTTCGCTTCTCGCTTCTGGTTCGCACCTTTCGCTTCCTACTCGGCACCAACAAGGACCGAACCTCGGCCTAGGACCGAGAGGTCTCGCTGGGAATGCTTTTCTTCCCGATTTTCAAATAGATTTGCGTTTTAGGCCCGTTTTTAATTGTTTTAACACGGGATTTTCACCCAAAACTTTATTTTAATATATAAGGACCCATAATTATTAAATTATCACGTTTTTTTTAAAGATAAAACCTTATCCAAAAGAGTGGGTGAAGTACAAAGGTAGAGTGTTGACTTTCCTTTAAGTTATGACACAAGCAACCACTCCCATACTCACTCAATGTCACTATTCACCACCAACCCATACCTTGTCACGTCCTTGTACTTTTTACCTCTTTAACAAGTTATTCCCACGTTTTTGAGAGCTAGATATTTATCCTCTCTCCTCATTTTTCTTCCAATTACTCTCATTTCACCAAAGATCCAACTCCAACTTTTCCCTCAAACTTTTCTCTCCAATTCGAGATCCCAAGGCTGATCATCAAGTGTTCTTCCACTCTTGGTAAGTATAATTCATCCTCCTTGTTATTATTGCACTTCATTCTACTCAAATCATTGATTGCTTACACAAACTCCATAACTATGATGCTAGATTCTCGAAAATCTTCAAGGCATCTCCAAGTGTTCTCGAGTTAAACACTTCCATTGTTCAACAATCATCCACTGAAATCACTTAAGGTGAGTTCATACCCCTACATTTTTATGTTTTCTTAAGTTTTTAGGGGGGGGGGGGGGGGATACAAGTTAAAACACCAAGAACATAACTAAATTTTTCTGACAGCTTTCATCAGAAAAGTTGGACTCCATTCATGGACTGTTTTGGACAACTTAAGCATCTTTGTTTGAAAAACTGTTTTAGGTGTAAGTAGTTCCAGTTCTTAGCTTTAAAATAACTACTTGCAAATCTCCATACGATTTTTCTACAATTTATGGTGATTTTTACAAAACTGCCTATCATTTCAAACACCAATCCGGACCAGTCTGTGATTATGGACTTTTTCACCCAAGTTGGAGGTCATTAAAAATCATGATAAAAATTATGAGTAAACTAGTCACATTTTGGGAACTCTCAGAATTTACGGAATTAGTTTTCAACTTCGTATGATTTTTCTATGACTTTTCTAAAACAGTGCAGAAAGGTTTAATTTTGTTAACAGCTTATAACTTTCATAACACTTTGTATTATGTTGAGCAAAGTGTATAACGATAAGTTCTAAATATTGAATGTGTTTCCTTGTTAGTTTATCATCATAAAATGAAACATAGTCATTCATGATAAGATTATTCATTTATTTAGAACACGTATATTAAGCTATAATGAGCATAGTTTATGGATTCATAGCATTAAGGCATTTTCATAAAAGAATTCTTATACATTACAAACGTTTTGGATAAACTATAATAGGTATAGTTTATGTATCATTTACTTCTCAAACTTATTTACCAAAGGTTTTCAGTTTAGTTCACGTAAATCTGTTAATGAATAAATTTGTGAGTCATTCCCTTCGGGTTACTTCCAAAGTAACAAAGTCAAAAAGTCCTGTAAATTGTAACCAGAGTCTCTTGTAGGGAGAACGTGATAGTTGTGTATAGATCTATATTGGGTTTGACAAACCCACACCAGAGCTGCTTGCAACAGCTAGACCGGCAGGTCTGTGGTGACAAGTGTCATTTAACGGCGACGCCTGAAGAACGTCGTATTATGAGGCCGTCTATGTCAAGTATGGTTATGATAGCTCACATGTGGTATTAACAATCATAAGATTTACGGGTTCTAACTTTAAATTAGTGAGTTATGTCGATTTAGCTCTCAGAAATTACTTTAAGTATGGAATAATAATTGTGCGCTTTCATGTCAAAAAGGGGTTTTATGCTGACTTAAAACCACGTTCATATCATTAACTCTGGAAATCACTTGTTCATTCTCGGTCCTGGAATTTAGGATCACATAACTTTTATAAGGAAAATATTGGATTTTCTTGGTAGCATACAACTCATTATAAGGATCGATTTTCCAACTCTTACTGTTAAAAGCTTATGAACTCACCAACCATTGTGTTGACACTTTTTCAAACTACTTGTATTCTTAGGAAATCGCTAAACAGGTAACAAAGTACTTTTGAGGATGGGACGTTGAGGCATCAAACTTATCATATTTTGTCAACATATTGTAATTGATTTTGAAACATGTAATTCATACAATGATGTAACTCTTTCAATTATATATATGTTGGTTGTGTTTACTTTCATCACTATTGTCATTGTTGTTATGATATTACACATGAAGTCCTCCACCCCAGACGTTTCCGCCATCCTTGGTTTGGGGGTGTGACAGATTGGTATCAGAGCATGGTTTATAGTGATATAAGTATATCAAACAACATAGGATATACAAACTATAAACACAATTGGGACAAAGAGTCTCTAATTTTGAAACAACCTAACGGGTTATACTTTTAGAAAATGAATGGATTCTTGTTTATAAGTATACCTACATGCATTGCATACTCGTGTAGTGTCATAACTAGAAGAACATAAACTAAAAGAAGAGGAGTTGAACGCTACGAGTATGCCTTGGTATGAGTAATCAGTTTTGGGAAGGACATAGCCTGATCAACTATATTCGTCCGGGAAGTGACTTACTCATATCGGGGGATAGTCGTAGGAGGGCAACAAATCTAATAACCTAACTTCACCCTACAAAGAATGCTATAAGAACCAAATATAAACATTTAAAATACTATAGGAGTATTTGTATGTTGCTATATCGCAATATTATTAATATCTACCGCTATCTGCTTCTTACACCCCTATTCTCGCGCAGACGACATGGCAGGATTTCACCTACCAGGAGACCCATACTTTCCCAACTAGGGAAATGCCGGCTGGATTGAGGAAGAGCCCGAAGAGCTGATTGAAGAGGATCCCGAAGAGGATCCCAAAGAAGAACCCGAAGAAGAAGAAGAGGAGGTAGACGAAGAAGAAGAAGAAGAAGAGGAAGACGACGAGGTGGACATGGATGAGGATGAAGGTGAAGAAGAGCCAGCGGAGGAAGTCTTCAACCCTCCTTACATTGCGAGGGTACCTGCAAACCGCTGGGGGCACAACGGGCCTGAGCCCCGTTGGGCAACTATGATCGAGAGGTGGAGCCGGCAACAACGCCAGAGGTCACCCTATGGCGACCAACGAGGTTACTATGACCTCAGTCACGGGGGACCGGCTGATAGAGCTCTCCCCGTTATGACCCAGCACATCACGAACTTAGGGAACCAGAGTAGGGAAATGGCAGACCAGGTTCGAAATCTCCGCGCTATTACGACAGCTACCGATGCACGCACCCGGGATTTAGAGAGGGACTTCTATCCAGTGGACCAACTCATCAAGGACCTTACCGCTGCTCGAGCGGAGGTAAGGGAGTACCAGGAGAGGCACACAGCTCACGAGGAGAGAGTGATCGCGGCCGAACGCCGGATTTCGGAGCTTCAGGGAGCCTCGACCTCATCCCAAGGCCACCATGGACCAGATGCTACTCTCCGCGAGTAGTGTTCGCACTACTTATATTTTGTTATAAATCTAGGATTTCGAGTATGCGTTGGTGCTACTCTTTATTGCGAATGGGTTGACCTCGCGACTAAGTGATCACACTAGTCAAAGGGGCTTTTGTACTGCCAAAACTTTATCTTTTATTATGATGTAATGTAGACCCTTGTGAGGCCAAATTTCTCAAAACAATATGTACTAACAAATTATCAATGAATGTGGAATGTATTCTACTTCCTTAGATGCTGACACAAACCAAACACATGACTCTGCTCGGGTCAACACTATTTAATTCATAAGTTTAATTGCATAAACTTTTCGATGAATTACCTTCTAAATTAGTAAACTCGGATAAAATACAATTGAGATGAAACAAGTAACGCTCGACTCGTTATCACCATTGAAGTCTTACCGAAAAGTCTTTTCTTTTTATTTTTTTTATGTCAGAACCATGCCGCCAAGGAAAAGACCAAGACCTTCCGGAAACTCAGCACCACCCCCTCCGCCACCACCTCCGGAGTTTGATCCTATGATGTTTCAGGCTGCAGTAACAGCAGCCGTGGCGGCAGCAATGTTGCAAATGGGTACAAATGGTTCCGGCGGTTCCGGATCCGGGAATACTAACTCGAATCAGGGGGACAGCACAGGGCGTACTAAGGAGTGTTCTTACAAAGACTTCACAAATGGCAAACCCGATCCTTTCGACGGAAGCGGGGGCGTCATAGCGCTGATGCAATGGTTCGAAAGGACCAAAGCAGTCTTCGAAATCTGTGCTTGTCCCGAAGCGAGCAAATTCAAGTATGTGGCATTCACTTTCACAATAAAAGCTCTTACTTGGTGGAATGGCCGAGTTAAGTCACTTACTCCTGCAGTGGCTAACTCCATAGGCTGGGAAAACTTAAAAGCGTTGATGTTAAAGGAGTATTGCCGGATGGGAGAAATACAAAAACTCGAAGAGGAACTCTGGAATCTCAAGATGTCGGGGACGGATCTCGAAGCTTATACCGCCCGATTCAATGACCTAGCACTCCTCTGTCCTGCAATGGTCACTCCGGAGGAGAAAAAGGTAGAACGATACCTTTGGGGCCTATCATCCCAGATTCATGATAGTGTTTTGGCCTCGAAACCTACCACCTTTGAAAGTGCCAAGGAATTGGCACAACAACTTATCGATCATAGGGCCAGCCGTGGCATCATGGTCACCACCACCGACCAAACAAAAGGAGGGAACAACAAGAGGAAGTTCAGGAACAGTAAAAAGAAACAACCGGCGCAGGACCCCACAAAGAAGCAACAGACTGTTGATGTCCGTGCAGCCACTACTGCTACCTCTCCAGCGCCACCAAAGCAATACGCAAGAACTCTTCCCAAGTGCAACAAGTGCAACTTCCACCATAACGGTGCTTGTCAGGAAATGCACTGCAGTAATTGCAACTGGAAGGGGCACATTGCTCGATTTTGTAAAGTGCCAGGCCAATCCGCCCCTCAAGTCGCCCCAGCCGCCAACACCGGAGCAAGTCAAACCTGTTACGGATGTGGAGAGGCAGGGCACTTCAAAAGAAACTGCCCAAAAGCACGAAACACCAATTCTGGAGGTGTAGGGAGAGTCCTGACGATGGGACACGGAGAAGCAGTCAAGGACCCCTCGGTGGTTACCGGTACGTTCCTCCTCAATAGTTCTTATGCATGCGTACTTTTCGATAGTGGGGCAGAAAGAAGTTTTGTAAGCCACCAATTCAAACATTTACTTAGGCAAAATTCCCAGTCATTAAAAGATTCATACGTCGTAGAAATGGCAAACGGAAAGGTTGAGCTCGCTAACGATATTTACATAGGGTGTACCCTCACTCTAGACAACCACTTGTTCAAAATCGATCTAATGCCAGTCACAATAAAAAGTTTCGACGTCATCATTGGTATGGATTGGTTGGGTCCTAATCGTGCCGACATTTTATGTTACGAAAGGGTCGTCCGCCTCAATCAGCCGAATGGCAACACCCTCACCGTTTATGGCAACAAACCTAGTGCGAACCTACAAATCATCTCTTGTGTCAAAGCCCGAAAGTATCTCCGAAAGGAATACCACGTCTTCTTAGCTCACGTCGTAGATAAGAATCAAGGGGTAAAGGACATCAAAGACATTCCGGAAGTGTGCAACTTCCCCGACGTATTTCCAGAAGATCTGCCAGGTGTACCGCTCACACGACAAGTCGAATTCCGAATCGACTTGGTTCCCGGTGCTACCCCTATAGCCAAAGCACCATATCGCCTCGCACCGGCAGAAATGCAAGAGCTGTCTAGTCAATTGAGCGAGCTATTAAACTAGGGATTCATCAGACCGAGCTTTTCACCCTGGGGAGCACCAGTTCTATTTGTGAAAAAGAAGGACGGATCCTTTCGTATGTGCATCGATTATAGGGAGTTAAACAAACTTACCATCAAAAGCTGATATCCCCTACCCCGAATCGATGACCTTTTTGACCAACTTCAGGGAGCGAGCTACTTTTCAAAAATCAACTTGAGGTCGGGTTACCATCAATTGCGAGTTCAAGAAGAAGATATCCCCAAGACGGCATTTAGAACTCGCTATGGACACTAGGAATTCGTTGTGATGCCATTCGGGTTAACAAATGCGCCTGCAGTGTTCATGGATCTGATGAACCGAGTGTGTCAACCCTTCTTGGATAAATTTTTCAACGTATTCATCGATGATATCTTGGTTTATTCAAGAAACGAAGAAGAACACAGGCGACACCTGAGACTAATATTGGAGACGCTAAGATCCGAGAAGCTTTACGCCAAGTTTTCAAAGTGTGAATTTTGGCTCCGTGAAGTGGGATTCCTTGGCCACGTGGTAAGCAAGAAAGGAATACATGTGGATCCCTCAAAGATCAAGGCAATTGAAAATTGGGCAGCACCCACAACGCCAACGGAAATCCGACAATTTTTGGGACTCGTGGGCTACTACCGAAGATTTATACAGAACTTCTCCAAGATTGCTAAGCCCCTCACCACCCTGACTCAGAAAGGCGTGATGTTCAAATGGGAAGATAAACAAGAAGCCGCCTTCCAGACATTAAAGCAAGCTCTATGCAGTGCGCCAATCTTGTCTCTTCCGGAAGGAACTGATGACTTCGTGGTATATTGCGATGCTTCAAATCAAGGCCTCGGATGCGTGCTCATGCAGAGAGGGAAAGTCATCGCCTACGCGTCAAGGCAACTTAAAACACACGAAGTTAATTACACTACCCATGACCTTGAACTGGGGGCGGTAGTGTTCGCCTTAAAGATCTGGAGGCACTACCTCTACGGCACAAAATGCACCATCTTCATCGATCACAAAAGTCTTCAGCATATCCTCAATCAAAAAGAGCTCAACATGCGGCAACGGAGATGGGTTGAACTGCTAAACGACTATGAGTGCGAAATTCGCTACCACCCGGGCAAGGCCAATGTAGTGGCTGATGCCCTAAGCAGGAAGGAATACTCGGGCCACCGAGTAAGATCCTTAACCATGACCATCCATTCCCACCTGACCACGCAAATCAGGGAAACCCAACTAGAAGCCTTGAAACCAGAGAATGTGGCAGGTGAGGCATTAAGGGGAATGGATAAGAACTTAGAAGTCAAGGATGGCGGAACTCGTTCTCTCAGTAACCGAATCTGGACACCGAAGTTCGATGGGATCCGAGACGTGGTCATGAATGAAGCACACATGACTCGATACTCCATCCATCCAGGGTCAGACAAGATGTATCTAGACCTCAAAAGGTTATACTGGTGGCCGAATATGAAAGCCGAGATTGCTACTTATGTGGGCAAGTGTCTGACTTGCGCCAAGGTCAAGGTGGAATACCAGAAACCCTCAGGACTACTACAACAGCCTGATATACTAGAATGGAAGTGGGAACGGATAACCATGGACTTCATAACCAAGCTGCCTAAGACTTCAGGCGGGTTTGACACTATATGGGTAATCGTAGACAGATTGACCAAGTCTGTGCAATTCCTGCCAATAAAGGAAACCGACAAGATGGAGAAGTTAACCAGGATATACATCAAGGAGATTGTGCGACTGCATGGTGTACCAATATCTATTATCTCCGACCGAGATAGTAGATTCACTTCGCGATTTTGGCAGTCCCTGCAGAAATCCTTGGGAACTAGGCTAGACATGAGTACAACCTACCATCCACAAACCGACGGGCAAAGCGAGCGCACTATACAAACATTAGAAGACATGTTGAGAGCCTGTGTGATAGACTTTGGTAAAGCATGGGATACCCATTTGCCGCTGATTGAATTCTCCTACAATAACAGCTATCACACTAGCATTAAGGTTGCTCCATTCGAAGCTCTTAACGGTCGCAAGTGCAGATCTCCCCTATGTTGGGCTGAAGTGGGGGATACTCAGATAGCTAGGGGGCAAGTCCCTAATAGCACCCTCACTGGTCTTGAAATGATAAGGGAGACCACAGAAAAGATTGTTCAAATCCGAGAAAGGCTGAAGGCCTCCCGAGATCGGCAAAAGAGTTACGCGGATAAGCGACGCAAACCTTTGGAATTCCAGGTTGGTGATCGAGTGCTACTAAAAGTTTCCCCTTGGAAAGGAATGGTACGTTTTGGCAAGCGTGGGAAACTGAATCCAAGGTATATTGGTCCATTTGAAATCCTTGCCAGGATGGGACCAGTGGCATACAAACTTCGATTACTTCAAGAACTCGATAAGGTACATCCCACCTTTCACGTATCGAACCTGAAGAAGTGTCTGTCTGACGAGACACTTGTAATACCTCTCAACGAGATCGAAGTTAACGAAAATCTCCACTTCATAGAGGAGCCAGTTGAGATTATAGATCGGGAGGTCAAAAGAATGAAACAAAGTCGTATTCCCATCGTGAAGGTTCGATGGAACACTAAACAAGGACTTGAGTTCACCTGGGAGCGCGAAGACCAAATGAAACAAAAGTACCCGCATCTTTTCCTAAACTCTTGAAGTCCCGGCCAAAGCCTAAATTTCGGGACGAAATTCCCTCTAACGGGGGGATGATGTGACAATAGTCAAATTCGGGTCAAGTCTAAGCCGGACAAAGTCAACGAGTCAAACCGGTCAACTCAATTAAACCTTGTATAATAGGGTTTGTATTATGTAAATTTCTATATGACTCACTATCTTAATGAGAAAACATCACTTGGAAAGTTCGTGTGCTTAAATTTCTTTAACCTTAGTGCTAAACAATGAACAAGAACAATAAAACAATGTTGCATACTCATAGGGAGTGTGTAAGATCCTAAAACATGGCATAACGGGGTTTACGGACCTTGCATTGCGAAGCCGGACACTCACATTCGTCACATATGAAACCGCTCTCAATCGTTTTCACTCTATCTCTTCTTATCGAGAATCTCTCCCAAATCTCTCTAAGTATGTGAAATCTCTCCCAAATATCTCTTTGTATGAGAAATCTCTCCAAGAATGTCGAATCTCTCCCAAATCTCTCTAAGTATGTGAAATCCCTCCCAAATATCTCTTTGTATGAGAAATCTCTCCAAGAATGTCAAATCTCTCCCAAATCTCTCTAAGTACGTGAAATCTCTCCTAAATATCTCTTTGTATGAGAAATCTCTCCAAGAATGTCAAATCTCTCCCAAATCTCTCTAAGTATGTGAAATCTCTCCCAAATATTTCTTTGTATGAGAAATCTCTCCAAGAATGTCAAATCTCTCCCAAATCTCTCTAAGTATGTGAAATCTCTCCCAAATATCTCTTTGTATGAGAAATCTCTCCAAGAATGTCAAATCTCTCCCAAATCTCTCTAAGTATGTGGAATCTCTCTCAAATCTCTCGCAAAATCTCTCTCAACTTTCTATAGTCACTCGGGGCATCCCGACCCTCGAATTTGGCGAAAACAGCCCAAAAACGGAAGTCTAAGCAAAAAACGGACTTAAGGAGCCGAAACCCCTCTTAGGAACCGAAAGTCCTCTTAGGAACCGAAAGTCCCCTTAGGACCCGAACCCTTCTGAGTCGAAGGCTGCTGAACCGAACCTCACTCAAAGAACCGAACCCGAAGGCTCCTAGAACCGAACCTCGCATGCCTCACCCGAACCCGAACGTTCGGTCCATTTCGGGTCAAGGTTCCCTCGGTCTAGTTCGTTTCTGTCTTGCTTCGGACCGAACCTTTGGACTGACCCCTCGCCCTTCGCTTCTCGCATCTGGTTCGCACCTTTCGCTTCCGACTCAGCACCAGCAAGGACCGAACCTCGGCCTAGGACCGAGAGGTCTCGCTGGGAATGCTTTTCTTCCCGGTTTTCGACTAAATTTGCGTTTTAGGCCCGTTTTTAATTGTTTTAACACGGGATTTTCACCCAAAACTTTATTTTAACATATAAGGACCCATAATTATTAAATTATCACATTTTTTTTAAAGATAAAACCTTATCCAAAAGAGTGGGTGAAGTACAAAGGTGGAGTGTTGACTTTCCTTTAAGTTATGACACAAGCAACCACTCCCATACCCACTCCATGTCACTATTCACCACCAACCCATACCTTGTCACGTCCTTGTACTTTTTACCTATTTAACAAGTTATTCCCACGTTTTTGAGAGCTAGATATTTATCCTCTCTCCTCATTTTTCTTCCAATTACTCTCATTTCACCAAAGATCCAACTCCAACTTTTCCCTCAAACTTTTCTCTCCAATTCGAGATCCCAAGGCTGATCATCAAGTGTTCTTCCACTCTTGGTAAGTATAATTCATCCTCCTTGTTATTATTGCACTTCATTCTACTGAAATCATTGATTGCTTACACAAACTCCATAACTATGATGCTAGATTCTCGAAAATCTTCAAGGCATCTCCAAGTGTTCTCGAGTTAAACACTTCCATTGTTCAACAATCATCCACTGAAATCACTTAAGGTGAGTTCATACCCCTACATTTTTATGTTTTCTTAAGTTTTTAGGGGGGGGGGGGGGGGGGATACAAGTTAAAACACCAAGAACATAACTAAATTTTTCTGACAGCTTTCATCAGAAAAGTTGGACTCCATTCATGGACTGTTTTGGACAACTTAAGCATCTTTGTTTGAAAAACTGTTTTAGGTGTAAGTAGTTCCAGTTCTTAGCTTTAAAATAACTACTTGCAAATCTCCATACGATTTTTCTATAATTTATGGTGATTTTTACAAAACTGCCTATCATTTCAAACACCAATCCGGACCAGTCTGTGATTATGGACTTTTTCACCCAAGTTGGAGGTCATTAAAAATCATGATAAAAATTATGAGTAAACTAGTCACATTTTGGGAACTCTCAGAATTTACGGAATTAGTTTTCAACTTCGTATGATTTTTCTATGACTTTTCTAAAACAGTGCAGAAAGGTTTAATTTTGTTAACAGCTTATAACTTTCATAACACTTTGTATTATGTTGAGCAAAGTGTATAACGATAAGTTCTAAATATTGAATGTGTTTCCTTGTTAGTTTATCATCATAAAATGAAACATAGTCATTCATGATAAGATTATTCATTTATTTAGAACACGTATATTAAGCTATAATGAGCATAGTTTATGGATTCATAGCATTAAGGCATTTTCATAAAAGAATTCTTATACATTACAAACGTTTTGGATAAACTATAATAGGTATAGTTTATGTATCATTTACTTCTCAAACTTATTTACCAAAGGTTTTCAGTTTAGTTCACGTAAATCTGTTAATGAATAAATTTGTGAGTCATTCCCTTCGGGTTACTTCCAAAGTAACAAAGTCAAAAAGTCCTGTAAATTGTAACCAGAGTCTCTTGTAGGGAGAACGTGATAGTTGTGTATAGATCTATATTGGGTTTGACAAACCCACACCAGAGCTGCTTGCAACAGCTAGACCGGCAGGTCTGTGGTGACAAGTGTCATTTAACGGCGACGCCTGAAGAACGTCGTATTACGAGGCCGTCTATGTCAAGTATGGTTATGATAGCTCACATGTGGTATTAACAATCATAAGATTTACGGGTTCTAACTTTAAATTAGTGAGTTATGTGGATTTAGCTCTCAGAAATTACTTTAAGTATGGAATAATAATTGTGCGCTTTCATGTCAAAAAGGGGTTTTATGCTGACTTAAAACCACGTTCATATCATTAACTCTGGAAATCACTTGTTCATTCTCGGTCCTGGTATTTAGGATCACATAACTTTTATAAGGAAAATATTGGATTTTCTTGGTAGCATACAACTCATTATAAGGATCGATTTTCCAACTCTTACTGTTAAAAGCTTATGAACTCACCAACCATTGTGTTGACACTTTTTCAAACTACTTGTATTCTTAGGAAATCGCTAAACAGGTAACAAAGTACTTTTGAGGATGGGACGTTGAGGCGTCAAACTTATCATATTTTGTCAACATATTGTAATTGATTTTGAAACATGTAGTTCATACAATGATGTAACTCTTTCAATTATATATATGTTGGTTGTGTTTACTTTCATCACTATTGCCATTGTTGTTATGATACTACACATGAAGTCCTCCACCCCCGGACATTTCTGCGGAGAAGTTGGCGGAATTATACGTGAGGGAGGTGGTATCGCGGCATGGGGTTCCGATGTCGATTGTTTCAGATCGTGATGTGTGTTTTAGTTCCAGATTTTGGAAGAAGTTTCATGAGGAGTTTGGTACGAGACTGCATTTCAGTACCGCATACCACCCGCAGACGGACGGACAGAGCGAGCGAACGATTTAGACGCTTGAGGATATGCTCCGAGCATGTGTTTTGGATTTCAGAAGGAGCTGGGAAACCTATCTACCTTTAGCAGACTTTTCGTATAACAATAGCCATCATTCGAGCATTGGTATGCCACCCTTTGAGTTGTTGTATGGGTGGAGATGTCGCACCCCCATTTGCTGGGGAAAGGTGGGGCAACGGGTGATGGGTAGCACGGAGATGGTACTCCAGACGACCGAGCAGATTCAGCAGGTCAGGCAGAGGTTGTTGACCGCGCATAGTCGCCAGAAGAGTTATGCGGACAGGCGGCGGTCCGAGCTCGAGTTTCCGGTTGGTGACCTTGTGCTCCTCAAGGTCTCTCCTTGGAAAGGAGTGATACGATTCAGGAAGAGGGGCAAGTTGGGACCCCGGTACATTGGACCCTTCAAGGTAATTGCTAGGGTAGGCCGGGTAGCCTACCGGTTGGATCTACCTGCTGAGTTGGGGCAGATCCATGATACCTTTCATGTCTCGCAGTTGAGGAAATGTATTGCCGACGAGTCGGCAGTGGTGCCATTGGATGATATTCAGGTGGATGCAGGCCTGAACTATGTGGAGAGACCGGTAGCGATCAGGGATCGAAAAGTTAAGGTTCTGAGGAACAAGGAAGTACCCCGGTACAAGTGCAGTGGCAACATCGGAAGGGGTCCGAGCTGACATGGGAGTCCGAGTCTGAGATGTGGGATCAGTATCCGGAGTTGTTTACAGTATGAGACTTCGGGGGCGAAGTCTGATTCTAGTGGCAGGAATTGTAATAGCCCGAAATCCAGGTATTCTTCTTTTGGCCTTGCATCTTGGTTAAGTTGATAATTTAGGGTTTTCATGGTAGGCGAGTACGCTGGGCGTACAAGGTGTACGCTGCATGTACTCGTGCGCCTCATTTGGACGCGTTCCCCCTCAGGTACGCGGGGCGTACCCAAGGTTACGCTCGGCGTAACTCATTCAGATCCAAACCCTAATTTCCTTTGGAGGGGCTATAAAAGAAATGTGTGGCTGGACTTCTCAGCCACCATCCCTCAGAGTGAAACCCTAAAAAGAGTGTACCTTCGTTCTTTGGCCATTGTGTGTGTATTCTAAGCTTAGTGGTGCCATTCCAAGGTTACAAAGGAGAAGAAGAGCTTGTTGGAGAGGCTAGAAGTGGTGCTCAAGTGTAGATCTGAGCTTTGCAAGGGTTAAAGCTTCATTTTTAGGTAAAAAGTTCGGATCTTGTCACTTGGTTCATGTTATATGCTTAAGATGTCATTTTCTAGAGTTTAAGCCCCAAAGGTGGAGACTTTTTGTGCAAATGGCCTCCATAAGCTTAGATACTTCATATTTCTGATCTATTGGAGTTGTAGACTCATAAAAATGGCATCTTGGACATGGGTATTGCACCATGCATGAGATCTAGGTCCTTGAGTTTGAATAAAAGGTTGTTATGTGATGTTGGAGCCTTTACAGCCATGCCAAGGCTTAAAGGTCTCGACTTTATGGGTTTAGACACACTAAAAGAGTCGGATCTAGAAGTTGTAGTAATGGATTAACCGATTAAGACCAGAAATGGAGGGTGGCTGATTCTGCTGGTTACGTTGGGCGTAACTTCCAGTACGCGCAGCGTACTAGGTGGAGACCCCGATCCAAGGGGGGTTGGTGATGTACGCCCCACGTACATCTAGCAGTACGCCCAGCGTACTCTCAGGGTTGACTTTTGTTGACTTTTAGGGTTTTGGTCAACATAAGGACTTTAGGTCAAGGAAGGGTAAAATGGTCTTTTACCCCCTGAGGAATTATGATAAGGGCAAAGTTTTAGTGGTGGAAGTATTTGTGTAATAAATGATATTTTTATGTTTAGGCGAGGCTGAGCCGTTGTTTGGATTCAGTGATAGCGAGGACACGAGATCTTAGACTTTCCACAAGGTGAGTCTTCTCACTATACTGTACCCGGAAAGGTTTGTCTGTGTGACCAGAAGGTCAGATATACTATGAGATATATGTGTTATGTGTGATAAGTTATTCGTTATATGTGCCATGTATGATATGCTTGATATGAGCCGGTAGGCATTATATTATGGGCCGGAAGGCGAATATGTTACGGGTCGGAAGGCGTTGCGATGTGGACTGTAAGGTTGACGTAGGTAGGACCAGAAGGTTTACCTAGTCGGGATGGAAGTCCCCTGAGACACATGGACCGGAAGGTCAGGGCCTGGAAAGGCGTATGTGCGTAGGTTATATTTTGGGGAACTCACTAAGCAATTATGCTTACAGTTGTTGTGTTATGTGTTTCAGGTACTAGCGAGGACCGTGGGAAGGCGGCGGCGTGATTGTACACACTCACGGAGAAACTGTTTTTATGATCATGGGATGTATTTCATTATGATAATATTGTTCACGTTTGAATTTGGAATATTAAACGATGGGTTTTGATGTTTACAAAAATGAAAAAATTGGTTTAAAAATTTACGTTGTTACACTGCCCGCATCTGTACAACTCCGGTCGACTTCATCACTCCAACTACCAATGTTGGAACCATTCCCATATGTCACCTTTGTGGTGAAACAGGACATTACAAGAGGGACTGTCCAACAGAGAAGAACGACGGGGGAGCGGGAGGATTTTGATCCCAATACATGGGAAAACATCAAAGAACCCTGCTATATTTTGGTACGCTTCAAAACCCCGATAACTATTTATAATTATGATTACTCTTCCGTTCAAACTAAATCATAACACTTATATAAAAATTTGAAACCCTAACAGGTAAGCTATGATGATTTGTGTATACATAAGGGTCATTATAATTAAGATTTGTAGAGTTAGAGTGAGTAATCCCGCCTCATTTCCTGTTCTTTGTTTGGCTGTGGATTTAGGGTAGGGTTGCTCAGTCTAAGGTCTTACCAATCTTAATTATACATGACTTGTATGCACCAAGAAATTATAGAGAGACCTAGTAAGGATCATTTTATGAAAGTTCATAATTTCAAATTATCAGAACCCTCGTATTGGTAGTACCTGCCAACTTCAAATTAGAAAAGGGTTCGTAGTGATAATAACAGAATAAAACCAGAAGCGCAGAAAACTTAGGTACTTAGGATATCATTCTAGTAATCATTCGTCCCATAACGACTTAATATCTATTTCATCGAGAAAATTCTGACATGCTCATTTGACATGGTTTGGCCTGGCCCTTACCATGTGAAAGTTCTTATGCTGTATAAGAGAACTTTTCCTTAATCAGCCGTAAGATGAAATTCTTTCAATCCATAACACAAAATCCTTAGGTTTCAACTCGTTTCAAAACTTCAGAAGTACCCATGAGAAGAGTACCACGCCATTCTAGCCTACTTAGTAGACAGGAAACTTCAAACGAAAAGCATAGAAGTAGTCTTAGAAGTCAGTAACTACCGAAATACCTCAATAGATCTCCTAGGAAAATCATTGTACCGCAGGTCAATTTCAAGAATAGAGATTAAGAACTCATTAACTTAATCTATTGTTGCTAATTGTATACACGAGGGTGGTATATAAGTTAGACTTAACAAGATTAAGGATGTGTGCTTCCGCCCTATCTCTTGTTCCTTGTTTGGTTGTGGACCTGGGGTAGAGTCACCCATATGAACGTTTTGTGAAATCTAAATTATATACGACTTGTATACACGAGGTGATGATGGATGAGCAAAGTATGATTCTGATCATGAACTTCGGAGCAAAAGCCAACATCATGTATTCTACCAGGTAGAATTCAACATGAGACCACGACAGTGGGTCGAGCTACTAAATGACTATGAATTTTAAATTCATTATCATCTCGACAAAGCCAATATAGTAACTAACACCCTAAGTTGAAAAGAGTACTCATATCATAGTTCCAATCATTGACTATGATAACCCATTCAAATCTCTCCACACAAAGTAAGCAGGCTCAACAGGAAGCCGTGAGACCTAAAAATGTGGCTAGTAGAGAAGATAACTAGAATATGTGAGTGCATGGTATGCCAATATCTTTTATATCCACTGAGTGTGACATCCCAATAAATCACGGCCAGAAAAGACCGGTTTTGTTTATACTTTATTTCAAAATCAGAGTAATCTTTTAATAAAAGAATTGTGGAATTTGTCCCAAAACAATATTATGATAAAGATTTATCAAAAGCATTTCCTTATAAATGTATTTCATTAAAAGACTCGGGATGTCATGTTCGATACAGTACATAAGTATAAACAATACAGTATAAGCCTTACTACATTATTTCATATCTACAGGCCTATATCTGTAATCCCTCGTCCAAAACATCACATCTATGCTCATGCGCCACTACCTGTAATACAAGAAACTGAGTGGGTCAGGCTTGGGAGCCTGGTGAGCACATAGGGTTTTCAACCCACAATAAATAAGTTTATTAATTTCATCGATCAACAATAACCTGATTACTTGTTCCCGTTATCCTCACTTTACGTCCCTAAACACCTATCATAAATGACCTAGCCTAAGGATCATCATTGGGATGGACACCGCTGCTAAGGGGATTCCTTAACAATAAATTTCCTATAGGCAACCATGTGGGGGATGGAGTACACCGGTGAACACATCGTTCACAAACACCTATAGGTTGCGAGCCTGCTAGTGTTCCACTAGACTGTTTAGAAGAGTCCGTGGTCATCATCCATACTCCGCTAGATGACAGAATCAACAACATCAGCATCGAGGCCTCTCATCATTTTATCACACATCACCTATTACATCTACCCATGTTTTACCCCAACATTTTCGTAGATATAAAATACATATATATTTTAAATCATTGAAAACATGTATAAAAACGTTCATCCAGCATAGATAGCAACTATTCAAATAATATGCACACATAGCATGTAATTTATATAAAATACTTCATATCTATGTGTAAGTTGAAAGTAAGTATGCACTCACCGGAGTAGGTGGTGACTCGGCGCTTGGACAACACTTCGTTACTCTTAACACACTTTTCCTTCGGCAAAACCTAGTATCATTGCCACTAGGGTTTAGTCTAATATTCATCGTGACTAATTAGTAGTCTAGCTATTATTACTATTATATAAGCGTTAAACGATACTTATATAACCCATAATAATAGCCCAAGTACTTATTATAAGGTCCTAATTACGTTACTATATTAAAACATAAGCTAAACTAAATGTAGGTTAGGCGTAGCTCACTTACAGCGGGTTTTCTCGAAAACCGGGCTTCGCTGGAGCAGCGTTCCCGAACCGAAAGGCTCTTTTCTCGGGACTCCGGGAGCTTCGGGGCTTCCTTCGGGTGCTAGGGGGTTTACCTATGCTTTTAGGGGCTTAAGGAGGCTTAGAGAGAGAGTGTAGAGAGAGAAACAAAAGGGTTGAGGTGTGAAGAGAAGTGAATGCCCGGCACATCTATTTATAGGGGTGCTGACTGACCTACTCGCCGAGTAGGAGGACCTACTCGCCGAGTTGGTGCATGTGGCAACCTTCTTGTGGTGCCACATGTCCAATTCTCGTGGTGCCACATCACCCCCTATCGCGTATCAACCTTCAAACTTAGAAAAATCATAACTCTCGCATACGAGCTCCATTTTCGATGTTCTTTATATCCACACGTAGGTAAAATCTAGATCTACAACTTTCGTTTAGACTCCGTCGGCTAATTCTCGACCGATCTCAAATTTAACAGTAGGAGGCGTTTAGACTGTTAAATGACCGCGAAGAATTCGTAACTCCTTCATATGAACTCCGTTTTCGTCCATCTTTTTACCGTTGAGTTCCTATTAATGAGATCTTCAGCTCTCATTTAGGTCGCGTAAGCCAAAAACTGCTCGAACTAAAATTCGAGTTTCGGGTCGTGCACTGCTAAGCCGAATCTTAGAAAAATCATAAGTTCCTCATTTGAAGTCAGATTTGGGCGTTCTTTTTATCGACGCTCTTAGTTTAACATATTCTACAACTTTTTTTTAGATTGCTAAGTCTAAATCTCGCTTTATCATAAATTCACTATTTACGCTTCCCGGTGTTGTGCCGGTTTTGCCGTAAAACTTCGACAGGCCATAACTTATTCGTTATAACACGGATTTCGGCGTTCTTTATATGTACGGAAACCTTGAGACATATTCTACAACTTTATGTAGAGATATCAGGCTTATCTCACACTTTAATTTTGACGCTTATTTTTATTCTTTATTAATTATACATTTATAATTAAATTATAAGCACATAAATACACATAATTCACATAATACTCAAATATTTCATCTTTATTACTTCAAAAAGAGTTACAATAGTTGACCTAGACTATTACATTGGCAAATATGCTTAGTCCCGAAACCCGGGCGTAACAATTCTCTCCCCCTAAGGATGATTCCGTCCCGGAATCATGCATCAGCAAACAGATGTAGATAGCAACTCATCATGTCATCCTCTGTTTCCCAAGTGAGATTCGGCCCATTCGAATGTTTCCATCGGACTAGCACTAGGTCGACCATCTTTCTTCGTAACTTCTTAGTCTTACGGTCAACAATTGCCTCGGGCTCTTCGATTAGCCTTTTGTTCTCATCCATCCTTAACTCTGATATTGGAATTATGTCGGGAATATCTCCCGTGAATTTCCTCAAATAACACACATGGAAGGTGTTATGAATACCATTGAGTTCTTCAGGCAATTCTAGCTTGTAAGCTTGGTTCCCAATCCTCTGAAGAACTTTGAACGGTCCAATGAACCTTGGACTCAACTTTCCTCATTTCCCGAATCGTATAAGTCCCTTCCACAGTGAGACTTTTAGCAAAACCGAATCCCCAACTTCGAAGGTTATCGGTCGTCTTTTCTTGTCAGCATAGCTCTTCTGACGATCCTGGGCCGCTAACATTCTTTCCCTAATCACCTTCAACTTCTCATCAGTCTCATGGACTATCTCGGGGCCTATAAACTGCTTCTATCCGGCTTCAAGCCAACAAGACGGCGTACGACACTTCTGTCCATAAAAGGCTTGGTAAGGTGTCATCTTGATACTTGAGTGGAAACTACTGTTTTAGGAAAATTCTACCAGAGGTAAGTGGTCGTCCCAATTCCCTTGGAATTCGAGGGTACATGCTCTCAGCATATCTTCCAACGTCTGAATCGTTCTTTCGCTCTGACCATCAGTTTGTGGATGGTAAGCAGTACTCAAACACAACTTTGTACCCAACTCCTCTTGTAGACTCCTCCAAAACCTCGACGTGAAACGACTATCACGATCTGATACAATCGTAAGAGGAACACCGTGAAGTCTTACAATTTCCTTCACGTAAGCATTTGCGAGCTTATTCATAGACCACTTCTTGTTGGCTGCTATGAAGTGTGCACTCTTGGTGAAACGATCCACGACTACCCAAATCATGTCGTGACCGTTCTTCGTCCTGGGCAGTTTAGTCACAAAATCCATGGTGATGTCTTCCCATTTACCCATGGGTATAGGTAAAGGTTCTAAACTCCCATACGGTTTCTGATGTTGTGCCTTAACCCTCGCACATGTTACGCACTCGGCCACATATTTCGCAACATCGAGCTTCATCGTCGGCCACCAGTAGTAGGGTTTTAGGTCCCCATACATTTTAGTGCTACCGGGATGAATTCAGTACATGGTCTTATGTGCTTCTTCCATCAGAAGGTCTCTTATTCCTCCCGTCTTAGGTACCCAAATTCGATCTTGGAATACCTTCAGTCCTCGACTGTTTGTACCGAACACTAACGTTCTTCTCAAACGTTCTTCCTTTCGGTCATTCTTCTCTAAAGCTTCTTCTTGAGCTTTCCTGATACTTTCCACAATCGTCGAGACGACTTCAATTCTTAACACTCTTGGCCTTTTCCTTTCAAGATTGACTTTCCGACTGAGAGCATCAGCAACAATATTTTCTTTACCTGGGTGGTAAAGTATCTCACAGTCGTAGTCCTTGAGTAGTTCTAGCCAGAGTCATTGCCTCATGTTCAACTCCTTCTGATTAAAGAGATATTGGAGACTCTTATGATCAGTGAAGAGTTTGCACTTCGTGCCGTAGAGGTAATGCCTCCATATCTTCAAGGCAAATACTACCGCTGCCAACTCCAGATCATGAGTGGGGTAGTTCTTTTCATGCTCTTTCAATTGTCGAGATGCGTATGCTATCACCTTTTCTCTTTGGGTCAGAACACAACCCAACCCGACTCCAGAAGCGTCACTATAAACCGCGAAGTCTTCAACTCCATCGGGTAGAGAAAGTATCGCTGCTTCACATAATTTCTTCTTTAGCTTCTCGAATGCCTCATCGTGCTTCTCACTCCATGTATACGTAGCTCCTTTATGAGTCAAAGCTGTTAATGGAGTAGCTATCGAAGAAAAGCCTTGGATAAATCGTCGATAATATCCGGCTAATTCTAGAAAGCTTCGAATCTCCGTGGGACTCTTCGGACGTTCCCACTTCATTACAGACTCGATCTTTGCGGGGTCAACCATTATTCCTTCCTGGTTAACAACATGACCCAAGAATTGGACTTCCCGTATCCAAAAGTCGCATTTGGAGAACTTTGCAAAAAGCTTATCCTTCTTCAACACTTCTAATACTTCTCGTAGATGCTTGCCATGCTCCTCTTGGCTTTTCGTGTACATGAGAATGTCGCCGATGAATACTATCACGGATTTGTCGAGGAATGGTTTACAAACCCTGTTTATCAAATCCATGAATGCTGCAGGAGCATTGGTTAGCCCAAATGACATAACCAAGAACTCATAATGTACATATCTTGTTCTGAATGCGGCCTTCTCAATATGCTGCTCTCTCACCTTCAGCTGATGATATCCTGACCTAAGATCTATCTTTGAGAAGTAGCTCGAACCTTGTAGCTGATCGAATAGGTCATCAATCCTCGGAAATGGATACTTGTTCTTCACCGTTGCCTTATTCAGCTCTCGGTAGTCTATACACATTCTCATACTTCCGTCCTTCTTCTTCACGAATAACACCCTGAGCTCCCCAGGGTGATGAACTAGGTCGAATGAAACCGTTGTCCAACAGCTCCTGAAGTTGCGTCATGAGCTCCTTCATCTCCGTCGGTGCTAATCGGTATGGTGCATTTGCTATCGGTGTTGTTCCTGGTAACAAGTCTATACGAAACTCCACTTGTCTATCAGGTGGTAATCCGGGAAGATCTTCGGGAAAGACTTCCGGATAATCACACACAACCGGTATATTCTGCACCTCTTTCTTCTCCTTCTTAGCATCGATTACGAATGCCAAGTACGATGCACATCCTTTGGACAAACATTTCCTGGCTTTCATCAGGGAGATGATTCCTGAATTCACTCTGCGTTTCTCCCCGTACACCATAAATGATTCCTTTCCGGGTGGGTTCACCCTTACTATCTTATTTCGGCATTGAATCTCAGCATCGTTGGCGCTAAGCCAATCCATACCCAAAACGATGTCGAAACCGTTTGACTCTATGGGTAATAGCTCTTCGTGGAATTCGTTTCCGTTTAGGTCGATGACGATGTTCCTAATACGATTACAAACAGGTACGAATTTGCCACTGACAACTTCTACAATCAGGGCATTATCTAGTTTTTCTACAGGCAATGCTAATTTCCCACCAAATTTATGTGACACAAAGGAGTAGTTGGCTCCGGAGTCAAATAGTATATTTGCAGGCAAACCATTTACAGGAAAGGTACCTGAAGCGACGTCTACTGCTTCCTTCGCAACCTCAAACGTCATCTGGAAGGCTCTCGCCTTCGGCTTTGGTGGTATGTTGGGTCTTCCTGCCTCCTTCTTCTTCGGGCAATCCTTCAAAATGTGCCCTTCTTCATTACACCCATAACATGCTTTCTGGTTGAGGGTGCATTCATTGGCATAGTGCCCAGGCTTCCCGCATTTGAAACAAGTGAACCCTCTATCACACTTGCTATAGTGCTTCTTCTTGCACTTATCACACCACTTCGCTTCTGATCCTCCTCCTCTCGAACCAGACTTCGAGAATCTACTCTTCTTGTTGGACTTCGAGGATCCATCGAACTTCCGTTTCTCACCAACATCAGCCCTTTCCAGACATCTTTCCTTTTGTTGGGTCTCCACATTCTTAGCTACTCGAATAGCTGATTTTAGAGTGGTTGCCATCTCGACTGTTGGGCCAAAGTCAACCGGTAGTCCGTTTGTGAATTTCTCAATTTTGAAAAGTTCGGTTGGCACTAGGTATGGAAACAACTTCATCTTTTCCGTAAATACAGCAACATAGTCATCGATGCTCATTCTCCCCTTCTTCAAATTTTGGAACTCATTGTTCAGATCAATCAGATCTATCTCTGAACAGTATTGCGCCTTCAGTTGTTCCAAGAACTCATCCCATGACATTTTCAGAGCTTCTCCTCATGGCATTGTATCTGCCAATAGCTTCCACCAGCTCAAGACTCCAGTTTTCAATTGTCTCACAGCGATGACAGTCTTCTGCTTGTCGCTGCAGTCGCAGCTCTCAAACACCATCTCCATCTCGGAGATCCAGTCCATAATCTCAACAGGCTTTGGGCTTCCTGAGAGACTTGGTGGTTTCGCACCCAAGAAATTTTTGTACATCCGCCCATCCTTGTTGTTTCGCCCTTCTGGGCCATCCCTTTGCTCACCTTGAGTCCTTAGTTGACTCATTTGGCGTCTGTAGTTCCCTTCCTCAGATTGCTCAGGAACTGGCTCCGTTGGTTCAACATGTATGGTAGGTTCGTCCCTATTTTCGTGGAGCATCCGTCTCATTTCTTCCCTTTGTTCAGCTAGCATAGCTTGAATCATGGCTTGAACTCCAGCCATGGTAACTAGCTCAGGTGCAACTTCTTCAACAACATGTATTTGCTGAACCACTGGGGGTTGGTTCCTATCTCCATTTGCGTTTACGTGTCCGCTACGGGTCCTTGCCATCTTGATCTATACACCGAATAAGGTGAATTTAGATCTTTATTCAGGATAGACGTTTAAATTGTCCTTATCACTCCGAAACGTTTACATGCTAGTTCTAATATCGTAGTCGTACGTTTAGAATCCTAAACACGTAAGGTTTCCAGATCAGGTCGGCAACAGACCATAGATCCGAACAATTAACAGCATACCATGCACAAAGCATTTAGCACATAAAAGAATTTTAGGCACAACTCCTAAAATAAGCTAGTGCTCACACCTCACAATCATCACTTAGCATTCTAAGTTTAAGTCTAGAAATCCTACGAATTCCTAGTTCGCTTAAACTAATGCTCTGATACCAACTGTGACATCCCCAAAATCACGGCCAGAAAAAGACCGGTTTTGTTTATACTTTATTTCAAAATCAGAGTAATCTTTTAATAAAAGAATTGTGGAATTTGTCCCAAAACAATATTATGATAAAGATTTATCGAAAGCATTTCCTTAGGAATGTATTTCATTAAAAGACTCGGGATGTCATGTTCGATACAGTACATAAGTATAAACAATACAGTATAAGCCTTACTACATTATTTCATATCTACAAGCCTATATCCGTAATCCCTCGTCCAAAACATCACATCTATGCTCATGCGCCACTACCTGTAATACAAGAAATTGAGTGGGTCAGGCTTGGGAGCCTGGTGAGCACATAGGGTTTTCAACCCACAATAAATAAGTTTATTAATTTCATCGATCAACAATAACCCGATTACCCGTTCCCGTTATCCTCACTTTACCTCCCTAAACACCTATCATAAGGGACCTAGCCTAAAGATCATCATTGGGATGGACACCACTGCTAAGGGGATTCCTTAACAATAAATGTCCTATAGGCAACCATGTGGGGGATGGAGTACACCGGTGAACACATCATTCACAAACACCTACTAGTTGCGAGCCTGCTAGTGTTCCACTGGACTGTCTAGAAGAGTCCGTGGTCGTCATCCATACTCCGCTAGATGACAGAATCAACAACATCACCATCGAGGCCTCTCATCATTTTATCACACATCACCTATTACATCTACCCATGTTTTACCCCAACATTTTCGTAGATATAAAATACATATACAGTTTATATCATTGAAAACATGTATAAAAACGTTCATCCAGCATAGATAGCAAGTATTTAGATAATATGCACACATAGCATGTAATTTATATAAAATGCTTCATATCTATGTGTAAGCTGAAAGTAACTATGCACTCATCTGAGTAGGTGGTGACTCGGCGCTTGAACAGCACTTCGTTACTCTTAACACACTTTTCCTTCGTCAAAACCTAGTATCATTGCCACTAGGGTTTAGTCTAATATTCACCGCGACTAATTAGTAGTCTAGCTATTATTACTATTATATAAGCGTTAAACAATACTTATATAACCCATAATAATAGCCCAACTACTTATTATAAGGCCCTAATAACATTACTATATTAAAACATAAGCTAAACTAAAGGTAGGTTAGGCGTAGCTCACTTACAACGGGTTTTTGTCGAAAACCAGGCTTCGCTGGAGCAGCGTTCCCGAGCCGAAAGGCTCTTTTCTCGGGACTCTGGGATCCTCGGGGCTTCCTTCGGGTGCTAGGGGGTTTACCTAGGCTTTTAGGGGCTTAAGGAGGCTTAGAGAGAGAGAGTGTAGAGAGAGAAACAAGAGGGTTGAGGTGTGAAGAGAAGTGAATGCCCGACACCTCTATTTACAGGGGTGTTGACTGACCTACTCGCCGAGTTGGTGCATGTTGCAACCTTCTTGTGGTGCCACGTGTCCAATTCTGGTGGTGCCACGTCACCCCTATCGCGTATCAACCTTCGAACTTAGAAAAATCATAACTCTCGCATACGAGCTCCGTTTTCGATGTTCTTTATATCCACGCGTAGGTAAAATTAGGATCTACAACTTTTGTTTAGACTCCTTCGGCTAATTCTCGACCGATCTCAAATTTAATAGTAGGAGGCGTTTAGACTGTTAAATGACCGCGAAGAATTCGTAACTCCTTCATATGAACTCCGTTTTCATCCATCTTTTTACCTTTGAGTTCCTATTAATGAGATCTTCAACTCTCATTTAGGTCGCGTAAGCCAAAAACCGCTCGAACTAAAATTCGAGTTTCGGGTCGTGCACTGTTAAGCCGAATCTTAGAAAAATCATAACTTCCTCATACGAAGTCAGATTCGGGCGTTCTTTTTATCGACGCTCTTATTATAACATATTCTACAACTTTCGTTTAGATTTCTAAGTCTAAATCTCGCTTTATCGTAAATTCACTATTTACGCTTCCCGGTGCCGTGCCGGTTTTGCCGTAAAACTTCGACGGGCCATAACTTCTTCGTTATAACTCGGATTTTGGCGTTCTTTATATGTACGGAAACCTTGAGACATATTCTACAACTTTATGTAGAGATATCGGGCTTCTATCACACTTTAATTTTGACGCTTATTTTTATTCTTTATTAATTATACATTTATAATTAAATTATAAGCACATAAATACACATAATTCACATAATACTCAAATATTTCATCTTTATTACTTCAAAAAGAGTTACAATAATTGACCTAGACTATTACATTGACAAATATGCTTAGTCCCGAAACCCGGGCGTTACACTGAGATAATAGAATCATCTCCCAGTTTAGGCCGTCACTCAAAAATATCTCGTAACTAGAGTAGTCATGATTCGATGGGATCGGCTATGGTGAAGGATGGGATACCCATTTACCAATTAGTCGAGACCATTATCACACTAGCATTCAAGTTGCTCATTCAAAACCTTATGTGGTCACAAGTACAGATCCCATCTGCACTAGACTAAATTAGGTAATACGCAACTAGCTAGAGATCCAATTTCAACAGAACATCATCGCTGATCTGGAATTCATCCGAGAAACTACCAAAAACAAAATAAGAATCGGGAAGCGCCATAACGCTTCCAGAGTTAACTAGAGAAGCTATTGCTTCGATAAATGAAAACCCTTGCAATTCCAGGATTGATGACCTTGTCATATGAAGGTCTCACTCAGGAAAGACTAGATGCGCATTATAAAGCGTGAAATACAAAACTCAAAGTACATAAGACCATTTGAGGTTATTACCAGAATTGGTCTTGTACCTTTAAACTTAGACCACCACAAAACATAATAACATGCATCCCATCTTTCGCATATCTAATCTTAAGAGGTGTCTATCCGATAAAACACTTGTTATTTCACTTGATGAAATCAAGTTATATAAAGGTCTACACTCTGTAGAAGAACCAATAGGGAAATCTAAAGAACCACATAAAGTATTATCCTGTTAGTAAAGGTTCGCTGGATTACAAACTGGGGACCTTCATTCACTTGGGAAAGGGAAGATTAGACCTAGTCCATGAGTATCACTTTAGACTTAATCTTGGGACGAAATTCCCTCTAACGAGGGTATAATGTGACACCAGTCAAATTTTGGTCAAAAATAAATTGATCAATAATCATAATTGGTATGAACCAAGTGGTAGAGATTGTAACAAGGTTTCCAAAAATATAAAGAACACTGAAATCCGAGTTATAACGAAAAAGTTATGACCAATCGAAAATCCGCGATAAAACCGGCAAAACACTGTTCAGTGTAAAAAGCAAACTTTCAATAAAAGGCTTTTTAGCCTTAACAATCTAACCAAAAGTTGTAGAATATGTTAAACCGAGAACATTCATAAAAAGAACGTCAAAATCTGACATCGTATGAGGAAGTTATGATTTTTCGAAGTTTTGGTTTAGCAGTAGACAACTAAAAGTTCAAAATATGAATCGATCGATATTTAGCCGACACAACTTAAACGAGAATCGAAGGTCTCGTCAAAAGTAGCACAACGGTAAAAAGACAGACGAAAACGGACGTCGGATGAAGAAGTTATGAATTTTTAACGGATTTTCTTGTCCCGGTCTGTTAAAAATAATAATATTAAAAATAAACTCAAAATTGGCTGACGAAGTCTAAAGGAAAGTCGTAGAGTATAATTTTACCTACGCGTGCATATAAAGAACTTCAAAAACGGAGTTCGTATGCAAAAGTTATGAATTTTAGAAGTTTTTGGCTAAAAAACCGAGAAAAATCGCATAGTCACCATTCTGCCACGTAACCCTCGCATGCGAGGTGGCCATGTGTCATCTTTGGGTTGGACCGCAAATCGCCGTGTCACCATCGGATTGGACCGCAACTGCGGTCCATTAAGAAGCCTACACCTTCGCATCAGACACCCTCTTCGCATGTGTGGCCTTCTCCTATTGGACCCAAGTCCGATCCACTCAGAAGCTGCCATGTCCGAAGCCACGCCTCGTGTACCACCCTCCTATCCGACGCGTGGCTGTTGACTCCTCGCCCTCGCCCAACTGTCTTCTTTGGACCGCACCCTCGCACCCCTATATAAAGGGTGCGAGACTTCTCGGATTTAAGAGGTTTGTCACCCCAAATTTCACCATTTTACACCCTTTCACCCCCTCGACTTTCTCAAGACCCCTGAAGGCCCCGATATCGCGTCTAAAGCCCGAAGCAAGCCCCGGAGCCCCCGAATTCTCGAGAATTCATCCTCTCTCCTGTCGAAACTCTGCCCGGTTTGGGCCGGTTTTTCGTCAAACAAACTCTTTTCCAGGAAACGAAACGCTGCCCGAATCACCGCTTATCAAGGTGAGTTCGTACCCCTATAATATTAAATTGTGTTAATAACTGTATGTGATAATAATCTCACAAAGAGTTTCAGTATGCTTTTAAGAATTACCAAATACATCCAAAATGACTTAAAGCAATGTTAAATCTTTAAAGTCATGTAAACTCCGTTAAATTCTTTGAAAAATGTTTTATCAACTATTTCAAATTAATAATGCCAAAAATCATGTTTATATATGTATAATTATATAAATAAGATTTGAAGGGCTTAGGACTAATGAATTATCTTATTTCCTTTTCCTTGTTTGGATGTGGAGTTAAGGTTGTCTTATTTGTCCGAAGGTCATTTCCTTCTTAATTATATATATATATATATATATATATATATATATATATATATATATATATATATATATAATACATATATGAGTAGAAAAGGTTACTCCTTTTGGTATCACCGCCTTTGTATCGGGCTGAGCAAAGGTGTTCATCCATGAGAAATCATGCTAATTAGATTAGAGCATATAAATTATAATTGGTATAATTTATGATTCAAAACTAAATATACAAGTATGATTCACGACTGTATACTTTCCAAGGAAATTACCAACAATTCATTTATCTATACCACGATATGTATAATGCCTTTAATATACGAATAACATATTAAAGAAGTAAAGATACATCATACCGGGTTTGCTTTAACAAAGGTACAATAGAGAGTACCAGGGTTAGCAATCACGGGGTAATAATACATGATACTGGGTTTGCATTAACAAAGGTACGATACAGAGTACCAGGGTTAGCAATCACGGGGGAATAATACATCGTAAATCTCGTTGAAACAATAAATTTGTGAGACCCTTCACAGTGTACTTATCTATGTACGACTTTAAGTCCTGACTTATTAACCAGAATCTCTTGTAGGGAGACTGTCAATTTGTGTATAGATCTATATAAGACTAACAATCCTGCACCTCTACTGTTCACTAGAGTTTGGCTGGCAGGCCTAGGTTGTCAAATATAATACCATTCTGACGCCTGAAGAACGTCGCCGCAGGCATATCAGTCATATTAGTATGGTTAATAGAACTCACATGGATAAAACAACGAGTGAATTGCTAAGTAATATTCTTCTCTTAAAACAGTAAGAAAAGATAATTACAACTCGACTAAATTTACCTTCTGAAATTTTTATTTACAGTAAAAGCTACGTATCATGATATTAAGTATGATAAATATACTTGTACTTCTGGTTTTGAACATTTGAAACCACAAGGAAGTATTATGGATAATATAATATTTTCCAGGATTAATACTAAGGTTTTTACCATAGAACATATATAACTAAGAATACTTTTACAAATGAAACGGTTTATGGAATTAAACCACTCTTTCAAAAGAAACGAGTTATGGGATTTAATCACTTATACAAAGAAAAAGGTTTATGGGATTTAACCACTTACAAAAAGGAAACGGTTTATGGGATTAAACCACTTTTACAAAAGGAACGGTTATGGGATTAAACCACTTTTACAAATGAAACGGTTATGGGATTAAACCACTTTTACAAATGAAACGGGTTATGGAATTAAACCACTTATCAAATGGAACTTAGTAATTCAATATTTGTAAACTGGTATAACATAAAAGACTGTTAGTGGTTAATTCTATAAGTCCTTAGTTATTACATCATAGTTATATATAAGTAATATCCAATTGACAGTGAAATGTGTGACTTCCGCCTTACTTCCTGTTCCTTGTTTGGTTGTGGTCTTAGGGCAGATACAACCATTTAACTGTCAGTTCGATATTAGGTTATACAAAATTAGTATAAACTAAGTAATTACAAATGGAAACTATTGAGGTTATCAGTTTATCACCTCAGGAAATATAGGATTTTCTGGAGGAACCAGTGAACTTTTCCAAAGAACCTAGAGTATAATTAACAGAACTAAAATACTTATGAACTCACCAACTTAAATGTTGATCTACTCTTTCCAAATAACTTGTATTCTCAGGAATCCAGTAGACAGGTACACTCCCGAAGCCCTTGAGAAGACTACCTAGTACCGTACCGCAACTCTTGTCTTCTACTGTACCTACTTTGGTGTTTGAATATGTAATGTTTAAACACTTATGTAAAACTTATACTTATTAATGCAATGGTTGTTTGTACTTGGATTACTATATTACATGTGATACCTACATGAAGTCCGCTGCCCCTGAACGTTTCCGTCGTTCTGGTTTGGGGGTGTGTCACCGCCCATATCATAATTGCATGAATCATGAATGAGAATAGAAGAATGAGACTCTTCACCATAATTATCCTCATCACTAGCTACATCGCAATCACCACTCATGTTGTCGTGCATAATACGCAACTAAAAATCATCAGAAGAAATATCTTTAGAAAAAATCTTTCGCACAACAAAGTCACACAAGTGAAAGGGAAATCGAATACCATTTGCACAACAATACAACCATGAAACATCCAAGTGCTCGACTGACAATAAAAGAAAACATAAATAGTCAACCGAAAGGGAAAGAAGTAAAGGGAAAACTTGCCCATCGAATATATAAGTCTGGAATAGCCCCTATACAAACCCAATGCCGACTCATGTCCACTTGCCCCAATACCACTTAAGGAAAAAATTTCATCAACACACCCAAAGTAGAGATTTTGGATATGTATTACGCAAGACCGGGGGTCCTGTCATGTTTTTGGTCCTTAATAGTAATACGGAGATGAAAAACATTTGGATAAGTAAACCGTGAGACATCAGCACATATAAACTCATTCATTCGTCTTTTGATGGATTCCAAAACAGCATCTATAAATCTTTTCCGTTAGAATGGAAGTAGACCCAAGCACCACTACTACATATTTGAAAGAAGTATTAAAACAAATATATGGTTGGTACAACAAGAGAAGCATGACACAAGAACATAAAACAAATTTTCTTTGATATAGAATTTAGCTTTAGTTGGAAAGTATGAATATTGTAAGCCTCGACCTGCCAAAAGTCGTTAGAGGAGGAAGTATCAGACTTGGTTCAAAATAATAAAGATAAAATCCTTTCTTACTAGGATGGCACAGACACCAAGAATTACAACACGATCTTCTTCAACAAGGTGATACTTCTTAGAAACCTAAAGTAGTCGGTAATGAGACACTGTGAAGCGAAAAAGATGGAAAAGTGAATTGTGACATTTTTCGGAAGAAATAGAATAAAACTGGTAGAATGAAGTAACTAAGATAAGATAAATAAAACAGCTTATTGGAATGACATTAATAAGAGCAAAGAGGTGGGAGTATATATTCCTCAGGTTTCAATTGCCATAGCAGTTACGTGAATGCAAAGGCGTGTATAACCTATCATGAACGATCCATTTCCCAAATAAATAAATGTTATTTTAAGCCTAATTATCAAAAAATGTTAAGTACCATCCTTTTAACAATTAGGTTGGGGGCATAATGGTGTTTGGTGGTTAGACCATACATAATAACCAGCACCAGTAAGGTAACTCAATCAAGACGGTAAACCCATGACTAACCAGGCGGGTTTCCTTTATCAATCGAGATCAACTACACAACCGACAAGGCAATAGTTTATACCACTAAATTATTCAATAAATACCCATGCCATGTTGTAACGTCTAAACATTTCAGAATAATTTATTCATTTTTAAAATTTAATAAACACTCATTTTGATAAAGTTACATTCTAGTCAAACCATTCATTCATAAACCATAATTCAAAATTATAGTTTCAAGGAAAACAATGTGGAATCTCAAATCTTAAAATTGTTGATGTGTGTATAGTCCCACCTTCGCAATCCTATAATTACCTGAAAAACATTTATATCCACAATTATAAGCTAAATCTTAACAATTTCCTCCAAAATAATCCACATAAAAATACATATACAATGCATGTAGACATGAGCCTACAGTCTAATTGGACCACCTTGCAAGGCCTACAATTCACTTGTACCGCTCTCTCGAGCCTAATGTTTAAATTCAAACAAAATTCCACAATTATCCATAAATGTTGCCAACACCCTGGTTGAATCAAGCGAAATACCAACCCAACCGAGTTAACATTGATTGCATGAAAACGCATTGGTAACTCGATGTTATAAAACGTGCCTTTGTGTATAATTCAATAAGTAGTAAACCAAGACATATGAGTCAAAGTTTATCCATTCCTTTTACCATCAGGATAAATGCGATATTTGTGGGCCCCTGGATGATTTGGTGATGAAAAATGTAAGTGCTCGGCCGAGCCTGGACTGATTTGATTTGTTCAATTAGTCAGTCATTATAAATCAGAAATCAGGAAACAACAAATGGACAGAGAGAATGATTATAATCCCTGTCTCAGTCCATATGATATCTAGAATAGAGGAATATATGAGCCCTTATCTAATGGACAAATCATTGACGAACGTTAGAGTTCATCGACAAGGTCAGAGTTCGACAGAAGCTTTTGAGAGCTACGATTGCTGATCGGTTCCTGAAGTCATATGCAATAATAATTTTAGATTTAACCAAGTGGGAGACTGTTGGATTAATGTCTAAGTCCATAACTATAATTGGTAAGACTTGACCCGACCCGACATGGTCCATTTGGGTTGCATGGCATCATGCATTTGGATAGACTATAGTGAGAGAAATAACACTTAAGGTTTGTTAATATATTATAAGTTCTAATGTATTAATAAGGTTATTTAATTAGTATTGATCAAGAATTAATTAAGTGATCAAAAGGAGACTAATTAAATATATGGGTTAATTGTGTAAATCATTTGTTCTTATATATGTGGGTTTATGATCCAAGATTCCTTATGTTGGACTAAGTCCATGGAGTGACCCATGGATACTCCATGGAGGCTAAAATCCATGGAGCATAAGGAATGGGTAAAGTTATGAGTTACATGGTGTAACCCTAATAGCCACCATATAAAAAAATCCCATTTCTCAAGAAATCGTGCACTAGTGTGTGAATATGAGGGCTAGATGATTTCAAGAAGTGTTTCATTTTCTCTCAAGTCATTCCATGTGCATTTGGTGTTGTGTAAACCATTTGAGGTGTCACACTTGGGCACTAGACACTCAGGCTTCATGAAGACAAACTACATCAAAGAGGTATGTAATTCTAACTTGATATATTCATATGAATCAATGTTATTATGCTAGTTAGGATGAATACCTTGGAAAGTTCATAATTGCATGTATAATAGAGAAAACATAGATCCAAGGTATTTAGGGTTGCATGTACACTTAGGAGTGTTAAAATGCTCAAAACCCAACAGTTGTATCAAAGCCTAGGCTTGTTTTCTTGTTATACTTGCAAAATTGGCTTAAAAATCGAATTTTGATGCAGTCTGCTCTGCAGAATCGCCGACTCCACTGATGGACTCGCCGATTCCAAGGCAAAAAGCATCCAACTCGCTGAGTTGGTTCGTGCCCTCGACGAGTTGGACCCCCAGACAACATATATTCAATTGTTTTGGCTGGAATTGGACTAGGAACATTACCCTAAGATGTTTTTGGACTTATAAACTTGTTTTTGATGTGGTAATGTTCATGCTAATCCAATTTCAAAGATAATTGTCAATAGATTCATGTTTTGTATTAGTTTAAGGTTTAGACTAATTACATGAAAAAGTTTGATTTGAATTATCTTGTTCTTATGAGTTGCTTAGATTAATATAAAAGGAAATTGATTATGTGTTTTCAATCCATTTTAATCTAAGAGTTGATTCTAAAATGTGTTTTTGTAACTTGTCCTCAAGTTATATGAAAAGTCACATTTGAGTTTCATAAAACTCATAAAAGTTGGCAATGGTTACAAAAAATGAAGAGTCTTGTCCTCAAGTTATGGAGGTTCAAGAGTCACTTCATTAAGTAATAAAATGTGTAACCTTAATTAATTCCATATTTTACAAAATAAAGAAAAGTTACATTCTTTAATAATTGAAAGTCTTCCATAACTTGTCCTCAAGTTATGGAACTTGAAGAGTCTTTTAATTAAAACTAGTTTAAACACATAAGTTATGGAATTAATTAGTTTTGAATATTTTCAAAACTTTCCCTCAAGTTTTGGAATTTGAAAAGTTTTCATTTATGAATACTTTAATTCCAAGTTAGCCCTTAGAATTTTAAAAGTTAAAATTCAACCCTTATACTTTATAATATTATAAGTTAATAATATTTATATATATGTATAAGAGTAAAGTCAGTCTTACCGTTAGTAGGCCTCATTCACGAAGCCGGTCTATAAGGGGGGTATAAGGTTTCTGCCTTTAAAATGGCAGTTTAATGGGTGTCCACTCTCACCCACTGCTTCCTTGGTTGGTGGAGGGTCGTTAGCCGAACGGGTAGGACAAGGACTATAATTATCCTTTCATTAAAAGTATTAATGATAAATACTAAGTAACTAAACCTTTTATAAATACCAATCTTAGTTACTTAGGAAAATGTGAATAAGGTCCTAATCCATGAAATTACACTTTGCACTTTGTTTAAATCGGTTAGTGGAGGGTGTGTGGTTAACCGGCACACTAACTCGTATTTAACAAGGCAGGCAAAGGGTAACTTAATGTTTATCATAGTATCGATGGAGCATGTGTGGTTAACCGGCACATATATTAAAGGGTAAACACTTAAGGGTACCAAGTATATTTGCATGGTTATTCACACCTTGTTTTGTGATCCTCAGCATCGCAATCACAAAACCTGAAGGGCGCACTCGAGATTGAAACATGCCATTGAAAAGTTCAATGAATCTCAAAAGATCTAGGAGTTTCAAATCCAATTAAAACCTAATAATACGTTTCTTGGTGGAAATTGGTGAATCGTCATTCACCTACCTTCAATTATTTTATAGCTTGGATTACGGCATCCCTCTTCCAAGTTATAAAAGTATTGTGTTGGGTCCTAGCCTTAATATTCCATATTGGGTGTTATATTAAGGACTTTAAATCAAATATCTTGAATATCTCCCAAAAAGATGTCTGGTTTAGACATTTATGATCTTCCCAAATCTCTTGAAACAAGCTTTCCTAAATGAAGATGATGTCCCCTGGAAATCATACTTCTTTCACCTCCTCCAATTATTCTCCTTAACCCACAAGTTCTTGAAAAGTTTAAGGTTACTCAAGCCCTATTGGCAAGAAAAGGTCTACGTGTGATCACATCTTGGAGATGTAGTCACATATTGACAAGCCGGGAGAGTTGGGTGTCAAAGTCTTGAGAAAGTTGGTGGTTCAATCACTTTCTAAGTCACATAGTGAGTTCCTTTGGTACTCCTATGAAACAAACTAAGACAAGACCCTTAATGATCTTATCTATTTGCTTGGTGCTGCTAAATCATCAATGATTTGGAACACTAATAAGGCAAATTTGATTGGAAGATCAACTTCCCAAACTTTCAATGTCCCATTATCAAGGGTCCATTGCCAAAGGAAGGGGCATTGGTTGCGAAGCTGCCAAAATTACCTAAGGATGTTAAAGTCAATAAGTTTGACTCTACTTCAGGTAAAGTCCACTATCTAACTATGCTAAGTTTCTTTTATGATTCTTGATACGTGATGTGACTGGGTCACATGTTGATGTTTTAAGAATCAAAGAAGAGTGAAGAAACTTAAAGAAATAATATGTTGAATCTGATCGCGTAGATGGATTTCTATCGCATAGTTTGAAGATCGGATTCTTGAGCTACTTCTTAGGAGTTATGATATATTGCTTAGGAATAGATAACAACAAAGTTTTCGTGTGCTTTTGCACTGTAAGGATAGTTTTTCCGCAAAGTTTTTAAAATAAAAGGGAAAATTTTAATTTTATTTTAAAATATCCTTACAATGGCATTTGTGAAAAATTTTGTTGCTTATAAGATTCCATTAAGAACAAGAGTGGAAATTTGAATTTGATTCTTTCATTTGTGGTAGTGTCTAAATTTACCAAATAAGGAAAGATTCTCATCACCCAAGTTTCACTTGGACCGAAACTTGAAATCATACAAGTTGTACAGTATGATGAATGAGAACTTTCAAGCATTGGAAAAATTAAGACTAATTACTCGTTTACATGGATGTGTGAGTCAAGTAAAGGACTAAGGGATTGAGTACACATTCTTGTGCACTGATTAAGTCCACCACAAAAAATCATTATGACTATTCGTCATTATTTACTAAAGTTTAGTAAATATGGTTATACTTACAGGCTTAAGTATAATTCTGGAGCATTGGAAAATTTTCAGTGTATGGCAGAACAAATAAGAAGAATCAAATTATGGCAGAAAGATAAAAGTTTCTCAAATCTGAAAAGATGGTAGAGTACTTTAGTATCATGTTATATAATCATCTTAATGATGAAGAGACCTTATCACAATTCATCCTCTAAGTGCATTCTGGTAGCTAAGAAGAGGAGCTATGAACTGTTGAAGTGGTCAAATCAAGAAGATGATTCATATTTCATTCCAAAAAAATTCTTAGAGTCAAACTCCAAGATTGTAAATTGAGTGACATGTCTTAAAGAAGGTTTAAAACACATATCAAATGTAAGAGTAAAAGTTTTCTACTCTTGTATATTTGAAATTGGTAAGTTGTGATGTTTTGGATAAAGCAAAGACCAACATAGGCCAATTGTGTGAAGTGTTTGTCTTGATAAAGAATCCACACTATCTCTTGAATATCTGACAAGAAAGTCTTATATGTCAGGAAGACAGTGGGAGTCTTAAAGATCTTGAAAGTCTCAAGAGCTAATCAAGAATAAAACTTGTAGTTCTTCACTATCACACGACTTGAGGTTTATAACCTATTGTGGTGACATATTCTTTGCCCATTCCAATTAAAGTTGGCTTTGTATATGAGTTTTTAGAGTTCTCAATTGGTTGGACAACAACTTGGAAGCAATGGCAAGCCCCTGAGCTGCCAGGTGGCAAGAAGTTAAGATTGCACAAGTTCAATCCATAAGAGTTTGGATTTGTGACTAACCTTGTCTTGTGATTATGGTTTTGACAATTCACATGGATAAGAAGACATACACTATTAAATCTAAGTGTCATAAGGTTTCTCTCCGATTCATGAAAATGATGGTGAGGAAACACTTTCACTAAGTAGATTTTAGCTAGATAGCAATTGTGATATTTGCATTCTGAAAGTCGTTAGTGGAGCGTGTGTGGTTAACCGACACACTAACCTGGACTTGTGAGAAGTGGCAAAGGTCTAAACAATGGAGACTATGATTACGACATCCCTTTTCATAGTTCTTAAATTATTTTGACACAACTGTGAGCTATCTAAGATAAGGTGAATGATATGGATAAAGTTTTATCAAAACAATCTAGTATCAAAAATTTGAACGTTGGTAAGAAAGTCAACAAAGTATTGTTTTTCTAGAAGTTCAGTTGATTTGTGAGTACATGTCAAAGCTAGTGGGAGCATAACTGTTATGCTAATAATCATCATGTTAGTAGGAGCATGATAATTATGATAAAGGTTGCAAGTTAGCAATGTTAAATTATACAAAAACAAAAGGTTTCAATTGGGAAAAAGTTGATTTTGTTTTAATTAAGGGAGAGGAAATTATACTTCATCTCAAATCTAAAAGCTTAGATTGAGTGTTTTATCATATTTAGTCAAGTATATATATATATATATATATATATATATATATATATATATATATATATATATATATATATGAATGTTATGTTGGAATGGCTCAACATAAGGAAATTCTATATATGGGTCCATTATTTGCGTTCTAAAATTCGATTATGATTACGACATCCCTTTTCATAATCTGAATTATGAGAACTTGGCAAATTGAATTGGAAATATTATAGCAAAAGACTGGTTTAGTTTGTATGTGAGACATCATGAATCGTGTCCCATATGCTTCGGATCTAGGATCGATTACATGTGCTATATTCATGTTGTCTAATTTTCCAAATGCCTGGGGCATTAAGATGGGAAAAGTCTAGAATTGGATATGACTGAAAGGATTAAGCAATTGTTGAGGAAAATCTAATGTTTACCAAATATTGGTTGCTCAGGGACAGTTGGAAGTATAGTGTTAATTCTGGAAGGACCATATTGACATATTCTGAAAAGAGGCAACTCTTGTTTAGAAGTGATAGTCAAAATGGAAAATGGAAATGTTTCAAAGTTAGAAATAATTCAATCTGTGTAAGATTATGAAACTTAATACAAGAAGGATGTTTCCAAGGATTTCATCTCTTTTGGAATGCTCTGTAATGTTTGTTGTCAAGTCTTTATGACTTTGTGCATAATCATTACAAGAAGATCAATGCATATAAGTTTAGAATGTAACAGATTTTAGTAAATGGCATGAATTTGGAATTCTTGCATTTGCAGTAAGGAATTGGGACTGTGAAATGAGAATCATTGGAGTTATGTTCAACTGGTCTATTTCACAAAGTAAAGATCATAGACAAACTTAGTATGCATACTTGGTGTATGACATGACTAGTGTTTAGATAACATAGTGTACATGCTTGGAGCATGGGACAACTATTGTTTTAGTTCAAGAATAATGTTGATAGCTGAAACAATATACAATGAATAATGTGTAATCATATGGTGATAAATAAAAGGTGTTTTATTTATATTGTCACACCCCAAAACCGAGAACGACGGAAACGTCCTGGGGCGGAGGACGTCATTTAATGTATCAAAACAATGTAAAGTAGTAAACAAGCAACAATATCATCGATTGCATTAATAGTATAATTTTAATTACAAGTGTGTTCTTTCACAGTATAAGACAACATTAAAATGAATAATCAGAAAATAAGACGAGTCTGGACTGCTCCGTCTTCACAAAACCTAGTCGTCGTACCTGTCTATTTGTGACCTGAGAATACAAGTTATTTTGAAAGAGAGTATCAGCCAAAAAGCTGGTGAATTCATAAGTATTAATGTTTCTTTGATTTCTAAAACTTGTAATGAAAGTCTTGACATTGTTTTGAAAGAATGTTCGTACAAGTGTGGAAATGTTTGTAAGTAATGGAAAGCGTTTGAAAAACCGTAGAAATCCCTATGATTCGTATTAGTATAGATGAAATCTTCTACCAAGACCTAACTGTTTTGAAAGTAACAAAGATGGTTTTTCCCTTGAATGATGTAAAGTCCCGAAAAACAGATCTACCAATGATCAAAGATAATAACAGATGCAAACACGAATTAATAAGAAAATATAGAACAAAAGACCAAGCTTGCATACGCTTCAATGCTATAAAACATCTGATACAACTTGGGAGAATACGAAAGCATCAACAACGAATAAAGACTGACACAACTCGCTATTTATAGGCTTGACTTACAACCGTAAGGTGTTTACGATCGTAAGGAGTTTACGGCCGTAAACACATTCTGACCGTAAACTCATGACAAAACAATCATAACTAAACATCTACTGCTATCAACGACTATGCCTAGACCAAACCACTATACAGGGTCTTTCAATCTCCCCCTTGGTTTGGACTAGCTCGGCCCCATTCCTTTCTTTACCAGCATGACATCCATTTGGCCCATAGCGCCATTCCACATCTGCTTGCTCAAGATCTCAGCAACCATCCTGGTATACGCCTTGGCTCCCTCCTCATAGATATGTTCAACCACTTTGATCTGAAAATTGCTCAGGTAATGAATATCCCACTTCCTGAACTGCAGTAGGTCTCTTCGATCATACAGTCGTATGCACCCATTCTTGAGCTTAATGACTGCACCGCAATTACTCTCATCATAAACCCAGCACTCCATAGAACCGAGCGATCCATCTGGATAACCTTGAACAATGGGAAATTGTTTCACTTGAGTCGTGGGTGGCCACATAACCACTTGCAGAGGTTTATCAGAAGAAGCTTCAAACACATCTGGATGTTCTAGAATGACTGACTCGGCAGTTGGCATTGTTGGAAAACCCTTCTTGACTTGCTCATCCAGAAAGAATTTGAACTGCGAAACTTGAGGATTGTTTAATAGATTGATAAAAGGAGCTTGTGATAACTCCGTAAGATCAACCCTTGTCAACGAACTAAAAGCACGAATATCTTTATACAACTCTGAATTACCACTCTTGCGAATAATAATCCAAAGTCGAAGAGGATCGTGAAATCCCCAAGCAGCCACACCCGATCGATCCCCAAAAGTATCTCTGAACCGAACAATTTCAAGATCAGTGACAGTGATCAAAGGTCCTCCTTTAGAAGTGCTCTGAGTAGCATTTCTCTTGAATAACAATTGCCCCTTTTCAGTATCATCTTCTTGATTTTTCCGAATGATCTCTTGAATATGAGAAGCCATAGGAGGAACAACTGTAATACGTTCAGCAGAACCAGATGATTCACCAGTTGGCACATCTACTAGATATGCTTGCACATGTAGATTTATTCTTTGTTCTTCTATGCTTGTTTTATACTTCTCACCAAAATCATCCTCTAATTTCTTTTTCAATTCGAAGTAGCTCGAAGTTAGCAGATTGAAATGTTCTTGAAGATCAGAAATCTGCTTATTTTTCACTTTCTTATCCCTTTTAACTTCTGCCAGCTGTCCACCAAGATAAGTTCTATCTGACTGAAGCTTAGACACTTGAGTACGAAGCTCAGTGTTCTGAGCATGAAGTTCAGCTACTTGAATGTCAAGCTCTATGTTCTTCTGACTTAGCACAGAGATCTCCTTTCGTAAACTAACAAGAGATGGATCATCATCTGGAGCACCCCCTTCGTTTATAGAAATGCTATTTCCTTGAGGACTGGGCGAACGAAGCTGTTCTTCTGCCATGTGCAAAGCCAGCCTCTCAGAAGCTGCATCCCTATTGAATCTTGGAACAGGAAAACCGGGTGGAGCTGAAGGGCCGCGAACATCAAAAACTGAACTAGGTCCAGTTGCAATCATCTTTGTTGCAGAAAGTCGTGTAGTAGCAGTAGTAATTGGTGGTGTAGGAAGACCACTGACCAAACTAGTAATTAGCTCGGATTGTCTTTCATCAAGTCTTCTCCTCTTTGATTGAGGTTGGTCAGCTTGTGGAGGTATTACACTAACAAATGGTTCAGTTGTAGGAGAAATAGACACGGGAGGGGAACATCCCACAACTATCTCCATTGGAATCGAAGTTGACACCATCTGCTCAGAAGTTGGAGTAAGAGTTTCGCTTGGCTTCCTCATCTCAGTTGGCGCTACTAGCTAAGGAAGCCGCGATATCATCATTATCAAATCCCGTAAGATCAAGATCTTCAAATGAATCTTGTCCATCATCACCGGTAACCATTTCCCTTTCATCTTGTCTTTCATTCGACTCGTGTTCATGACTAGAAGCACTTTGGTCTCTCGGAGTTGGTGAATCTTCATCATCTTCAGTCACATCTATCACTATATTTGCTGGAGTAGAACCCTCAGTAGATGTTTTCCCTGAAGAAGTCGGTTCTGACGATTCGTATGACACTGGCGTCTCATCTAATTCTGTAAACTTTCCAAATTTCTCTAATGGATAACGCCCTCGGAAGACAACTTTTCCTCTTCTGTTTTGCTTAATGAGTCCCACAGTGTGTGGACCCAAAGATTTCATATCCAAAGTGTCTCCCGCCTTTCTAACCTCAGGAAACTGCATCTCGACAAACACTTGAATGAAGCGGGGATATTGTAGAAAGGTATCCCTCGTAGAAGCTCGGATGTTTATTACAAATTCCTCTAGGATGAACTTCGAGAAATTGAAATGAATTCCTGCAGCCAAAGACACCAACGCACCAGTTGTGCGTTTAGAAATTTCATCAGCCCCACTCCTTCTACCCGATATGCAACTCACGAACACATGAGCTAGAAATCTCCAATACGGATGGAGCAGCTTTTTCAACGTTGGCGGGTAGGTTCCCTCATAACTCATCCGTCGTAGTATTCTCTGAACATCTTCGATACCAATCTCCGTCGGATAGTTAGGTTGATCGTCAATCAACAACACCTCTCGAACAAAGCTTTCATTGATCACAATGTCTCGTCCTTGCACCTTCGCCGCAACCGTGAAATTTCCATCATCATCCATCTGCGTCCTCGCCGTCTCCCAAAATTCACGAACAATGTTCTGATATATCACCGGATTGACTGTTAATGCTGATGCAACACAACATTCACGCAACCTATGAACCATTGATAGCATGTCGGAATGTATGACAGGTGGATCAGCAAGAACAATTGCCAGATTGTGCATGTCTGCAAACTTGAGATTTTCCATTTGTCTGCATTCAAATACAATTGTAAGAAACCGACACCAACAATAAGACTTATTTTGACCAAAATAGGACAATAAAAATATGATCAAAATAGAATTTGTTTATCAATGATTTATGTTTACTTCCCTCCCCTTTTAAAATTTAAAAAAACCGTGACCTTTTAACAAATTGGTTCTTGGGCCGTAAACTCTAGTTTACGGCCTAAAGAACACTTCAAAAAATCTTTGGTTCAAGGTCTAACGATCACAAAAACACTACGCAATCATTACCAAATCTGTTTACGGCCAAAAGAGACATGAGTTGAAAATTTGTTCTTGGGCCGTAAACTCTAGTTTACGGCCTAAAATTCACTTCGAAAAATCGATGCGCAGTTATCACTGAAATATTTCAAACAATCCAAGGCAGTAACACTCGAATTCACGGGCCGTAAACTGGGAGTTTACGGCCTATGAATATTAACTCTGAAAAGTGCCCAAAAATCGACTATTTTCTTTGAGATAACAAATGATAAGCATATATTCGTGAACACAAAGATAAATAGCATCATAATAAAATAAAATCGATTCGAAATCGTCAACATTTAGAGTTTACGGCCTATGCTTACGGCCGTAAACTCTTTGAATCGGTTTTTTTAATTTTGACACACAATGCGACTGTGAACTGTGAAACAAAATACATATTCGAGATCTACACGATGCTACCTTCATGATGATGTATTTGTTTTTCTGAAAATCGAAGATAAATTTTTCAGCAACTTGGGAGCTTTTGAGAGAGTTTGCGGCCGGAAACTGTTGAGTGGGGAGATTCCGGCCGGGAACTCCCTTTTTACCTTTTTACCTTTCTACCTTCTTACCTGATAGCTACCCAGTATTTCCAATTTTCGCCAGTTAATTTTTTTTAAAAAAAAACTTTTGAGGATTAATTTAATTTAAAAAAAAAAACTTTTTTTAATTTAATTTAAAATAAAAACTAACACACCATAATTTTAAATGCTAGAAAATAAAACAAATTGAAATAAAACAAAAAAAAAATAAAATAAAATTTGAAGTTGCAAATAAAAAAATAAAACTAAAAAATAAAAATTAAATAAAAATAAAAATAAAATAAAATTAAAATTAAAATCAAAGAAAATTAAGAAAAACTTTAACTACTACTTCTTTTGTGATGCTTGGATCAAAGTTATTGGACGACCTTATTCTACTTATCAGTACCCTTATCTTCACATCTTCGTCTGACCGATTGCCAGTATTGTGGTCCACTTAAGCGCGAAGGATTTGTGACATTTTTGGACCTTTTACCAATGACATGATTCGGGCATATACCTAATTGTAAATTTCTGGTAATTATGATAACTCCTACATCTTAAGTGAAATCACCTTATGAACATTTAATTGACTACAACCAGGGATATTGTTGTCCACCTAAATCGAGCAGCGAGATCTACAGACAATCTGTATGAGTTCAATTTTTAGGTGTACTGGAACGTGTTTCCTGCTTCCTGATATGCCCCAGCCATCAAGAACTTCCAGAGTACTCCTTACACCGGGTGAGCAGACAACCATTCAGAGAGAGAAGAGATACATAATTCTATTGCTAACTACTTCAGAGGGGTTGAGAAGAAGAAGGTTGCATATGCTGTGTACCCGGTCGGATTAGAAGTCGCGCAAAGGAGACATCATATGGCTAACAGATGAGAAGTTTTTCACACATATATTTCACGCACATATATATTTCCTACAGAGAAATAGAGTTGCATATGTTGTGTACCAGGTCGGATTGGAAGTCACGCAAAGGAGACAACATATGACTAACAGACGGAAAGAAAGAAAACGATTTTCTACAGACCTAATTTATCGGAATTTAACAGTCGCCCCATCCAACCGGAATTAAGGACAGAATCCGCACATCGAGGAAAAGTTAAGCCACGGTTCCAAGTACGGGTTCAATCAATGTGACGAGTAGATTCTCATGTTTATCTCCCTGCTCAACCTATCCGAGCGTCGTGATGTCAGATTAAACGGATCTAACTATGTCAAAATTTGTCGAGTCCTCAAATTCATTAGGTTCAACTTTCCTAGTCATGTCCCTTTTTAAAATCTTTCGCGCCTACCAGCACATCGAGTACAGAGCGTAGACGATTCAACTTAGGTACGTTACGCCGATTCAGGTTGTCCTTTATCACTTATTAATATCACTTCCCATCACAGTACTTACAACCGAGGTTGCTAACAGAAAAATATTTAAAATGCTGAATTGAAATGACACTATTTTTGGATGTTTTTGTAATTTTTGTTGTTTTTGAATTTTATTTCTCCCCCTAAATTTGTGCATGGTTGAGAATTTAAATAAAAGAAAATGCGCAAATTTAAACAAACCTAACAAAAATTGAAAACAAACCTAATAAAAATTGAAAATAAACCTAATAAAAATTCAAAATGTAGACTAATAAAACCAAAAAAAATAAAAATAAAAAATAATAAAAAACAAACAAAGAAAAAAAACTTAATCCTCAAAACGTATCATTTTCAGAAATCTCACAAGCATATCAAAACGAGCTTTGTTAAAAGGCTTTGTGAACAAGTCAGCCACATTGTTATCAGTGTGGACTTGTTCGATTCGAATTAAAGATCGTTCATAACAGTCTCTGATAAAGTGAATTTTAATATCGATGTGCTTGGTTTTAGAGTGTTGGACTGGGTTCTTAGCAATTTGTATGGCAGCCTCATTATCACAATAGATAAGGGTTTCTAAGTAATTCAAACCGTAGTCCAACAGCTGATGTTGGATCCAAATAACTTGAGAACAACAAGCTGATGCTGCTACATATTCCGCCTCTGCTGTTGAAGTCGAGACAGTGTGCTGCTTCTTGCATTGCCATAAAACTAGTCTGTCACCTAGGTATTGACATCCTCCTGAAGTTGATTTCCTGTGAAGCTCACAACCTCCATAATTACTGTCAGTAAAAGCATAAAGATTAAATTCAGAATTCTTCGGATACCAAAGACCCAATTTAGGGCTTCCTTTGATATATCGAAAAAATCTTTTAACAACAATAAGATGAGAGAGTTTAGGATTAGCCTGATAACGTGCACATTGACAAACTGCAAACATAATGTCTGGTCGACTTGCAGTAAGATACATCAGGGATCCGATCATCGATCGATAAAGAGTTTGATCTACGGGTTCGCCTTCTGGATCTGGAGTCAGGAGAGGTCGTTCAGCCATCGGTGTTGAAGCAGATTTAGCATCATGAAGTGCGAACTTCTCAAGAATATCTTCCACATACTTGGCCTGATGGAGAAGGATGCCGGTTGAATTCTGTTTAACCTGAAGCCCCAAAAACATGGTCATTTCTCCCAAAGAGCTCATTTCAAATCTTTTCTTCATTACACTTTCGAACTCCTTGCAAAGTTGTTGGCTGGTTGATCCAAAGATTATGTCGTCGACGTATATTTGAACAAGTATATGGTCCTTGTCTACATGCTTCATAAACAATGTTTGATTGATAGTACCACATGTATAACCATGTTCGAGCAAATGCTTAGTTAGAGTTGCACACCATGCTCTAGGAGCTTGATGCAGCCCATACAACGCTTTGTCCAACTTGTAAACATGACAAACCCTGGAGGTTGATCAACGTAGATTTCTTCCTTCACCTTGCCATACCAGAAGGCAGTCTTGACATCCATTTGAAAAACAGTAAAGTTCATATACGAAGCATACGTTAAGAAGATACGAATAGCCTCCAAGCGAGCTACGGGAGCATAAACCTCAGTTTAGTCAAGACCCTCGACTTGTCGAAACCCGCGAACTGCCAGTCTAGCTTTGTTTCGCACAATGACCCCTGAATCGTCCTTCTTGTTACGATAGACCCACCGTGTGTCAAGATACTTTTTGCCCTTTGGTAACTCAACTAACTTCCAAACACCGCGTTTTTCAAATTGATGCAATTCTTCATGCATTGCATCCACCCAGCTAGGTTCATTTAGGGCCATTTCTACATTCTTGGGCTCAATTTGAGAGATAAAGCAAGAATACAGACATGTATTCACGTCTCCACTTTGACTTCTAGTTTTAACACCACTATCTAGCTGGCCGATAACGTTCTCGATCGGATGATCTCGTTGAACCCTAGAGGGTATTTCTTGGCTGATGTCATTGATAGAGACAGGTAGAGTGTGAATGTTAAGACCTCCTTCATTTGCTTGTTGAGTAGAACCAGATGGTTCTGCAACATACTCATCTGTAATAAGGTCAGGAAAGAGTAATTCCATCAGGGTTGAAGAGACAGCGGAAGCATCATTTGGAACGAACTCTTTCTCTAATGATGTGAGAGGTCTCCATTCAGCATCAGAAGAATCAGTGTGGTCTGATTGAGGATTGTCATGTTCCAAGAACGGCCTCCCCTGAGAAGTAGTAGAAGACTTTTCCGAAGATGCTACAGAAGACTCCCCCTCAATTGCAGCAGAAGGCTCCCCCTCGGATGAAGCAGAAGGCTCCCCCTCAGATGAAGCAGAAGGCTCTCCCTTGCGCGAGTCAGAGGACTTCCATTCGTTTGAAGCTTTAGACTTTCCTTTCGATGAATTAGAAGGTTTAGATACAGGTTTGTATACAACTTCTTCGTCTTCATCTTCAGAGATACTCTTCCAATGCGAATCAGTTCTTGATACATCATTTGAAAACACGTTTAAGGATTTGAAAAGTGACGTGTAATCAAACAACCAGTCCGGACCCACTCTTTCGTCTGTCTCATTCTCTTCCAACCAACACACGTCATAGGATTCCACAATCTGTTTGGTTTTCTTGTTATAGACTCTATAGGCGGTACGTGGAGCATACCCAACAAAATAGCAGTCATCAGCTTTGGCATTGAACTTCGGATTGGCATCTAGGTGAAGAAGGGTGCAAGGACAGCCAAATACTCGAAAATGACTGACTGACGGTTTGTGACCATAGTAAATTTCATATGGAGTTTTCATTTGAGCTTTGTTGATGAGCACTCGATTCTGAACATAACAGGCAGTGTTTATTGCCTCTGCCCAAAAGAAAATAGGAAGCTTGGAGTCACACAACATCGTCCTTGCAGCATCTTTAAGTGTTCTGTTTCGCCTCTTAGCAACACCATTTTGTTGAGGTGTGTGAGCTGAACTAAATTGACGCAGGATCCCCTTCTCAGAGCAGAAGTGATTGAGAACATAATTCTTGAATTCTGTTCCATTATCAGTGCGAAGTGCCTTCACCCTTTGATTGGTCTGATTCTCAATAAGTATGATGAACCTCTTGATCAATTCAGTGACGCCAGCTTTGTTGGATAGAAAGAAAACCCACGTAAAACGAGAGAAATCATCAATCACAACTAAACAGTAAGAACTTCTATTCATGCTTAGCACGTTTACTGGACCAAATAAATCCATGTGAAGAAGTTGTAGAACCTGACTTATTGAATTAACTTGCTTCGGCAAATGTGGCTTTCGATGATGCTTTCCTTGAGCACAGGACACACATTTCTCAAACGTGATAAAGTCTTTGACAGGTAATCCACGGACCATCTCATTCTTTGCAAGACGATTGAGATTTTTGGCGTTAGCGTGACCTAATCTTTGGTGCCACAACATTGCAGTTTGCTCAGAGATCTTTGAGAACAAACAAGTAAGTTGCTCTGGGAGATTGCTATTCATATCGATAATATAAGCATTTCCATCCCTTTTTGACTTTACGAGAATCCATTCTTCAGGGATTACAAAGCCTGGCTTTAAGATCATGCATTACTGGTCAGTGAAATGCGTAGAATAGCCCTTGTCACAGATCTGCGAGACACTTAGCAGGCTGTGTTTTAGCTCTGGAGCGAAATTCACATTTTCAAAACTCAAAACTCCATTTGATATCGTTCCCTTTTGTGTAATTTTTCCTCCATCTCCACCCGCAAAAGAGACGTATCCCCCATTAAATGATTGAATGTTGTTTAATTGGGTGATGTCTCCTGTCATGTGCCGGGAACAGCCGATGTCGACGAACCATGGTCTGACGACATTTCCCCGCAACTACCCCTGCAAAATGTGCGGGTTTAATTAGATTTGGGCACCCAGGTCATGATCTTCCTGGGTGATCCCGATACCTTTTCAGATTTATTGCACATGAACTTCTCTAAGGATACAGATGATGTATTGGGAGTAGATTTGGGCTTCCATTTATAATTAGGTTTTTTGAAAAATTCAGTCAACTTTGTCATTTTATGTTTAACAATCTGCTTAAAGCATGTGTTACTTCTACCAGAATTGGTTGAAGATCCACTATTGCTTTGGGATGAGCTTGACCTTGGCGTGGCTATGCTCCTTTTTGGCAGACTGTTCAGGACAAGGTGATTAAAAAACCTTTTATGACTGTGAAAAATATCCCTTTTTCTATTTCTTTTATCTACCCAATAATCATTTCTAGAACGACTTCTAGAGGAATTTCTCTTTAAAGACCTTCCTCTGAACTCGTTCTCTCCTCTTGGAAGATTATAACTCACAAACATTCGATTAGGACAATTTCTAGCAATATGACCCTTAGTACCACAATTAAAACAGATCTGATTGTTATTGTTAGAACTTGTGCTGCATTTATCAGATTTGTTTTCCCTACAAACACCCTTGCTTGTCTCACAGAAACATGCAATGTTATTAGGTTGTGAGGCAAGTGAGGGTGCTATATTTATTGAGGGTTGTGAGACTAGTGGTATCTCAACATTTTTATCACAAACGTTCAAATTGTCAACCAAACTGTTCAAAGATTTATCAGACATATTAGAAACACTCAAACTGTATCAGAGGTAGCAGCTACTGTATCAGAATAATTAAAAACACCACAAGAGAAATTATCACTTAAAACATTTAACAAAGAATTGTCTTTATTTAAAATGAAAGCTTCAGGTTTGGACTCGATTTTATTTTCAGAAACACATCCTTCAACTTTGTGCTTTGACTGATTCAAGGATTGATCTGCAGGAGAAGTAGAAATGTTAGTACTTTCAACATTAATAAATCCTCCCGAAACAAAACCGGAGGGCTTGCCATAAATCATAAATGATTCATTGGCAATCTCTTCTTTGGACAAGGGCTTGGACACGTATGAATGATTGAAAGGAGGAGGTACATGATTATACCCTAGACCTTTTGATTGATTCCTTTTAAACTGCATACTTTGGTCTATCATATTTGCAACCACCTCACTTGAGAAATCATATTTTCTAACATCAAGTTTGGCAGTCTCAAATTTTCCTTTCAAGGATTCAACTTCAGCTACTAGCTCAGCATTTTGTTTGACTACATAATCATAGTTTTCACATTTGTTGCTGTAGTCTTCCTGGAGTCTCCTAAAGTCTTTAATTTTTTATTCTAGTTGAGCTTTAAGTGGTTTTCGTCCTTTTCGAAGACGGTACCCTTCATATCCAAGGTCTTCTACGTCTCTTATTAATTTGTCATTGAGTTCACGAAGAATCCTAAGATTTTCTGATTCATTTCCTAATGTCTCAATTTTATAATGTAAATTTTTCACATAATCTACACAAGCTTTAGAGCACGATAGAAGACTTACCTTGGACGAATTAGGTGCATGGGAAGAAGATACCATCAAGACAAATTGTAGCTTCATCATATTGTCTTCAGCTACTGCAGTCCCTGCTTGAGTGTCATCCCTCACTTGTGCTAGGTGAGCATTTTCTGGTCCAGACAAATTTAGAGCTTGTATTTGATCATCCCAGTCAAATGATTGTGCAACCATAGCCTATTCATTGTTTGCTTGACCACTGCTTCGGTTGTTCCCAACTGCAACCATTGTTTTGTCATTATTAACCCTTCTATTAGGGTGTGGGCAATCACGAGCAAAATGCCCTGGCTCGTGGCAATTGAAACATCGAAGCTTTCCTTTGTTGAATCCAACCTTCTTGTCAGCACTCATTCCTGTCTTTTTGGCAAACTGTTTTGCCCTAAATACAGCCATGGCAATTTGCCATGTGATGTCCATTTCCTTAACGTCCTCCGGATGGATTTGATCAAGATCTGCAAATGACAATTGAGGTGGAAGTTCCCCAGCTACAAGAGCATTGTAGCAATTCACAAACCCTGTTGCAAAGAAAAGATTTTCATCACCCTCCTTTCCCTTTGAAGAAGAAGCCACATTTGAGGATGAAGCATTTTGGGTAGACATGAGAGGCTGGCTTTGTGGGTAAGGAATGACCGGTGCAGAGGAAGATGAACCTGCAGGAGTATAAGAGAAAGAAGAGAGAGCATTGTTAGTTGAAATGCCAAGATTGGCAGCTGAGTAGGAGTTCACATGATTGATCTCACGCTGCTTGTCATCAATATCACATGCTTTGATGACAGCCATCACTTCAGCTAGGGAAAGGCGATTGAGATCCTTAGTCTTCTTAATTACTGCTACATTCATGTCCCAAGATTTTGGGAGTGCATTTAGTAGCTTCTTATTAATTTCTGACTTTGTATAGAAGATCCCTGCCACAGTCATCTCTGTGTTGAGAGTTGTAAATCGCTGTAGTTGAGCTTCGAGAGTCTCTCCAGGAACATAATTAAACATATTGAAGCGTTGTCTCAGCATATCTTGGTGACTTTCTCGCATGTCTTCATTTCCCTCATATACTTCAATGAGAGCTTCCCACAGTGCTTTAGCAGAAGTATACTCTCTGAATCCTTGTGTAATGTCTGGAGATAAAGCCATAGTCAAAATGGCCAATGCCTTTTCTTGTTCTTCTACACTCTCAAAGTCTTCATCAGTGTAGTTTTCGATTTTCTTGTTGACCACCTGCCCCCCAACTGTAGTGGTGATTCTGACTGGATCCTTTAAAACACATTTCCAAATGTTGAAATCCTTCATCTTTATTTACTTTTCAATTCTATATTTCCACTCGGGGAAACCATCAGCAGACATAAGTCTTGGAATGCGCGTGGTTGCTCCCATCACAGCATCAAGTTCTTGGTATTGAGTTGAGTTTTGTGTTTCCATTTTTAAAAAAAAAATTATCTGTAGTAAATTTTAAGGCTGTAAAATTAATTTTAATTATTATTATTATTACTTTTAATAATTTTTTTTTTTAATTCAGGAATTAATTTCAACTAATATATGGTAACTGACTTAGCCGTAAACTCAATAGGCCGTAAACTCGTTGGCCGTAAACCTTAGGCCGTAAACTCGAGTTTACGGTCCAAAGATACCTTTTGATTTAAACTCCGAAAATTAATGGTGTAATTATCGTTTAACAGAAAATCAATTTTTCGTGAATACTCGAGTTTACGGTCAATGAAAGTTAAATATAAAAGTTCGATTTTTTATTTTAAAAACAACACAATTAAATGCCAGAATCAAAATTTGATCACGAAAGCTTGAATGATGTGTAAAATAATCGTTTTCGTGGAATGAACTTGTGGCTGTGAAGTGGAGCTTACGGCCGTAAACTCAGGCCGTAAACTTCGAGAAACTTTGATTTTGACTGGAATTAATCCCTCTATACTGCTGTGAATATCGATTTAGTTGAAAACGCAGCTGTTGAACGCCTTTGACACTAGTATTGCTCTGATACCAATTATAGAGTCCTGAAAAACAAATCTACCAATGATCAAAGATAATAACAGATGCAAACACGAATTAATAAGCAAATATAGAACAAAAGACCAAGCTTGCATACGCTTCAATGCTATAAAACGTCTGATACAACTTGGGAGAATACGAAAGCATCAACAACGAATAAAGAATGACACAACTCGCTATTTATAGGCTTGACTTACTATGCCTAGACCAAACCACTATACAGGGTCTTTCAAATGACTACAGTACCTTGGTTGAATAAAGATAAATACCAACCCATCCAACACAACATGACAAAACTGGACTCTACGTAGGCCATGGGCAACCCTGGAACACTAACAACGTCGCTCTGACATCCAAACTCATACTAAACAAGGACATCTTGCCAACTCAAGCATACTAGTAACACCAATTCCACAACCAAGCAGTTAAGAGTACACTTACACAAAGGACAAGATATACTTCTTACAAAACTTGACGAAGGGTTGACGCATCAATTACGCCTTCAATAAGTACTGCTTGGAGACCATCGAACGAATCCTAGACGCTAATGAGGAATGAAATGACTAATCCATCGAGAATGCATCTATAACTGAACCCAATGATCCCACACATGCCGAACAAAGGCCACACAAGAATACTCTTACCGATCCCTGAATCTGATCAAAAGTCAACGATTGCCCATCCCGAAATAAAATAACCAACCCATATTGTGAGCTAATCATATTCTCCAAATTAGATATATAACTTAATCGGCTTATACGATCCATTATTAAATTACTAATGCTTATGAAGGAAGCTATTGTTCACAACGATATCCCTGCCCATCTACTTCCTATTATGAGGACAACGTATGTACCTTTGAAGTCTTAATCATGACACAAACTTGCTCTGCACTCGATCTGACCAATCCTTGAATTTTGGCTGACTAGGAAGGATTCCAACATATTCTTGGGAAACACGACGAAGAAGCTTCTTAACCACAAGTACATCAATGGTTGCCTCGACTATGCATGTCATGGTATGCCCTGTCCTAGCGACTCTAAGAAGATTTAATCCATTAATTATAGGCTTCTAAATATCGGAATATATCCCAACATCAATCAAAAGCTTAAAAGTTCTCCAAACCTTATGAAACAAGTTTCAAAAGGACCAAAACTCATTAAAATAGACCATAACACTAAATACTCATCGATCCCTAGAGTAATGCAATAAACCTTTGAGCTTTAAGACCTAACACGTCTATAAGGTAGATGAAAATTGAGATCGCCAATTGCCAAGATTTAAGCAAAAGGATATGATAGATTCTTTTAATGCATAGCACATAGACCATAAAATTGAACCGACCAATGATCCTTTAAGTAGACAATTATGTTCTCCCGTACTAAAGGTTCGAACCACCACTAACTTTGTGTATAAACTTAAGGCCTTAGACTGGCTCAACTAGATACATACCAACCTTGACTTTCGGAATGCGCCACACAACACAAGATGATCCTTCGAATAACAATCAACTAGATCTCAAGGAAACTTTGATTCTTGGATGAAGACCTTGGAACCTCCCATAACATTCACTACTCGAAAACAACCCTTTAATGACATGCGAAACATCACACACACTATTTTATGATACACAAAAGTGTTTGGCCTAAAAATAAAGTTTGCTTTCCTAAAATTTGAAGGACTTAGGAGGAGCATTTTTGTGTGCCCTAAAATTAGTGTAACAATAAAAAAAGCACGGAGGGCACGTATCATAAAACACAACTCGTGAAATCATGTCATTTTGTATTTTTTTAATGAGGTGCACGCATCTTCATATTTATTAGGTAGCGGGGAAAATGAAATCCTAACAAATTTGAAAAGTTGTCATATTAAACTCTACCTTCCCTCCATCTTTTTATCTCCACAAGCTTCTCTCTTCTATTCCCGGTTGTCTCTGTGTTTCTCTCACTAAAATACCCATAATCCCAAATATCACAATCACTCTTCTTTATCTCATTTCGCCCAGACTAGAATCGCACCACCACCCAACCTCTAATCCTGCACCACCAAGTGTCTCTAACAATCTGCTAGGGCTCTAAGGAACCTTCTCTATATTACACTAAAAATTATTATCCCCTCTCATCATTCTCGTTCACTTTCAAATTCATAGTATCACATTGTTAATCAATCACTCTCACCCCTTTGGCTTGATCTCTAGGGCTTGAATTAACATCTCTACTACAGCTTCACTGAAGTTGCGTTTTTGCCCCTGATTTGGTCATTGGTCCCCATTTCAACATCGAGGGAATTTAGGGAAAGGTAGTAATCATACTTGTTTTCTAATGTTTTAGCCACAACCGACTAGTATGTGTGGTTTAATGAAAATCCTAATAATTTTTGTTTAGTTTTAGATTCAAATTTGACACGCTTATGCTATTATGATGTGAAGAACAAATCCAAGGTTAGAAGTTGCACTAATTTTGGGTTATGAAAAATCATCTTAATTTTTTTTATCTTCCAAGAACGTAGGAATTAACATCCTAATGTGGAATTTGAACCCACAATCTGATAACTAATTGAGTTTTTTTCTTTTAATGAGCACCAATTGTTCCATCTATTAACCCAATGAAGATGGTGTATTTCTTGCGAACTTATTTTTCCTAGTGGATATTCTAACTCCTTTTAATAGATCCCATTTTCTTTTTTGCATATTTAATTTCCTTTTTCAGATTACAAAAGTAACTTTTTTATCTCTTCCTTTCCATAAATCAGGCAACTAAGTTCTTGTAACACTAACATTGATGTCATTTCCCATTAAAAGTTGGTTACTCGTATATTATATTCACTAGATGTGAAACCCGTGTATTACACGGGTTGATTTAAAAAAAATTAAACATTAAAGTGTAAATATAAAATATTTTTTAATGTATAATTTTAAAATAAAGAAAATACATATTTATTGCAATTTAATTTCATATATATCATATTTAATACTTTACATATAGAAGTATATGACTTTAGTATTAAAAATTGAAACCAACCAAAAATTGACAAGTGGATAATATTTATTTCAAAAATACCACAAAATGACAAGTATCAAAATTTATAATATTTATGTCAAAAATACCACAAAATGACAAGTACCAAAATTTATGAAAGATTGACGTGTGGCAAAAAAAAACCTTCATTTATTAAGGAGGATTTATAGACCCGCTCCTATCAAATTTGGTGCATGTTGTACACTTTCTAAACTCTTACTAGACATAAATGGAGGAATGTAATAGAGATATATATTAGCTCTATTTCATCACTCACAAAAATTCTAAAACAAGTAATATAACATTCAAAATTTTCTTTTATTAATGAAATCGGTCTATTTATTAACATGGAACACTTTCCAGGTATCTGATGAGCCAATGCATCTTTTCCTAGAAACACTGCAAGCAGTGGTGAAGGCAGCTTAGTAATTTTCCATTGTCGTTGATAATCTAGATTAAATTTATTTCTACGTTTAATTTCTCAATTTCCTAATGGAAGTTTCTCATTATAGGTCTTAAATTTGCACTATCCATACAAATTGTTATTTTTCCTATTGTACTTAGCATGTGGGATTTACGTGTTTCAGACCGTTTCATTAGCATTGATGCACTTGATGTTCTTTAGGTAATAAAATTGATTGTGTTTCTATTTGCCCATAGTGTGTGAATCAGAAAATAGGAACAATAACTTCTGAACAACTATACAACATGCCACATCTGAATAAATCTTGTAAGACCATGTTTCTTTTTTTTTTTCTTTTTTCCATTAAGTGTTGTCTTAACACTTAATGGGGTATGAAAGCATGTTATTACTTTGTGTTCTATTCTAGAATTCAATTGTTTAATAAGTGTCAAGTTTTAGTGTTTTTCTTTTATAGTTCTGGTGTTTTTCTTTTACGTGTTTTAGTTCCCATTAATGTACTTTTGCTTTTTTAAATCTTTGTGTGTCATTTTGATACCCATTAATACAGGTGCAGAGATAGATTTATGGTTTCTTTATTTTGCTAGTAAATCCCTATGCTTCTCTCAACCACCTGGATAATATTATTCCTTTTCTAGATAAATATCTCAGTGTACCCAATTTAATTTTTTTAGTTTTCATTTCTTCTATGTTGGATGATTGGAGTGGAGTGGATAAAGTGAATGCCAAGAATTATGTATTGAGTTGTGAGTTATATATTTACCTTCTCAAGTGCCCAAATACCAAGATGATGTCCATGTTTTGTATATACTTTGTTTTGAACATCATAATTTCTTATTTTAAACTCTGTATATAAATAAATAATTTAAACGATTTTAATGTTTTTTGTTATTATTGTATGCATATGGCATATAAGATGGTGTCACTACTAGAATATATTCCTTTTATGTCCTCAAGTACAGGAAATAACAGTGTACTTTCCTATTTTTTGCATTTAAGCTCCTCTTACCACAAATAAGTTGAAGTAATTTGTTATTTCATGCATTTACATCTTTTGTGGTTAAAATGCAAGAAATAGCATCACGTTTAACTGATTTGACTTAGAGAAAATATAATTTACTCCTTTTACTACACAAGTCATTTTATGTCCCCAAGTGCAGGAAATAGCAATGTACTTTCCTATTTCTTGCATTTAAGCTTCTTTTACCACAAATATGTTGAAGTAAGTTGTTGTTTCATGAATTTAGACATTCCTTAGGTAAATGCAAGAAATAGCAGCATGCATAATTGATTAGACTAGACAAAAACATAATTTACTCTTTTTACTACATAAGTTATTTTATGTCGCCAAGTTCAGGAAACTTGTTGAAAAAGAGTCAACACTTGAAGTTGCAAGGCTGAAAGCTAGCATGAAGACTATCAAAGGACAGCTTACTCACAAGTTCATTTTAATGTTGTGTTTTGTTTTTCTATAATAAATATTATACAATATTAGCAATTTATTACGTTTAGTTACTATTGGAATGGTTATTTGTATTTGACATATTATATTTTATGGAATGAATTATCTTTCCTATGTATGCTATTTTATTTTGTATTACAAAACTTTGAATATGACACTTAATTTTAAAATAAGTACATCTATTAAAAATATATCTTTAAAACAATTAAAATTATGACATGCTAAATTGTGTGTCGTCTTTCTTTGTGACATGGGCTTTAATGAAATGCATTGCATGTTGTAAATGCGTGTCGTAATTTTACGACACACAAATGCATGTCGTCTTCCTTTATGACACATAATGTGTGTCATTAAAGGGTATTTTTCTAGTAGTTATTGTCCCCACAATCTTAGAAAAATTGACCAGGTTACCAATTAAGTGACGAGGCACCTTATAATATGATTGCCACACCATCAAAACTTGCATTCAAATAAATGACCCACGACCTCATATTCCTCAACTTCCAAATTGTAACACCCTGTTTGAAAGTACTCGGTTGGGGTCTTGGAACCCAGAGAGTAGGAGTGATTCGGTATTTTATGGGTCCCGAGTTTTATCCGGGAGGTTTTCAGCTTAGAAGTGTCGAGCGGAGCGTAGGGCTTCCCGCCACGTTTTCGTGAATAAAAAGTTCATCAGAAACAGACTTCGAATGAAGGATTTATGACTCTTTGAATTTATTGGCGAAAATGTCCCCTAACGGAAATAAATGACAAAGAAGGACGATGCATGCAAAGTGGAAGGCGCATGGGTACGCCCATCGTATAAATGGAAATGGTCGTGGGTGTTGTTGGAGAACACCCAACGTACAGGATGTACGCCCACCGTACATCTAGTGTCCAAAAACCCTAATTTTAGGGCCAACCTCTATATAAAGAACTTAATGGCTCAAACCCAAGCCTCCTTATCTATCCCCAACCTCAGAGATAAACTAGAACGCCTCATCCTCTTATTATTGTGTATTTTAACCTTAAGAAGCTCATTTTGGTGGTGTCAGCTTGGAGGAGGAAAAGAAGAAGTTGGCAAGGAAGAACTTGGGAAGTTGGAGCTCATAGATGTGGGATAGCATCATTAGTTGGGACTCTTTGGAGGTATAAAGTTCATAACTTTACCTAAGAATGCTTTGATCTAGTGTAGTTTGGTTTTGGAGTCATTTTGGACCCAAGAATGGACCTTTATGGTGAAATCTCGTTTGTGAGCTTAGGGTTGCCACCCTCAGAGCTAAAAGGGTCCCATAAGCAGTAAAGTCTCCATCTTGAATGTCTTAATGGGTTCATGCATGAGATCTAGCCATTTTCATGGAAGTAGAACATCATTTTTGGAGTTTGGGCTTGTTTGGGCCAAGTAAAGTCACCAAGTCAGTTACTTTAAGTATTAAGACGTGGAAAACGACTAGGATATGTGATTGTAGCTTCAGAAGTGAAGTATTAAGCACTTAATAAGAAATGGACTTAACAGGAGGTTTACGATGAGCGTACGCACCACTTAGTCAGTACGCTTAGCCTACGTGGATGTACGCCCCACGCAGAGGTGGATGCTTTAAGGGGCCAGGATGGGCCATGGCCCCCTGCTTTTTGGTTTCGTAATACTTGCATTAAAATTTCATACATATTTTAATTTTTAGTATCTTTCTTGGCCCCTCACGTTAATTATTTATATAATCCAAAATTACATTCAAATAGCTACTCAAGTATAAAAAATCAGAAAAATCAATCAAATATGATCAAAATCAGGAAAATACATAAGAAAAAATCAAAACAATCCTAAAAATTACGATATCAATTGATTGGGAAACTAAATATCTTATATGAAAGCAAAGGAGTATTCTATAATCCAAGTTGTTAACCAAATCTATGAAAAAAATACAAAAACCCAGTCTAAAAATTCACCACTTCTGGAAAAAGCGTCAGTATTGGAAAGAAAACCTTGGCCGCCAAAATGCTCAACTACGAACGGATTTCTCACCAAAAACAGAAAATGTTGTCCCCCTTTAGGTGTTCGCCATCCCTCTCCTCTAGTCCTCTCTGCTAGTATTCCGTCTCTCCACTCTAAAGCTCGCTGAAGTGCAGTCTTCAATTCTCATCAACAAGGTAGCAACCTCTGTCGCCCGATCTGTGGATGTGTAAGTCTTCTTTTTCTCTTTCTTTTTGTAGTATACTTAATGTAAACGATTTTGAAAGATATAAAAGATCACGCCCACCTACTCATCTAAAACAATAGTTAAAATATTAAAAAGCTGCAAGCGTACTTTAATAATTATTAATCTTATTTTATTTTATGAAATATCAAATTTTCTTTAAAAATTAATTGGAATTTAGACTAATCATTTACCGTGGTTTATCCTATATTATTCCAACATGTCAATTTTATAACACATGAAGGGAAAAATACATTCTCAAAATTTCAATAAAATAGTAATTTGGGGATTATGTGGGTTCTGTAACATTCCATATTTATAGCTAGATGATCACATTTTCAAATGGCAATGTGTATATGTGGTTTGTTTTTTTTACTAACGATATTAGAACACTTTGGTGTTATTATTTTTAGAATTCTTTGTATTATAGCTCATAACCAAAAATTAACTGCTTTATATTATTATCCTATGAAGTTTTCATTTTGGCCCCTCCGGTTCTAAGCTTCGTGTTCCGCCCCTGGCCCCACGTACTCTGTCAGTTAGGCCTTGTGCTTATGGGCCACATGTTGGGCTATGATTTGGGTCTTTGGGCCTTAGTAGGCCATCGAAACTAAGATAATTTAGGCCAAGAATATGTTTGGGCTTAAAGTAAGGCCTATTAGAGGGATTGGGCCCAATTAAGCAAATTGGGCCATTAGTGGGCTTGGAAAACCTACCTAGAGTTGGGTTTTGTTTTGAGATTTGGGCCTTAGTTTTGGATCATACTGGGCCAGGGGTAAAATGGTCATTTTAACCCATGCATGGATTAAGGATTATGGTATGGGGCCCAGTTGCTCATTGGGTATATTGATCGGTATTAATGGATCAGGAAGTGGGCGGGGCAGCAGCTAAGGATTTGTTCAGGAAGCTTCTGCATTCGAGGTGACTTTTCTCACCATACCAATGGGTCTAAGGCACCAAGGCCGGCCCATTTTATGAAGATTGGTGTACTTGATGTGTAGAGGTGTGTGGCTTTGTTATGCATTGATATGTGGTAGAGATAGCTTTTACAGCTAGTATAGAGATAGCCTTCAGGATTAATGGTAGAGATAGCCTTCAGGCTTAGTGGTAGAGATAGTCTTCGGGGCTAGTGGTAGAGATTGCCTTTATGGATAAGGGTAGAGATACCCTTTGTGGATGATGGTCGAGATAGCTTTATAAACAATTGATATGCATTATGTCGTAGAGGTAGCTTTATAGCTACTTGATATGTGTTATGTGGTTATGTGTTGGGTATGCTCTGGGGAACTCACTAAGCTTCGTGCTTACAGGTTTGTTTATGGTTTCAGGTACTTCACATTCCATGGGCAAGGGCAAGGCATGATGGCACGGCATGCACTCTCACGCAGACACTTTATGGGATACTCTGATGTTTGGAATAAAATTTGTATCGAATTATGTTTTGAAAACAATTATAGCTAGATTTCTTAATGTATGAGGATATCTTTTCTTATTCTTAAATGAAAAATTTACTTTGAAAATTGGGTCATTACACAAAATCCCTCACGAATGCTCCAAAATAGCTATGGAAACCCAAACATACCACAAAATTATCTTACCTAATGACGGTGCCTGATCGTGCACCATCTCCCTTTTTCCCGCCGAATTTCCTGCCTGGTTTTTGGAATCAATGTCTCCATCTGCAACAAAGACACCCAGTTTTTGTCTAAACTGGTTCGATAGCTCGACACACGACGTGATCTCCACTCTGGCCACTGAACAGATGAATAATCAATCTTGAACTTCCGTACATCAAAAGATAGGGCGACTTACTACAAACCAGACTCTACCAATTGCGGCAAAAACTAACGCGTAAAAGATCATCCCTTTGTTTATCTATCAACCGAAAAACATCTGATCTCTTTCTCCCTCGAGCATGGGAGGCTAGATGAACATAACCCCATCATAGAAAACAACATATCAAGCCATCGGCCAACCACCCATCTTTAGGTTGCAATCTTCATGGCGATCAACACAATCGCTTCCTCTTAAACCATGTGACTCGAAATACAGTTTCCTTGAACCAGGTCTTCGACACCTTAGGATCAACTAACTTGTACAAATTTGCACCATTTTTGCCCAAACTGCCGTGGCCACTTAGCTCTGAGCAAGCATCAATTATTTCCTCATTTAGAGCATCCATAACTGAAAGATCGACAACACTAGGATAGGCTACAACTCACCCTAGTGTTATACCATACTGCCTACCAACAACCAGTTCTGTAGAAGGCTTGTGACTTTTCGTGATCCTCATATGTATCTTGTGCTTCTAGTAGTACGGACCCATACTACTATCTAAACTTATCCGTATTTATCTCAAGAATCATCCCAAATTTCTACGGCACTACACTCGACCACAGCTAGGTGTACAACACACACACACACACCTTTACGCTCAAAAGATCCCTAAGCTATAGTTCCTAGATTTTCATGTTAAGATTCTTACCATACATATACGTAAGGATACCTTAAAACCTTTCATAGGTTACTAGGAACTCCACCATATCCCGCTGTCTTGATGGAAAGAAACTTCTATCAATATCTACCATGTATCATATGAATACTAATCACATGCAAGTAGAATTGGGAAGTCCTTCGACTAATAGGTACAACGGTTGGACTAAAAAAAGAGTTAGGCAATAGTCCAGACCAAGCAATTTGGAACTATCTAATCATCAGGGCATGCAATCCTAACTTACTCGCATAAAAGTTAACTAATATCAACATAGATCTAACTGAACAAAATAGGAATCTACGTAGGCCATGGGCACACCTGAGAAACCGACACATAGCTTCGACATTCGAACTCCTAATAACCAAGGATAACTTCCAAATCAACCATAGTATGAACAACAAATCAATAACCCAGTAGTTGAGAGTACACATACATAGAGACCAAGATATATGCTTTACAAAACTTGATGAAGGGTTGATGCGTCAATTGCACCTTCAAAAGTGTTACTCGGAGACCTTCGAATGACTCCCAAATGCTAAGGAGGAATCAAATGAGCAATCGATCAGAAGTTGGTCAAAATCTAAATCCTATGTCCCACATATACTTAATAAATCCTACATGTGTACTTATTCATATAGACCATAACACTAAATACTCGTCGATCTACAAAGAAATGCAATGGAGCTTTGAGCTTTATGACACACCAAGGTCAAGAAGGTAGATGAAAATAAGATGATCAATAGCCAAGCTTGAAATAAACGAATATTGTAGATTATTCCAATGCATTGCACTAAGACCATAAAATAGAATAGACAAATGATCCATTAAGCAGACTATCATGTTCTCCCCCACTTAGGGTTGGAACCACCACCGACTATGATTTACATTTTCAAGGCCTCAGACTAGGTCAACCAGATACATACCAACCTTGAAGTTTGGAAAGGAAAACACAACACAGTATGATCCCCCGTATAACAATCAACCAAATCTCAAGAGAACTCTAAATCTCAGATGGAAACCTCGGAACCTCCCACAAAACTGTCGCCCTAATCTTAGAAAAATCGACCAGGATACCATTTGATTGACAAGGCAGCTTACAAAATGAACCCGACACTATCAAACCTTTCATTCGAAAAAATGAACCGTGTCCTCATACTCCTAAATTTCACAATCCCTAAAAAATGCTTTGATAACTGCAACGGAGACACCAGGTCTTCTCAAAACTAGGTCGAAACCTCGACACGTGACGTGATCTCTACTCTAGCCACTTAGATGAAGAATAATCATTCTCAAATGTCCTCATACCAAAATGCAATACGACTTTATGTGAACCATACTCTACGTAATTTTGGCAGAAACTGATGCGAAAAAACATTATCCCTTTGTTTATCAATCACGTGACAAACATACGATCACTTTGTCCCTCAAACATGGGAGGCTGGAAGAACATAACCTCGTCATTGAATACCACATCTCAAGCATCGAAAAACCCCCCAGCCTCAGGTTGCATTCTTCGAGGCGATCAACACAATCGCTTCCTCTTAATCCATGCGACTCAAACTATTGATCCCTCGAACCATGTCTTCGACACATTCGGATCAACTAACTTGTATTGATATGCACCATTTACACCTGAACCCTCCATGGCCACTTAGGTCCTAACAAGCATCAATTTTTTCCTCACCTAGAGCAACCATAACCGAAATACCAACAACATGAGGAAAGGCTACAACTAACCCTAGTGCCATACCACACTTCCTACCAACAACCAGTTTCCTAGCAGCCTTGTTAGTTTTTCTGATCCTCTTATAGATCATATGCTTCCAATAGTTCAAGTTCGTACTACCTTCCAAACCTATCCATATTTGACTCATGAATCATCCTAAATTTATAGGTCACTACACTCGATCACAACTAGGTGCACCATACACACCTTCATGTTCAAAAGAGCCCCAAGATATAATTCTTGGATTCCACCGTTGGTTTCTTACCACACACATATGCTGCCATACCTTAACAGCTTTTATATGTCACTAGGAACTCCACCATACCCTATTATCCTTTCTGGAAAGAAACTCTATCAAAATGAATCAACTATCATATGAATACTAACCACATGCAACTACAATTAGGCAGTACTTCGATTGAGAAATCCAACACTACAACCATTGGACTCAAAAAAGAGTTGTGAAATAAGCCATACCAAGCAATCTGGGACTATCTAATCCTAGTGGCATCCAATCCTAACATAGTCGCATAATAGTTAACTAATATCAATATAGGTATCAAACATCACAAAGCAATGAACAGTAAAACAATAAATCAAACAAGCAATACCTAGGCTATAAGTCATCTCAAATATCAGGGAATTCTAACATGTAATTCCTAAAAGATTCTTAGCCTCTCCACTAGCATACATTTATAACAATTCTAATATCAACAGTTATAGAACCATTATGGATATTTTAGGAGACCAGTTCCATTGAGCTCCGTAAAATTGTACACATCACATCTAAGTCCATTATTTTTCAAAAAGTTTATAAAAATTTCTTAGATCCTTAGTTTGAGTTTCGAATCACACGAGTGTTCATCCAAATCCATCAAAATAGGGCTCTAAAACCAACTTGTAACGTTTCAAAACCTTAGAATAAATTTTTCATTCTAGAAATTGAATAAACACCCATTTTATAAGGTTACATTCCACTCAAACCATTCGCTTATAAATCATAATGAAAAATCATTGTTTCAAGGATAATTATGTAGAATCTTGAATCATAAAACTGTTTATATGGATGTACAAGCACACCTTCATAATTTGATAAGTAGCTGAAAAAAATTTAAATCCAAAACTGTAAGTCAAAACTTAGTGAGTTCCCCCAAAATACTCCAGACAACAATACACATGAGCCTATAGTATACCTGGAGCACTCTCCCAATCCTACAATCAAACTAGAATTCTCCACGAGGTCTAAAATATATTTAGACTGCTCCTTTGGGATTACAGTCTGACTAAACCGCCTCGTAAGGCCTACAGTCCACCTAGACCGCCAGGGTATCTTGGCCTACACAATAAAGTAGGACCGCCTCAACCCAACTACAACATACCAACATCCGACCCACAAGGATACGTACTGCATTACATAGTATAATGAGAAAATTCACCATGCATTTTACAAGATACACAGTACAACTCACATGAATCCAAGAATTGGTACTACAAGCCACCTATACAATAATCAGGGTCCAAACCTCAATCTATATCCCAAAATCCTCAAATTGACCAAAATTTAACGATCAAAGTCAACATGACGAGTTACCACATCATGGCCGAGCACCTCCCACGATGTGTGACTCCCACGACAAAATAGTCACAAAGATTCCAATCGCCACAACATGGTGATCATGTCACCACGTTATCGAAACTATACAGAAAACAACGAAATGGATTAAGCCCCTAATCCATTAACCCACACGCTCATCTTTTCCAGAAGGCTTCCAAATGTTCACTAGCTTCATAAAAATCCATGTTTTATGGGCATGCATGTCCAATTCATGTCTTGAACTTGGTTAGGTCAAAATGGTGAAAATGAGGTCAACCTCATGTATAGAACCAAAATTCTTCAAATTCTTCAAATCTGGAACACTAAACCTCAAAGGTACCTCCAAGATCCATAAAGTTCCCAACTATATGGTATCTATCCACTCAAACTCTCTAAACTTGGAGAAAAATGCTCAAAAGTCTAGGTTTTAAAGAATAGTACATAAAGATTTTAACTTGATGACTTATAATGGTCCATAATATGTGCAATAAGGTGGTAAGGGAACTTGCTTGCTGGATCTACGCTCAAAGGATATATTTTTCTCTTTCAAAATCACCAAAAACACCCAAGAAGCTTCAAGAACTTGAAAATGGAGGCTAGGATTGCTTTGGGTCAAAAGGGAGGCCATGGAGGATGCGGTTGAGAAAACCCTAGCCATCACACTCGTTAAATAGGGATTTAAACCCGAGAAATTAGTGTTTTTCACTCTGGCCACCACCACGTCATGGTGCCCACAAAAACATGTGGTTCAACTTAGTTGTGACCATGTCGTGATACATCCTCTACCACGTCGTGGTCACTAAAAAATTCCATTTTATAACATGATATAATATTAAAGGAAGTAATCTTGTAATGAGTGTGAAACTTCTCCCTTACTTGAATTAGGTTTCATCCTCGAAATCAATCCTTAAATGTTATTCCTTAAACATTCTCTGAACCGCTCGTGGCTTTTTCAAACTGCTCTTTTCTGTAGGAGACAACACAACTCTCGTCACTATAGTTTGTAACCATAATCATATGAATTCCAAATCCATGCACTTACCCTAGTCATTTGAAAAAAAAATCCCAAGGATAAAAACCCAATTCATTTCAACACCTGGAACATTTATTTAACAAACAACCATGTACACATAGACCCAAATGTTGATTCAATCCCCTATTGCGAATATGCGATATTGTTGCCAACTGATGTTGACAAAAAAAAACTAGCCATTTGAAAACATTAAAATGCAACAACTACCTCTCTCTCCCTAACTATAAAAACCACTCATAACGATAACCACACAAATTGGGAATCTCTCAAATTTGGACTTACTAATCGACCCTACCACCATGCTCTACGAAATCAGGAACGCATTAGTCTATACTTAGAATCCCTACCTAATGACGGACGATCATTCTTTCGACGTACCTAACCCTAGTCCCAGACTAAGAATACCAACAAAAAATGCAGAATTAGCACCCATCTAATCCAATCGTGAAGTCAAACCCATCCTAAATTCAAAAACCGTGCCCAGAAGTCGTCAATTAAACAGTTGACTTCATTACAAGTCATAACTAACCCACCGCTCCCACGAGTATAATAGTGGTCAATCTGTAACAATGTAAAAAGTTAAAACAAATTTTCATTTTGTAACAATATAAAACTTATTCAATATTCTCAAATCTGATGTTCAACAAATGTCATCATGATAAAAACATGTCCCAAGATCATAAAATAAATCCTCTTCTAGTGTGTACGGATCATGCGGGGGCCTTCCCGCAATCCTCGCTAGTACCTGAAACATATAACACATAACGTTGTAAGCATAAATGCTTAGTGAATTTCCACAAAATTACACATACAACACATACGCACTCGAGGCTACACTACAACACTCTGGTCGATGTGTCTCAGCGGGACCCTCCAGTCCCGTAGTTTGTTGGACCCTCTGGTCCGGTCATAGCTGGTTGGACCCTTCGGTCCGGTCTGTACCGTTGGACCCTTCGGTCAGGTCTGGTTCATTGGACCCTCCGGTTCGGTCTATACAACACATAGGATACATACATCACAATGTAAAGAATCTTATACATACACATAGCACACAAGACTCTCCCTTCTACACATAGATACCACTCTAGGTAATGTATAGTAAGAAGACTCACCTCGGGTAACTCGGATAATCTCGCACACGAGTATACTAATCTAACCCCCACCTAATCACATAAACAATATCCTTAAATAAATAATGGCTCTCAAAGGCTAGATTAAATCCCTTTCTACAATCCCACAGAAGGGTAAAAGACCATTTTACCCCTCATTGACCCAAAAGTCCAAATGTTGACTAAAACCTTAAGAGTCAACAAAAGTCAACATGGGGCAGTACGCAACGCGTACCAGCTCATGTATGCGCTGCGTACTACGGCGATCCAGAATCGGGGTCTCAAACCCTTATGCGGCGCGTACTGGGATTACGCCCAACATAAGTCCTAAATTCATCATTTCTTCATTTTTGGTCTGAATAGGTTAAGTCATGGGCTCATATCACAGACCTAGGCTCTCTACTGCCTCCTAAGTCATAAAGTCAAAACCTTTAAGCCTTGCATGGCTATAAAGGTCACCAACCACTTCCAACATATAACATATTTCCCCATTAAGCCCTAATCTCATGCATGACTTAATCTTAACGTCCAATATTGGATTTTTATGAATCCACAACACATATTACACTGAAATAAGGGAGATCTAAGCTTATGGAGGCCATTTACTCATAAAGTCTCCATCTTGGGACCAAAAACCCTAAAAGTTGGTCCACCAAGCACAAAACAAAAATGATAAGGAAACATTTGAGCTTTTTACCTCCAAGTGAAGCTCCACCCTCTGTAGAACTCGGATCCAAGCTTGTACTCCAACTTCTAGCCTCCACAAGAACTTCCTCTTCTTCTCCACTACCACACCAAGACACTTTGTAGCTCAAAAACACACACAAGCTTTGAACGATAGTATTGCTCTCTTAGGGTTTCTTTCTCTGTGAAATGGTGGCTGAGGATAAGACCATATCATTCCTTTTATAGTCCTCAAGTCAAATTAGGGTTGTGCATATGGGCCTTCTACGCCCAACGTAACCCTAGTTACGCCCAGCGTACCTAGGTGAGTCCGCGTCCAACTGAAGCGCATGAGTACGCACAACATACTCTTCAGTACGCCCAACATACTCATTTGCCATAGCTTTCATTTAAGCGCTAAACTTGACAACTTGGAAAAGAAGAAGGGTTTAAGAGATGCACCTGAATTTCGTGATGTTACAATTCTCCCCCACTAGAACTAGACTTTGCCCTCGATGCTCATGCCGTAAACAACTCTGGATGTTGCTCTCGTATTTCCAACTCCGACTCCCAAATCAGCTCGGACCCTGTCTGGTGCTGCCAATGGACCTAAACCATGGGCACTTACTTATTCCTCAGAACCTTGATCTTCAGATCCACTATTGCGATTGGTCTCACAACGTAATTCAGGCTCGCATCCACCTAAATATCATGTAGCGGTACAACTGTCGTCTCTTCGGCAATACCCTTCCTCAACTAAGACACGTGGAAGGTATCATATATCTGGCCCAACTCCGCAGGTAGCTACAAAAGGTATGCTACCCTGCCCAACCTAGCAGTCACACTGAAAGGAACAATGTACCGCGGTCCCAGCTTGCCCCTCTTCCGGAATCGGATCACTCCCTTCCAAGGAGATACCTTCAGGAGTACGAAGTCTCCCACCTGGAACTCGAGCTCGGACTGTCGCCTATCTGTATAACTCTTCTGGCGACACTGAGCTATTAACAACCTCTGTCTGACCTGTTGTATCTGTTCTGTCGTTTGAAACACTATCTTAGTGCTGCCCATCACTCGCTACCCTACCTCTCCCCAGCAGATAGGAGTCCGACACCTCCTCCCATACAACAACTCGAAGGGAGGCATACCAATACTCGAATGGTGACTGATGTTATAGGAAAACTCGTCCAACAGCAAATACGTGTCCCAACTTCCTCCGAAGTCCAACACACATGCTCGAAGCATGTCCTCGAGCGTCTGAATCGTCCGCTCACTCTGTCCGTCCATCTGTGGGTGGTACGCGGTACTGAAACGCAGCCTCGTGCCTAAATCCTCATGGAAGTTCTTCCAGAACCTGGAAGTGAAACACACATCTTGATCTGACACAATCGAGATCGGTACTCCATGCCGCAATACCACCTCCGTCATATACAACTCTGTTAGTCTCTCTGCAGAAGAGCTGTCACTGATAGCAAGAAGCTGAGCACTCTTCGTCAGCCAGTCGATGATCACCCAAATTGCATCGACACCCCTCGCGGTCCTTGACAATTTGGTGATAAAGTCCATAGAAATTTATTCCCACTTCTACTGGGGAACCTCAAGGGGCTGCAACTTTCCGTGGAGACGCTGGTGCTCGGTCATGACCTCGCGACAGGTCAAGCACCTCTCAACGGACCACGCAACATCCCTCTTCATACAGGGCCACCAATATTCTCTCTGCAGGTCCAAATACATCTTAGTGGCCCCGGGATAGATCGATAATCTCAATCTGTGCGCCTCCTCCATCAGAATGGTACATGCCCCGCCTGCAAACAGTACCTAAATCCGACCCTGAAAGTTCATAAGCCCTCGGCTATCTATAACGATCTCAAATACCTGCCCGATCACCCGCTCTCTTTTGCGGTTCTCCGATCTCATGGCCTCTGCATGGGCCTCCCGAATGGTGGCCAACACCAGATTCATCATCGTCAACCTCATACAAACATCTCGTATTAGGGCACTCTCCTCCTTACGGCTCAGGGCATCGGCTGCAACGTTAGCCTTGCCCGAGTGGTACAGAATCTCAAAATCATAATCCTTTACTACATCCAACCATCTCCTCTGGCGCATCTTCACGTTGGGTTGATCCATAAAATACTTCAAGCTCTTATGGTCCGTGTATATGGTACACCGAAACCCATACAAATAGTAACCCCAGATGTTGAGGAGAACACCACTGCCCCCAACTCCAGATCATGGGTGGGATACCTCGTCTCATGAGGCTTCAGCTGCCTCGATGCGTATGATATCACGTGCCCTCTCTGCATCAGCACCACACCCAACCACGATATCTATGCGTCAAAATACACCAGAAAATCCTCCATCCCCTCTGTAAGGGATAACACTAGAGATTTGCATAATCTCTGGCGAAGTGTCTCGAATGAGGCCTGCTGCTCAAGACCCCAACTATAAGCCAAGCCCTTCTGGGTCAACCTGCTAAGAGGAACGGCAATCTTGGAGAAATCCCTGATAAATCTCCAATAGTAGCCAGCCAATCCCAGAAAACTCTTGATCTCGGTGGGGGATTTCGACACCTCCCATCTCATAACCGCCTCAATCTTGGCTGGATCGACCAATATCCGATTCTGGTTAACGAGGTTTCCCAAGAATTGGACCTCTCATAACTAGAAATCACACTTGGAGAATTTGGCGAAAAGCCTCTCCGACCTCAATACTTCGAGAATCTCTCTTAGATGCTCCTTATACTACTCTCTAGATCTCGAATATGCCAGAATATCGTCAATGAACATGATCACCGACCGATCCAACATCGGCCTACACACCCTGTTCATAAGATCCATGAACGCTGCCGGTGCATTGGTGAGCCCAAAAGGCATCACGACTAACTCGCAATGCCCATAACGAATCCTGAGCACCGTCTTCTGGATATCTTCATCCCTCGCTCTCATATGATGATATCCAAACCTGAAATCTATCTTGGAGAACCAAGACGCTCCCTGCAACTTCTCGAACATATCATCGATCCTCGGTAATGAATAATGGTTCTTGACCGTCAACTTGTTCAACTCTCTGTAATCAATGCACATTCGGTGTGAAGCATCCTTTTCTTGACAAAAAGGATCGGCGCTCCTCACGGCAAGCTACTCGGTCTAACAACAGCTCCAGAAGCTGCAGGGATAACTCCTGCATCTCTGGCGGCGCAAGGCGATAAGTCGCCTTGGCGATAGGCGCTGCCCCCAGAACCAAATCGGAGGAACTACACCTGCCTCTAGGGAGGCATACCCGACAACTCCTCGGGAAAAACGTCTAGGAACTCATGCACTATCGGAACATCATCAATCGAACTCGTCCTCTCTGCGGCCACTCGTGTATCCATCACATAAGCTACAAACCTACAGCAGCCCTGCTATAAACTCTGTCTCACTCTAGCAGCTAAAGAAAATGCTGACCCACATCGGGTACCCTCGTCATATACCGTTAGCACTCCCCTACTAGGGTCTCTTATCGTCACTATCTACCGCTCGTAGTCTATAACCACCCCAAATCGACTCAACCAATCCATGCCCACTATAACGCAAACGTCCCCCATCGTAATTGGGACCAAATCTATCGGAAAATCCATGCTGAAGATCTCAAGTATACATCCACGAATCACCTTAGTAGCACACACCGCTCGCTTGTCAGCTATAGAAACTCTTAGAGGTTGACTCAACGCCTCTCGTCGAATACTAATGTGATGACTGAACGCTAATGAGACAAATGATCGACTCGCACCCAAGTCAAATAACACCAAAGCACGTACAGAATTCACAAGAAAAGTATCTACGCATATCATACAATAAGCACAATATCTCAACTCATCATAAATAAATGAAAGAATATGTACCAGCCACAACATCAGGCGCTGTGTGGACCTCCTCCGCTATCAACTGGAAGGCTCTCCTGCGAGCCTTCGGTGCCTCGGCCTTTGCTGGCCGGATCTCAGTAGCTCGGGCAGCAGGTGCAGATCCGTGCAGCAACTGTGGGCACTCGACTTTCCGACGGCCGGTCTGGTTGCAATGAAAGCAAACCGAGAATCCCTTGGGGAAATCCCTCGCATAATGCCCCTCTTTCCCACACTTGTTACACACCCCAGCTCTGCACACCCCCTCGTGACTCTTGATGCACTTCTCACAAGTGCGGCCCTTCAAACCCCCATATCTCGAATCAGCGGGCTTTGCCCACTTGGCTGCTGGCTGAGCCTGTGCCGGTCGCCTGTCCATCCTCTGAGACTCGGCCTCCTCCCTGACCTGAGTCTCCAACTCAATCTCCCTCTTCCGGACATTTTCCTGGAGCTCAACAAATGTCCGATATGAAGAGTTCACCACGAACTCACTAATATCCCTCCTCAGTATGCTCAAGTACAGGCTCGTACGTGCCTGCTCAGTAGAAACATGATCAGGGCAACGCCATCTCATGAAACATCCTCGTAATCACTTTCACAGACTCAGTTCCCTGCTTGAGGGACAAGAACTCCTGGGATAGACGTTCCCTCTCCACAGGGGGAACATACTCATCTCGAAACATCGCGGTGGAACTCTCCTAGGTCACCGTGGCAAGCTCTACAGTAGTGAAGTCCACCGTCACAAACTTCCACCAGTCCTTCGCCTCCAAGCGAAGCTGGTTCAGTGCAAACCGAATCCTCAACTGCTCCGGACACGAGCAGGTGTAGAAGCATCCGTCGATATCAGAAATCCATCGCATTGTAGCAATCGGATCCTGCGTCCCATCAAACTCTAGTGGCTTCGTGTTGCTAAACTCCTAGAACAGCAACGAGTCACCCAACTGCGGTCTGGCAGCAACAACAAATGCAATAGCTGCGACCTCAGTAACCGTTGCGTATCTCTCGTTAAACGTCTCAATCAAAGTGGTCTTGATAGACCCAAACATCTTTGGTATCTTTGCGCGGATAGCCGTAACTACCTCATCGTGGATCATCTGACGAAGCTCCTCGTCACTCACGCTGCTGGTCTCTGGTCTCTGAAATACAACTTAAAAATATGAGAGACTCGCTCGAGTATACTCACACTCGACAACTCAACCCTACTTGTTCCTTAGTATCCTAAAGATTCTTACTTGGACTGTTCACTGATCTGGTGCTTCCAGTAGTACAGGCCCTATACTACCTTCCACACCGCAACAACAATCACCCCAAGTCCTCCTCCCAGGATCCAAATTCACAAGTACTGTATATCTTCCTAAGCATAGGCTACCTTCCGGTAGATCACTCATAAGCTCCTCACTGCTACCTACTCGCTCTAGAAGTATCTCATAGTAGCAGTAATCTCCTAGGCTAAGGTATCACAAATCAGGCCACTGTAGTCCTAGATATGAATACCTAGCCTACTCTAGCATGCATAGCATATCACAAAATATCTCATAACACATAATGTAAGGGTATTTTGGGAAATCACCGTTCAGGCGCTGGCAGATCGTACAGATTGCTTCATTCTGCCTTTCTCAAAATCTTTTATTCTTTTAGAAAAATTGTTTCTTTTCTGAAAATTTTCCTCAAATCCTTAGTTTGAGTTCAGATATGACCGAAGGTGCATCCGAGTCCCTCAAACCAAGGGTCTGATACCAACTTGTAACAACGTAAAAATTTAAAACAATTTTTCATTTTGCAACAATATAAAACTCATTCAATACTCTCAAAGCACATGTTCAACAAATGTCATCATGATAAAAACATATCCCAAGATAATAAAATAAATCCTCAGCCAGTGTGTACGGATCACGCCGGCACCTTCCCGCGATCCTCGCTAATACCTGAAACACATAACACATAACACTGTAAGCATAAATGCTTAGTGAGTTTACCCAAAATAACACATACGCCACTCGAGGCTACAGTACAGCCCTCCGGTCGATGTGTCTCAGCGGGACACTCCAGTCTCGTAGCTCACTGGACCCTCTAGTCCGGTCATAGCTCGTTTGACCCTTCGGTCCGGTCTGTACCGTTGGACCCTTCGTTCTGGTCTGGTTCGTTGGACCCTCTGGTTCGGTCTATACAACACATAGAATACATATATCACAATGCACATAATCTCATACATACACATAGAACACAAGACGCTCCGATCTACACATAGATACCACTCTAGCTAATGTATAGTGAGAAAACTCACCTCGGGTGACTCGGATCATCTCACACACGACTATACTAATCTAGCCCCAGCCTAATCACATAATCAATATCCTTAAATAGATAATGGCTCCCAAAGGCTAGATTAAATCCCTTTCTACGATCCCATAGGAGGGTAAAAGACCATTTTACCCCTCATTGACCCAAAGTTCCAAATTTTGACTAAAACCCTAAAAGTAGACGAAAGTCAACAGGGGGCAGTACGGGGCGCATACCAGCTCATGTACGCAGGGCATACTTCGGCGATCCAGAATCGGGGTCTCAAACCCTTACGCAGCGCGTACTAGGATTACGTCCAGCGTAAGTCCCAGATTCATCCTTTCTTCATTTTTGGTCTGAATAGGTTAAGTCATGGGCTCATATCACAGATCTAGGCTCTCTACTGCCTCCTAAGTTATAAAGTCGAAACCTTTAAGCCTTGCATGGATATAAAGGTAACAAACCACTTCAAACATATAACATCTTTCCGACAACATTTATGGATAATTATGGAATTCTTCTCCGAATTTGGAAGGTTTTTTGGTCTATTTGTGCATTGATGGGATTTTATCAGCTTCATTTAAGGTGTGGCATCTTATTTCAGGTTTTAGAAGAACATATTTAATCGTTTATGTTATTTCCTAGTTGCATGCGAGCATGTTTTGTATGATGATGTGTCAGTAGCATTCTAGACTAATGAAGGGTTTGAGAGTTAGAGAATGGTATGGCTCGAATGGTTTTTGGTAAGTGTTAAGTGGGATGTTAATTGGGTTCCTGAAGGTCGGTGGGATTATGGTTGTCTACCTATAGGCCCACTGGGTGATGTTCTAGAGTCTTCACATTTATGGTGTGGTGATAGAAAGAACGGTGAGGAACCACAAGCTTCTCATTCCAATGGTTTGATGGTGTGATGGAATATCAGGAACCATCGCGGATAGTTGGACCCAATAGTTGTGTAATGGAGACCCATGTTTTGTTTTGCTAGTTGTTTGGCATAGTTAAGTGTTTAAGTGGTGTGTTTTTGTCACTGGTGGCTTAGTGAACGGTACGTTGGGTTAGACGTCTATAGGATTTTGAATTGTTGCAAAATTCTCGATTATTTATCTGTAGTTCCTTGTCAAGCTTTTCCTTAGTAGATCTTTGTGTCTTTTTGTAAGAGAAGTTTCAAGTTAGTTAAGCTACCATTGATGGTCTCGTTATAAATCTTTTGGATGAATCGTCAGAAGATTGTGAACCGAATCTGGTTGGGGATATTGGCTTCAATGCAAGATTATAGATTGTGTAACATCCGTAAATTCAGGTGCATCTCTTAAACCCTTCTTCTTTTCCATTTTGTCAAGTTTAGCCCTTAGAAGAAAGTTACGGAAAATGAGTACGCTGGGCGTAATGAAGAGTATGCTGCGCATACTCGTTCGCTTAAGTTGGATGTAGACTCGCCTAGGTACGCTGGGCGTAGCCGGACCAAATGCAAAACCCTAATGTGACTTGAGGACTATAAAAGGAATGATATGTTCTTATCCTCAGCTACCATTTGACAGAGAAAGAAACCCTAAGAGAGCAATACCATCGTTCAAAGCTTGTGTATGTTTTTTTGAGCTAGAAAGTGTCTTGGTGTCGTAGTGGAGAAGAAGAGGAAGTTCTTGTGGAGGCTAGAAGTTGGAGTACAAGCTTGGATCCGAGTTCTACAGAGGGTGGAGCTTCACTTGGAGGTAAAAAGCTCAAAGCTTTCCTTATCATTTTTTTTTGTGCTTGATGGACCAACTTTTAGGGTTTTTGGTCCCATGATGGAGACTTTATGATCAAATGGCCTCCATAAGCTTAGATCTGCCTTATTTAAGTGTGATATGCGTTGTGGATTCATAAAAATCCACTCTTGGACGTTAAGATTAAGTCATGCATGGGATTAGTAGCCCAATGCAATCAACAGTCAAACAATCTAACATGCAATACTGAGGCTATAATGCATCTCAAATATCATGTAATTCTAACATGCAATTCCTGAAAGATCCTTAGCTTATCCACCAACATGTATTTTTAACAATTCTCATATTAGCAGATATATAATAGTATGGATATTTTGGGAGACCACTTCCTTTGAGCTCCGACTAACTGTATACATTACATCTCCATTCTTCTTTTAAGTCCATTATTTAGAAAAAGTTTATAAAAATTTCTCAGATCCTTAGTTCGATTTGGAATCACAAAAGTCTTCATCAAAATCCATCAAACCAAGGCTCCGATACCAACTTGTAAATTCCCCAAATTTCAAAATAAAATTTTCACTTTTAAAATAGAATAAAATCCATGTTTATATAGTTACATTCTAGTCAAACTATTTGTTCATAAACCATGACCCAAAATAACAGTTGCAAGGTCCAAATCATAAAATTGTTGATATTTATTAGATGCCATTTATGCATCTTTTAAGGTAGTTTTCATTAGCATTTAGGATCATGTTTTGTATATTTGCATGTCATTTGTTTAAATAATGTTGAACTCATGTATTTTGTCAGAATTCCCGTACTGGTAATGTTTTTATGTCAATTTCAGATACTTCGAGTGGACTACTTCTTTGGGAGCAATTAGATGTGCGTTCGGAGCTTAAAATGGAGTTATAACTGAAGACAGACGCTAAGGAATAACATGGAATGATTAAAATAAAGAATTACATCCGAAACAAGCAAAAAATACATATGCGATCTCATATGACGAACCTGCGATCACAGGTAGGTCGCACGTTGGTCACTCTTTGTTTGCATATCAGTTTCGAGGATTTTTCGTATCGATAATTCAAAAAAAGAAGAACCTGTGATCTCATAAGGCAAACCAGCAATCACACCTTTGAGCCGCAAGTCTAAAATTTCAAATTTGACTTTGGGCTTCATTCAAACGCAATCCTGGAAAATTTGTATGTACCTGCCAGCGCATATACATGGACCTGCGATTGCATGTTTGTCCGAAAATCTCAGAACAACAACGTACGTCATTAAATCGGCCGGATACACATTTTTCAAGGAAACCTGCGATCGCATAGGGCCTACCTGTGATCGCATGTTATTAGATTCTTCTTCCGGAAGCTTGCACCTTGAGTATAAATACAACCCTCATTATTATATGTATGTGAGACGATTCTAGACGATGAAAACCACTTCTGAAGGCGATCTCTGATATATTTCAGCGAATTTTTGAAATTTGTAGACTGCAAATCATCTCATTCATTTCGTTTATCTAGATTTATCAGTAAATGTTTCTTTTATGTAATTTAGTTTTATTTTTAGCGATGTTTGGATAAACTATAGTTTTCATTTTTGCATAAACTAGTACTTTTCATGTGATTAGTTTTCAAATATGAGTTTTGAGCATAATGAATGTTCGGTATTTAATTCTTGCTATTCTGGTCATCTAGCTAGGGTTTTATTATTCCAGTTTATCAGTTAATAGAATTCGTAATTACTCTTGTCAGCTAGTAAAAGTAGCAAGTATCATATTGGTTCCTTGTTTGAGATTTAACTATAATATAAACTTAAAAAATCATACGTTTACGCTCCAGAGCTTGTGAGAAGTATTGGGTATCGCTGGGAATTTTACACAAAATTCAATATAATTTTTCTAATTTTATTAAGATCTTGTTTAATTGAATTGTAAAAGGTTTTGGTTAATTCAAAGAGCTTGTTTTGATCAACTAGTTTAGCTAATAGAGATTATATTAGAGCTTGTTAGTTTTTCTCAGTACCAACTTAGATAGAACGCATTCTGAATAACCAGATCTAAACTGATTGCATGATTAGGAAAGTCACAGCAGAAATGAAATTGTTTTTTATTAATGATTTTTGTTTAATTTAATATCACTACAATTTTTGCTTTTCTAGTTAATTCAAAAACCCCGTTCTTTATAATTTATGTTTTGACTACATTGCCCTTGAGAAAAAAAAGGCATTGACCATTAGGTTGTGTCCATGAGGATTCGACCCATCTTCCCTGTGCTATATTTTTAGTGCAACCAACATTGATAGAATTTATTTTCTTAATACGGGCACAACAGTGTGTTAACAAATTGGCGTCGTTGTCGGGGACACAATGCTTTCTAATAGTTTTATGCCCATAATTTTCCATTAAGGTACACCTTTAGTTTTGGATCCATAAATAGAAAGAACTACAAGGAAACTAAAGAAAGAAACAGCAAAGAAAAAACAATCAGCTGGTTCGTCATCATCTTCAGTACTACCAAAAATCATCATACCACAAGGCACTTCCTTGTGGAATGAATCAGATCCGTTTTTTGGAAAGTACCCCCATCTTTACCTTCTAATAGTCAATATAAAACATACTCTCCACCACCCTTAGTCAAATATGAAGCCGTAGATTCTTTAGAATCTGAATATGAAGAATCAACCATGAGTGGAGACGAAGCAGAAAAAACTCTCAGAGAGTGGGCAACTTAAGAACTCAATCAGTAGCCCCTCTGTATCACTTTTCCAAAAGCCCAGAACTTTAAGGTTAAATCTGGGCTGACATAACTTCTTCCCACGTTTAGAGGTCTAGAAAATGAAGACCCATATAAATTCCTCAAAAAATTTCATGTGGTATGTTAAGGAATAAACCCACATGTTATCACTAAAGATCAGATAAAGTTAAGGGCATTCCCTTTTCCACTTCAAGATTTAGCAAGGGAATGTTTATATGAACTCCCATCTGGTTCCATCAGCACTTGGGCAAAACTGACGAAGTTGTTCTTAGAGGAGTATTTTGCAGAAACGCAAGTCTCCAGTCTCAGAAGAGAAATCATTGGGATCAAACAAGGAAAAAGAGAAGCTTTACACACTTAGTGGGAAAGGTTCAAGAAGCTTCATGTAAAGGTTTGACTGCCATGGAGAGGCGCCTGATAAATGCTTCCAGTGTTGGTTCCTTAGGATATATGATGCCAATCAAAATTTGGGAGCTGATTGAGAAGCTAGCAATATAGTCAAAACAATCTGGAAACAAAGACGAGTGGTATCCAGATCAGTTAAGGGGCGTCAAGGAAATCAGTAATGCTCATCTGGAGTCCCAAATATCCGAACTAACAAAGCTTGTTCTGTTCCTGAAAAATAAAAAAATAGTTGCAAAGAAACCATGTGGAATCTGCTTAAAGAAGGAACATCCAACTGATATGTGTTCGATTCCACAAGAGCATATTGCTTTGGTCAAAAATGTCAGAGGATACCAACAATAAAGGACTTATAATCAACCTCCAAACCATTATCAGAATAAGAATTTCCAGTCAATGCAGTAATTTCATCCACCATCGGGTTTTCAGTAGAATTCTCATTACCAGCTCAACTTCCAGAATTCGAATCAGCTGAATTTTCAAAACTAGAATTATCGGAACCAGAATTCAAATTAGCAACCCAGTAGTTCCATCTTGGCGTTAGAAGATATAGTGAAAATTCTTGGAATGAACACCCAAGAATTCCAGACAGAAACCATAGCGAGTATCAAGAATCTGGAGCAACAAGTGTCTCAACTAGGCACTTTTGTGGGTCGTCTGGAATCTTAAGGAAAGTTACCAGGGCACAGAGAAAATAATCTGAAGCACAATCTTAGAGCTATTTCCTAGATAAGTTGGAAAAGTTATTGAGGCCCAAGCTCATATGAACCAGAAAAAGAAGTTGAAGAAGAATACGAAGAAGTTCTGGTGCAAGAAATATATTTTAAAGAATCGGAAAAAAGAAAGAGAGGAAGATTATGAAGAGGTGTTGGCTGAAGAAGAATCTAAAAAGCTGGAAGAAAAAGAAACTCCAACATCAGGCTTTTCGAATCTGAAAGAATACAATCTCTTACCTCCATTCCCATCAAGATGAAAGAATACGAAGCGCGAAAGACAGGATGAAGATATCATGGAAATTTTTTGCAAGGTTGACGTAAATATATCATTTTTAGAAGTTATCAAACACATCCCTCGTTATGCCAAGTTTATGAAAATTTTATGTATTTATAAGAAGAAAAATGATATTTAATGAAATGTCAAAGCTGGAAAAAATATTTCTTTAATTTTGCAAAAAGGTTTGCTTCCAAAGTGCAAGGATCCAGGGATTTTCTTAGTTCCTTGTAAATTGGGGAACCTTAATTTTTCAAAATGCCATGCTTGACCTTGGTGCATCAGTCAATGTCCATCCCCTTTCTGTTTTTGAAAAATTAAAATAAGGAACTTTACAAAAGCCCGGGAGAATTATCTAGTTCGGTGACCACTAGACAATACACCCAAAAGGTGTACAAGAGGATGTTCTTGTCCAAGTTGATAATCTAATTTTTCCCACTGATTTTTACATTTTGGACATGGGAAACTTGGACACTTTAGATACAAATTCTATCATTTTGGGACGGCCATTTATGAAAACTACAAAAACGAAAATTGATGTTTTTAATGGCATGATTTCAATGGAGTTTGATGAGGAGGTTGTTAATTTTAAAAGTAATGATGATAAATTTAGTTCTAATAATATTTCTTTCAATTATATGGGTACCAACAGTCCTTTATCGGAGGCTGCTATGAGTTTTCTGATGTTTCTGTGCATGAAATATTTGTAGACAGAAACTTATATGCCACATTATAAGAGCTAGAAAAAGGAAAGCTTTGGAAAAAAAAATTGGTTGCCAATAAGAAGCTGAACAGAAGTAAGCTAGGGGAAGAGGAGGAGCTGAAATCTGCTAAGGAAAAATTAGAGGCGAATCAGAAAAAATGGTTTTGAGAAAGAAAAATAACGAAAGGTGATTTCTGGTATAAATCTGAAAAGAAATGAATCTGAAAATTCGAAAGAGGAGATTTCTGGAAAGAAAAAGATGATCATAAAGAAAATGAAATCACATCAGAAGAAAAACTTATCTGAAGACAGTTTTGCGTCTTTCCAGTTTGCTGAACAAGTTCAAGATCCATCCATCTTGCCATATTTGAAGGGATCTAGAGTAACAAGCAAAAGAGTTGAGCTTTAGAGAAGTCCCAACCACACTAGTTAGTTAATTTGTTTGAGCAAAGTCGATCCAACGACTTTAAAACTGGGCGACTTTCCGGTAGGCAACCTGATGAGTAGTTTTTAGTTTTTTTTCGCTTTCAATAAAGAGATTGTCGTAGTTCCAAGCAAGCTTAGGAAATCAGAGGACCGACAGGGTAGTTGAAATTCATATTTTTTGCCACATCATCGTCAAAATTAGATTTCTACAAACTAATCAGGTATATTTGTTCATACCTGAACCTTTTTTTATAAGCTTTATTGAGTTGTTCAATCATCTTTGAGCATTGAGGACAATGCATCATTTTATCCTTGGGGAGGGGGTTAGTGTAAAATTTTCATTTTTTTGTTAAAAAATTCAATTTTCAGGTTTTAGGCGAAAATTTTCAATTTTATTTTTCTTTTTGCATTAGCATTTAAAAATTCTAGAAATCCAAAAAATATTTTCCTTTTTATTTTTCTGCATTTATAAAAAAAAAAAAAAATAAAAAAAAAAGAAACTTAAAAAGATTTTATTGTTGATTATTTTTATTTTTTTATTTTATGCATATTAAAAAATTCTTAAAAATCTTCAAAAAAATAGAAAAATTAAATTGTTTTACATGAGATGAGGATATTATTTACAATCGATAACTTTGTTAAGATGAAGTTTGATAGTTATCGAAAATAACAGTCTCATTACAATCAATTTTAAGAATTATATTTTCAAGTGCTTTAAATGTTTTCAATATGAACCAACATAAGAGGCAGATAATTCTTATAATGGAAGTGTGAGATGGAAAAACAAATAGTGCTTTGAAAATAATTTCCTTGAATGCCTTAAAAAGAACCTAGAGTGGATAACCCTTATCATTCCTTGAAGTACTGAACCCTAAAGTTTATGCGCCTTTTGAGGTTGGGAGGGAACTCTTGTAATACCCACAATTTATTAACATTTTTAAAGTACTGAAGATATGGTGGGCCTCAAAGTAAAATTTGCGCCCAGTCAATATATATGTTAGAAATGGTACATCAAGCAACTTGAAGAAATCTACAATTCAAAGTCAAATCCAAGTCAAAATCAAGAAGCAAGCAAGTTAAATCCGAAGATTTGATCAAGACAAAGAAGATATATGGTATAATGAGATTGATCCCTCGATAGTGGAATAATAGGGGTAAGCTTGGATTTTATGTCCATAATGGAGCTTACCGCGTTTACTGGACGAGTTCAGAAAAAAAGGAGGGGTTGGTCAAACTAAGTTTTATAAACAAATTTTCGTGAAATTATTTTTAACAATACACTATTTTCACAAATTTAATTTGCCATAAAAATTATTTGCTCAAGCTGGGTTTGACTATGAATTATAAATTGTTAATATAAATTATTGAGACTGTTATCTAGGAAGTGATTTCATTGGAGCTTCCTCGTGTTGTGAAATCTGATCATGTGACAAAGAAAAGGAGCGAAGTATTTTTATTTTCCATTATTTTATCCTAAATTTTTTAGGTCATCTACATCTTTCCATATGTTTATAATGTTTTATCTTTTTCTTACTTGAGCGCACATAAGGTTTAATCTTGAGTAGATTTGTTAGATTCCATTTTATGCATCTTTAAGGGTAGTTTTCATTAGCATTTAGGATCATAATTTGTACATTTGCATGTCTTTTTTATTTTTTTTTAAATTGTATGGTTTCAAAGTACTCCATGGATTATGGCAATGGGACCCCTTGATGAAGTGTAACTTAAAAGCCCAAGACTTGTCTTTTCCTTATAAATACTCATGTATTATTCATAATTAGGGTTAAGAGTGAGGCAAAATGTAGCCGCCACATTGTGAGGTTTCTTATGTAGAGTTAGATTCTTTAGTCTATTCTGAAAGTGGAAATTATTCTTCATGTTTTGAATAAATCGAGTGATCATTCGACATATCTTCTTTATTATGTGTGTTCTTATTTTCTGCATCTTGTTCATAAAATTACAATTAGGGTTTTAATCTAATTTAACAACCCGAAACTTTGCTTCCTCGCCGTCACCGTTCCGTCAAAACTCGTCTTAAGCGAATTGTTCCGATTTCGTCCTGAACTAGGTCAATTAAGTCAAAACCTTTATTTTGACTTGGTAAGTATCCAAACATGTTCGAAACATGCGAAAACGTCCCGAACTAGTAATTTGAAAAATTATAGTTTCGACCATATCGGGTAACGACAACTTAATCGGGTGCGACCCAAAGCATCGGTTAACGTTGGTATCGGGTAAAATTCCGCCGTGTATCCAAGTCAAAGCATATTTAAAGTGGATTAAGCCTCATCTGAAACTTTTTCACTCTCTCTCTAACCTCTCTCCTCAAATCCATATTGTTAAGCATCCTAGCTCCTAGTATAACATCCTTAGCTTTCAATTTCGTGTTTAAATCATGTGTTAGGACCATAAACATGTGTTTACGGCCCTAGATCAGCCTTAGGCCGTGAACACATGTAATTGGGGTTTTTGAGCCTTAAAACCCTTCTAAATCACCATAGGAGCTTAGATAAGGCTTAAGAAATTATTGGAATGGACTTGGAACACCTTGAATGTCATTTTTGAGGAGTAAACATGAGTTTACTGCCCAAAAATATGCTTGGGCCGTAAACTCATATAAATGGGTGGTAAACTCATCTTTTGGGTGTTAAAATGCAACTTACACACCCCTTAGGCTTTGGAATAAATTCTAGAACCAACCAAAAATCATTTAGGGACCATAAACTCATCATAAACACTCTAATTGAGAGTTTACGGCCAGAGCATATGCTCCAGGGCCGTAAACTCCTAAATGGATGCCATTTGAAGCCTTAAACTCACCCTAAGCCTTGTAAAAATTAGTTGAATCACTTATGATTAATCCTTGGCCTACAAAATAATTAAGTTGGATGTGGGTGAGAGTTTACGGCCGTAAACACTTAGTTTACTGCCCTAAACTCTTCTATTAATTCATATAATGATTTTGTCCCTTTCAAATGTCCAAAAACCAAACCTAGCAACACCTCTTAATTGATTTAAGGCCTTTTAGCTCGTAGAAACACCCACCATGAGTTTACGGCCGTAAACTCATAGGGATGTGGTGTTAGGGCCATAAACACTCCCTAGAGTTTACCCTTGAAGATTAAACTCTATATCCTAGCCATTCATGTCCCGAAACGCCACCCGGGTCACTTCGAACGCTCATTTTGGAGTGTTTTCGCGTCTTAGAATGTTCAAGTGTATCTAATTAGTTATTTAAATCTAATTAGGTATATATTGTGTATTATTTAATATTACATAGGAACATTGTTCGTAATCAAGCCTCGGTTCGATGTTTAGCATCCCATTCGACACATTTCCGCGCCCGGTGAGTTCATACCCCTACCCTTTTTCAATGGTTTTTCAATGTTTTCAAGGGGGGGAATACAAGCAAGAGTACAAGAATATCTTGTACTTAAACTTATGATTTTAATTAAATGGTTTCATACTTGTACATTTTTAAGGATTGAAAACCCTTTTAACAAACTGTTTTAACTTGCAGAGTTATTTGTTTAAAAACCGATTTTCAATTCTTATTATATACTGTCATATTGTATACTTCACATTTGATTGTTCATACTTATATTGATAGAAAACATAAAACATTGTAAAGTCTGTAATAAAATACCATAGGCACGAGTATAAAAGTCAGACACCATAAAGAAAACATAAAACTTCGGTATGTCATTAATAATACACCTAGGCTTGAGTGTAAAGGACAACAGTCATTTGATAATATAGAACATTGTAATGTCTTTAATAATGCACCTCGGCTCGAGTGTAAATGGATAGTCGTCATTAGAAAACATAGAACATTTGTAAGTCCTTAATAATAACACCTAGGCCCGAGTGTAAAGGACAGGTATGTTAGAACCTAGTTAGTCATAGATACTACTTCTCCTAGGCGAGAAGTAATGAGTAATATTAAAGATTGGAGACACGTTCTTTGTAACACATCCCGTGGAACGAGAGTGGAGGACCACCCCTGTAACCAGAATCTCCGAACGTAGGAGAGCGTGACTTGAGTGTATAGATCTATACGGGACTGACAATCCCGCACCTGGCTGCTAGCTACAGCCGAACCGAAAGGTTCAAGGGTGACGAAAGTCATAAAAAGGATACTGGCAACGACTCGAGTCATATCTAGTTTGAGTATGGTTAAGGACTCGCAATCTAGATTATTAACACTTTAGACTCATTTACTAGCTTTATGTACGTAGTAAAGCTAATGTACATTTAGGGATAATCAGACTATCAACACACACATTCAGGAAAACATGGGGTTTTCCTGGGGAGAACACTGAACATAACCAGAATCGGTGATGATGCACACACACATTCAAGAAAACATAGGGTTTTCCTATGGATAACAATGAACATATTCAGAATCCGTAACAGTTAGCATACACAGAATTGGTAATACTACACACACACACATTCAGGAAAACATGGGGTTTTCCTATGGATAATAATGAACATAATCGGAATCAGTATCAGTTAGCTCACACAGAACCAGTAATAGTTCACACTTACACATATAGGAAAGTATAGGATTTTCCTGAGTAATAGTAGTTTGTAACCAGATAAGTGTAATAAGTTAAATAACTAAACTATACAAATCATAAGAACAATCATGTTTTCATTGTACATCTTTTACAATACAATTTGGATTTGGTAACTTAACTATTAAGAAAATATGGGATTTTCTTGGTTAATCACTTTTTCAGGAAACCAAAGGAACCCATTCTTTTCATAAAACAAACCGCTTATGAACTCACCAGCTTTATGCTGATTTTCAAACCGCTTGTATTCTCAGGTCCACTTTAGACAGGTACCCGATGATCTCTTTTGGTGAAGACAGAGTGCGTAGAAGAATCGTCTTTCTGTTGTTTAAACTATATATCTATGAAACTTGTACTACTTTACTTTTCAACTGATGTAATGAAATCTATGTAATTTAATGTTTTGTGTTTTACTTCGCTTACTATGTACATTGGTTATGATTCACAGGAAGTCACCTCTGCCCCGAGACGTTTCCACCTTCGTTTTTAGGGTGTGACGGTTTTAATCTCAACAAGTGGTATCAGAGCGGGTCTTTGAAGATCTATTGATTTTTGAAGTATCGGTTCTTGGTTTGAGGATTTTCTGCACAAATTATTGACGATTATTGGTGTTTTGGCGCTTGGAATCAAAATTATGTTCAATCAACTATTCATGGAGAATTATGATATTGTTCATCTGGTATTTTTAATCCGATTCTTATTTAATTCGTTATCTTCTAGCTGTTTGTGGGTCGTTTTCTTATTCTATCACATTCTTACTTTGCATCCAGTCCATTAAGCACTTCATGTCCATTTTATAAGCCCAAACCTATTTCCTATTCGTTCAAGTTCTTCTTTATTCACGCTCATCTTTGATAATGCCATCTTGAAATCAGAGATTCTTGTTCTTGGATTCCTTCATTTAATTTATGATTGAAAATTGATTATATGTTAAGATTCAATTGTTTCCTTCAATCTTTGATTTGGTTCATGTTTGATGATGGGATTTGGGTTATTCAAATTTCTTATCACATCGTTGTTTTCTTTTGAGCCCTCATATTCATACTTTACTCAATTAATTTCTAGGTTAATTTATTAACTGTTAGAAATTGATGATTATTTTGATATTGTTACTTTGAAAGTGATGATTCTGGTCTGGTGTGCATAATTGTTCGTTGAAGAACTAATGATGAACAGATGAATAACTGGAAAATAGTTACTAAATCGATGTGTTTAATATGAAATATCAACTGGAATAATGGTTTGGTTGTTTATTGATTGTGGTGAAATTGATGGCTAGTTTCGATTCAAATTCGATGGGTCAAATGAAAATATCAAAATCAGATTTGTATGGCCATACACCCTTTGGGCCGCACACCCATCGTCGTACACACCTTTAAAGTGGCCATACACCTCACTTATGCAATTCTTTGAGGTCCTAACACTTAGTGCGAGTAGTCCCAAGTTCTTAGAATGGCTCTTCATCACATCTAGTGGTGAGATACCATCATTTGACTCCTTTATGTGTCATTACTTGTTGATTAGGAACAAATCATGTTCAAGGCTTCACTTGAACATCCCGCATTCCGTATCGATCCTTCATTCAAATCACCCGAGGTGAGCTCATACCCCTACATTTTCCGTATTTTTAATGTTTTTAGGGGGGGAATACAAGCTAAACATAAATGTTTTCAAAACTCATGAAAATTCTCATACTTTGACCCTTTTGTACTATGTTGAGCATAAGGGTCATTTTTCACTAAAATTGCATAGTTTTTCCAGATTCGCTATTCACTACGTTATACATGCAAACTATAATAGGTATAGTTTGGGATTTTTCTAAACATAAAAAGTATAGAAACTTTCACTACTAAATGTATGCACTAAGACAGAAGTAGTTTTCACTACTTTATCACGTTTTCATAACTGTAATTATCACTACGAACGGTATACATTCGGATTTTCACTACGGTAGAACGCTACTACACTACATGTAAACTAGATTGTACGATATAGTGAGGCGCGACTTCACTACTGTACCCTTAGGTGTACAGGGATAAATCCTATCATAGTATAACTAGAGTCTCCTGGAGGGAGAGCGTGAGATTTGTGAATAGATCTATTCGGGACTGAAAATTCCACGCCCGAACTGCTAGCTATAGTTAGGCAGGCATGCCCAGGGTGAAAAATGTCATTTAACTCGACGCCTGAAGAACGTTGGAAAGGTCTCTAGTCATATCAAGTATGGTTATACGACTCACATTATGTATAAATCACTTTGAGTTACAATTTGACACTCTTCAACGGTTTTATTTATACTAAATAGAACTAAGACACACTACGTACACTGGCCAAAGCCAGGGTTTTCAAACAAAACCAATTATGAAAAGGCTTCACATACAAAACACTTATACATTATGATTTGCTTAGGCTAGTCACATGAGGTAGTATTTTCGCATATCACTACAGTTTTTAGTAACGAACATTCATGGTTTTATACGGAATCGATAATGCTAGATTTTTACTAAAGAAAATATTAGATTTTCTTAAAACTATACAAACATTTCTGCTAGCTCATCTACAAGTATCATTACAAACTACTGCTTATGAACACACCAGCTTTATGCTGATATTTTTAAACTGCTTGTATTCTCAGGAAATCAGTAGACAGGTACATGTTGGGTTTTTGAGGAGTTGGAGCAATAAGAGTTTAATGTTTATATTCTATATATTCTGTAAGATGAAATCCAAACAAGTGTCGAAAAATTTCCAAATTGATGTAAACATTTTTATTTAAGTATCCAATGTAATGGTTGCGCTGCTATGATTGCTATTATACATTGGTTGTGATGCTATACATAACGTCCTCCACCCCAGAACGTTTCCGCCATTCTGGTTTTGGGGTGTGACAGATTGGTATCAGAGCCCTTCTTTATAGAGAAGTAGTATACCGAACCTTACATGGTATACAGCTATAAACACTAAAGGGGCCTAAGTGCTCTACACTAAAAATATACTTTCAAAAATATAAGTATGTTTATAAAAGTATAAGAGCATGCATACCTAACAAAATTCGTGTCATTAGTGGAACAACACAAAAAGTATTTAGATGTTAGGACACTGCGGTCAAACCTGGGCAGTTATGTAATCATGTTTCGGGTGAATATAGCCTGTTCATCTATATTCAGTCAAAACATGACCAACATGTGCTTGGGAGTGACAGTGGTGTTACAGCAGCCCTAAAACTTACCAAAAACATTCACTAGAAAATACTATAGGACTATTTCGCTAGAGCCAAATTCAGTGAAAAGATTCATTCTTAGTGTTACTACCTATCTATTTCGTAGCGATAACTTAGTTACATTAGTAAACTTTCCGTGCTTATCACGGGGTAGAACACTATCATTATCATGATAAGACATATATTATTTTTATATATCTTGAGGACTTACCATCCTCTTGTTCTTGATTGTTTCTAGAGAAAGATGCCTCCTCGACCAAGACCCATCAGAAGAAACGACAACACTCCGCCACCACCACCACCCCCTCAGTTCGACCCCGTCATGTTTCAGGCAGCAGTTACAGCCGTCGTGACTGCAGCAATGGCACAAGTGAACTCTGGTGCGGCTAGAGGTGGAACTGGCCCACAAAGACAAGACGGAAGTCAGTGAAAATAAAAGAAATGTTCCTACAAGGACTTCATGACCACGAAACCCAAGTCCTTCGACGGAAACGGAGGAGTCATCGCTCTGACTCGATGTTTCGAGAATATCGAATCCATCTTCGAAATTTGCACCTGTTTTGAAGCCAACAAGGTGAAGTTCATTGCCTGCACCTTCACTGACAGAGTTTTGACCTGGTGGAATGGTCGAGTCAAAACCCTAACTCTGCTTGTAGCTAATGCCATGGATTGCGAAAGACTGAAGGAACTCATGCCCGAGGGGCAAGGTGCAAAAGTTGGAGCACGAACTTTGGAACTTGAAGATGAAGGGTTCTGACATTGATGCTTACACTGCTAGATTCTATGATCTGGCACTTCTCTGTCCGGGAATGGTCACCCCGGGAAGCAAGAAAATCGAGAGGTACATCTGGGGGCTGACACAACTCACCAAGGGAAATGTCTTGGCTGCTATACCGACTACATTTGAGAGCGCCAAGGATATGGACCAAATTTTGTTCGATAATGGGGTTGATCTAGACGAAGTGGCAGCTGTTTTTGAGCCACAGAAGTAATGTAGTGGGAAGAAGAAGAAATCATGGAACAAACACAAGAGTTAGGCTTCGCAAGAGCCCTCCAAGAAACAACAATTAGTAGCAGCTCATGCTGTTACTGCTCCTGCTGCTGCCCCAGCTACTGTTCCAACCACCCAAACTCCTACCGGTGTTTATGTTGGGAAACTACCTTTATAAAACAAGTGTAACTTCCATCATCACAGACCCTGCCGTGAGTTGAGTTGAAACAGCTGTGGGAAGAAGGGTGACACAGCTCGATACTGCAAAGCGCCAGCCCAACCCACCAACTAGACCACGGGAGCAGGTGCTGGTCAAGCTTTTTATGGATGTGGAGAGGTTGGGCATTTCAAGAGAAATTGCCCCAAGGCAACTACCGATGGCAATACAGGGAGAGTTTTGGCAATGGGCCACAATGAAGCAGTCGCTGATCCTATCATTGTTACGGGTACATTCCTCCTTGACAACTCTCATGCATGGATTCTTTTCGATTCTGGTATGGAAAGAAGTTTTGTTAGTCATGCATTGAAACACCTAATCAAATGTAAATCCCAACCTTTAACCAAAACGTTCAATGTCGAGATGGCTAACGAAGAGAAAGATTACACGAACAACATATTCATAGGATGTACTCTTACCTTAGCCAATCATACCTTTCATATCGATCTTATGCCTGTATCAATCAAGAGTTTCAATGTCATTATCGGTATAGATTGGTTGAGCCCCAATCGTGCTGATATCCTTTGTTTTGAAAAAGCTATTCGCCTCAACCTTCCCTCTGGCGAAGCCCTCATGATGTATGGTGACAAACTTAGTTCGAACCTTCGTATCATCTCGTGCATCAAATCTCAGAAGTACCTACGTAAGAAATGTTTTGTGTTTCTAGTTCATGTTGTTGATGGGACGCAAAAAGTTAAAGACCTCGAGAGCATCCCCGAAGTCTGCAACTTTCTTGATGTCTTTCCTGAAGATCTCCCAGGAATTCCTCCCGAACATCAAGTCGAGTTTCGTATCGACTTAATCCCCGGAGCTACTCCTGTAGCTAAGTCTCCATACCGTTTAGCGCCAGTGGAGATGCAAGAATTATCCAGCTAACTCAATGAGCTGATCAGCAAAGGATTCATAAGGCCGAGTTCCTCACCCTGGGGAGCTCCGATCTCATTCGTGAAAAAGAAAGATGGATCCTTTTGGATGTGCATTGACTACCGAGAGCTGAATAAGTTGGTCATCAAGAACCGATATCCATTACCCTGAATTGATGATCTCTTTGACCAACTTCAGGGAACCAGTTATTTCTCAAAGATAGATCTAAGATCAGGGTACCATCAGTTGCGAGTCCATGAGAATGATGTGCGTAAGACAACATTCCGAACTCGCTGTGGATACTACGAATTTATAGTAATGCCCTTTGGTCTGAACAATGCACCAGCAGTATTCATGGACCTGATGAATCGAGTGTGTCACCCTTTCCTAGACAAGTTTGTGATCGTGTTCATCGATGACATACTTGTCTATTCGCAGAGTGAGAGTGATCATAAACACCACTTGAGACAGGTGTTGAAAACATTAAGGGTGGAAAAGCTATACGCGAAGTTTTCGAAGTGCGAGTTTTGGATCAAGAAGGTAAATTTCCTTGGGCACGGGGTTAGCAAGGAAGGTATTCACGTAAACCCTTCCAAGATAAAAGTGATAGAGAATTGGTCTGCACCTAAAACACGCACAAAAATCCGGAAATTCTTGGGCCTCACAAGCTATTATTGCAGGTTCATCCAAAACTTCTCCAGAATCGCTAATCCCTTAACTACCCTGACACAGAAAGGTGTAACCTTTAGTTGGGGAGTCAAGCAAGACAATGCATTTCAAAGATTGAAGCAGGCCCCATGTAGCGCACCTATCTTTTCCCTGGCCGAAGAGACAGAAGACTTTGTTGTCTATTGCGATGCATCCAATCAGGGCCTAGGCTGTGTGCTCATGCAGTGAGGAAAGGTCATCACCTATGCCTCGAGGCAGATGAAGACACACGAGGTCAATTACACAACTCACGATCTAGAGTTGGGAGCAGTTGTCTTTGCATTGAAAATCTGGAGACACTATCTCTATGGAACCAAGTGCACTATCTTCACCGACCATAAGAGCTTGTAGCACATCCTTGATTAGAAAGAGTTAAACATAAGACAACGACGATGGGTAGAGCTACTCAGTGACTATGAGTGTGAAATTAGCTACCATCCCGACAAGGCCAATGTGGTAGCATATGCCCTCAACCAAAAGGAATACTCCGAGCGAAGGTGAAGGCATTGACAATGACCGTTCATTCCCATCTCTCCGCACAAATCAGGGAGGCTTAGCAGGAAGTCTTGAAACCAGAGAAAGTGAAGGATGAAGCATTGAGGGGAGCGGACAAGAACTTAGAGGTTAAGGGAGATGGAGTGTACTATTTCATGAACCGGATCTGGACCCCAAAGTTCGGTGGGTATAGAGAGGTTGTCATGAATGAGGCTCACAAGACGAAATACTCTATTCACCCCGGTTCATATAAGATGTATCTAGATCTCAAACAGCTCTATTGGTGGCCAAACATGAAAGAGGATATTGCAACCTTCGTGGGCAAGTGCTTCACTTGTGCCAAGGTGAAGGTGGAATATGAGAAGCCCTCAAGTTTACTTCAGCAGCAAGAAATACCTGAGTGGCAGTGGGAAATGATATCAATGGATTTTATCACCAAGTTACCTAGATCCTCGTGTGGACACGAGGCCATCTGTGTGATTGTCGATCGGTTGACTAAATCCGCCCACTTCCTACCAATCAAAGAAAACTTCAAGATGGAGAGACTTACACGGATCTACATTCAAGAAATAGTTCGCCTTCATGGGGTACCTGTATCCATTATCTCTGACTGAGATAGCAGGTTCACCTCAAAGTTCTGGCAATCGCTTCAGAAGGCACTTGGAACTAAGTTGGATATGAGCACGGCTTATCATCCTCAGACTGATGGACAAAGTAAGAGAACAATTCAGACATTGGAAGATATGTTGAGAGCCTGCGTCATCGACTTCGGCACATCGTGGGACACTCATCTTCCTTTAGTAGAATTTTCCTACAACAACAACTACCATACTAGCATCAAGGCGGTGTCGTTTGAAGCCCTCTACGGCCGCAAGTGCAGATCCCCTTTGTGCTGGGCTGAAGTGGGTGACACGCAGTTAGTCAAGGGTCAGGTCCCTGGCAGCACTCTCTCGGGTCCTAAAATCATCCGTGAGACAACAGAAAATATCGTACAAATCAGAGAGTGACTGAAAGCATCTCGGGATAGACAAAAGAGCTACGCCGATAAGAGACGAAAACCCTTGGAATTCCAGGTCGGTGACCGCGTCCTTCTGAAGGTCTCGCCTTGGAAAGGCATGATAAGTTTCGGAAAACGTGGAAAGCTAAACCCTAGGTACGTTGGACCATTCGAGATCCTTGCTAGGATCGGTCCAATAACATACAAACTCCAGTTACCTCGAGAGCTCAAGGACATCCATCTTGTCTTCCACGTGTCGTAGCTAAAGAAGTGTCTATCGAATGAGACACTTGTGATTCCTCTCAACGAGATCAAATTAGACGAGGGTTTACACTTCATGGAAGAACCTTTCAAAATCATGGATCGGGAAGTCAAGCGTACAAAACAGAGTCGCATTCCGATAGTGAAGATTCGGTGTAATGCCAAGCGGGGTCCTGAATTTACATGGGAGCATGAGTATTCAATGATGAAAAAGTACCCCCATCTCTTTCCAAGTTCATAATTGTACTTTATCCTTGAATTTTAGGACGAAATTCCCTCTAACAAGGGGATGATGTGACAACCCGAAATTTCAATCTTGTATAATTAATCAATTCAATCAATATTTAACTTGCTTTGTCGATTTCTGGTGCTATTCAAGGGGTCATTTAAGTGTTCTAAGCTTGTATATATAACCAAGGTTGAGTTTAGGAATGAGTCGGAGTGTTGAATAGTGAGAAAATTGGGTCGTACACACCTCTTAGAGGAGTATACGGCCATACACACAGGTGTGCGGCCCCTTGGCAGCACACTCACTATTGGGCAGCACCTTTACCCCAATATAAAGGGTAGCCCCTTCCTTTCATTCGTTTAGCACCTTGCAGCACACAAAATCATTTCCTCTCAAGTTTCTCCAACTTTGAACCTTCCAAAGCTTCAAAAACGTGAGTAATCCATCCCTTAACTTGTTGTGCAAGAAGAACCTCTTGATCTAGGCCTTGAATCATGAAAGTCTCGGCATGTTCTTCATCTCGTTAAAGGAGTGCGACCACACAGCTATGTGTGCGGCAGCACACTCATGTATCCGGCAGCACATTCCTATGTGCGGCAGCACACTCCTGTGTGCGGCCACACACTCATGTGTGTGGCAGCACACACATTTATGCGACCATACACACACACCATAAGACCACAAACCCATTTCTAAGACCCTAAACTTGTACTAAAACCAAGTATAGTCCTAGGACACGTCATGGATGCAAGTATGGACCTTGAAAACACCTCAAAGGCACCTCCCATCATGATTGTATGGCCACACACCCTTTAGGCCGCACACCCATGGCCGTACACACATTTAAAGTGGCCATACACCTAACTCATGCAATCCTTTGAGGTCCTAACACTTAGTGCGAGTAGTCCCAAGTTCTTAGAATGGTTCTTCATCACATCTAGTGGTGAGATACCATCATTTGACTCCTTTATGTGTCATTACTTGTTGATTAGAATCAAATCGTTTTCAAGGCATTATTTGAACATCCCGCATTATGTATCGATCCTTCATTCAAATCACCCGAGGTGAGTTCATACCCCTACATTTTCCATATTTTTAATGTTTTCAGGGGGGAATACAAACTGAACATATATGTTTTCAAAACTCATGAAAATTCTCATACTTTAACCCTTTTGTACTATGTTGAGCATAAGGGTCGTTTTTCACTAAAATTGCATAGTTTTTCCGGATTTGCTATTCACTACGTTATACATGCAAACTATAATCGGTATAGTGTGGGATTTTTCTAAACATAACAAGTATAGAAACTTTCACTACTAAACGTATGCACTAAGACAGAAGTAGTTTTCACTACTTTATCACGTTTTCATGATTGTAATTATCACTACGAACGATATACATTCGGATTTTCACTACGGTAGAACGCTACTACACTACATGTAAACTAGATTGTACGATACTGTGAGGCGCTACTTCACTACTGTACCCTTAGGTGTATAGGGATAAATCCTATCATAGTATAACCAGAGTCTCCTGGAGGGAGGGCGTGACATTTGTGAATAGATCTATTTGGGACTGAGAATCCCACACCCGAATTGCTAGCTACAGTTGGGCAGGCATGCCCACGGTGACAATTGTCATTTAACTCGACGCCTGAAGAATGTTGGAAAGGTCTCTAGTCATATCAGGTATGGTTATACGACTCACATTATGTATAAATCACTTTCAGTTTGCAATCTGACACTCTTCAACGGTTTTATTTATACTAAATAGAACTAAAACACACTACGTACACTGGCCAAAGCTAGGGTTTTCAAATAGAACCAATTATGAAATGGCTTCACATACAAAACACTTATACATTATGATTTGCTTAGGCTAGTCACATGAGGTAGTATTTTCGCATATCACTACAGTTTTCAGTAACGAACATTCATGGTTTTATACGGAATCGATAACGCTAGATTTTTACTAAAGAAAATATCGGATTTTCTTAAAACTATACAAACATTTCTGCTAGCTCATCAACAAGTACCATTACAAACTACTGCTTATGAACTCACCAGCTTTATGCTGATATTTTTAAACTGCTTGTATTCTCAGGAAATCAGTAGACAGGTACCTGCTGGGTTTTTGAGGAGTTGGAGCAGTAAGAGTTTAATGTTTATATTCTATATATTATGTATGATGAAATCCAAACAAGTTTCAGACAATTTCCAAATTGATGTAAACATTTTTATTTAAGTATTCAATGTAATGGTTGTGTTGCTATGATTGCTATTATACATTGGTTGTGATGCTATACATAATGTCCTCCACCCTAGAACGTTTCCGCCATTCTGGTTTTGGGGTGTGACAGTCTAGGGCTTATCCCTTAAACCCTAGCTTTGGCACCAAGTTTCAACTATATAAGGAACCCTTTGGTCCCATGTTTCGGCCACTCCTTCTCTTCCCAAGGATTAGGATTAAATCTTGTCTCCCCTATCCTCTCTCTTATATTATCCTCTTGCTATCTTGGGTGTGATTCCATTTGAGGCATGACACTAATGGTTCTTGTTTCCAAGAGATCAACACAGGAGCATTCTAGTTTTTTGTTATAATAACTAAAAGGTATGTAATCCTAAAACCCTCTCATCTAAATTTTGAAAATATCATAGGGTTTCCAGGTTTCTTTTTTATTTTCTTAATTATAGGTTCAATAGAGAAAAAAATAGATCTTATTTAGGTTGCATGTAAACATAGATCTATTTAAATGCCTCTTTGAGGGTCACTAACAGCAAGAATGCCTGAAATGGGCTTTGTCTTTGACCCACTGCTAGAAAATCCAGGTTAGGCCTTTCCCTTCCAATTCGATTGAGGTTTAGTCTTCCTCTTCTTTCCTCTGTTTTTCCCAATGGCAAGGATGGCGGCACTTGCAGCAGAAGGGACTTGATTCTTTTTCATCCCTGATTCTACTATCTACAACAAGTTGTAGAGTTAGGCCAATATGGTCTCTGTATTGTTCAAATTATAAGTCAAGATGAACTAATCATAACAATATCACAAGAACTTAAGGACGGTGCCCATCGCTAACTCCTCGTCAAAATTCACATTGAGCCTTTCAAGACGCTCAACGTATATCTGCATTATCTGTACATGATTTCATACAGACTTTCCCTCCTTCAGCTTCTAGGACATTAAATCTTTGACGACGTCAAACTTTTCTTGACATGCTCTCTTGTGGAACTCTTCCCTAAGATCCAAGCCCATTCTGTACGGCTAATAGTCCTATTAAAACTTTTTCAACTCAGGTACCATGGTTGCAACCATGATGCAAGTGACCTTTTTTGTGTCATCATAGTGTTTCTTCTATACGACAATCTCTTCTAGAGTATCAGTTGACTCATTGATTTCGACAAGAGATTTATCAAGGACATATTCTTTACCCTTGCATTGAAGAGTCATATTGATATTTCACATCCAATCCATGTGGTTTGGACCAGTTAGTTTCTCTTTAGAGAGGATCGACAGTAGAGCGAATTTGTTGTTGGTGGATGATTGAGTAGCAATAGTATCTCCTAGAGTAGACATCTATATGAAATGAATAGTTTTAGTTAGTTGATATAAATCCTTAATATTCAAGGCTAGAGTAGACATCTATATGTAATCTTATTGTGAATTTACGAAGGTAGGTTAGAACAATTCACCAATTTCAAACTATGAAACTCCTAGATCTTAGAGATTCATTGAATCTTATCAATGGAAAGTTTAATTTCAAATTATGCTCTTCTTTTTGTGACTGGGATGTTGAGGATCACAAACAAGATGTGAATAACCATGCAAATACGCTTAGCACCCTCGATGTCATTTATCATCTCCAATTAATGCGTCGGTTAACCACACACGCTCCGTTAACATTGATAATTTTTGAGATGCCCATCATTTTTCTTTAAGGTCCCTATTAGTTTTTCGGTTAACCACACATGCTCCACTAATGACATATTAAAGTATGATGTGCATTTTCATGGATTACCTTATTTTTCACATTTTTCCTAAAGCAACTATAGTGAGATTTTTTAAAAGAATGTTCTAGTACTTTTATATCATTATACTTTTAATGAGATTATGTCCTATCAAACCCATTCGACTAACGACCCTCCACTACACAGGAGAGCGGTGGATGAGAGTGGACACTCGTTGAACGGCCATTTTATAGGCCACATCCTTATACCCTCTTTATAGCATGGTTTCGTTAATGATGCGTACTAGCGATTTGACTGAATTGTCTTATACATATAATATATTAAAATTTTAATAGTATATATAGGGTATATTTTAAAATCATTTCAAAATACAAGGTTTAAATATTAATTACATAAATTAAATCTTTTAATTATTTAATATTAAACCAATTATGATTTATCTTTATCATTTAATTAAACATACAATTAAATTAATTAAATAATTATGGATTAAATAATCATTTACAATTACCCAATTAATAAAATAATTCAAATTTAATCCCAATCCAAAACCTCCTAATTTTGGAAAACAGGGCCTTGGTTTATCAGGTTCTAATTATTCAAATTTTAAGGCTTTTTAAAATTTTAATTAAAGAAAATGCATAAACCCTATCAAACCCTAGCATATTTTGAAAATTCTTCCCTAATGGTTTAATTAATATAAACCCTAATTTTGATCTATTCAACATTGTGCACGATCAATTGAAAACTATGGCTCAGATACTACTGATAGGTTTGATTGGTTACAAAAAAAATATATATATGTGGCGGAAAAACTTAATATAACATTTGGAACTTCCAAGTTTCCCTTTTAACCCTTTTGAATAGAATATTCGCATTATTGGTCCCATGGCTGGTATGTAGGGCGTATTATATGAGTATGCATAGCGTACTAGCTAGACCATGATCGCGGGCATCAACCACATACGTTGGGCGTACGTAGGGTTACATTGGGCATACGCTGGCTTGGGACAAACCCTAATTTTTTGAGCTTGTTCCCTATTTAAGCATCTTAAATCCACTTCCTGACCATTTTAGACCAACCTCCATATCTTGAAAACCCTAACCTTGCCCTTAGCCTTTGTTTTGGTGTTCTTGAGCTCTTGTGAAGCATTTTGGTGTGTTTTTGTGTATCTTGAAGTGGTAGAAGAAGCTTGAAGACTCATTCTTTGGAGAAGAGCTTAGAGATCCAGATTTACCTTCTTAATTTCATGAATTTTGAGGTATAAAGTCCATAACTTGCCAACTCCTTGTATAGATCTACTTTTGGGCTTGTTTATGGATATTTTGGTCCCTTTTGGTTGGTCCTTGTGATCTAAGGTCGTTTCAAAAGGTTAACCCTTTAGATTTGGACGTTTTAGGGGTCCCTTATGCATAAAAATGCAAACTTTATTAGTATATCGACTCATGCATGAGTTAAGACCCTTTGTTAAGCTCATTTGAGCTCTAGAGCCCCATTAAGCCATGCATGCACGTAAAGTTGCAAACTTTATGTGATAAATCATATTTTAAGAAAAGATCTGAGAGTATGGACTAAGGGTTGAATGGATTTAGTGTTTATTGATGTGGTGTGGCCAAATGGGAGTATGCTTGGTGTACAAACTGGTATGTTGCATGTACTAGCCCCAGAGCATGTATGCTAAGAGTATAAGCTGAGTACGCCCTACGTACTCAGCCGGTGGGCTTCAGATTTGGGCTTCTCGTTTTTGGTCCATGTGTGGACCTTAGGAGTTTAGGGCATTGTTGGGCCATCAGATTTCTAGTTTGGACTCCTTTATAGGAAGGCACATTAAGGTATTTGGGCCCAATTTGCAGGATTGGGACATAACTGGGCTTTGGGTGACCATTTTTGGAATTGGACCTTTTTAAGTAGATGGTTTGAGCTTTGGCCTTGGGCTAAGTTAGGTAAAGGGTAAAATGGTATTTTACCCTAGTTTGGACTCTTAGTGAGATTCGGGATCCAATTATTAATTGGATGTTAATTTATGATGATAGCACTGGGATTTTCGGACCAACAGTTAGAAATTTATCTGTGAGATTCAGCAGTCTGAAGTGAGTCTTCCTCAACATGTTTAGTGGGTCGATGGCACCAATGTGACACATGGTTTATTATGTTAGGGTGTTAGATGTCTACGTGACTCTTGCATGCGTATGTGTTTGCATGCTTAGTGGGAGGGGCCCAATGGATATTTTGTATGCTCTTACTTGTTATACTTGTATATTTGTATGTTGGACGGGGCCCGTTGTGCGAGTTAGGGCAAGGCTCGTTATACTCGGTTGGTGGGGCGCATTATACAAGTTAGGGCGAGTCCCATTATACTCAGTGGGTGAGGCCCGTTATACGAGTTAGGGTGGGTCCCGTTGAACTTATCGGGTGGGTCCTATTACATGTATGAGATGTGTAGTTTGTGGTATTTGGGGGAAACTCACTAAGCTTCGTGCTTATGATTTTCAGGTTATGTTTCAGGTACTTCTGGTCCAAAAGTGAAGAGCTCAGGGTGATTGCAGTGCACACATAATATTGTTCTACATTTTCCTAATAACTCTGATATTTGATGATGTTTTGATACATTTGTTACACTTGGGATTTATGATGATGTTTTGGGATATTATTTTTATTAATTGAAAAATGAAATTTTTGGGTCTTATTTTTACGACATTACAAGTTGGTATCAGAGCCTTAGTTTGAGGGATTCGGACATACTCTCGGGTGTGTCTAAACTCAAACTGAGGATTTGGTAAAAATTTTCAAAAAAGGAAATCTTTTTAAAGAAAAGGGTTTTCTAATATAAGAAAGGGTGTGGTGTGTGCACTCGACCGATCTCAAGTAAGTTTTCCCAAAATACCCATACATGTTATTTGATATGACTTGATTTGTAAATCTGTGAATCGTATGCTAGTTAGGGCTAAGGATCTGCTTAGTATTTGCATGCTAGAATGCTAGGAGAGATGCATTTGTATGCCTATTGTATGAGCTTCTAGACTAGAATTCTAGTATTGATCAATCAGTGATAAGGTGGCCTGATTAGGTTATGATTGCTTCTGATTACTCGATGCTCGAATGCTGCTTGCTTTGAGCTTTTTAGGGATTCTCACTAACATCATCTAACTAGTAAGTGAATATGTTAAGTTACATATTGTGTAAACTAAATAATTTTAGATGGTTAGGTTTTAACTCTATTGTGCAGCTATTATTTAAGTCTAATTGTTGTAGTGTGAGACCTCTCATTCGAAAAATTATCTGGTTTTGTGATACGTAATTGTATTCGTGAGCTAATTAGAGGAAGTTAGCGGGAGTCCCTTCTGCAGCTGATGGTGGAGAGTGGTGTGGAGTTTGCTTTAGGAAAACCTAGGAAGAGATTTAGTGTTGGGAGCCTTGTCTTGATGAGGCTTAATTGTATGAATAAGAAGTGACTTGGATGATTTAAGGAAATCATTGAGGAAATTACGGATAGATGTGGAAGGTAGTATGGGCCCGTACTACTGGAAGCAGAGGATCCATACTTGAGTCAAGGAGGGATGCGATGAAACCAGGAAGCTAGTGGAATATGAGATCACTCGAGATATATATATATATATATATATATATATATATATATATATATATATATATATTGATGTGTATTCTGAGGGTTTATATGGTCTATTTTCAGTATAGTGACTCTTCGAGGCAGACCGGTTAGTAACTCTGGTGCTGGTGAGGGCTCGGGCTCAGGTTTTGGAGCTGAGTAGTTGGATGATCAGACGAGGGATTTCATTTCGTATGAGATTACGCATTGCATTCTTGATCAGACTCGTGTGATCTTCGGTACGCTCAAGGAGGGTATTGTGGAGCTATTGGAGGAGCGTTTGGGCTCTTTCCGTTCTGAGATGGTGGCCTTGATTGGGGCGCATTCTTTGACCTTCAGAGAGTTTCGGGCATGTGGAGTTGCATACTACCATGAGGCGAAGGACCAGATAGCCAGCATGAGATGGTTAGTGAATGTTGCTAACACCTTCCATGCTAGCAGTTGCCCGGAGGGGGAAAAGGTCAGACTTGCTTCCTATCTTCTGAAAGACAAAGCCTGATATTGGTGGGAGGAGGTTGGGCACGCAGTTGGTGATGATGTTGTTAATTCGGTGACATGGGATAATTTTATGACTAGATTTAGGGTTCAGTATGCACCAGTGATCGAGGTGTTGCAGTTGGCACGAGAGTTTCAGGATCTCCAGCAGACTACTAAGACGGTAGTTGCGATCATCGCGATGTTTCATGATAGGGCATTGTTTGTTCTGCAGTATGTGGCAGACGAGGAGATAAAGAAGGTGAGGTACCATGAGATGCTGAGGAGTGATATTCGGCAGTTTGTGAGCCGATCCAGTTGCAAGACGTTGGAGGATATAATATTGAGGGCTACAGAGGAAAAAAAATTATCTTGATATGGAGAAGAAGAGCAAGCCAGATTATGTGCAGAGTGCAGAGGGTTCGAGAAAGAGGCCCAAGGTTATTGTTACGATATCGAAGGGCTAGCAGGGTCGGAGCAGTTGTGGCAAGTACGGCAGGATGCACGATCGGGCGTACAGGGTAGGTGGTTCTGGCTACTTCAAGTTCGGCCAGACGGGTGATATCAGTAGAGATTGTACTGATACTACCATCACCACCCCGGTATCTGTTCTGATTTTCTTTCATTGGAATCAGAGGGGCCACAAGAAGGCCCATTGTCCGAGTTTGACTGCAGCAAGACCAGTGTCAGCACTCGCTCATGTAACCCTATGGATTACTAACGGCCACCAGGGAAAAGGGGATGCACCTGTGGCGAAGAGCAGGGCTTTTCATGTGGCAGACGAGGAGGCTTATGCAGCTCCTCACGTGATGACATGTATCTATCTTCTCCGTATCTCTTTATTTATATTGTATTGCATGCTTATTTATGTGTTTTATTTTAGGATCATTCGTCGTGCATGGTATTTCTGCATTGGTATTGTTTGATTCGGGGGCTACCCGATCCTTTGTGTCGCTTGCGCTTGGAAATAGGTTGGATGGAGCCCTGGGGGAGGTGGATTTTCCTTTAGATGTCGAGATTACAGATGAGCGGTCTGACCGGGTAGCGAGGGTTCATCGGGGTTCTATTATCCAGTTGTTCAGCGAGTAGTATCTGGTCGATTTGGTTCTCATCCCTTTGCGTGGGAACAAGGTTATCATAGGCATGGATTGGTTAAGCCCTAATGGGGCAATGATCGATTATAAGCAGCAGTTAGTTCAAATTCAAACCCCAATTGGCGGAGAGTTAGTGGTTCAGGGAGATAGAGCACAACATGGGCCAATTTTGCGTTCAGCAGTGAGGGCCATACGCTATATTCAGCAGGGTTGTTTTGGATTTGTTGCCTATGTTATGTATACACGTGATAAGGGTAAGGCGACCGTGGATGAATTGCCTATTGTGCGGGAGTATCCGAATGTGTTTTCAAAGGATTTTCCTGGGGTGACTCCAGAGAGGCAGGTTGAGTTCAGGATAGATGTGGTTCCAGGTGCGGCTCTAATAGCCAAAGCACCATATCGGCTGACTCCTCCTGAGATGCAGGAGTTCCCTACACAACTGTAGGAGCTGTTAGACAAGGGGTTCATTTGACGGAGCAGTTCACCATGGGTGGCACTGAGGTGGCCAATGCTCTCAACCGCAAGGTGGTCGCAGCTCCGATCAGGGATATATGTTTGAGGATGACCGTGATTACTCCGCTATTGGAGCGGATTCGTGAGCCTCAAATCGAGGATATGAAGGCAGAGCACCGGAAGAGTGAGCGTATTGTGGTTCAGGTGGCTTCCTTCGATTATGATAGTCATGGGTTGTTGACTCTTCATCAGAAAGTATGGGTTTCATACTGTGTTCGTGTCCTTCAGGTTCTGATGGAGGAGGCACACAAGTCTAGGTTCTCCATTCAACCCGTGGCCACGAAGATGTATAGAGATCTTCGTCCTGATTATTGGTGGCCCTGAATGAAGCGGGATGTGGCTTGGTATGTGGAGCAGTGCTTGACTTGCAGAAAATTCAAGGCCGAGTATCAGCGACCTCATGATAAGATGTAGCCTTTGGAGATTCCCTTATGGAAATTATATGAGATCACCATGGATTTTATCACGAAGTTGCCCCAAACTACGTGCGGGTTGGATTTAATTTGGGTCATCATGGATCGATTGACCAAGAGTGCGCATTTGATCCTGATCCAGGAGAGTATCACTGCGGAGAATTTGGCGAAGGTATACATCAGGTAGGTTGTGGCACGGCATGGGGTGCCTGTTTCCGTGGTTTCAGACAGGGATGTCAGGTTTACTTCTAGGTTTTGGAAGAGGTTCAATGACGAGTTGGGTACTCATCTCCATTTTAGCATAGTGTTCCATCCGCAGACCGATGCTAAGAGCGAGCATACCATTTAGAATCTAGAGGATATGTTGCGGGTGTGTGTTTTGGACTCTGGTAGGAGTTGGGATACGTAACTTCCATTAGCAGATTTTTCGTAAACAACAGTTATCACACCAACATTGATCGGCCTCCTTTTGAGATGCTTTACGGGAGGAAATGTAACACACCTGATATGTTGGGTGAGCTTGGTTAGCAGGTTATGGGGAGTAGCGAGGTGGTACTCAAGACCACCGAGTTGATCCAGTAGGTTCGAAGTAGGCTCCAGACAACCTAGAGTTGGTAGAAAACTTATGCCAACAGACGCCGATCAGACTTAGAGTTCCATGTGGTGGATATGGTTCTCCTGAAGGTGTCACCTTGTAAAGGTGTCATCCGATTTAGGAAGACGGGTAAGTTGGGCCCCAGGTATATTAGTCCTTTCAGGGTTTTGGTTACACATCGCTTGGATCTTCCATATGAGCTCAGTCAGATCCTTAGCATGTTCCACGTCTCTCAGCTGCGGAAATGTTTTGTGTACGATTCCGCAGTGGTTCAATCGGAGGATATTTAGGTGGATGATCGTCTAAACTATATTGAGAGATCTGTGGCGATTCTTGACCGAAAGATGAAAAACTTGAGGAACAAGGTTGTTGTGTTGGTGAAAGTTCAATGGCAGCATCGCAAGGGTTCTGAATGGACATGGGAGCCAGAAGATGAGATGAAGGAACACTATCTGGAGTTATTTGGAGCAGCGGGCTTCGAGGATGAAGTCTGATTCAAATAGAGGAGAATTGTAATATCCGAACCATGTAAGTTTCCCTTTTAACCTGAGTTTAATATAATATTTGCATTATTGGTCCTCTGGCTAGTACGTGAGGTGTACTCTACGAGTACGCTTAGCGTACTGGCTAGACCATGATCGCGGGCATCGACCACGTACGCTGGGAATACGTGGGGATACGTTGGGCGTACGTTGTCTTGGGATAAACCCTAATTTTTAAGGTTTGTGACCTATTTAAACATCTTAAACCCACCTCTTGACCATTTTAGACTAGCCTCCATATCTTGAAAACCCTAACCCTGACCTTTTCTTTAGCTTTTCTTTTGGTGTTCTTTAGCTCTTGTGAAGCATTTTTGTGTGTTTATGTGTATCTCGAAGTAGTAGAAAAAGATTGAAGACTCATACTTTGGAAAAGAGCTTAGAGATCCAGATTTGTCTTCTTCATTTCGTGACTTTTGAGGTATCAAGTTCATAACTTGTCAAATCCTTGTATAGATCCACTTTTGGGTTTTTTTATGGCTATTTTGTTCCCTATTGGTTAGTCCTTGTGAGGTAAGTTTGTTTCAGAAGCTTAACCCTTTAGATCTGGACATTTTAGGGGTCCCTTATGCATAAAACTACAAAATTTATGGTCTATATGGACTCATGCATATACGTAAGACCCTTTGTTAAGATCTTTTGAGTTCTAGAGTCCCATTAAGCCATGCGTGAATGTAAAGTTTCCAATTTTATGTGATAAATGATCTTTTGAGACAGGATCTGAGAGTATGGAGTACGGGCTGAATGGATTAAGTGCTTGTTGATGTAGGGTGGACAATTGGTCAGTACGTTGGGCGTACAATATACTAGCCCCAGAGCGCGTAAGCTAAGCGTTTGAGCTAAGTACACCCTGTGTACTCAGCATGTGGGCTTCGGATTTGGGCTTCTTGTTTTTGGGCCATGTGTGGACCTTAGGAGCTTAGGGCATTGTTGGGCTATCAGATCTCTAGTTTAGACTCCTTTGGATGAAGGCTCATGAAGGGATTTGGGCCCAATATGGAGGATTGGTCCATACCTGAGCTTTGGGTGACCATTTTTGGAATTTGGCCTTTTTGAGTAGTTGGTTTGGGCTTTGGACTTGGGCCAAGTTAGGTAAAAGGTAAAATGGTTTTTTACCCTAGTTTGGACTTTTAGTGTGAGTCAAGACCCAATTATTAATTGAATGTTATTTTATGATGATAGTGCATGGATTTTTGATACAGCAGCCAGAGATTTATCTGTGAGATTCAGCGGTCCAAGTTGAGTCTTCCTCACCGTGTTTAGCAGGTCAAAGGCACCAATGCTGACCCATGGATTATTATGGTAGGGTGCTAGAGGTCTACGTGACTCTTGCATGTGTATGTGTTTGCATGCTTAGTGGGCGGGGCCCAAAGGATAATTTGTATGCTATTACTTGTTATACTTTTATGTTTGTTTGTTGGGCAAGGCCCGTTGTGCGAGTTAGGGCGAGGCCCGTTATACTCAGTGTCTGGGGCCCGTTACACTCATTGGGTGGGCCCATTATATATATGAGATGTATGGTATGTGGTATTTAGGAGAAACTCACTAAGCTTCGTGCTTATGGGTTTCAGTTTATGTTTCAGTTAATTCTGGTGCAAAAAGGAAGATCTCAAGGTCATTGTAGTGCACACACGATATTGTTCTGCATTTTCCTGATAACTCTGATATTTTATGATGTTTTGGTACATTTGTTCCACTTTTGATTTATGATGATGTTTTGGGATATTGTTTTTGTTAATTGAAAAATGAAATTTTTGGGACTTATTTTTGGGATGTTACACATAACCCTAAATTCACATGTAACCTGTTGCATCTAAGTTTACTCTATTGATTACAACAAAGAATTGAACATCAAGAACCCTAAGAATACCCTATTAGAATTGAAATGCATAACGGGTTTTAGGGTTTACATACCTCTTGATTATTGTAGTAAATAATCAAACAATTCCTTCTTGACCTAGCTTCAGATAGCAAGCACCATAAATCTCGTGCCTCTAATGGTTTGTATTCAAACCATAACAATAGAAGACTTGAGAGGAGATACGATGGAGGATGGAATTTTCGGTTTTTTCTTCTTGAGAAAGGAGTGGCCAAAAATATGAAGTCTAAGGCTCATTATATAGTTGAACAAGGAAACCCTGGAAACCCTAATTTGAATATAGTACTATTATCTCAAATTAGGTAACTATCGACATTCCTAATTATCCTTAAGGGTTAATCTAGAAACCTAAGGAGACTTCAAATTTTCAACCATCCCTAGAAAAACTAGATACCTTCTCTTGTTCAACTATTGAACTATTACAACTTTGGTCCTTTCACTTTTAATTAATCCGATTAATCCCAAAATTAATTCCTAATAATTTATGATTAATTATTAATTAAATAATATTATTTCTAATTAATATATTAACCTCATAATATATTAATAAATTCTTTATTGATATTTATTAATCTTATATTACACCAATATATCAACCTCTTTCTCCAAAAAGTCATTCTGTCAATTACTAGTTTTGAGGACAACCCAAAAGGACTTTGCTTTTAATTCAAGTACATACCAATTTAGTTATTGGTTTGGACACGTAATCCAACAGTTATATGCTTTCTTATATACTATCATATAAGAACTAATGGACCATACCTTTCAACAAAGTCAAAGCATGGTGTTATATGAAGCATGAGAGCAAGAATGAAAGACAACACTCAGCCTCTCCCATGCTTTGTAACAAGACTAGAAGATAACACTCAACCTCTCCTATGCCTTGTAAACATATAGTTAAGAAGAATGAGATTAGAGGTTGTTGTGTGTTGTACTATATCTACTTAACTAGCTTTTATATCTATCATTTATAAAACATATGAATGAGCTTCATACACAACATATAAACCATACCAAATGTGTTTATAGTTGTTTTCTATCTTAGAAAATACTATTTCCATAAATAATAATTTTTCAATTAAATACAAGTGTTGATAATATTTATTAGTAATAAAATTCTAATAAATAATTGGTAAGTGAGAAATTGCTATAAGATGTAACCCTATATGATCTTTCGCAAAATAATGCCACAAAACAGAAAATGTCGCGATGTGGTTTTCAGTTTAGGGTTTTAGATTAAACTCATCATCATGCCATAAAAGAGAGCCTTTCACTCAACAAAAATGCAGAAACAGTCCGAATGAAAAACCATAATCGATTTTAGCTCAACAAAACACTTAAAACAATTTAAAGTTTGTAGTAAAATGATCTAATTAGTTTGGTGGCATGCAAATTTGGTTTATAGAAACAGAACGAAAATCACATGTTATAGACATGAAGAAGTGGCTATGTTACTGTTAATTTGTTATGAGGATCTTAAAGCCTACAAAGGCACAATGGAAGCATATAATAAAACTAACTCATGAACCCAAAATTCAGATCCATGTTCAACCAATATAAAACAACAATAAGATAAACCATAAAAATTAAAGAACATGTACATTAATAGCCTTCGTTTTCATGCATCTGGCTAGTTCATCAGACGTGGTATGATCCAAATGAAAATCCATCTTATGTAATCGCACCCAATGAACAAATCCGCAACATTGGAGTCCTCATGAAGAGCCACCAACACAAATGCTAATCGATTAGGGTTGTTGTGCAAACTTCACCACGTGACAAGCAAGCTTTCGCAACATGGGGAATATGTTGTCACACCCCCAAACCGGAATGGCGGAAACGTTCGGGGGCGGAGGACGTCATGTACAGTATCACAACAATTATATAATAGTAATCAAAGCAACAACAACCATTGTATTAATAATATAGAGTTTACATTGTATTCGAATCATATAAGATTGACTCCAAAAGTATATAGCAAAAACAAAGACTTGAAGCCACTATGCTCCGTCTTCTCGAAAACCTGTATGTGTACCTGTCTACTAGTTGCCTGAGAATACAAGTGATTTTGAAAGTGTATCAACATTTAAGTTAGTGAGATCATAAGCATTTTGTTTTAGAAAATAAGTTCTTTGTTCCTTGAAAATGTTCATGTGTTCTTCCAGAAAATCCTATATTTTCTTAATAAGTAATGATAAGTAATATGATCATACCAATTCTTTCTACGATCACTTTGTGAATAGAAGTTGTATATATATAATCCAGATCGAATGGACAGTTGAATGTGTGGATCTGCCCTAAGCCCATAATCAAACATGGAATAGGAAGTAAGGCGGAAGTCACCCATTCCACTCCTATCGGATCTTCATTATATATAACACTAACGTATTCACAAAGTAATTATAGAGTTAACAATAAAGTTCCTTTTAGATGTGGTGAATGTGCTCCTTCATGTTATATTGTTTTGTAAATAAGTGTTGAACCTTGTGTATATATGTTCCTAGTTACACTCGCTCTACTGTGAAGTATAATTTTTGGTAAGTAATCATATTTCTTTCCAAAAAGTTGAATTGTAAACTATTTGCTTGTAAAATAATGATGTTTATCCTAGAAAATCCTATATTTTCCATAAAACCGAATTGTAATCTTTAACGGTCCAAGACTGAAAAGTACAAGTATAATTGCCATAATTAATTTAATGATACGTAGTTTTATCCATAACTAAAACTAGTTGAAGACGTGTTCACATTGTAACTAGATGTGATGTTAATAGCCTCCTATAATCACTTAGTACATACGAGTTATATCAAGTCGAGATCGAATAGACAGATGAATGGGTGAATCTTACCTAAGCCCACAACCAAACAAGGAACATGAAATAAGGCGGAAATCACACATTCCACTGTCTACCAGACATTAATTTCATATAACCCTGATGTATATGCTAAATAATCACTGAGTTAATGCCCCTTTAAAACTGTTTGAAAATATACCATTACGTAACTATTTAGTTAATGCTTATTGTGAGTGTTCATTATAACCATGCTAATATGACTAATGGCCTGCACGACATACTTTAGGCGTCGGAAGGTTATGATAATTATCACCCTAGACTTGCTGGTCTAACTGTAGCGAATAGCTGAGGTGAGGGGTTGTCAATCCCATATAGATTTATACACAAACTCATGCTCTCCCTCCAGGAGACTCTGGTTATAATTTAGGATTTTAATGGGTACCATGTTTGGTACAACGAAGGAGTGGCTCACAATCTTGTATTAACTAGTTTACATAAAGTGTGTTGAAGTTATCTTTTCCTTGTTCTCAACTGTGTTATCCTTTCATAGTATTTACAATGTATAAAATAATCATATTTTTTATATAATTATTCCTTTGACCCAAAAGAGTAAAACAACGTGAATGTTCTCGAAACTATACCTATTATAGTTCAAAAGTGTATTTTCGACGAAATAGTAAAACTTTATTATTTTTAACAACTTTATACATAAGAGTTTATAAGTTTGGTAGTAACGAGTTTAGCATCTTGCATAAAATATATATATATATATATATATATATATATATATATATATATATATATATATATATATATATATATATAAAGTGTGTGAAAACATCCTAAATGTAACATCTGAAAATTTTACGCCAAATTTAAACTTTTCCAATCATAGATAAAACCAAATAGTATTTGTTTACAAAAAATGTTTTCAAATCATTATTCATCAGAGTGTCCCAATAACCAGATCATAAGGATGAGGAGCGGTACGGTCAAGCCTTCACCTTGCCATGATCTCCTGAAGTACCTGAAACAATAAACTAAAAACTGTAAGCCTGAGGGCTTAGTGAGCTACCCCCAAAATACAAATACCACACCGATAATACCATATCAGTAACAGACAATCAACAATATGCATATTGGGCCATCGGCCTAACTGGACCGCCCTGCAGGGCCTACAGTCTATCTGAATCTGTCTCGAGCCTTCGGCATAACTGGACCGACACGTGGGCCTACAATATCCCCGACCCACTCATAGGGTGTGTTGGCCTTCAGCACAAAGCAAGACCGCCTCAACCCAAGCAACAAGAAAATAACCATGTGTGCATAACTAACATATACTGGCATATACAAACATCAACATATCTATCTCACTGATCATCAATCATAGAAATCTCTCATAACTAGAGCACCGACTTAGCAGGTCACTAACATACCAATCCCTACAGATCATAATAGCATAACATACTGTCTATCCTGATTCCGATCTAACAGGTCATAACCACATGTAGCATACAATAACAATAACAACTAAAGGACAGACCTTGGTGCCTTAGACCCTATTGAAATAGTAAGGATAACTCACCTTGCAGATGTCAACTCGGTAGATCAACTCCAACTCTCGGATCACTGCCAAAAACTCAACCACCTATTACCATAATATAATCATACCCATAAGTTCCCAAACTTTAAAGATACCCCATAAGCCAACTAATCAAACCTTGGTCAAATTCAAAGTCATCAGTCAAGATCAACAGTCCATGTTGACCCTAACTCGCCGAGTACCGTCAGCTACTCGCCGAGTTCCTTGAAGTACTTGCCCATTCGCTGAGTCACAAGAGTGACTCGTCGAGTTCCTTCGGTTTATGATCGAAACCCTAAGGCCACTTGTCGAGTTTCCTTCTTGCAACTCAACGGTTACACATGCGTACATAAATTGGGGAAACCTCAAATGACTCGCCGAGTTGTTCATACAACCCGTCGAGTCTACGGAAATCTCTATTGACTCATTGAGTTGTTCATCCAACTCGTCGGGTCCAGGCTCATCTTCATGTGACTCGCCGAGTCAACCTTGCGACTCTCCGAGTTCCATCAGTCCTTAAGCCATATAGACTCTTTTAAGTCATCCAGTGGCTCCAAGTTACAGATCTAATCTTCTAAGGCATGCTTTTCACGTAAAGGTGCAAACTTTACGTGTATACATAGCTACAAAGGCTCTTAATGTCAAATCCAAGATCACAATGGGGTTTCATACTCAAAGAGGCTTCATACATGACCAAATTCGAAGCTTTATGACTCTAGAACCAAAGAAGGTTCCAGATCTGAAGTTACAACTTCAGATCTAGCTCATATCCCACATTAACATCTCAACCAAACCATAAAAACCCTAAATCTCAACCAAAAGACGTATACAAGGTAAAATGAAGTAAAGGTGACGACTTGATACCTCCAAATGATGCTATCTGAGGTAGATTTCTGATTCCCACACTTCCTTGCCCCTAGCCTTTTGTCCTCCAAGTTCTTCTTCTCAAAAGATCTCCTCTCCAAGACTTTAGACACACAAGAATGGATCACCACACGAATTAGGGTTTTCTGAGCTCTCAATGGACTACAAAGAGGCCAAAGGAGGCTTATGCTTCTTTAAAGAGGGTGCAAAACCCTGGGATTTAGGGTTTCATTTTCCATCTCGTACTCATCGAGTCCCTTCATCGACTCGGCGAGTAGGCTGCTAAATATGTGTCCTAACCCGCTGCTACTCGACGAGTAGGATAACCTATTGGTCGAGTAGACCTTGAAATCAAATAAATTATATTTCAACAATACGTGCGAATCGGGGCGTTACAATGAACGATTAATGTTTTTTAGCTCAAGATTTCTTGTGTTTTACTTGTATCCCCCCCCCCCCCACCCCACTGAAACATAGAAAAGCTTGGGAAAATGTGGTGGTATGAACTCACCTTGGGTTGGTTTGGTGGGTGATTTGAAGTGATGAAGTGAAGATTTCACGCCTAAAACACTTCAAGTGTTTGATGAACTCTTTAAAGCTTATGATACCCTAAGGAAGTTAGCACATAATATTATGTGTAAATAGGACGATATTAACATAATAATGTGTAGATTCACTAGTAAATGTCGAAAATACTCACAAGGATCTAGGGACCAAGCTTAGAGAATGGTTGAAGTTGGAAGTTTGTAACTTTCTTTTTGAGGGGGTTTAGAATGATGTTTAAAGGAGAAGAAGGTGAGGTTCTGGAACGGGTTTACTGTCGTGAGCAAAAAAGATGGAAGAGTGTGAGGATGTTCACTAGATTATATGGGGGAATATTAACTTGGATATTCGTGAGATAATTCATGGATACATGTTGGTTAATTAAGTGGGAACCTATGAATTCGATGGGGAAATAGGAATGGACATCACATCCTAAAGTCAACCTTTTTTTTACTTCCACCTCTAGACCGCAAACTCCCTTGGAAACACTTTATTATGACCGAAATCACCCCATCCTTTGGGGAATTCGGTCCTAATGGTTCTAGGATGGGGTTTACGGCCCACTATGGTCCACTAGGGTAGTTTTCAGCCAAAGTGTGGTCCACTAAGGGTGTTTACGGTTCTAAGATGTCTTAGGTAGGAGATTTTGGTTTTAGGGTATCCTAGCTTGGTGATTTCTGTCATGAGATGTTCTAGGGTGGGGTACTAGGCTAACTATTAAAACAAAGTTCACACTTCATGATTTATATTCCCATATTTTGACTAGTCTTGTTTTATTAAACCTATTTACTTTCAAGGGGGTAATATATGATACGGTTTTCAAAGTTTAAGTATATAATAATTTATACAAAACATGATGTAGCACCTGGTTCCTAGTATGTATTTTATTTAAGTATTTTGGACTTTTGGCCTGGGACTCGGCGAGTTGAAGGCTCAACTCGTCGAGTAGAAGCGTATTAGATATGGGATTTAAATGTCGGACTCGTCGAGTCGACTTCCAGACTCGACGAGTAGACACTGACTGGACAAAACCCTAATCTAAGGGTTTGCACCTTATTCAAGCATCTCATCCAGCCGCCCTTCGTCCCTATTGCTTCCAGAAACCCCCCATAGCAAACCCTAACTGTGTTTGTGAAGATCTAAAGGCATTTGTGGTGATTTTTGGTGGTTTTGATCACAAGGAAGATGGAAGGGCCTAGAGGAATCAAGAGAAGACCAAGAGAGTTTAAGTTTCTACATCATTTGTAGTTCCCAAATGGTATAAAGTCGATACCTTGCGTGTTAATTTGCTAGATCCCTTTAGGGGAGATTTAGGGCTTTTATAAGCCATTCTTGGTAACCAAGCATGATTGCAAGCATGGTTAGGGGTTGAGGCTTCGGATCTAGGTCCATGGAGGAGTTACAAGGCAGAAAAGGGCAGCTTTTGCACCCATGGAAGCCCCCATGCAACTTAAGAGCCTCTTTTAGAGCCTTTTTGGCTCAAAGTCCCATGCATGCACGTAAAGTTTGTAACTTTACGTGTCGACTCGGTGAGTCGTTCTTAGCACTCGGCGAGTCCGAGGTTAGACTCCCCTTTTCTGTTATGGTTCAAGAGACCCAGTTGAGTGTTAGAAAGGTTTTAGAGGGTCCAGGGGATTAACCCAAGCGTATTGGGATAAGCCATAGTCCTGGAGTTCATAGGACTCGACGAGTGCATAAGACGACTTGGCGAGTCCAAGGCAATCTCCCAACTCTTGAAGATGAACTCGACGTGTTGTTCATACAGCTCAGCGACTCGAGTACAGGACTTGTTCATAGGATAAAGATGAACTTGATGAGTTGTTCATACAACTTGACGAGTCAGATGAAGGTTCATTCGGGGTTGTTTCAGAAGGAGAACTTGTCGAGTCATTACTAAAGGGATAAGGACTCGACGAGTTGGCGGTCCAACTCGGTGAGTCACGTCAACGGAAGTTGGCATTGACTTTGACTTTGACTTTCACTTGGTTACGGGTAAAATGGTCATTTTACCCTAAGAATAGATATCAGACTCTGATTAAGTGTTTTGCGGGGATTATAGCCAGAATATTTCCGGAGCAGCAGCAGACAAAGATTTCCCATGCAGATTATAAGCAGCTTTTCGTTCGAGGTGAGTTACCTTCCAATAGGTGTGGGTCTAATGCAACAATGCCGACCCACCAACCAGGATATTTAGTAGATAATCGTATATATGATAATTATCTTGGCTTGGTTATGTGATTTGGTCATGTGATATGCTTGTGTAATATCAACGTTGTGTTAGTGGTAGTGACAGGGAATAGTCTTTCCTCGGCATACGTCGTTAGGACCAAAGGGTAGGTCAGTACCCAGATATGCCTGACCGTATGTTTATATCTTGCTATTTTATGCTAGTGGTAAGGGTGAAATAGTCCCCAGTTACCAGTTGAAAGATACTGATGGTAGTTACCGGTTGAAAGATACCGATGGCGGATACCGGTTGAAAGATACTAATGGTAGTTACTGGTTGAAAGATACTGATGGTAGTTACCGGTTGAAAGATATCGATGGTAGTTACCGGTTGAAAGATACCGATGATATTATTTGGTATGCGGTATGATGGGGGAACTCACTAAGCTTTGTGCTTACGGTTTTAGTATTGGTTTCAGGTACCTCTTCGTTCAAGGGGAAGGAGTCGGCGGTGTAGCAGCGCATCACATGCACACATGATTTCCACATGGAGTTTCTGGGAATGTACTCTGAATTTCATTACTTTTGATATTGTGATTTGAGACATGACGTCAAGGTTTTTATAATTTTATGTAACCTCAACAATGTTTTGGTACACTATTTTATGGAGTACTTAATATTAAAATTAAATTTTTGGCCTTGAAAATTGGGATGTTACAAGTTGGTATTAGAGCCCTGGTTTGAGGGATTCGGACACACCCTCGGGGGTGTCTGGACTAAAACCGAGGGATTAAACGATTTTTCACAAAGAAAAATGTTTTCTAAAATCTAAGTTAAGGAATTTTGAGAAAAAACAAGGTGTGTGATGCGTGCGACCGGCCGAGCTCAAGTAAGTTTTCCCCAAGATACCCATACTTGTTATGTTATGTCATGTGATATATGATTCTGAGAACTGCATGCTAGACTAGAGCTAAGGATCTAGGAGGATGCCTTGTAGGCCTGATATATGATTTTGAGAACTACATGCTAGACTAGGGCTAAGGATCTAGGAGGATGCCTTGAATACCTATTGTATGAGTTGTAAGCTAGGACTGTCTAGTCAGCAGTAGGATATCCTGATTAGGTTATGCTTGATGTGGTTACTTAATGCACGAATGTTGCTTTCTTTGTGCTATAGGGGTCCTGACTAACTTTAAATAACTAAGGAGCGGATATGTAACAGTATTCGCAAGCTAGTTAGGGAATGTTGGTAGGGATTCCTAGTGCAGCTGATGGCGGAGAGTAGGTCGGAGAGTTCCCTAAGAAAGCCTAGGATGAGATTAGTTGGAAAGGGATATTTGTTAAGGGACATGGTGAGGTTGAGGAAATCCTTGAGGAAAGTACAGATAGATGTGGAAGGTAGTATGGGCCCATACTACTGGAAGCATAGGATCCGTACTCGAGTCAGGGAGGGCCGAGACGGAACCAGGAAACTTGGAGAGTGTGTAAGACCGATCGAGAGTATATATGATTCTGATGTTTATCCATTTATTATCAGTATGGTGGTCACACGACATGGAGCCGGACGCTTAGGATTTAGATCAGGATCAGGTTTAGGTGCAGGATCCGAGTAGGTTGATGACGGGCTACGCGAGTTTATCGTGTCTGGGATCACGAGAGTTATCCATGATGCAACTGCGGTCATTTTCGGGTCGATCAAGGAGGAGATCTTTGAGCTAATGCAGGATCACCTTCGGGCATTCAGGAGTGATCTGGCGTCTAGCCAGATGGGTACACGAACACTGTCCTTCAAGGACTTTAGAGGAAGTGGTCAGCCGGACTTTCACGGGGTGAAGGACCTCATTGTTTCCAAGAGATGGATCGCAGACATTGAGTCTACGCAGTTGACGAGCTTCTGCCCGGAAGGGTCGAAGGTCCGCTTTGCTGTGGGATGTTTGAGGGAAAGAGCTAGAGATTGGTGGGAGTTAGTTGGTGACTCATTGGGAGCCCCATCCATCGAGGCTATGACTTGGTCAAATTTCGTGACCAGATTCAGGGCTGAGTTTGCGCCGGCTGTGGAGTTTTAGCAGCTGGCCAGGGAGTTTTTGGATATCAGACAGACTATGGAGACTGTGATGGAGATCACTGCCAAGTTCCGGGAGAGGGCTTTATTGGTTCCCCAGTATGCAGGAGATGAGGATATGAGAAGGACCCGCTATTACGACATGTTGAGAGCCGATATCAGGGAGCACGTCAGCTTCTCGACATGTCCGACCCTGGACTCCATGATTGCCAGGGCGCGAGAGAGGGAGATCGATCTGGAGCACCTCAGGAAGAGGAAGAAAGAGACTGTGCAGGTTACAGGAGTTTTGGGGAAGAAACCCAAGGGATCCGATGTTGGGTCGAAGGGCCAGCCGGTCCAGAGCCGCTATAGGAAATGCGGCAGGCTGCATGAGGGAGCTTGTAGGGCAGGATCGTCGGGCTGCTACAAGTGCGGCAAGAAGGGGCACTTTGACAAGGATTATACTGCCCCCACCCCCATAGTGCGGATATTAGACCTAATTTGTTTCCAGTGCAATCAGAGGGGCCATAAAAAGGCCAACTGCCTTAGATTGACAGCAACGACAGTAGCAGCGCCAGCGGCGGCGCCGACTGCAGCGACAGCGCGGGTTATGGTTGGCCGAAAGGTCATGGTAGCGGCTCCAGTGGTACGGAGCCGAGCATTTCAGCTAATAGCCGAGGAGGCACGCCCTGCTACCGATGTGGTGACGGTTATGATTTCTTATTTACGCTTTTATGTTATGTCGCTGCGATTTTGATATATTATGTATGTGCTTTGTTAGGATTGTTACATGTGAACGGTATCCCAGTTCAGGTGTTGTTTGACTTCGGGTGCTACCCGATCGTTTGTCTCTCTTGCGCTTAGCAAGAAGTTTCCTTAGTCTTCGGGCATGTTGGATTTCCCTCTAGAGGTCGAGATTGCGAACGACCGGCCAATGTGAACATCAGAGGTCTTTAGGGAATGTGTTTTAAGGCTTTTCGAGGATCGTTACCTGGTAGACTTCGTTCCTATACATTTGCGTGGGAACAAGGTTATTATCGGTATGGATTGGCTGAGCCCCAATAGGGCAGTGATCGACTACGCACAGTAGCTGGTGAGGATCAGGACCCCAAGTGGGTGAGAGATGGTGGTTCAGGGCGAGAGGCCACAACGAGGACTAGCCTTATGTTCAACAGCTAGAGTTAGGCGCTACCTCCAGCAGGGTTGTACAGAATTTGTCGCCTATGTTATGGATACCTGGGAAACGGGTAAGGTGACGATGGGCGATGTGCCCGTGGTTCAAGAGTTTGCGGATGTATTCCCTGAGGAGTTGCCTAAGATACCTCTGGAGAGGCAGGTAGAGTTCAGGATCGACCTGGTCCTTGGTGCGGCTCCGATAGCCAAGGCACTGTATCGCTTGGCTCCTCCTGAGATGCAGGAGTTGTCTACGCAGTTGCATGAGCTGTTAGACAAGGGATTCATTAGACCGAGCAATTCACCCTGGGGAACCCCAACTCTGTTTGTGAAGAAGAAGGACGGGTCGCATCGGATGTGTATAGACTATCGGGAGTTGAACAAGGTAACAATGAAAAACTGTTACCCACTCCTGAGGATTGATGACCTCTTTGACCAGCTACAGAGAGCATCTTGGTTCTCCAAGATTAATCTACATTCAGGATATCATCAGATGAGGGTCAGAGAGGAGGATGTACAGAAGACTGTGTTCCGGATGCGCTATGGCCAATATGAGCTCGTGGGGATGCCTTTCGGGCTCACTAATGCTCATGCCGCGTTCATGGATCTCATGAACCGCATGTGTAGGCCGATGTTGGATAGGCCTATGATAGTTTTCATCGATGACATCTTGGTTTATTCCAAGACGCGAGAGCAGCATAAGGAGCACTTGCGAGAGGTGTTGGATACTTTAAGGAGGGAGAGCTTGTATGCCAAGTGTAAGTCCCTAATTTGCCTGTGTATCAATCAGATCCGTTTGATGGTGCAGAATCCCAAGCAAATGGATGATGTCATATCAAATAGAATAGAAGGAGAAGAAGAAGATGATGAATCTCAATGTATTAATGAATAGAATGATGATTCGGATACAAGAGATTCACACACACGCAAACACACAATAGTTCTTCTGTCTCTCTGGCCGTAAACTCTCTAGGGTTCATCAATCTCTACTCCTCACCCTAACACCTATATATATACTAGGGAACATGGGTCGGATAACATGGGTCGTAAATGGGTTTACGGCCGTAAGGTGTTTACGGCCGTAAACTCAACCGTAAACTCCAAAAATATTACAGAAAAATATAATTGCCCAGAAAAGCAAAGTATAAACCATATTTTGACCCAATAATCTCCCCCCTTGGTTTATAGCTTTCTTTTCTTAATGACCCAACAAGCTCCCCTAAAAAGTAGCTGGCTCTTCTTGTCAATCCTCAATGAGAGCTTGGCTTCAGCTTTAACTTCAATGAATGACTTCATCTTGAGCAGTTGGGCTTTTCTTCAGAATTTGGCATTGAACGCACATTGGGTTAGGATGCTTGATGTACTGATTCTTGAAAGATGGCGCTTTTAGCTTGATAATCTTCAGAGAGAAATAATCTTCTGGATAACTTCAGCAGGTTTAAGATAGCAGCAGACTGATTGAGGAGGCTTCAATGCAATCCGTCACATAATCTTCAATTTCAGCTTCACCTTGCTTCTGGGGTTGAAAGATTGAATTTGAAAGAATAATCTTCATTTCTTGCTCCTTCGAATGAGAATTCTTCGATGCTCACGGACGAGGCTTTGGCTCAGAAATCTTTAACACAAACTCCATGAGTTTCATCTTCACCTGAAATCAGTTTTCAAGACAAAAACAAAACTAAAAGAAAACTTAGAACAAAAAGTAGAGCAGAAATAACATTATTATTTATTTTGAATTTTTTTTTGAATTTTTAATTCTCCCTTTTATTTAAATTAGAAGAACACTATGAACAAACTTAACAAAAACAAAAATAATAGCTAACTTTAAGAGTGATTTGGGATCAAAGTTGTTGGACAGCCTTATTCCACTTGTCGGTACCCTTATCTTCACATCTTCGTCTGATCGATCGCCAGTATTATGGTCCACTTAAACACGAAAAATTTGTGACAATTTTTGGACAATTTACCAATGACATGATACACGCATATATCCAATTGTAACTTTCTTATCATGATTGCCCCTAATTCTTAAATAAATTTTTTAAGACCATTTAACTGACTACAACCAGGGGTATTGTTGTCCACCTAAATCTAGCAGCGAGATCTACAAACAATCTGTATATGTTCAATTTTTAAGTGTACTAGAACGTGTTTCCCACTTCCTGATATTCCCCAGCCATCAAGAACTTTCGGAGTACTCCTTACACCGGGTGAGCAAACAATCATTCAGAGAGAGGATAGATTCAGAATTCTATTACTTATTGTTTCAGAGGGATTGAGAAGTAGAAGGTTGCATGTGTTGTGTACCAGGTCAGATTGGAAGTCATGCAAAGGAGACAGCATATGGCTAACAGATAAGAGGAATTTCACATATATAACCTACAAAGAAATAGAGTTGCATATGTTATGTACCAGGTCGGATTGGAAGTCACGCAAAGGAGACAACGTATGACTAACAGACAGAAAGAAAGAAAACAAGTTTCTACAGACCTAATTTATCGGAATTTACCAGTCGCCCCATCCAGCCGGAATTAAGGACAGAATCCGCACATCGAGGAAAAGTGAATCCACGGTTCTAGATATGAGTTATTTAATGTGACTGGTAGATTCCCATGTATATCTCCCTGCTCAACCTATCCGAACGTCGTGAAATCAATTTAAACGAATTTAACTAGGTCAAAGTTTGTCAAGTCCTTAAATTCATTAGGTTCAACTTTCCCTAGTCAAGTCGATTTAAAATCTTTTGTGCCTACCAGCGCATCGAGCACAGAGCGTAGACGATTCAACTTAGGTATGTTATGCCGATTCAGATTGCCCGTTATCACTTGCTAATTTCATTTCCCAAAACATCTCCTGCAAGCACATTCCATTAACACCACATTTTTGATTTTCTGATTTTCTGATTTTCTAATGTTTTTGGATTTTTTTTTAAATTTTCTAATTTTTGTTTTGTTTTTATTTCTCCCCTAAATTTGTGCATAGGAGAGAAACGAAAGTAAATGCGCAAATTTAAACTATCCTAAAATAAAAATTAGTCTTTAAAGCGAATCAGCTTAAGAAAAACTCAGGTGTATAGAGAAGAAAACGCAAACCGTAATTCACCGATTGAATCTGCATTCAGAAGGTCTGAGAACAGCAAGCATAATCTCATAACTGATCTGAAAATTCTTCATGTCATTAAGCACTAACCCCATGTGATCCCTTCCTTTTTTACCTTCCTTCCTTTCCCGCAAAGGACAGAAACTCTCGAACAAAGCTATGAGTGATGTATATTTGAGAGATGTCCCCTATCATATGCCAGGAGCAGCCACTACCAACAAACCGACGTCTGATGATATGCCTCCATAGCTGCTCTGACGCAGAGCAGGATCAGTTGGTCTTTGGAACCCAGTCCATTTTGAAACTGGGTCGACCTTTGTCATCAATGCAGGGTACTTTCTCCCATGACATGTCCTGCTTATCACAAACAGAAGATGTAGAAACATTAGAAGCATTAGGAGATTTGGGAGATTGAACCTTTGGTACCTATTTGTAGTTGGGTTTAACCCATTTCTTTTTCGATCCGATGGGTGGCTCAGTACTTACTTTTGATCTTGATGTCATCCATTGAGATGACTTTGATTTTGGCTTCACATGAGCATCTCTTGGATTTGGCTTCTTGGCCGACATTCCCTTCTTGCCCTTGGGATTTTGATTATTGTCCTTTGGGGTTTGATTCTTGCTCTTCTGCGCATTCCATTCATCATTTTCTGAGCGTGACCTTGAGGGGTTTATTTTGAAGTATCTCCCTCTTGGCACGTTCTGTCAGCCTTGTGCATAGTAAGGAACGTATGCGCGATTTGGATAGTTTCGGGCAATGTGTCTAGGTGTTCCACAGTGAAAACATGTCTTTTTCTTCACTGTAAAGTTATTTCTTCCTGCCCCTGGTGGCGCATCATTGCCTTGTCTCTTGCTTTTCCCACACTCACAGTTACAAAAGGCACTCTGCTTGACTAGAATTGGTGGCCTGTATTTCTCAACGGCAGGTTTGTTAGGAGTAACAGAATTCGAAGCAACAGATTCTGAGTTCGAGGAGTCATCGGTTTGTTCAGTAGTGTTCTCCTTGTTCTCATCTTCTGCTACTTTACTTGCACATGAAGTAGCAACATTAGTATCTTGAATATTAATAACTCCTCCTGACACAAATCACGCTGGTTTGCCATAAACCATGAATGGTTCGTTGGCAATCTCCTCTTTGGTCAATGGGTGATACTGATATGCATGATTGAAAGGAGGAGGTACATTATCGTATCCTAAACCCTTTTGTTGGTTTTGTTTGAACTTTAATTGGGTTTCAAATAACGACTCGACTGTCTGACTTGACACAGTAAAATTTTTGAAACTAACGTCTGTTTTTCCACACTTAATTTTCAAAGTGTCAACTTCTTCAGTTACAGCAGCAAGTTGTCTCTTAATATAGTCATAATTTTCACACTTGTTGTTATACTCTTCCTGAAGCTTCCTAAAGTCCTTGGTTTTTGCTTCTAATTCAGCCTTCAGGGGTTTCTATCCTTTCCTGAGTTGATATCCTTCATATCTCAGGTCCTCAACTTCTCTTTTTAATAAATCAATTTGTTCCCGAAGCAAATTAATCGTAGTTTCACAAGCTGGAGTACATGTATCCTCAGTGACCGGAATGTTTTCAGAACTCATTGTTTTTCTACACTTCAAAGCGTCAAGTTCTACAATTACATCAGCAAGACTAAGATGATTGAGATCTTTTGTCTTCTTGATGATAGCCATATCCCACGATTTCGGAAGTGAATTCAGCAGCTTTTTGTTTATCTCAGATTTGATCAAGAAGATCCCAGCTATATGCATCTCAGCAGTAAGTGTAGTAAATCGCTGCAACTGAGTTTTGAGGGTTTCTCCAGGGATATAATCGAAAATGTTGAAATTTTGTCTTAACATATCCTGACGACTCTCTTTCATGTTTTCAACTCCCTCGTAGACCTTAAAATTAAAAAGCACAACTAGAAGCTAAGATAAAACTTAAACGTCAAATTTCAAAATGCCTTTTTTTTAAACTCAACCTTAAAAGTCAATTTTAAAAGGTCAAACTCAAAGTCAAACAAAAAAAGTCAAACCGAAAAGATAAGTTTGAAAATTTAAAAGTCAAATGAGAAAGTCAAAATTTAAAATCAAAGGTCAAACCTGAAAGTCAAAGTCAAAATTTTAAAATAAAAAGTTAAAAAAAAATAAAAAGAAAAAAAATAAATTTTTACTATTAATTAATTTTTTTTATTATATCATTATTATTATTATTATTATTATTAATTTTATTTATTTATTTATTTATTTATTTTGGATGAAAAAGGAATTTGAAATTAAAAGAAATTTAGTTTTGGGGTTAAAAGTGTAAAAAATGCAAAAAAGAACCGAGAAGGAGTGTTTTTGAGTAAAAGTTTCGAAGGAAAGTAACAAAGGCGTTGTTGGAGGAATTGGTAAGGCGTTGAGTTGATTTCCCAAAGGGCTCGGGTTCGATCCTTGCCAGCTCCAAAATCCAATCCTATTTTTGCTGATGCTTTGTGCGAGGAGTCTGCTGCGAGGCGAAGCTGCTACGATGTGCGAGGACGAGGTGCAAGGCCGAGAACTCAGAAGCCGGAAACGTGCGAGACCGAGCCGTATACTTCGAGCTGAGGTCGCAAACTCTGAGCCGCAAACCTCGGGCCGTGAACTCATCAGAAACCCTAGCTGCTGGCCGCCACCCCCTCGCAAGTTACAACCAAAAATAGTGATTTTTGCCCTTTTTTGCTCCAAAACTCGATCAAATAATGCTCCAAATCTGACAAAATTGACTGATGCAACCAAGCTCTGATACCAATTGTAAGTCCCTAATTTTTCTGTGTATCAATCAAATCCGTTTGATGGTGCGGAATCCCAATCAAACGGATGATGTCAGATCAAATAGAAGAGAAGGAGAACAAGAAGATGATGAATCTCAATGTATTAATGAATAGAATGATGATCCGGATACAAGAGATTCACACACACACAAACACACAATAGTTCTTCTGTCTCTCTGGCCGTAAACTCTCTAGGGTTCATCAATCTCTACTCCTCACCCTCACACCTATATATATACTAAGGAACATGGGTCGGATAACATGGGCCGTAAATGGGTTTACGGCCGTAAACTCAACCGTAAACTCCAAAAATATTACAGAAAAATATAATTACCCAGAAAAGCAAAGTATAAACCATATTTTGACCCAACACAAAGTTCTCCAAGTGCGAGTTCTGGTTGCGCGAGGTGCAATTTCTTGGGCACCTTGTCAACCAGGACGGAATTTTCGGTTGATCCGGCCAAGGTGGAGGCCGTGATGAGGTCGGAGGTTCCGAGGTCTCCATCTGAGACTCGGAGCTTCCTGGGACTGGCAGGCTACTATCGAAGGTTCATTTAGAACTTCTCCAAGATAGTCGTGCCCCTGACCGGGTTGACAAGGGAAGCCATGAACTTTCGTTGGGGGCCTGAGCAGCAGGCCATATTTGAGACGATGAGACAGATATTGTGAGAGGCGCCGATCTTAGCCCTGTCGGAGGGCATGGAGAATTTCGTAGTATATTGTGATGTGTCCATCTCAGGTTCGGGCGCGGTATTGATGCAGAGAGGGCATGTTATCGCCTACACTTCGAGGCAGCTAAAGCCTCAGGGCCTTAGATTTTGTGATGTTATCGAAAAGCAAGAAGGATTAGGAATCCTGTAATTCCCAAGCACCATGAAGGCTTAGTCGAATCTAAGTGGGGGAGAATTGATCAAGTATTCAGGAGCAGAAATAAGTGTGAAACTAGGAGGAGTTTTGCATCCCCGTCAGCGAGGAAAGGCAGTCAAGTGGCCATCTAGGTTGAGAATTAGGCAAGTTGGGAGTGCAAAGAACATTTCAATGGTAGGTTCGCTCCTTTGCCTTGCATCGGAAAGTGTTGTAAGTCTGCGGGTGCAGCCGTAGCATTTACAAGGTTCTCAGATAGTATTGGAAGTGTTGTAAGTCTGCGAGCATAGCCGTAGCTTTCACCAGGTTGTCAGGTAGTATGGGAGTGATGTCAGATCACCAGGACAACAGTAGTACCTATTAGTTTAGGGTGCAGCAGTGAGGACATAGAAATCACGAATCGGATTTCGGATTTTCTCCGATGGATTAGATCTGGTTGAGCCAGTGACGAGACTATTGGAGCACCACTACAGTACGGGATCAGGGAAGCAATGGATTGTATAAGGTTGCTTGTGAGATACGGATACCATTGGTTAGGTAGCAGTCCTTTTTAGCCATGGATGCAGTGACGATGGGATTCAACGCTTGGACCCGATCGGTTGGATCAGGAGGCTGTTAGAACCATAGTGGTAAGATAGCTAACGGTAGTTATTGGCAGATAAGAATTCCGGTCGGAAGTCGCAAGGGGGACTGCATGAGAGCCTTTGGCTCAGTAACCGAGTGGGAACTTGGAGTCTCTGAGGACTGATAGAAGTGGGTGGTGATGATTCAGAGGGTTTCGACTGAAATGTAAGCATATGTCCTTGAATCTCAATTTATGGGTTTAGCCCAAGTATGTGAATAGTAATATTCAATCGAGGGTTTTCCATCGTGAGGATGACTGGACCCTATGATTGTTTGGACCTGACATGTTTGGTATTCTAGCCAAATGGTTGATTGGGCCAAATATGTGTGTGATACGAGGGTATTCCATCCTAGGGATGACTGGACCCGTCGTAAGCATGCCTGGTATTCCAGATGAGGCTGATTGGACTAGGTATGAGAGTTCCATGAGATAGTTGGTTGTTTATGGAAGCAGTTGCGGGGGAAGTTAGGTCCCAGGTATATTGGACCCTTCAGGGTAATAGCCCGGGTGGCAATGTGGCGTATACGCTGGACCTGCCAGCCGAACTCAGTCAGATTCATATCACTTTTCACGTCTCCAAATTACGGAAATGTTTGGTGTACGATTCGACAGTGGTACCTTTAAAGGATATTCAGGTCAATGACAACCTAAATTACATCGAGCGGCCTGTAGCAATCCCTGACCAGAAGTCGAAGGATCTAAGAAACAAGAGGGTCGAGCTGGTGAAGGTGCAATGGTAGAACCGGAAGGGCTCAGAATGGACTTGGGAGCCGGTGGATGAAATGATGGAGCATTACCCAGAGTGTAACACCCCAAATTCGAGAGGTGCTATTGAAGGACTTAAATTGTAAATTAAGGAAAGAGACTTGCCAAGTAAGAATGCTTACTCACCGAGTCGGAACGGGATTTCTCACGGGTTTAAGTGGCCAACTCGCCGAGTCGGTAGCTTGGACTCGACGAGTTGGTGTTGAAGAGAGAAAACCCTAATCCCGAGGGTTGCACCCTATTTAAAGGACTTTATGTCCTTCTCCCAGCCTCCTAATCCCCCCCTGAGAGTACCAGAAACCCTAATCTTTATGTGAGACTTCATTATTGAGGAGATTGGAGCTTGGAAGAGGAATTTGGTGGAAAGAGCTTGAGGAATTAAAGGCTTGCTACAAAGGAGTGGTGTAGATCCGGGATCTACTTCAGTTGGAGCATATATTGGAGGTAATAATCCGTTGCTTGGGATCTATTGTATCTAGATCTATAATCATTTGAGATTTGGGTCATTTTTGGTATGATTAAGAGCTATTTCGAGTTAAAGGCTTAGATCTGAGGTTGCTACTTCAGATCTAGGCTTGTGATGGTACAAAATGTCATAAAGCTTCTGTTTAAGAGTTATTGGTGAAACCCCTTTGTCTAAAACCCAAGCCCTAGTGTGTTTTGGGCTTATGTCTCCTTGGTTTCACGTAAAGTTTGCAACTTTATGTGAGGGTTAGGCTGTAGAAGGGTGGATCTGTGGTTTGGAACCCCTGCATGGCTCGAAAAGCCACTGTGTGGATTGAGAACTGGAGAGACTCGGCGAGTCACATGGGTGTACTCGACGAGTTGTATGAACATGTGCATGGACCTGGCGAGTTGGAAAGAACAACTCGGCGAGTCTGATGAAGATTGCCTTGGACTCGGCGAGTTTGTTCTTGGACTCAACGAGTCTGGTCACGGAGCCCATTCTCTTTTGGGTTAAAGCTTTGGATTAGTGAGTTGGTTGGCGACTCGGTGAGTTGGACAGGAGGGAATTCTGTGATCGTTGAACTCGACGAGTCTTGTGGCGACTCGGTGAGTTGACTCGTGTTATGGTAATTTCTGAGTATAAGAACTCGACGAGTCGAGGGGTTGACTCGGGTAGTAGAAGTCAACCAAAAAGGTTGACTTTGTCTGAGGACTTTGACATAGACCAAGAGTTAACCAGTTTGACTTCCAATAGTACTTTGGTAATATGGGTATTTATGGAATTGGTTCTTTAGTAGTGTTTTGTGGTGAAGATCGTGTCGGTGGTCGGAGCAGCTTGGTCTTATCTTTGCAGTCGGCAATTGCAGGTGAGTTATCCTCACTATATCCACAGGGTCTACGGCACCAAGGCCGGCCCTTTATCGGATGGAAATTCGGGTATTGTTTGTTATGTTATTGCTTTGCTAGATCTGCATCCCGGTATTTAGGGTAATGCTTTGTTAGTGACCTGGTTAAGGTCGGTACCCGGTATTTAGGGTAATGCTATGTTAGTGACCTGGTTAAGGTCGGTACCCGGTATATAGGGTAATGTTATGCTAGTGACCGGTTAGGTCGGAATCCTAGTTAGCATGTTGATGTGCTATGTGATCTGTTAGACTGTTTGTCTGGTTAAGGATTTGTTATGTGATTAATTGTTTTATGTGCACATGGTTGTTTGACGGGGTTGGGTTGAGGTGGGTCCTACTTTGTGTTGTAGGCCAACATACCCAGGGGGACCGGATAATCCGAAGGCCCATCGAGCGGTCCGGATAGGCTGAAGGCCCCAACAGGGCGGACCAGGTGGATTGAAGGCCCAGTGCGGGCAGACCAATCACATTGTAGACTCGATGTACATGGCTAGACTCGGAGGGTGGACCAGGTGGACTGAAGGCCTGGTGCGGGCAGACCAATCACATAGTAGACCTGATGTGCATGGTTGTTCTGTATTGTGATATGATATGAGTATGGTTATATGTCTGTTGGTATTTTGGGGATAACTCACTAAGCTTTCGGGCTTACAGTTCAGTGTTTTGTTTCAGGTACTTCAGGAGATCGTGGCAAGGCGAAGGCATGATCGTACCGCTCCTCATGTTTTATGATTTATGTGATATGGTTCTGGGGAATACTCTGATGTTTCAATTATTTTGTAAAACAAATGTATGAACTTAATGGTTTTTGAATGAATTCAAATGTTTTAATTTGGCTCGAATTTTATGGGTGTTACAAGTTGGTATTAGAGCCTTGGTTTGAGCGAATTGGAGGAACATTCGTGTGAATCCAGTCTCAAATCAAGGAGGGATTTTCAAAAGGTTTTTCGAAATAAGTAAAGGAGGATGCAGAGGGTACGATCAGCCAAATCCAATATGTAGACCCCAAAATATCATACAAGTTATTGATTATGTGATATGTTAGAACGGCATGCTAGTACTAGGCTAGGGATCTTCTGGAATTGCATGATACAATTGTCTGATTATATGATGCTTGCTAGCCTAGGGATTCCTTTATATGAAATTGACATCATTACTATAGTTATTTAGTGTATGCATCATGGTTATACATAATTAAGATCTTATAGCCTGAGAATGTTTGATTTGGACTTATGTTCTGTTCTTGTATGATTGGGAGCTTAGGGTAGGATTGGATATTCGAAAGTCTATAGGGTCCAGTGTTATGTATGACTAGCTTACACTGGTGCTGCAGGGTTCGTGGAAGTTTCATGGATGGGAGGGTCGCATAAGACCGGTAGGTCGGTTATGGGATAGTGGTGCTCCTCTAGGAGTGGGGATCGAGTGTTCGTTATGTATATGCTATTGTTAGGGTGTTGTGGTGATACCTGATACAAATATGGGTAGATGTGGAAGGTAGTATGGGCCCGTACTACTGAAAGCACTGGACCCATACACGTATCAGGGAAGTCACAACCCCTAGGGTTTGTTGGGAGCTAGTTCTCTAGATTATTATGAGGAATGCCTAATATCTTGTGGCATATTTTCAGTATGGCGATTACGAGACGTCTCAAGGCAGGATCTGGTTTGGGATCGGGATCAGGAGCGGCTGATCAGGATGGATCAGTACCACCCGAGGTCATTGGTCTGGTGAGTACGAACGATTTGGATGCCAGGATTCGTGAGATCCTACATGATGAGGTTGCTGCAATGTTCCAGGCTGAGTTGTCGGAGATGTTTGGGTCGATCAAGACCGCCATGATTGAGTACTTTGATGAGCGTTATGCAGCTCTTGCAGAGGCGGCTGCCGCGGTAGCTACAGTGGTTGTAACAGCGGCAGGCGGAGGAACCGGTCGAGGTTTTCAGTATCGGGACTCCGATAATACGAAGCCCCTACTTTCGATGGAGTACAGGATCCGATCGTTGCTATGAGATGGTTGTCAGATGTGGAGGGCTGTTTCTTCACATGTTCATGCCCTACGGATCATAGAGTGAGGTGTGCTCTGAACCTTTTGAGGCTCGAGGCGAAGGATTGTTGGAGGTTGACTATGGGATCTTATTCAGATGCGTAACAGGCTGCAGTTACTTAGGATCAGTTCCGGGAGATGTTCAGCACTCGTTATGTTCCACAGGTTGAGAAAGAGAGGTTGGTGTAACACCCGAAGTCAGAAAGGCCAAGAAAGGAAAGGAAGCCCTAATTTTAAGGGACGACTCAGCGAGTCCAAGGAGGAAATCGGCGAGTCCGAGCGGGATCCGGGTCGAAGAGTAAGTGACCGACTCGGCGAGTCGGCCAAGGAGACTCGGCGAGTCTAGTCTGTACGAGGAAAACCCTAAATTCGGGACTTGGAGCCTATTTAAGCGCCTCATTCTCTTCCCTAGGGTTCCTTTACTGCCTCTCTAACCCAGAACACCAAACCCTAGCCGCTATATCCATTGTTGAGCCAATTATTGCCTTGAAGAGTGCATTAAAGCTTGGAGAAGGAAGAAGGATCTTGGAGGTGCAAGAAGGGGCTATAGATCTGGGATTGGGAAGATATTTCTGAACATTTGGAGGTAATAAACTAGTTCTTGGACTGCTTTACACCTAGATCTATGTGTGAGTTTTGGGGCTTTTTAGCCATGATTAGTATCCATTTGAGTTAGAAGCCAGATCTGAAGTTGCTACTTCGGATCTAAACATATTTTGGCCTTGTGAAGTATAAAGTATCTGCCCTTGAGTTGATTATGGAGCCTCTTTGCCTTAAACCCTAGTTTATGGTGTATTTGGCCTAGATCTCCTTCTCTACACGTAAAGTTTGCAACTTTACGTGAGGAATAGGCTTGGGAAGGGTAGATCTACAGTTTGGAGTCCATGCATGACTCAAAAGTCCTCTGCATGTATGAGGATTTAAATGGACTCGGTGAGTCCTTTGAGTGAGCTCGGCGAGTAGCATGAAGATTAGGAGGAACTGGACGAGTGGGATGAACAACTCATCGAGTCGGATGAAGTTGGGCAGGAACTCGGCGAGTTGGAAGAACAACTCAGCGAGTCTGTTGAAGGTTGTCTTGGACTCGGCGAGTCTGCTCTTGGACTCGGCGAGTCAAGTCGTGAAACCCCAAACCCTTCAAGTTGAGACTCAAATCGGTGAGTCGAGTGGAACTCGGTGAGTTGAACAGGTCAGGACTCGGGAATCGGTAGACTCGGCGAGTCATGGACTGACTCGGCGAGTCGAGTCGCGAATGGAAGGACTTTGAACATATGAACTCGGCGAGTCAGTAGGGTGACTCGGCGAGCAGGGTGGACCTGGAAGGTTGACCTTGACCAGGACCTTGACTCTGACCAGAGTTGACTTGGTTGTCTTTCGGGGGTCAGTTAGACTTAGTGTTGCATTGATATTGGTAGCTCGAGGAACTAGTGGAGCAGGAGTTCAGAGAGTTGTCGGGGAGCAGCTAGTGGGATCATCAACAAGTTCAGCCAGTGCAGGTGAGTTTCCTTTCTGTGTAAATGGGTCTACCGCCACAATGTCGGCCCATGTAGTATGAGTAGAAGACCCGGGGGTTAGCCCTAGGCACAGTATGCTAATATGATGTTCAGGACGAGGTCCAATGATAGCGGGCGGGTGCCTAAGGAATGGTTTATGTGATAGTCTATACTTGTTGTCTGTGTGATACTTGTATGTGCCTGGTAGGGAGGTGAGTGTGGGCGAGGTCCCGTAACTCACCAATAGCAAAGTGTGGATGGTGTTCCACATCTCATTAGCAACAGATCAGGGGCGAGGCCCAAGATAAGGAAAGAGTGAGGGTAGGTTGGTCCCGTACCTCACTATCAACAGGAGTCTGGACGGGCTTCCATGACTCATCAGTAGCAGGACAAGGGCGGGGCCTAGAGACAGGCGAGGCCTTAGGACAAGATCTGTTAGTATGTGTTTAGCTTATGTGATGTGATATGATATGTTTATGTGCTATTATATGTTAGTGGGCAAGGCCCTGTGACAGGCAAGGCCTAAGTGAAACAGATCTGTATCCAAGCGGGGCTCGAAGCCAGGCATGGCCTGGAACGGCGGGGCCGTCGTAGCGGGCGAGGCTCGGGGTAGGGGCGAGGCCCAGGATAGCGGGCATAGCCCAGTATGTGCAGTATGTGGTTATGCATGGTATATGGTAGGGTTGGGAACTCACTAAGCTTCGTGCTTATGGTTTTCAGTTTTGGTTGCAGGTACTTCCGGTAGCAGAGGGAAGAGCTCGGGGTGATCGCATGGCACACACCATAGACTAGACAGCCTGGGAATGTTTTACTCTGATTATGTTTTGGATTGATGATTTTGCTTAAGTAATGTTTTATTAAAAGAAATTTTTTTGGTCTTGAATTTTGGGACGTTACAAGTTGGTATCAGATCCTTGGTTTGAGGGATTCGGACATGCTCTCGGGTGTGTCTGAACTCAAACTGAGGAATTGGTATAATAGTTTTAAAAATGAAAAGACAGTTTTGTAAAAAGAGAGTTTTGAGAAAGAAAACAGTTTTAGAAAAGCAAAAATAATTCAGGAAGGAAATAACTTTGAAAAGAGAAAAGGGGTGTGGTGCATGCAATCAGCCGAGCTCAAGTAAGTACCCCAAAATACCGATACAAGTTTATGTTATGAGTATCAGTTAGTAGAACAACATGCTAGATTAGGACTAAGGATCTAGGGAGGATGCCTTATGTGCCTATTATATGTGCTTTGAGTTGCATGATGGTGTTGATTAGTCAGTAGTAGGATAGCCTGTTTAGGTTATGCCTGAGTTTATGAGTTTGTGTTGCATGCTAGTTTAGATTCTTGCTATGTGGATATGATTGCTTGAGTATATTGTGGTTAGATTTTCCTCTTGTCTGGATGCTGCTTGCTTTGTGCGATATGGGATTCCGAGTGATGGGAGTTAGCTATTAGGTGGATACGTCAGGTCACATGTAATCAGGGTTGAATAATCTCAGAGTGTTGGATTTGGCCCTATTTCGTAGCTCTTGTCTGAGTCACCGTTGTAAGGATGAGTCTTTTACTCGAAGGATTATCTAATCCTCGTCACATGTGATGGTATCCAGGTAATGGCTAATTGGCATCACCAAAAGACCTTCAGCAGCTGAGGACTGGTTTGAGTTGAGTCAGAGGTTTCCCTAGGGTAAGCCTAGGACGAGGTAGTGCTGGGAGCAGTAGTAGTGGATAAGGGACCTGGTGGATTCCAAGCAATTCTTGATGAAAGTACGGATATATGTGGAAGGTAGTATGGGCTCGTACTACTGAAAGCAGAGGATCCGTACTCGATTCGGGAAAGGTCGAGACAAGACCGGGAACCTGGTAGGGTGTGTGTTTGGTCTCGCAGCAATGATAAGTATTCTGATAGAGGATGTATTATATTTTCAGCATGGTGAGGTTGTGAGAGAGACCAGCGGGCGGATCAGGCACCGGAGAGGGATCAGGCTCGGGCCCGGGAGCCGAGCAGCTCGAGGAGCGGATGAGGGAGTTGATATCAGCTGAGGTTACGCGCAGTATTCTAGACCAGACTCCTGTGATCTTTGGCACGGTCAAGGAGGGTATATTGGAGATCTTGGATGAGAGGCTGGGAGCCTTCCGTACGGAGATGATGGCTTTGATAAGAGCACGTACCCTGACATTCCGAGAGTTTAGAGCTTGCGGAGCGCCAGATTGTCATGGGGCTAGGGACCCCATCGCTAGCAGCAGATGGTTGGCTGATGTTGCCAACGCATTTCGTACGAGCCGGTGTCCCGAGGGGGACAAGGTCAGACTCGCCTCCTGTCCTCTGTAGGACAGAGCGAGAGATTGGTGGGAGGAGATTGGTCATGCTTTGGGGGATGATGCCGCGTTGGACGTGATGACTTGGAGCGATTTCTCGGCCAGGTTCAGGGCAGAGTTTTCGCCAATTATTGAGGTGCAGAAGTTGGCACGGGAGTTTCAGGATTTGACGCAGACCACTGAGACTGTGGCAGAGATCACCGCCAAGTTCAGTGAGAGGGTTCTTCTTGTACCTTAGTATGTCGCGGATGAGGAGATGAAGAAGGCCCAATACCATGAGATGTTGAGGGACGACATCAGGGAGTTCGTGAGCAGATCCAGCTGTAAGACGCTGGAAGATATGATCTCTCAGGCCAGAGAGAGGGAAATTGATTTGGAGCAGATCATGAAGAGGAAGCCGAATGAGGTTCAGGTAGTCGCGGGTTCGGGCAAAAGGCCCAAGGGATCGGATTCGAGATCAAGGGATTATCAGGACCGCAGCCAGTACGGGAAGTGTGTCATGGGGCACGGGGGCGTGTGCAGGAGTGGTAGCGGTGGTGAGTCTGGCTGCTTCAAGTGCGTTCGGACTGGTCATTTCAGCAGGGATTGTATTGTTGCCACCACACAGGGATCAAACTCGATATGTTTTCACTACAATCAGCGGGGCCACAAGAAGGCCCAGTGCCCCAGTTTGTTTTCAGCAAGACGGGTGATGGCACCTGCCCCTGCAACTTTGAGGATCACAGACGGCCGTCAGGGCCGTGCAGAGGCGCCTGCGGTAGGAGGCAGGGCTTTTCAGATGGCTACCTTGGAGACGCGAGCAGCGCCGGACGTTGCAGGTATGCGATTTCTGTTTTCTGTTCTTTTATTTGTGCATGATTATATTGTTATGCTTCTGCATCAATTTTGGTATGAGTATAGTATTATGGTGTGGCTTGCTTGTGATTATGTTATATGCCATCTGCATACCTTGGATATTTGAATGGTAGTTAGGGGGGATGTGCCCTATTGGAGAAGGTTGCATTGGATGCAGTAACTGTAGCATGCTTGGGAGGGACTTGGTACGTCTTGCTAGTTCGGAGTGGTGTAGTTTTAGAGATGGATTGGTTAGATCTCTAGCTATGGTAAGCTTGGTTTCCTCAGCAGATTGATTATGGAATGGTAGCAAGGATTGGGATTTCCTTTTGAGTATTGAGCAGCTAGGGGTAAGCAGGATCGAAGTGGGGGGAATCCTCTGAGTGTGCAAAGGCAGGAGCACGCAGACCCAGAATGAGTGCGCGACCTCCGAGGAGGAAAAGGAGTAGTTCAGCGTTTGATGGATTGAGGAGTTCAGGGTTGGGAGTTTGAGAAACTCCTCATCAGCTAGTGCGTGTGATGGTAATGGGTAGTACGTGGTGGAAAGTGTTGTAAGACTACGGGGCAGCCGTAGCATTCACTAGCAGTCGGTGGTGGAAAGTGTTGTAAGACTACGGGGTAGCCGTAGCATTCATTAGCAGTCAGTGATGAAAGGTGATGTAAGACTGCGGGTAAGCCGTAGCATTCCATGGTAGCTTCGTTAGCGGAGTTGGGGCGAGGCCCTTATCTCCTAGTGATCAGATAGGGATCAGGAATGGGTAGTGGATGAGAATGATAGGGAGTTTGTCGGTATAGCCCTAGAGAGGTGAGACCTTCGGAGAGGCCGCTCCAGGATATAGTTGGGTGAGACCCGTGGGCGAGGCCCGAGCGAGAGAGGTCAGACAAGTGGGACTAGAAGGATAGAGGTGGGTGGGACCCGTGGGCGAGGCCCATGAGTTTTAGCAGCACAGGTGGGACCTGATAAGGACCTTAGTGGCAAGATAGGGGATCAGGGATCCCAGGATTGTAGTGCATGAATGGCATAATAGATTGAGCAGCTATAGGTGGTCGAAGTTTCTTCGAAAGTCGCTCGGAGCGACAAGTAGTTGTGTTGGGACCAGCGATCGGTGGGAGCCGGTAATCCAGATACTGATAGATTGGTAAGGACCAGGGTGATCTCCGTTCATCCGGGAAGGCAGTTAAAGAATTGCAGAAATTCTCAGTCAGTAGCAGTGCGGGTAAGCAGTCTATGGTGGAATTTAGTGAGTTGATCGTAGGGTGCTCGACACCAAATTATAGTAGAAAGAAATGCCCAGTGGATACTGGCGATAATGACCCGTATAGGAGGTAGCGGGAGTAATGGATTTGGTGAAGATAGGATCTTCACCGTAATGGAGGAAATAGTTGGTTATGGAGCATTGCCTTAGGAAGGCAAGGAAATTGCGCAAGGAAAGAAGGGGTGAACCCCTCTGAGTTCAGTGTAGTACTTGGAGAGTACCAGAAGGATTGTCGGTTGGGCAAGTTGAGTTTCCAGAATGTTCAGGGTCAGGGTTGACCTGAGGTTATTAGCCGCAAGGATTATGTTAGTCAGAATGACCGGGCGGAAGACCAGCGAAGGTAGGCAGCTGGTGTTGGAATAATTGGTGGGGTATTGGAGGCAGATCGCAGGTGGAGGGCCATAGCAAACTTCGAGGACGAAGTTTAGTTTAAGTGGGGAAGAGTTGTAACACCCGAAGTCAGAAAGGCCAAGAAAGGAAAGGAAGCCCTAATTTTAAGGGACGACTCGGCGAGTCCAAGGAGGTACTCGGCGAGTCCGAGCGGGATCCGGGTCGAAGAGTAAGTGACCGACTCGGCGAGTCTGGTCTGTATGAGGAAAACCCTAAATTCGGGACTTGGAGCCTATTTAAGCGCCTCATTCTCTTCCCTAGGGTTCCTTTACTGCCTGTCTAACCCAGAACACCAAACCCTAGCCACTATATCCATTGTTGAGCCAATTATTGCCTTGAAGAGTGCATTAAAGCTTGGAGAAGGAAGAAGGATCTTGGAGGTGCAAGAAGGGGCTATAGATCTGGGATTGGGAAGATATTTCTGAACATTTGGAGGTAATAAACTAGTTCTTGGACTGCTTTACACCTAGATCTATGTGTGAGTTTTGGGGCTTTTTAGCCATGATTAGTATCCATTTGAGTTAGAAGCCAGATCTGAAGTTGCTACTTCGGATCTAAACATATTTTGGCCTTGTGAAGTATAAAGTATCTGCCCTTGAGTTGATTATGGAGCCTATTTGCCTTAAACCCTAGTTTATGGTGTATTTGGCCTAGATCTCCTTCTATACACGTAAATTTTGCAACTTTACGTGAGGAATAGGCTTGGGAAGGGTAGATCTACAGTTTAAAGTCCATGCATGACTCAAAAGTCCTCTGAATGTATGAGGATTTGAATGGACTCGGCGAGTCCTTTGAGTGGGCTCGGCGAGTAGCATGAAGATTAGGAGGAACTCGACGAGTGGGATGAACAACTCGTCGAGTCAGATGAAGTTGGGCAGGAACTCGACGAGTTGGAAAAACAACTCGGCGAGTCTATTGAAAGTTGTCTTGGACTTGGCGAGTCTGTTCTTGGACTCGGCGAGTCAAGTCACGAAACCCCAAACCCTTCGAGTTGAGACTCGAATCGATGAGTCGAGTGGAACTCGGTGAGTTGGATAGGTCAGGACTCGGGAATCGGTAGACTCGGCGAGTCGAGTCGCGAATGGAAGGACTCTAAACATATGAAATCGGCGAGTCAGTAGGGTGACTCGGTGAGTAGGGTTGACCTAGAAGGTTGACCTTGACCAGGACCTTGACTTTGACCATAGTTGACTTGGTTGTCTTTCGGGGGTCAGTTAGACTCAGTGTTGCATTGATATTGGTAGCTCGGGGAGCTAGTGGAGCAGGAGTTCAGAGAGTTGTTGGGCAGTAGCTAGTGGGATCATCAGCAAGTTCAGCCAGTGCAGGTGAGTTTCCTTTTTGTGTGAATGGGTCTACGGCCACAATGCCGGCCAATGTAGTATGAGAAGAAGACCCGGGGGTTAGCTTTAGGCATAGTATGCTAGTATGATATTCAGGACGAGGTCCAATGATAGCGGGCGGGTGCCCAAGGAATGGTTTATGTGATAGTCTATACCTCTTGTCTGTGTGATACTTGTATGTGCCTGGTAGGGAGGTGAGTGTGGGCGAGGTCCCGTAACTCACCAATAGCAGAGCGTGGATGGTGTTCCACATCTCATTAGTAATAGATTAGGGGCAAGGCCCAAGATAAGGAAGGAGTGAGGGTGGGCTGGGCCCGTACCTCACTATCAGCAGGAGTATGGACGGGGTTCCATGACTCATCAGTAGCAGGACAAGGGCGGGGCCCAGAGATAGGCGAGGCCTTAGGACAAGATCCGTTAGTATGTGTTTAGCTTATGTGATGTGATGTGATATGTTTGTGTGTTATTATATGTTAGTGAGCGAGGCCCTGTGACAGGTGAGGCCAAAGTGAAACAGATCTGTATCCGAGCGGGGCTCGAAGCCAGGCGGGGCCTGCAACGGCGGGGCCGTTGTAGCGGGCAAGGCCCGGGGTAGGGGCGAGGCCCAGGATAGCGGGCGTGGCCCAGTATGTGCAGTATGTGGCTATGCATGGTATGTGGTAGGGTGGGGAACTCACTAAGCTTCGTGCTTACGGTTTTTAGTTATGGTTTTAGGTACTTCCGGTAGTGGAGGGAAGAGCTCGGGGTGATCGCATGGCACATACTAGAGACTAGACAGCCTGGGAATGTTTTACTCTGATTATGTTTTGGATTGATGATTTTGCTTAAGTAATGTTTTATTAAAAGAAATTTTTTAGTCTTGAATTTTGGGACGTTACAGTTGGCTCAGGAGTTCTTGGAGCTGAAGCAGGATTCAGAGTCGGTGATGGAGATCACCAGGATGTTCACTGAGAGGGCAATGTTTTGCCCAGAGTTTGCCTCGGAGCAGGCTCAGATGTCCCGATATCTGAGTATGCTCAAGAGGGACATGAGGTAGTTTGTGTCCACGCAGAGGTGTGATATTTTTTTAGAGTTGCGGGAGGCCGCCAGGCGGTGGGAGTTAGAGATGGAGTGGCAGTTACGAGAGTAGAGGCAGGCCCTGGTGCAGTCGCAGCCGGTGCCAAAACGGTCCAAAACCGTTGACTCTAGGGTTGGAGGTCAGAGCAACCGCACTTGTGAGAAGTGTGGGAAGGGTCATGTCGGAGTTTTTTGGTCCGGTGGTGCGTGTCTTAAGTATGGGAAAGAGGGGCATTATGGGAGGGATTGTCGTCAGTCAGTCCCGACTCAGGATATAAGGATCTGTTATCATTGTCATCAGGTTCGACACTTGAGGGTCAACTGTTCATAGCTTGCTGCAAGACCGGTGCAGGCTCCAACACCGGCCACTTTGAGGATTACGGGAGGAGGTTAGGGTGGAGCAGAGCCTCCGAGGGCTCAGGGACGCACTTTCTAGCTTACAGCAGAAGAGGTCTGGGCAGAGCCGGATGCAGATGCGGGTATGTTTCCTTTTTGATATCTTGTTATCTTGTTGATTATGTGGTATTGTAAATATGTTCTCCTTTTTCGCATGATTCATGGTATGATTGAGGATCTTAGTAGTTATGGGTTGTATTAGGTTAGCATCCAAGAGGATAGGTGATCGGAAGATAAGGTATATGATCTCATTGCTTGGAATAGCAACTACGTTGCGAGAAGTGTTCAGTTGAGATTCGAATTTCCTTGGAGTTCGGGATGTTCGATGTCGGGAGAGTGACATGTGGAGGTTGCTCACTCCGGAGGGATTTAGTCCCGAGAGAAGAAGGGGAAACCTATTCAAGTAAGGTCGATCGATTGATGCCAGTTTGTCAGCAGAAGTTAGTAGTTGGTACACTAAGTGGGTAGAATTGGAAATTCTCCGACGCAACAGCAAGTATCCAAGGTTGGTTAGCTCCCTAGATTATCAGTGTTGTTAGCCGAGAGTGTGGCATGATTGGAGCAAGTGGTAGAAAAGTGGGGCTGGGAACAGACCAGGGTTTCAGGTAATGTAGTCAGTCAATCTAAGGCCTGGGTTTAGGCCACGGAAAGGATTCTGGGATCGGAAGTGGGAGTCGGAAACCCCTAGAGGGCTAGAACAGACTGCATGAGAGAGATTCTTGGGAAGAATGGTTCAGGGCGACGTACATCGGTTTTGAGCGGTCAGGATAGGCTGAAGGCCGGGAGGTGTACCAGTCAGGCCGAATCCTCGAGGAACGGTCCAGACAGGCTGAACGCCCAGGAGGGCGGTCCAGACATGCTGAAGGTTCTGAGAGTGGTCCAGATAGGCTGAAAGCCTGGAAAGGCGGTCCAGTTATGCTGAAGACTCCGTATGTGTTAGCGGATCGGTATGAGGAGAATGAGTGTATATGTCCCCATGAAATAGTAATCGATATGGTCTAGCCCCAAGTATTGATCATGATGATGGAGTTGGCTGGAGGCCATGCATGGGCCTAGTTAGTTATGTGATCGGATTCGAAGTATATGGGAGTTCGAGAATAGCAGTTGCTCTACATGGATAGTGTAGAGCGGAGTTTAGCTCAGTGGCACTTATAGGTGCGGTAAGGGTTGTTGAGTAGACTTCCTGGAAAGGAGAGATATGTAGCTCCGGAAGGAGTGTGGGTCCTATGAAAGGAAGGCAGCAGAGTAAATGGATGATCGAAAGTGCTTCAGTTATTGGTAGTAAGCACTGGGATTGTACCAGATATATGGAAGCACATATGGGTTGGATGTCCGTTGAGGTTGTGGCAATGTTGGTTGATGCGCAGGCATGTTTTCAGTCTCCTTGGAAGAGGAGGAGGATGGTGGTTCCAGATTGGAGATGGGGACAGAGAAAGGTGAAACGGCAGGTTAACAGACTCGAGAGTAGTCTGGACCGGTGTTGGGACTGTATAAGGATATTACAGTCGGAGGTCAAGGACCTAGAGATCGTGATAAGGAGGCATGAGTGGGTTGCACTCCATGGTGTCGAACCGAAGGGTTCGAGAGTGACACAAGGACAAGGTCCTTAGTTCTGAGTATGGTTGTAGGCTTGAGTTATGTATGTGAAGGTATTCCATCATGAGGATGACCGGAACCTATGATTGATTGGACCTGGTGTGTTTGGTATTCCAGCCCAAGGTTGATTGGGCCTGGTATGAGTGGTTACGCGATATGTTTGGTTGATGGGTTATGGGAGATGAGGGATGAAGTATCCTGTCAGCGTGTAAGGGATAGAACCAGAAGGCGGAACAGGATTCGTTCCAGGTTGCATGTTATCAGGGTTATTGCCAATTTTGGGTGAAGGAAGATGGATTAGTGTCTTGGAAGAGCTCAGTGGGCGTTGTGGTATCTAGCGTTCGTAGGGCGCGAAGGTGTGTTCTTGATTTGAAGGGATGGTATTATCGGGTGATACGTGGTTAATATGTAGTGCTATTGAGTTGAAAGGCCAATGGTCGGCTTGGAGTAATGGCAAGGATGCCACGTGAGAATAAGCCATTTTAAGAGAGATGCTGAAGTAGGGTTTGTAAGAGCATGAGTTGATTGAGAAATCGGGGTCTGCAGTGCAAGGGGCTTGTTCTGAAACGTATACTGCAGTAGGCTTCGAGGACGAAGCCTAATTTAAGTGGGGGAGAGTTGTACCACCCCAAATTCCAGAGGTACTATTGAAAGACTTAAACTGTAAATTAAGGAAAGAGACTCGACGAGCAAGCATGCTTACTCGCCGAGTCGGAGCAGTATTTGTCACGGGTTTAAGTGGCCAACTCGCTTATTCGGCGGCTTGGACTCGACGAGTTGGTGCTGAAGAGAGAAAACCCTAATACCGAAGGTTGCACCTTATTTAAAGGACTTTATGTCCATCTCCCAGCCTCCTAATCCCCCTAAGAGTTCCAGAAACCCTAATCTTCGTGTGAGACTTCATTATTGAGGAGATTGGAGCTTGGAAGAGGAATTTGGTGGAAAGAGCTTGAGGAATTACAGGCTTGCTACAAAGGAGTGGTGTAGATCCGGGATCTACTTCAGTTGGAGCATATATTGGAGGTAATAATCCGTTGCTTGGGCTCTTTTGTATCTAAATCTATTATCATTTGAGATTTGGGGCATTTTTGGTATGATTAAGAGCTATTTCGAGTTAGAGGCTTAGATCTGAGGTTGCTACTTCAGATCTAGGCTTGTGATGGTACAAAATGTCATAAAGCTTCTGTCTAAGAGTTATTGGTGAAACCCCTTTGTCTAAAACCCAAGCCCTAGTGTGTTTTGGTCTTATATCTCCTTGGTTTCACGTAAAGTTTGCAACTTTATGTGAGGTTTAAGCTGTAGAAGGGTGGATCTGTGGTTTGGAGCCCCTGCATGACTCGAAAAGCCACTGTATGGATTAAGAACTGGAGAGACTCGGCGAGTCACACGGGTGTACTCGACGAGTTATATGAACATGTGCATGGACTCGACAAGTTGGAAAGAACAACTCGGCAAGTCTGATGAAGATTGCCTTGGACTCGGCCACTCTGTTCTTGGACTTGGCGAGTCTGGTCGCAGAGCCCAATCTCTTTTGGGTTAAATCTTTGGATTAGTGAGTTGGTTGGCGACTCGGTGAGTTGGACAGGAGGGAATTTCGCGATCGTTGAACTCGAAGAGTCTTGGGGCGACTCGGCGAGTTGAGTCGTGTTATGGGAATTTCTGAGTATAAGAACTCGACCAGTCGACAGGTTGACTCGGCGAGTAGAAGTCAACCAGAAAGGTTGACTTTGTCTAAGGACTTTGACTTTGACAAAGAGTTGACCAGTTTGACTTCCAAGGGTACTTTGGTAATATGGGTATTTATGGAATTGGTTCTTTGGTAGTGTTCTATGGTGAAGATCGTGTTGGTGGTCGGAGCAGCTTGGTCTTATCTTTGCAGTCGGCAATTGCAGGTGAGTTATCCTCACTATATCAACAGGGTCTACGGCACCAAGGCCGGCCCTTTATCGAATGGAAATCCGGGTATTGTTTGTTATGTTATTACTTTGCTAGATCTGCATCCCGGTATTTAGGGTAATGCTTTGTTAGTGACCTGGTTAAGGTCGGTACCCGGTATTTAGGGTAATGCTATGTTAGTAACCTGGTTAAGGTCAGTACCCGGTATATAGGGTAATGTTATGCTAGTGACCGGTTAGGTCGGAATCCTAGTTAGGATGTTGATGTGCTATGTGATATGTTAGACTGTTTGTCTGGTTAAGGATTTGTTATGTGATTAATTGTTTAATGTGCACATGGTTGTTTGACGGGGTTGGGTTGAGGCGGGTCCTGCTTTGTGTTGTAGGCCAACATACCCAGGGCGGACCGGATATTCCGAAGGCCCATCAAGCGGTCCGGATAGGCTGAAGGCCCCAAGAGGGCGGACCAGATGTGCCGAGGCTCAGAGAGTGGACCAGGTGGATTGAAGGCCCAGTGCGGGCGGACCAATCACACTGTAGACTCGATGTAAATGGCTAGACTCGGAGGGTGGACCACGTGGACTGAAGGCCCGGTGCGGGCGGACCAATCACATAGTAGACCGGATGTGGATGGTTGTTCTGTATTGTGATATGATATGAGTATGGTTATATGTGGTTGGTATTTTGGGGGTAACTTACTAAGCTTTCGGGCTTACAGTTCGGTGTTTTGTTTTAGGTACTTTAGGAGATCGTGGCAAGGCGAAGGCGTGATCGTACCACTCCTCATGTTTTATGATTTATGTGATATGGTTCTGGGGAATACTCTGATGTATCAACTATTTTGGAAAAAAAATGTATGAACTTAATTTTTGAATGAATTAAAATGTTTTAATTTGGCTCGAATTTTATGGGTGTTACACAGAGCTTTTCCAGGAACGAGCAGCAGACTTCGAGGATGAAGTCTAAAATAAGTGGGAGATATTTGTAGCACCTGGTTCCTGGTATGTATTTTATTTAAGTATTTTGCATTTTTGGATTGGGACTCGGCGAGTTGAAGGCCCAACTCGTCAAGTAGAAGCAGATTTGATACGGAATTTAAATGTCAGACTCGCCGAGTCGGCTTCCAGACTCGACGAGTAGACGCTGACTGTACAAAACCCTAATCTAAGGGTTTACACCTTATTTAAGCATCCCATTCAGCCACCCTTCGTCCCTATTTCTTCCAGAAACCCCCCATAGCAAACCCTAACTGAGTGTGGAGATCTAAAGGCATTTGTGGTGATTTTTGGTGGTTTTGATCACAAGGAAGAAGGAAGGGCCTAAAGGAATCAAGAGAAGACCAAGGGAGTTCAATTTTATGCATCATTTGCAGTTCCCAGAAGGTATAAAGTCGATACCTTGCTTGTTCATTTGCTAGATCCCTTTTTGGGGAGATTTAGGGCTTTTATAAGCCATTCTTAGTAATCAACCATGATTGCAAGCATGGTTGGGGGTTGAGGCTTTGGATATAGGTCCATGGAGGAGTTACAAGGCAGAAAAGGGTTGCTTTTGCACCCATGGAAGCCCCCATGCAACTTAAGAGCCTGTTTTAGAGCCTTTTGGGCTCAAAGTCCCATGCATGCACGTAAAGTTCGTTATTTTACGTGCTAGATCGAGTTTAAGGACCTAGATCTATCATTTGGACAAGAGTTGTACACCAGAAATCGAAGAAATAGACTTGGACTGTGTCGACTCGGCGAGTCGTTCTTGGGACTCGACGAGTCCGAGGTTAGACTCCCTTTTTCTTTTATGGTTCAAGAGACCCAATTGAGTGTTAAAAAGGTTTTAGAGGGTCCAAGGGAGTGACCCAAGTGTATTGGGAAAAGCCATAGTCTTGGAGTTCATAGGACTCGGCGAGTGCATGAGCCTACTCGGTGAGTCCAAGGCAATCTCCCAACTCTTGAAGATGAACTCGACGAGTTATTCATACAACTCAGCGAGTCGAGGACAAGACTTGTTCATAGGATAAAGATGAACTCGACGAGTTGTTCATACAACTCGGCGAGTCGGATGAAGGTTCTTTCAGGGTTGTTTTAGAAGGAGAACTCGTCGAGTCGTTGCTAAACTCGACGAGTAGAGACGTGGATGAGGTTAGTTAAAGGGATAGGGACTCAACGAGTTGGCGGCCCAACTCAGCGAGTCAGGTCAACTGGAAGTTGACTTTGACTTTAACTTTGACTTGGACTTGGTTAGGGGTAAAATGGTCATTTTACCCTAAGAATAGATATCAGACTCTTATTAAGTGTTTTGCGGGGATTATAGCCGGAAGATTTCCGGAGCAACAACACATAGAGATTTCCCGTGCAGATTATCAGTAGCTACTCGTTCGAGGTGAGTTACCTTCTAGTAGGGATGGGTCTAAGGCCACAATGCCAACCCACCAACAAGTATATTTAGTAGATAATTGTCTATGTGATAATTATCTTGGCTTGGTTATGTAATTTGGTCATGTGATATGCTTGCGTAGTATGAACGTTGTGTTAGTAGTAGCGACAGGGAATAGTCTTTCCCTGGCATAGGTCGTTAGGACCAATAGGTAGGTCAGTACCTCAATATGCCTGACTATATGTTTATATCTTGCTATTGTATGCTAGTGGTAGGGTGAAATAGTCCTCAGTTACCAGTTGAAAGATACCGATGGTAGTTACCGGTTGAAAGATACCGATGGCGGATACCGGGTGAAAGATACCGATGGCGGATACCGGTTGATAGATACCGATGATAGTTACCGGTTGAAAGATACTGATGGTAGTTACTGGTTGAAAGATACCGATGATATTATTTGGTATGTAGTATGATGGGGGAACTCACTAAGCTTTGTGCTTACAGTTTTAGTTTTGGTTTTAGGTACCTCTTCGTTCAAGGGGAGGAGTTGGCGGTGTAGCAGCGCATCACACACACACATGATTTCCGCATGGAGTTTCTGGGAATGTACTCTGAATTTCATTACTTTTGGTATTGTGATTTGAGACATGACGTCAAGGTTTTTATAACTTGATGTAACCTCAACAATGTTTTGGTGCACTATTTTATGGAGTACTTAATTTTAAAATGAAATTTTTGGCCTTGAAAATTGGGATGTTACACATGCTCTTCATGGCTTTCAATGTTCTAGGGCATCAGGTTATCTTGTGAATTCACTTATGCTTGGTTAGGGTTTAGACCTTGTTGGTTCCAAAATTTCCCAATTGTGTCATATGTTGATCGAGATTTTAGAGAAGGGGAGAGGATAGTTGGATTTCTTAGGGTTGTTTTCACTTAGGATTGACTTTGAATACGATTATGAAGCCCTTTATTTATAGGTGGAATAATTAGGGTGTTGGGGGTGGGGGGTAGGAGGAGGGTGTTGGAAACTAGGTGGAATAATTAGTTTCTATCAAGTTCAACATCCAAGGCTTCTAACCAACAGTATCAGGTGTTGTCCTTCCTTCTAGAGGTTGAGAGTTCAAGTCTCATTGGAGATATAAGTGACATTAGGAGTAGTTTAGGAATAGGATAAATTTGTCATTCTAAAAAAAATCAAGTTGAAAATCCTCTTCTGGCATATCAGAATAAAGAGCTTTGATGTGAAGTCTATTACTTGCTACAGTTGTGTTGAGAAAATTATACATGTTTTTTTATGAACTTCATTGGCTAAGTTGTGGGTTCGAATTGTTTTTTAGTGGAGGTTTGAGCTTCGTGCTCCCCAAAAAATATGAGAATTCCGAAACCCCTACAAAAAGTAAAATGCGAACTCATCACGAACGCAATAGTGATTAATAGAAAGCATTTGATGCAGTGATGATGTCTATGTTTTTGATTTTGTGGAGGTTTCAGAAGTGTCTTATATCTAGCAACTATTTCTAGAAAACCTTATATTTGTGATGATGCTGTTGATATTACATTTTTATGGATTTTTAATTAATGTATAAAAGCAAAAATGAATTGAATTACTTGGCTTTAAAACCTAGTTTAATTTCTACTCTTTGATAACAGTATTTTATTTTCAGCTCCTTGCCAATATACTTCCACGTCTTCAAAAAATCTTTTAATTACATTTTCAAGTAAAAGTAGGACAAAATGTTAGATTTGATTCGTTGTTTTTAATTTTAACCCTCATCTAAATTTCGATTCTTTTTTAATTCTCTAACGTTTTCCTACTTATTTAATAAAAAAAGTTCAAAAAGAATAAAAATAAAAATAATAGTAATAGACAGATTTTACTTTTATAAAACGGAAACATAAAGTAGAGGACCTTTTTTTCACTCCAAGCACATTAAGAAATCCTCATTGACTAGTAAACCTTCTCCCGATGAATGCCACGTCATCGAGAACAAGAATCGTAGCCGTAAAACATTTCCAGTACGGCGGGAAAGAATTAAACCGGTGGGACCCACCTGGAGTCGTTAAATAGGGAGCCCATCTTCATAGACTCCAGATACACCACAACTCTCCTTCTCACTACCCCATCAAAATCTGCCTGAAACAAAAGTACTACTTTCTTTGCACGAGGTACAAGTCTCTGGTGTCATAGCTTTCATTGTCGGTTGAAGGTAAGAATTCATAACTTCTCTCTGCTGATTTTGTATTTTGTTTTACACTTTTAGAAACTTATAGGTGTTGGGTTTTCGAGTATTTGATGTTCATGGATTATTTTAATCAATGGTTGAGTTCTAAACATACTAAGAGGTGTTTGGAAGAGGTTAAAAAAATGAACAAATCGATTATACACTTGTCTAAGTTAAATTGAGCTTTTTTAAATAACTTAGTGTATGTATATGGAAGAAAAATCAAAAAAGCTCTCAAATACTATCTTTTTATAAATTTAGAAAAGCTCTCAACTTTATGACTTTGCTGATTTGGCTGGGTCAGGGTTAAAGGGGTCTCAAAAGTCTGTGAATAATAATATTTGATATATATAACTAATAAGTTAGTTAAAATGTATAAATTAATTGAGTTTTTATTTTTTTAATTATGAATATGTGTTTGCAAAAATCTTAAAAAGTAAAAGTTCAATAATCTTGTTGAAATCTTAATTATTTATAAAGTTAGGCTTACCTAAGTATTTTTTAATTATTAAAACATGACAACTTAAAGCTACATTAATGTACATGTAACCTACCAAACATAACCTAAAATCAATCATGAAAAGTTTGTAATTATAATCTAAATAACATTTTCATATATATTTCAAATATGAGGTGAAAATTGAAACTTATTTAAGAAAGAGAAGTTTGAAAATTGTTAAAAAGACTATTGTAAATTGTAATAGCCTTTTCATCGCCAAACTCTTCATATACATTTTTTTACATTAATGAATAAAAAGAAGTACTAAGAAACTAATCCGACAACGTATTAAGTCACCCTGACATTAGTTGAAACAAGAATTATATATATTTATCATTTATATTTTTTATTTTCACTACTAGTTGTGTCATTCATGTGATTAAAAAAATCTAAAATTTTAAATTTTTTTAATTTATAAGAAAAAAGAGAAAAATATTTAACTATTAAAAATGAAATTCTTATTTCTCTTTTAAATTTAAACAAATAATTTAAATAATTAATTAATTTAACAATTAAAATAATTATATTCAATTTAGAAATTAAAAAAATTATAAGAAGATAGGAAACTGAAATACCAATGTATTTTTAAGACTATTTGTTTAGCTAATTAATTAAAGTAATATTGTATTCACCATTTATATAATAAATAATAACAATATAAATAAGATTAATAGTAGTATTTATAATAATAGCATAGATAAAATAAATTACTTCCAGTTAAGCTTTATTTAAATTGTTATAACTTTATGCAATTTAACAAAAAAAAAAACAAATATTCTTATTACGTATATACCTAACAGAATCGAACATAAAAGATACTAGAGAACAAACTTTGAAAATTTAAATTTCCTTACTTGCCAATTCCGTAACAAATTCCGTCTTAACATAGAAAAGGAACGGGTAGAAAATTTAATGGTAAAGAGTGGTTAGTATTTAGTAAAGGTATAATATTAGCACGCGAATTATAAAGGCGATCGTTTTCATTGAATATCACATGATTTTAGAGTACACACTTTGAAAATTCAAAAAGTAATATAATTAGGTTTTGACCTTCTTTCTAAATGTTCACATTTTCACTTAGAATCACATATTATGTGACTTGAACCGGTGACGAAGTTATCACGAAAAAGATCTTCATAATTTAAATCTAGCTGAATAGTAGGAAAATAGCTTATTCCTATACCGAAGTCTTATCATACATAATAATTTATATTTTAGAAAGTTTGTACAATGCATCTAATGGTGTAAATGAACCGAACTATTCGGGATCGATTTGTTAAAAGCTTGACTCGAGATCGAGTTAAATGAGCCCGAGTCGAGCTCGAGCCTAAATATGAAGCTTGTTTATTAAACGAGTTCGAGCGGAGTTTCAATTAGTGGGCTCGAGATCCCACTAAATTGTTCACGAGCCAAGCTCAAACTTCATTTTAAGGCTCGAATAAAGCTCGAGTTTCTTCAAATTAAACGAATCGAGCTCGCTCGAGTTTGGTCAAGTTGGGTTTGGCTCCTTTACACGCCTAATCATAAATGATTTTATGGAAGAGAGGCATAATCTTATATGATTATATTGTTTTATACTTATTCATAAATGATTATACAAAAAGTAATCATATATGATTATGGTGGTTGGTGCCGACGAGATGGTGGTGGCAAGGGTGACGGTGGCAAAGTTGACAGTGGTCGGTGGGTGGTGGTGGCGGTGAGGAATGTGGTGGTGGAAAAGGAAAAGGGCAACAATGTATAATCATTTATGATTATAACTCTTTGGTCGAGCCGGTACGTTGAAGCTGTAGAGCAACAAATGAGATATATGTGGCTGAGGTTGCATCTTAAGTTTTTTTTTAGAATCTTAATTAAACCTATATATATATATATATATATATATATATATATATATATATATATATATATATATATATATATATATATATATATATATATATATATATATATATATAATTTACTAGTGGTCTGGAAACAAAAAAAAATACACCGGCCAACTAAAAGAGTAGAGAAGGAGCAGGAAGTAGGAACTGAAGGTTCCTAAAACACAAAACAAACCACACACAGGGTTCTGGTATTTCTACAGTTTGGTCTTAAATAATACATAAATGTAAAATTATTATAAAAAAAACTAAGGTCTTTATTATATATGAATTTTGATAAAGAATAAATAAATGTAAGGTTTAGTATAAAAAACTTAAGCTATTTTTTATATATAATACATTTTTTCCGGATGCAACCTTCATTGCACTTTAAATTCTTGTAAATTAGTCTTTTCCAAAATAATCACTATTTCATCAACAAGTAATATTACAATAATTCATATTAATATTTTTAGGAGTTATTATCTCAAAAATATAAACTATTTGGTTCAATGCAACTATTTTTTTTTCTAGTTTTTGTTACTTATCAATTCCTCAACTAATTTCGATTAATTAGTAACAAGTAATTAAAATATCTTATTGTACTAGGTGTGAGACCCATGTATTACATAGGTTTAATTAAAAAAATATATGAAATTTTAACAATTTGAAAAGTTTGAATTTATAAGAAAAATGAAAAAAAAATTGAATTTTTCAAATTATTGAAACTTTAATATATTAAATACATTACATATATAAACATTTCTAATAAATATTTTACATATATATTACCTTAGACATTAGATGTGGAATTTTAATTTAATAAAATGAAAAATACAATAAAATGACAAGTGGAAAATAGAAAATTTAAAATTTTTAGAAAATGTTAAGTGTCCAAATGAAATAGAAGAGGACATGTGGCAAAAAAAAAAAAAAAAAAAAAAAAAAAAAAAAAAAAAAAAAAAAAAAACTTTTATTTATTATAGTAGATTTACTAAAGTAGATAATATATTAATTGTCATTATTACTTACCCATCATTTTGACAAAAATTACAGGTTATGGCAAAGGAAAACTTGAAAGTGCTAAACGCACTTGACGTAGCCAAGACCCAATGGTACCATTTCACCGCCATTGTAATCGCCGGCATGGGCTTCTTCACCGACGCATACGATCTCTTCTGCATCTCCCTCGTCACCAAATTACTCGGCCGGATTTACTACCATAACGCCGGCGACAAAAACCCTGGCTCCCTACCACCTAACGTCTCAGCCGCAGTCAACGGTGTTGCCTTCTGTGGGACTCTCGCCGGCCAACTCTTTTTCGGTTGGCTAGGTGACAAAATGGGCAGGAAAAAAGTTTACGGAATGACCCTCATGCTTATGGTCATCTGCTCCATAGCCTCCGGTCTCTCCTTCAGCGACGAACCCACGGCGGTGATGGCTACCCTCTGTTTCTTCCGGTTTTGGCTAGGGTTTGGGATTGGTGGCGACTACCCACTCTCCGCCACTATCATGTCAGAATATGCAAATAAGAAAACTCGTGGGGCGTTTATTGCCGCCGTGTTTGCCATGCAAGGGTTTGGAATTTTGACCGGAGGGATGGTGGCGTGTATTATCTCTGCCGCCTTCAAGTCGAGTTTTCCGGCGCCGGCATACGAGGATGACCCCTTACGATCGACTGTACCACAAGCCGATTACGTATGGCGGATAATTCTAATGTTCGGGTCAATTCCGGCTTTGATGACTTATTACTGGCGGATGAAGATGCCAGAAACCGCCCGATACACCGCCCTTGTCGCGAAAAACGCGAAACAAGCGGCGGCTGACATGTCAAAAGTGTTGCAAGTAGATCTCGAGGCAGAGCCCGAGAAACTACAAGAGAAAAGCCCGAATAGCTTCGGGCTTTTCTCGAAACAGTTCGCTAAACGACACGGGCTCCACTTACTCGGAACCACCACCACATGGTTCTTACTTGATATCGCGTTTTATAGCCAAAACCTATTTCAAAAAGACATTTTCACCGCGATCGGGTGGATCCCGGCTGCGAAAACCATGAACGCGATCCAAGAGGTTTTTAAAATCTCACGGGCCCAAACGCTAATCGCGCTGTGTAGCACGGTCCCCGGGTATTGGTTCACGGTTGCATTTATTGATCGAATCGGGCGTTTCAAGATCCAATTGATGGGGTTCTTCTTCATGACCGTGTTTATGTTCGCCCTCGCGATTCCCTATCATCATTGGACACAAAAAGAGAACCGAATAGGGTTTGTTGTGATGTATGCATTGACATTTTTTTTTGCAAATTTCGGGCCGAATGCCACCACATTTGTGGTCCCGGCCGAGATATTCCCGGCCCGGCTTCGGTCAACGTGCCACGGGATATCTGCGGCGTCGGGAAAGGCGGGGGCGATAATTGGGGCATTCGGGTTCTTGTATGCAGCTCAAAGTCAAGATAAAACGAAGACCGATAAAGGGTATCCGCCCGGGATTGGGGTTAAGAACTCCCTTATTGTGCTCGGGGTGGTGAATTGTCTTGGGATGTTGTTTACGTTTTTGGTACCGGAGTCGAATGGGAAATCTTTGGAGGAAATGTCTAGGGAAAACGAGGGTGAGGATGAAGAGGGGATGGAGATGGAATCCGAGAGGACTCATGAAAATAGAAGCGTACCAATTTAGACCATCGGTTATAAATACTTAAGAGTTAGGTTATAAATATTTATAGTTTTTATTAAGTTAAACGTATAAAAAGAAGACTTATTATGGAGTCCACGGGATCTAGAGGATGGTTTATATGTAACTAATGTTCACGAGTAATTAAGATTACACTTTTATTATATGTAAATTAATGATGAGCATTTTGTAATAGTAACTAAGGGCATGTTTGGTATAAAAAAATGGTATAGAGAAATAGGAAAAGAGAAATGGAAATCATTTAATTTCCGTTGTTTGTTTGAGCTTTTTGATGACGAAAAAAAAAACCAATTTCATTTCCATTATTTTAATTCTGAATAATAAAGAAATGATGGGAAAATAAAAATTATCATATGCTGAGAAATGAAAAATACAAAAAAGAAAAAAAAAAAAAGTGGAGACTTGAAAAAAAAACGAGTTGCTCCACTCGACTTATACCCAATGTTTTAAAAACCAGTTTTTTAATTGAATCGATATAGTGACCGGTTCCGGTTCAACCGCTGGATCAACCGGTTTCTATAGTTTTTATGTTTTTTCCTATTTTCATACACATATATACATATATAAATCATGAATTTAATGTTTACAAATTCAAACATTAAAAATATACATAAAAAAAGTTATAGATGAATCCAAATACATTAAAATAACACATAACACGATAAGTTATAGTGTTTTACATCAATCCATATATATCAAAAAGTAAATAAAGTATAATATCATAACGAAATATACTTTTAAATGAATAAAAACACATCCAAAAATTTTATGACATTTATCATATGTTTTTATTTAGAGAAAATTAAATATATATGAAAAAAATTACCAAAGTTTATTATGTAAATTGTTCTTTTTCATGTGTTTTATTCAATCGGTTTATTTTAACCCTGTTTTTTCTAAAAACCGGCCGGTTCAATCCGGTTCAAAACTCAATGTAAAACCAGTGATAGTTGAACCGTTTCCTCCACCGGCTCCCGGTCCAACCGGTTCAATCGGTCGGTTCAAACCAGTTTTTAAAACGTTAATCATACCTCTCATACTTAACGTTCTCAATTCAAGGCTCTCGTATGAATTTCTCTTGCAATGACAAGTTTATATGTAACTTTAAAAATATGTCATTTATAAGATAAGTTTATATATAACTATAAAAGTTTGTCATTTATACTACAAAGTGTGATGATTATAAAAAATAATTGATAAAATGAAATTTTATAATAAGAAATGCATAATGTGATAAATTAATAAGTAAATCATAATGATAATAACGTCCTGGCAAAATCCTTCACGTCGTGATTTTTGTTAAAGTATGTTGCTTCAGCTGTTCAACTTACATAACTTAAATATTTGTTCTCGACCATGTCATGACCCAAGCTTGTCATGCCGTGAGCCTAGTAAAATGCATTTTTCTTGCATTTTTAAGACGTAAAACAACAATATTTATAATACTCTTTCTCTAATACTCCTTTTTTAACTTAAAACACATGATTCTCTTACCATAACTCCACATAAACATACATCTATACACATATACATAATATAAGATAAGTCTTTAGAAAAACAAGCATAACAAGTTATCCCTCCCTTCAAGAGAATTTGGCCCTGAAATCTCCGATCTCACTCAAAAAAGATGAGGGTATCAATTCTTAAATTCCAACTCTGGTTCCCATGTTACGTTGGATCCTTTATGATGACGCCATTGTACTTTTACCAATAGAATTTTCTTGTTGTGCAACTTCTTTATCTTACGATCAAGAATATTTTTCTGGTTGTTCTTGATATCTTAACTTTTTGTCCACTTCAATATCAGATATTGGTACTTCTTATGTTTTGTCAAATAAAGCTTTTCTCAAATAAGATACATGAAAAACATTGTGTATACCTTAAAGTTCACTTGGTAGGTCTAGGCGATAAGCAACTTTCACAATTCTTTGTAGGATTTGAAAGGGTCTCATATATCGTGGACTCAACTTCCCTCTCTTAGCAAAACGGATTACACCCTTCCAAGGCAATACTTTCAACATTACCATATCGCTAACATTGAACTCTAAAGGTCTCCGTCTATTATTTGCATATTGTTGTTGTCGGAGTTGCGCCACTCTCATGTGCTCTCTTATCGTTTCAGTTTTGGCTTCAGTTTCTTCGACAATCTTTGGCCCAACTAAAGGTTTTTCTCCGACTTCTGTTCAACACGTTGGAGTTCTACTTGGTGTTCCGTACAATGCTTCATACGAAGCCATCTAGATACTAGAATAATAACTATTATTATACACAAATTCTACCAACGATAAATGTTTATCCCAATTACTGCCAAAATCAATCACACAAGCCCGCAACATATATTCGAGTTTTTGAATTGTTTTTTCACTTTTTCCATTGGTTTGCAGATGGTAAGCGGTACTCAATAGTATTTTTGAACCCATTTGGTTTTGGAAAGTCTGCTAAAACCGAGATGTGAATCGGCTATCTCTATAAGATATAATGGAAGTATAAAGGTATAAATTGATATTGAGAATGGTTGATTATATTCAATTGATAATAGACGCCTTATATAGGCTAATTGTACAGTTAAGATACATTACATTTATAGGAGAGTTTATAGGAACTAATTTACATACATTTGACTACATATTTACAATGTGCTAATAATGAATATAAAGATTTATGTTGAATGAATAGGACCGATAGACCCGGTATCCTTAATATGCCCCCACAAGATGGAGGTTCCATTGGATACTGCAATCTTGGATCGATTTTTGATGAATGGAGCCCGGGACAGTGGTTTGGTCAGCATGTCAGCAAGTTGATCTTGAGAGTTGATGTGAAGAACGCGAAGAAGGCCGCCAGAAACTTGTTCCCGAACAAAAATGGTAGTCAAGTGCAACATGCTTCATTCGCGAGTGGTACACTAGATTTGCACAAACATATGTAGCACCGGTGTTGCACAAAATAATGTAGGTGTCTTAGTGATAGAAATGCCAAGTTCCTGAAAAAGATTCTTCAACCAAGTAAGTTCAGAATATGCATTATCCAAAGCTTTGTATTCCGCCTATGTAGATGAACGAGGGATAGATTTTTGTCATGTAGATCACCATGATACAATATTGGAACCCGGGAAAGTATATATGTTGTAGTAGTCATGCCCACATCGTTCACTCCACCCCAATCGAAGTCAGAAAAGGCTGAAATTGTAAGTGAGGAGTTACGGTTAAGAAATAGACCATAGTGAATGGTACCTTCTAAGTATCGAAGTAAACGTTTTAGAGCTGACCAATGAGATTGGCGAGGAGTATGCATAAACTGAGAGAGTTTATTGATGGCAACGGATATATCATGCCGAGTCAAGGCTATGTATTGAAGCGAGCCAACCAGTTTGTGATAGGGTGTAGCATCAGCTGTGCGAGTAGAATCAATGGTTGTTAGTGGTTAAGAAGTGCTAAGAGGGGTGGTTATTTCTTTTGCACCCTCTATATGAAATTGATTAAGAACATCTTGGATGTGGCGATGTTGTGACAGGAAGAGACCGAAGGGAGTGTGAATAATCTCAACACCGAGGAATTCATGGAGCATACCCAGATCTTTTAAAGAGAACTTTGTACTCAATGCATTTATGAAGTAGGTAAGAAATTTGGCGTCACTACCTGTAAGAACAATGTCATCTATATAGACTAGAAAGTAACACGCGATGTTGTATCTCTTGTAAATAAACAGGGATGCATCATATGTTTTATTTTTATTTCTTTTTAGATTAATCATCGGATTAGGATTAAGTAAATATATTTAATTGGTTATTAACATCTTTAATTCTTTTAGTAATATGGTAATAAGTAACAAATATAAGATTAGTTCTGTGTTGAAATTTAATTCTGATATAAAATGCTAATCATATGTTTTTTACGCTTCCAATCTTGTGAGAAGTATTGGATATTGCTAAAAACTTTATACAGGTCTTAATGTTGCTTTTATAATTTGATTAATAGCTTGTTTGATTAAAATTTAAGATTAATTGAAGAGTTTTTTGGTTAATTAAGTAGGTAAAAGGAAACTTGGTAAAGATTGTTAGTAGTTTTCAGTACCAGCTTAGATAGAACACATCTTAAACCCAAATCCTTTTTATTATTGAATTTTATGAAGTTTATTTTCACTGTTATTTTTAGTTTTAAATCTAAAAACCAAATCCCATTTTGATTTATGTTTTTTTACTAGAATGTGCCTTGCGCAAGGAAATATTGACCTTTAGTTTGTATCCTTATGGATTCGACCATGATTCCATGTGTTATCATTTTAGTATAACCAAGAATTATTTTTTATTTGCTTACACGCTTATGAAGTGTTTTAACAAATTGACATTGTTGTCAGGGACACGGTACAGCTTATAGTTTTATGTCAAGATATTTATATACATGTAACTTAGTCTTCGATCAAGAAATTGAGAAAACCACAAAAAAAGAAAAAAAGAAAATAAAACTTCAAAAGAAACAAACGAGTTCCTCAAATCCATCATCCTCTTTACCGCTAGAAATCACCACCCCACAAGGTAGTCCCTTGTGGAACGAATCTAAACCCACCTTGACATCCTTGTTGAACTAGATCCTTCAACGGATTCATTATTATTACCATTATCACCACCATCATCGCCTTCATATAAACCACTTTGCTTTTCTCCTGCTTCACCAGTCTCACCACCAATATCCGTCTCATTCGATGAGGATTGTAAGTCAAACGCAACCTGTGGTTATTGAGGAGGAGTGTTGTTGGAATTTGAACACGTCAAGTGGTTTCTAACACTAGAGATCATTGCATCAACATCTTCAAACACCATTTACATGTTGTCACTATCTTCTTCATCAAGTTTAACTTCAGTTGGAGGATCCTCTGAAACCTTGGTTGGTCTAGGCACATCTCTTCGAGGCTTTTAAAAAACATTTGGTGGATCATCCGAAATAAGTGTTGAATCAGGAACATGACTTTTAGCTTCTTTTGTTCGAAGAGGATCATCTAAGAGAGTGGTTGTCTCCGGAATATCTACACTTGGTGCCTTGGCCACATCATATGATGGATCATCCAGAACAATGGGAACACCATTAGAGATGAAAGTTGAATTTCAGAAAGAAAATTTATGACCATATTCATCAATAATTGACTCAACATCATCGTTCACAAACTTGTGGTCTCTCAGAAATTTACCAGCTGCACGATGCTTCTTTTCGAGAAGGAAATTTGTGATGTCAACTACATATTTTTCAAGATAAAGAGTTTGAAGCATGTTATGAAGAAAATCATAATCAACATTAGTACTACCCGAACGTCCTTTATAAGTGGCAGATATCGGTTCAATTGTGTTAACCGAAGTGGGATGGATTATTCTGATTTAGGATTGTTGGGAAGTTTCAACACGGCCTAAAAGTTGTGCTTGTAATGAAAAAATGGTTTGAGAATTACTTGTGTGTGTTCTATGGGGTTGCAAGGAACCATGTTCAATACTGGTACCATCCTGTTGGGTGGGTGGGTGGGGGTAGATTATGTGTTGACTCCCCGTGTGTGTGTGTATATGTGTGCATAAATGGTTTTGATATGTCGAATGGTACATCAAAAAAATAGATAGGGGTGGTAGCCTAAGACCCAGAGTTAGGTCAAATACCGATTTGTGATTCCTGTCGCAAGGACTACCAGTTTGGGCGTCTTTTTGGCCTTCAAGTTGGAAGGAGAATGATGTCGCTTCTTGGCCTTCATCTTGATTTTACCACCAGAAGTAGATGGTCTCTTCTTTTCCAAGGGAAGAACATCCAAGGTCGGGGTTGAAATTAGTGGGTCAACTAATTCTAAAACCTCTAGATGTTGCAATTTAAAAGGAGAATCGGAAGGAGGTGTGACCAGCACATGTTGAGGAAAACATCGGATAGGTCTAAATGAGGTCTGGTTAAAAAGTCTATAATATTTAACTACTTTGAAAGAACAATATACCTCAAGAGGATCCATATACAGAAGAATTGATTCTCGCCTTTTCGCGTATATCTATTGAAGAGTCGGAGGGTAGAACCTCGGACATAGAATTTCGTTACCTTCCTGACGTTGAGTGAACTTCTCAAAATCACTCCGTAGAGCCTTAGGAAGGTCAATGTTAATGGCTATCCCAGTGAAGATGTTGTAGACAAGGTACAACCAGTATTTGCAAATGCAGTCTGAACCTCCATGTTTGCTGGAGAGAGACATTTCATGATTATGTGCATCAATACTGTGAAAGCAAGAACGATCTGCGTCGACAAGGTTTGAAAACTCAAACCTTGAATTAACTTAAGATCAATGTCTACAACTAATAAAGATCCAGTCAAGTATAGTAAACCAGTCTTATCTTAGAGTTGAGATATTCAACAAAGTGTTTAATATATAAATGGATAATAATTATGAACAATGTAAGGTAATTTAAGAACAATAAGAATGTAAAAGAGAGTGATTTGATGGGATGATTCTTGGTATTGATGTCAAAAAGAATTTGGACTCGTGTCTGTAACACTAGAGTTATAACTCCTTAAATAGACAAGGAATGACAAATAAGACAAACCTGCAAAAGTGCATGAACTAAAAGACAACTGAATATCAACAGACTGACGTAGCCGCTTCTGTTGATCTTATCCGATGTACTATACAATAAAACAACTACTAAGTGACATACTAGTACTAGGAACATTTAATGCACATTACATACTCATAAATCAAATAACAAAAGGATGTATCCTGGAAAGATGTTTACTTCGGAATCAACATCATCTCGGAACATTACTCATTTTGTAATAGGGGCTTCACTTCGGATTGGTAAGGAGTCATTTTTCATGTATCAACAAATATGGTCCAGATGCCAGGAACAGACGATTTCTTAAACTCCTTAGGTTTGTATTCCCCTTTGAATCCAATTTGAGTCAAGATGTTACAACTGCAAATTTTGAATCCAACAGAAGTTAAACGAGCCAACCAAAGTCAAGTACAACGAGTTAGAACGTAAATTGCGATTTAACCCTTTCCTTTAGAGTTCTCGACCTAGGGCCCCAAAACCTTGTGATTTCGGTTAGTACCTAGACTGAAATCATCAAGTGATCTCGGTTAGTTCATGACCGAAATCACAAGGTGATCTCGATTGCTACTACACTGAAATCACCAGAAATTTCGGTAGTTATAGAGTGGATTTCGGTGGGAAAGAGGGAAAAGGAGGGTTGACTTTGTGACTTGATGTTTCATCCTTTCCAACACCAAGTTTTACCCAACATGTATCAAGTCATTTACCCAACAGATAACAACACAAATATCCCATCACCTACTCTCCTTATCTTGGGCCGAAATCATCCCCAAACCCCCAACATTTCCATATTTCTTCTTGTTTACTCTATACTCTCTCAAAGAAGCAAGCCCAAAATATTCCAACTTTAGATTCTCCAAGTTGTTCTTAGAGTTTTGGTAAGTTTTTCTGGATTATCTAGTGTTTTTATACACTTTCATGTTAGATTCATTTTATTTATGCACATTATCACATGTTAAAACTCTTAGGATAATATCACCTTCAAAGAGTTAATCAACCACATTCAAGTGTTTTAGTCTTGGAAGTATTCACAATCATCTCTTTACCAACCACAACCACACTCAAGGTGAGTTCATACCCCCACATTTTTTAGTTTTTCATGTTTTAGGGGTGGAATACAAGTAAAGTTTAGTTTTTACACAAATACTTGCATGTTTCATCTCTATGTTAAATATAAAACATTATTCACATGAAATATGGTTACCACGAGTTTGTAGACAATTATTTGTGATATATTAGTTTTGAAATGCAAAACTAACAAAACAAAACATAAACTTTGTTATCTAATCATAAGAAAAGTTGTGATCTCAAAACCTACAAGGATTTTGAGACTTTTACCAACATAAAGTTTTTCTAACAAAAAGGGGTTATATTCTAGTTATTTCACCATATTGTGGGTTACAACCCAAAAATATGTTGTTTTGATCATACATTTTGAAACTTGACAAGATAACTACTATGTATTTATATAAATGGTTTTAACAAACAAACATGATAAACTATAATTGGTATAGTTTGGGAGTCACAAACACTACACTATCATTACGGAAGAAACATATAATTATGTATAGGCATAATTATTTTGACACTATGTAACCACTATGGAAAAGTAATGCATTCATTTAAAAGAAAAAGGGGTTTTCAGTTCACGTAAACTGGTTGATACAATTTTCTGAGACATTTGGCTTCACCGTACCTACCAAAGTACACACTTAGTCCTAAATTATAACCAGAGTCTCTTGTAGGGAGAGCATGACACTTGTGTATAGATCTATATGGGATTGAAAACCCCGCACCTAAGTTGTTAGCTATAGTTAGACCAGACCAGTCTAGGGTGACAAATCACATAAAATTCTGACGCCTGAAGAACGTCATAGCAGGCCAACTAGTCATTAGCATGGTTATGATAACTCACATGGGGTATTAATAAAACATTTGGTTTACAGGGTTCACATACAATCTGTTGGGATATCAATCCTAGAATGATCGATTAGATTCAAACAGATTTAAACAACAACACAACGATAACTCAAAATATGTTGAATGATTCAAAAGTCACACCTCAGAAGAACTCGATTAAGAATTGCTACTGTAGAGGCCTGATTAGGGTTACAAGATAATATCAGAGTTACCAAAATATGATGCATGCATGTATCTTAAATACTCTAACCCTAGTAAATAACATGCCCAGTCCGTTTACAAAGCAAACTATACAAAAGGCCCAATGACACAACATAATTATCCTAACAATCTCCCCTTTGCGTCAATGAGGCGAGAGAACATAAATGCTAAATTTGCTTTTGCACTTCAAATACCATTGGAATTATGCTCAATAATATCTTGCGAACCTGGACGTACTAATGAATCATGTCCAAGAAGCACTTTTTATCACCTGCACCTATTGCCCTTGTTTTTGTTGACATGATCCATGATGAATTCGAGACAGGAGATAAAGTATAAGTGTTTGTCTGGGAGGAAGAAACATGTCGTGCGAAAGTCAGCATTGTTTATTTCCCTTTCTTGAAAGACCACATACTAACCTTCCTTGTAAAAATTTCCAAGCTTTAACTTCTCAAATCCCTGCATAAGGCTTCTTTCGCAACACTGTAGCTATCTCAACATCCATAGTTCCCACCTCTTGAATATATGAAATGATCATGAGCTTGAGGTGATTGATAACAGGCTCGTACTTCTGCTCTTCTCGCATTAATAGATTGTAAAGCATGATCCAGTCGCATGGGTTGATACACGATAGGTCTGCGAGAGTGAATTCATGAACTTGATTCACAGAACCTCTAACAACTTTGAATTTAGCATTTGGAAAACTGTCAGTCTCAATTGGTCTAGTGGCCTTCACTGCCGTTATCTTGCTTGCACTCAATTTCTCGTATTGGGGCCTCATGTGCTTGAGATAGAATGCGGAGAGTAGTTGATCAGCACCATTGTCTGTAGATGGAACATTTGCAACTTTGATAAAAGAGAGAAACTTGAAGGCCTAGGGAGTTATTTGAAAATCCAGTTGTGAGTCTTGAGTATTCCGAAGTTCAAACGACACAACCAGTTCTAACCAATATTGATTCGGAGAGTTAACATCTTCGCTTTGAATTCGCTTTCGCGTCCATATAGGAAATAAGAGTTTTCTGCTTTCAAGTTTGAACCTAGCTTCTCTTTTAGCCTTTTCCTTAGCTTCAGCCTCTCGAATAATTCTCTGATGTTCATCTAACTAAGCCTCATGAGCCTTTCACCTTTTGAGTTCTTCTTCATCTAGCTCCTCTTCTTCACTATCATCAATGATTGGCTCATCAAAGAAAAGCTTTTCTTTGCATTTAGGCTCATATTCGCTTTTAACATTTGGCTTGACTAAAGTATTTGGCTTGACTAAAGTCTTCTTCGGTGGATCTCCCCCTTGTTTCGGAATGTTAAAAGATTCCAGAACACCCTCCAAATGGCGAGGCATTACGAACACATGTCGTAGCTTTTCGGCTAGATGTTTTCTAATAGAAATAGTGATCATTGAGTCCCTAGCATCAATGATATCTGAGAGTAGGCTAGTAATATCGGTGATACATATTTTCATTACTGCCCTCTCAGTTACCAAATCCTAGACTTGTTTCTCATCCTTTTCGAGTTTGACCGTTAGAACTTTAACCTTTTTTAGTCTTGATGGCGAGGGAGTCCAACATCTTACTTTCCATGGCTAGATCATCTTGAAGTTTGGAGATTTGTGAGGAAATGGAGGATTTGAATTCTTCATGATCGGAAGTAATTCCAGTTCCAACTTCTTGAAGTTTTGCCCGTTCAGCTTTAAGAGAGGAGAAAAGAGTGGCAATGGATTCATTATCATTCACTGTATTAGACTCAAAGGATGTCTGAAAGTTATTCATGAAAACTGTAGCATCAGAAATTAGTTTGTCCACTTTTTTGGTCGTGTTGTTGCAGATTGTAATAGAGGCATCCACAACATTGTTCATCTTCTCAAGATTTGATGAGTTCTCTTTGGTGAGAGTTTCAAGTATGGACTAGGCTGAAGCTTGAGATTAATCATCAGAGGAGGAAGGATTTTAAGCCTGAAGAAAAGAATCAAGCTTTTCATGAATGCCTTGAGTTGCTCCTTCGTTACCGGAGCTTCATCATCACTCTCAGTTCTAATGGTGAAGGGACTAAAAGTGAATCCTGGTAAGTCGTCTTCACCATCCCTATACATCAAATCAAGATCGTCTTGGTTAAGTGGGGAAATGGGTGGTGAGATATGAGACGTTCTAAAAACTGAAGTCTTAGCCCCCCGCATCAGATATATTGACCGAAACAGGAGGTTCTACAGACGTTGTTGGTGGGACCGTGGAATCAGTGAATAATGGAGTAGATAAAGGAACGGTGCTTTGAGTTTGAGAAAAAACTGGTGGGGGACATGGTGCAACAGTTATTGGTGTGGAAGAGGTTGTAGTTTTGGGTTAAGGAGGAGGAGATTGAAATAAATCGTTGTAAGTAGGAGTTACCTCAGGGTTAGAAGTGACATCTTCATTGCGAATAGGTTCTTCCTCCTCATCGTGAACAAGTGGTTCCTCATCATTACGAACATGCTATTCTTCCTCATTACGAACATCTGATTAAGTATCAGATTGCGAATGTTCACTTTCAGATGGAGTTGGGGACTTGGTCTTGCAAGCAACCCTCTTTAACTTTCGCTTTTTAAGAGCAGCTGCAGATGGAGATGTTGGGTTTCGAGCAATATAACACTTCCTAAGTGCACATGCAACCCTAAATGCTTTGGATCTATGTTTTCTCTAATTATACATGCATTTTTTTTCCAAAGCATTCACCCTAGCTAGCATACATTTGAAGCTATATATAATCAAAACATAGTAAGGATATATACCTCTTGAGTAGGGTAGAGTTCTTGACCTTTGAAAGCTTGAACACCTCAAATGTGATGCCTCTAATCGTTCACAAACACCAATATGCAAAAGGAGGTTCTAAGAGAATAAGTTACTTGTCTCTATTGAAGGTGCAACCGATTTTGGTGCATCGAAGGGTCTATTTATAGTTGTGGCAAGTGCTAGGGTTACACTTTGTAAACCCTAATGATCCATGACTTTCCACATTCCTATGATCCATGGGTTTAACCTCCATGGACTATCCATGGATTATATGATTTGTTTAGCCCACTTACATAATCATGGATCACATAGCCCGGACTATAAGTATCATTGATTTACATAATCAATCCATCCATATTTAATTAGTCTCTTTTGACCACAAAATTAATTCCAAATTAATTCTTGGACAATACTAATTAGATAACCATATTAATATATTATACTTATAATATATTAATAAATCGTAAATAACTTTATTCTCATAAAACCATCCTATCAAATTGCACTGGTAAAGGTAACCCAAAAGGACCATGCTACTACTGGGTCAAGTACATATCAGTTATAGTTATGGGCTTAGACACCAAATCCAACAGTCTCCCGCTTGGATAACTCTAATAACTATGGCTGCCTATGTGACTTCAGGATCTGATTTAACAATCGTAAGCTTCTAAAAGCCGCTGTCAACTCTGACCCAGTCAATGACGTATCCTTTAGATAAGGGATCATATAATCCTTTGTTCTCAAGATATGAGTTGGACAAATACATGGAACAATGTCATACTTATTGTCCACCAGTTTGTTTCCCGATTTCTGATTTGTCTGACATAGAACATAACTGAACACATCAGTTTAGTTCTGACCGGGCCCGACACATAAGTCAAAACATAATCATCGAGGGGCCCAAGATATCGCTTTTAATACTCTTAGGATAAAAGGAATAGATAAACTTAGACACTATATGGTTGTACTAACTATTCATTAAATCTTGCACGACGACACATTTTATAACATCAGGTTACTAATGCGTTTTTGTGCCATCAATGCATGACTAACTCAAAGTCAACAACTCATATATCTATGTTTGAAGACATATATATATATATATATATGATATTATCGTCTCACAATCACTCGTGATAAATTCCATGAACTGATTCAAGTGAGTGCGGGTTGATCCAATACTCAAATCTTATTTCAGAAGTACTCATGAATGGTGCAGCAAACCTGTTGCAATGCCTAACTCCTTAGACAATCCTACAAGCCAACTCATGACAATCATCATTCATACCTACTTCCAAAGTACGAACAACTATTGGTTGTTTAAATAAATTTTATTTATTCTGGAAGTCAAAACATGCAAAGTTAAACAATAGTAAATAATTGACACAACACAGTAACTTTACATGTAAATAAAACCCTTTTGATTTAAACATAAAATGTCAATTACAATTTAGCTATTACAAGTTTCGGTTTATCTAATAACTAAAACTAATATCGTCCTTTAGCCCAATGCCCCTCGCATGCTGCAAGTGCTTAACCCTAGCCAGTCCCTTTGTAAGGGGATCTGCTAGGTTGTCTTGTGACGATATCCTCTTTACCACGAGGTGCCCTTCTTCTACTTGATGTCTTGTGAAGTGGTACTTTCTGTCGATATGTCTGGATCTTCCATGATCTCTCGGTTCGTTGGTTAAGGCAACCGCCCCTTCATTATCGCAGAAAAATTCCACAGGCTCGTTTATGGATGGAATAACTCCAAGGTCTCCGATGAAGTTTTTCAACCATATCACCTCCTTCGCTGCTGCGCTTACTAATATGTACTCTGATTCACACATTGAATCACCTACATTCTCCTGCTTGGAACTTCTCCATGTCACTGCTCCTCCATTCAGGGTAAACAACCAGCCCGACTGAGAGCGGAAATTATATCTGTCAGTCTAAAAGCTCGCATCGCTATACCCTGTCACTCTTAAGTCATCACACCCACCGAGGGTAAGAACCCAGTCCTTAGTCCTCCGCAGATACTTCATAATATTCTTAACTGCATTCCAATGAGCTTTACCAGGGTTCCCTTGATATCTGTTGACCATGCTCAAAGCAAAGGCCACATTATGGCGAGTACAAGTCATAGCATACATGATCGAACCAACTGTAGAAGCATATAGTATATGAATCATTTCTGCTATCTCAGCCTCTGTACTCGGACTCTGAGTCTTACTCAATTTGGTATTTCCTTGGATAGGTAACTCACCTTTCTTGGAGTTCTCCATGCTGAAACATTTTAGCACCTTGTCCAAGTAGGTACTTTGACTAAGTCTAATTAGTCTTTTACTTTTGTTTCTCAATATCGTTATCCCTAGGATATAGGCAGCTTCTCTGAGGTCCTTCATAGCGAAACACTTCCCAAACCAAGACTTGACCTCCTGCAAGGTTGGGATGTCATTTCCTGTGAGTAGTATGCCATCAACATACAACACCAGAAAACTAACTATACTCCCACTAGCTTAGACATATACACATGACTCATCCTCGCTTCTCGAAAATCCGAACTCTTTGACTTTCTCATCGAAACAAAGATTCCATCTGCGAGATGCTTGTTTCAATCCATATATGGATTTCTCAAGCTTACACACTCTATTAGGGTACTCTGCACTGACAAACCCCTCTAGCTAACTCATGTAAACATCCTCAGCCAACTTTCCATTAAGGAAAGTGGTTTTAACATCCATTTGCCATATTTCATAGTCATGAAATGCAGCTATGGCTAGCATAACCCTTATAGATTTAATCTTTGCTATTGGTGAGAAGGTCTCATCATGGTCAATTCTCGAAGTTTGAGTAATGCCATCCGCAACCAGTAGCGCCTTATATGTGTGTACAATCACATCCATGTCGGTCTTCTTATTGAAAATCCATTTGCACCTGACTATCTTACGGCTTGGTACATTATCAACCAAGTTCAAAACTTGATTTTCATACACGGACTGAATCTCGCTATCCATAGCCTCTTTCCATTTAGCGGACCCGGGGACTGCCATGGCGTCCTTGTAGTTGTTAGGTTCATCCAAATTTATCAGTGTGCTATCACTGATAAATATATCACCTTCAGCTGTTATATGAAAACCATATAACACAGGTGGAACATTAACTCCACTGGAACGCCTCGGAGCTACGAATTTGTCAATTGGTTCAACCAGAGTTTCCTCCTCGGGTTGAGTGCTAGTGTTTGAGGTTCCTTCATCTCTTAACTCTAGAAGCTCTTCAAGGTCAATTTGCCTCCCACTGTCCTCTTGGCATATGAGTTCTCTCTCTGGAAAGACTCCTCTCCTCGCAACGAAGACAACATTGTCACTCGGTCTATAGAAGATATATGCAAATGACTTTTGCAGGTAGCCGATGAAAATACATCGCTCACTCCAAGGTTCGAGCTTGTCGTGAGTTTCCTTTCTCACAAAAGCCTCGTAACCCCAAACTTTGATGTGGTCAAGTGTGGGAACCTTCCCGGTCCACATCTCGTGAGGTGTTTTGGAAACCTTTTTGGTAGGGACTAGATTAAGGATATGGGCGACAGTATTGTAACAACGTAAATTTTTAAAACAATTTTTCATTTTTAAAACATTCATTTACTCACAAAATAACACCAAACATATTGTATCAAATGTATTTTTCACAAAAATATCTCCCCATAATCCAAAACATAAACTCCTCAAGTGTGTACGGATCATGTCGGCGCCTTCCCACGCTCATCACTAGTACCTAAAACACATCACACAACAACTGTAAGCATAAATGCTTAGTGAGTTCCCCAAAATACCGCATACAACACATACACCACTCAAGGCTATAATATGACCCTCCGGTCGATGTGTCTCAACGGGACCCTCCAGTCCCGTAGCTTGTTGGACCCTCTGGTCCGGTCATAGCTCGTTGGGCCCTCCGGCCCGGTCTGAATCGTTGGACCCTTCGGTCCAGTCTATAACAACATACAACATACGCATAACACATAGCACATAATCTCATACATAACACATAATACCCTCTGGTCTACACAATATACCACTCTAGGTAATGTATAGTGAGAAGACTCACCTCGATGTCTCGGTAAATATCTGACTCGGAATAAATGTGATCTAGCCTCCGCCTAATCACACAAGGTAATACACTCATAAATACAACTGTATTCAACTCTAAAAGTCAACAAGGTCAACGGTCAACTTTGACCAGACTCGGCGAGTGCACTAGGGTGACTCGGCGAGTGTACACGTGTCCACTGACTCTCTTAGATCCTCTCTTGACACGTCGAGTGCTTCCCTGACTCGACGAGATCCACCTGGCATGAATCGCGGGACCACTACGACTCAACTTGCCGAGTCTCAAGAACAAATCGGCGAGTTCTGGCTTGAACTCAGTCCCCCTGACTCACTGAGTCGTTCCCCCCAACTCGACAAGTCCACTCACTGAGTGATTACGGGCAAACTTCATACTACTCGCCGAGTCTGTTCTTCGGACTCGGCGAGTTCATGCCATGCACAAACTCAAAACCACTTCTGAAGTCAGATCTGTTCCATTCAATCATAGATCTGGCCTCCCCAAGCAAGATAATCACGTAAAGTCCAAACCTTGATGCTCAAACAACATCTATTTGCTCCTATATGATGTTTTAGCCCCATATCTCATAACCCATGGTCAAAACTCCCATAAATCCTCATAAAGCTTGAGGAATAAAGCTTCTCTGGACCTCTATGGATCCCATTCCAAGCCTCATCACAAATAGGGACGAAATGGACAACAAATCTAACCAACAAAGGGGTCAAGAAACCCTAAATCTCCATGTTCTTCATAACAACAGAAAGGAAGCCAAAATATTACCTCCAAAGTGATGCTCTAGGCTCCAAATACGAAGGATGTCCACCTCCCTTGCTTCCTCTTAGCTAGAATTTCCTTTGCCTTGCCAAACAAAGCTTCAAAGGTTAACAATGGCCTCCTCTCTCTCCCAAAACGCTCAAAATCTCTTTAGGGTTTCTCTCTGGGGTTGGTGGCCGCAAATGACGGCCATAAGCCCCTTTAAATAGGCCTCAAACCCTGGAAATTAGGGTTTCATTAAACAGCATGGACTCGCCGAGTCAGATGCGAACCCGCGTGCAAAAACCGCGATCCTACTCGGCGAGTTTAGACTCCAACTCGCCGAGTCTCCTCACAACCCCCAAAAATAAAAGAATAAAAATAATACCTAGGAATCCGGATGTTACAATTCTCCCCCACTAGAATCAGACTTCTCCCTCGAAGTCTCACTCTGCAAATAACTCCGGATGCTGCTCACGCATCTCACGCTCCGGCTCCCAAGTTAACTCTGACCCCTTTCCGATGCGGCCACTGGACCTGCACCAGTGGTACCTCTTTATTCCTTAGGACCTTGATCTTCCGATCTCTGATCGCCACTGGCCTCTCAGCATAATTCAGGCTCGCATCTACCTAAATATCTTCTAGTGGCACTACTACCGACTCGTCGGCTATGCATTTCCGCAACTGCGACACGTGGAAAGTGTCGTGAATCTGACCCAACTCTGCTGGCAACTCCAAACGATAGTCTACCTTGCCTACCCTCGCGATCACCCTAAAAGGACCAATATATCGGGGTCCCAACTTGCCCCTCTTCCTAAATCGAATCACTCCTTTCCAAGGAGAGACCTTCAGGAGCACAAAGTCGCCGACCTGAAACTCAAGCTCAGACCGGCGTCTGTCCGCATAACTCTTCTGATGACTCTGAGCGGTCAACAACCTCTGTCTGACCTGCTGGATCTGCTTTGTCGTCTGCAGCACAATCTCGGTACTACCCATCACACGCTGTCCTACCTCTCCCCAGCAAATAGGGGTCCGACACCTCCTCCCATACAACATCTCAAAGGGCAGCATGCCAATGCTTGAATGATGGCTGTTGTTGTAAGAGAACTCTACCAAGGGCAAATACGTGTCCCAACTTCCGCCGAAGTCCAACACAGATGCTCGGAGGATGTCCTCGAGCGTCTGAATCATCCGCTCACTCTGCCCGTCGGTCTGAGGGTGGTATGCAGTACTAAAATGCAGCCTCGTACCCAATTCCTCGTGAAACCTCTTCCGGAATCTGGAAGTGAAACGTACATCTCGATCTGAAACAATCGAAATCGGAACTCCATGCCGCGATACCACCTCTCTCACGTACATCTCCGCCAACTTCTCCGCGGAAGAGCTCTCCCTGATGGCTAGGAAGTGAGCACTCTTTGTCAACCTATCCACAATCACCCAAATTGCATCGACACCCCTCGCGGTTCTTGGCAATTTGGTGATGAAGTCCATGGCAATTTGTTCCCATTTCCACTCGGGAATCTCCAATGGCTGCAACTTACCATGTGGACGCTGATGCTCGGCCTTAACCCTGCGACAGGTCAAGCATCTCTCTAAAAACCATGCGACATCCCTCTTCATACAGGGCCACCACTAATCCTTTTTCAGGTCCAAAAACATCTTAGTGGCCCCGGGATGGATCGAGAATTTCGATCGATGAGCCTCCTCCATCAAAATGGTACGCATCCCGCCCACAGACGGTACCCAGATCCGACCCTGAAATGTCATAAGCCCCCGGCTATCGGCAACGGACTCTGATACCAGCCCGACAACTTGTTCCCTCTTCTGGCTCTCAGGTTGCACAGCCTCAGCCTGGGACCCACGAATAGCATCCAAAACCAGGGTCATCACCGTCAATCTCAAACATACATCTCGCAAAGGGGCGCTCTCCGCCCTACGGCTCAGTGCATCGGCTACAACATTAGCCTTGCCCGGGTGGTACAGGATCTCACAATCATAAGCCTTGACCACGTCCAACCACCTCCTTTGCCGCATATTTTGGTTGGGCTGATCCATCAAATACTTCAAGCTCTTGTGGTCCGTGTATATCGTACACCGAACCCCGTACAGGTAGTGTCGCCAGATCTTGAGAGCGAACACTACCACTCCCAGCTCTAAATCATGAGTGGGATATCTCGACTCATGAGGCTTAAGCTTCCTCAATGCATATGCTATCACATGCCCCCTCTGCATAAGCACCGCTCCCAATCCGGATATCGATGCATCGCAATAAACCACAAAATCCTCCATCCCTTTCGGAAGGGCTAACACGGGGGCTTCGCATAACTTCCTGCGAAGTGTCTCGAACGAAGTCTGCTGCTCCGAACCCCAAGAAAACGCAACACCCTTCCGGGTCAACTTGGTGAGTGGCACGGCGATCTTGGAGAAATCCTTAATAAATTTCCGATAATAGCCGGCCAATCCCAGAAAACTCCTGATCTCAGTGGGTGATCTCGGCACCTCCCACCTCATAACCGCCTCAATTTTGGCCGGGTCGACCAATATCCCCTTCTGGTTAACGAGATGCCCCAAAAACTGGACCTCTCATAACCAGAACTCACATTTGGAGAATTTGGCATAAAGCCTCTCCGATCTCAGAACTCCGAGGATCTCCCTCAAATGCTCCTCATGCTGCTCTTTGGATCTCGAATACACCAGAATGTCGTCGATGAACACGATCACCGAGCGGTCCAACATTGGTCTGCACACCCTGTTCATGAGATCCATGAAAACCGCTGGTGCGTTGGTGAGTCCGAAAGGCATCACCACGAATTCGTAATGCCCATAACGAGTCCGGAAGGCTGTCTTTTGGACGTCCTCCTCCCGCACCCTCACCTGATGATACCCAGACCTCAAATCGATCTTGGAGAACCAAGATGCTCCCTGAAACTGATAAACAAATCATCGATCCTTGGCAACGGGTAACGGTTCTTGACCGTTAGCTTATTCAGCTCACGATAATCGATGCACATCTGGAGCAAGCCATCCTTCTTCTTAAAAAAAGGATAGGCGCTCCCCAAGGCGAACTGCTCGGCCTAATAAACCACTTTCCCAGCAACTCTTGAAGCTGCGAGTACAACTCCTGCATCTCCGGAGGCGCAAGGCGATACGACGCCTTGGCGATAGGCGCAGCTCCCGGAACCAAATCAATACCGAACTCTACCTGCCTCTCCGAGGCACACCCGACAACTCCTCTGGAAACACATCCGGAAACTCACGCACTATCGGGACCTTATCAACTGACTTCGGTCTCTCAGTATCAACCCTCGCATCCATCACATATGCCACGAAACCCCTACAGCCCTGCTGTAGACTCTGTCTCGCTCTGGCGGCCGTACAAAATGCTGACCCCGTACGTGTACCCTCGCCGTACACTGTAAGAACTCCCCCACTAGGGTCTCGAATCGTCACCAATTGACGCTCGTAGTCTATCACAGCTCCATATCGGGTCAACCAATCCATACCTACTATGACACACACATCCCCCATCGCAATCGGAATCAAATCTATCGGAAACTCCACCCCGAAGATCTCAAGGACACATCCTCGAATCACATCCGAAGCATACACTGCTCGCTCATCAGCTATGGAAACTTGCAGAGGTCGATCCAATGCCTCTCAACGGACACTCATATGCCGACTAAATGCTACGGAAACAAACGACCGACTCGCACCCGAGTCAAATAATACCAACGCAGGCACAGAACTCACAAGAAAGGTACCTAGGTATATCATCATATAAGCATAAAATCCCAACTCAGATAAAAGATGAAAAGAAAATACATAGCAGCCACAACATCGGGCGCCGCGCGGACCTCCTTTGCGGTCAACTGAAATGCTCTCCCACGAGCCCTCGGGGCCTCAGCCTTCACCGGCCGAACCTCGGTAACCCTAGCAGCTGGTGCAGATCCCTGCGCTGGTCCCTGAAGAAGCTGCGGGCACTCGGCCTTCCGATGGTCGGTCTGGTTGCAATGAAAGCAAACCGAGAATCCCTTGGGGCAATCCCTCGCGATATGCCCCTCCTTCCCACACTTGTAGCATACCCCAGTCCTGCACGACCCCTCATAGCTCTTACCGCACTTCCCACAAGTGCGGCCCTTCGCGCCCCCAGATCTCGAATCAGCGGGTCTAGCCCGCTTGGCTGCCGGCTGAGACTGAGCCGGCCGCCGATCCATCCTCTGAGACTCGGCCTCCTCCCTGGCCTGAGTCTCCAGCTCGATCTCCCTCTTCCGGGCATTTTCCTGGAGCTCAACAAATGTCTGGTAAGTCGAGTTCGCCACAAACTCCCGAATATCTCTCCTCAGAACACCCAAATAACGGCTCATACGAGCCTGCTCAGTCGACACCTGCTCAGGGAAAAACATCGCCCTCTCATGGAACTTCCTGGTGATGACTGTCACCGAATCAGTACCCTACTTGAGGGTCAAGAACTCCTGGAACAACCGTTCCCTCTCTACCGGGGGAACATACTCCTCTCGGAACATAGCGGTGAACCTCTCCCAGGTCACCTCAGAAATCTCAGCCAAAGTAAAGTTCGCCGTCATGAACTTCCACCAATCCTTCGCTCCCAGGCGGAGCTGGTTCAAGGCGAACCGAGCCCTCAAGTGATCTGGACAAGAGCACGTATAGAAAAATCCCTCGATATCGGAGATCCACCTCATAGCGGCAATCAGGTTCTGTGTCCCATCGAACTCTGGTGGCTTCGTGTTGCTGAACTCCCGGAACAACAACGAGTCACCCCCCTGAGGTCTGGTAGCAGCAACACCAGCAGTAGCTGCAGCTGCAGCAGCCTCAGTCAGCGCCGCATACCGCTCATCAAAAGTCTCAATCAACGTAGTCTTGATGTCCCCAAACATCTCAGGAATCTCCGCCCGGATGGCAGCGGCCACCTCCTCATGAATCAATTGACGGATCTCCTCGTCGTTGACACCACTGCTCTCAGGTGTGTGTCGACTCCCAACGATGATACAACAAAAATTATTAGAGATTCGATCGAACATGCTCATACTCGATGACGCAACCTTACTTGTCCTCCGTCGTCCAAAAGATTCTTACTTGAAATGCCCACTGATCCGGTGTCTTCAGTAGTACATGCCCAATACTACTGACCACACCGCATCAGCATTCACTTCAAGTCCTCCTCCTTGGATCTTGGATTACAAGTACTCTATTCTCATGAGCTCCTAACTGCTATCACTCGCCCTCAAAGCATCTCAGCAGCAGAAAACTCCTAGGCTAAGGCATCACAAATCAGGCCATTCTAGTCCTAATATGTATACTTAGCCTACTCTAGCATGCATAATATAACATATCTCGTATCACAGAAAGTAAGGGTACTTTTGGGGAATTCGTCGTTCGGGCGCTGGCTGATCGTACACACGACTCTGCTCTGTTTGTCTCAAAACTCTTTTACTCTTTTCAAAAAATCTACTTCATTATAAAATTTTTCCTCGACTCCTCAGTTTGAGTTCAGATACGCCCGAAGATGCATCTGAATCCCTCAAACCAAGGCTCTGATACCAACTTGTAACAACGTAAATTTTTAAAACAATTTTTCATTTTTAAAACATTCATTTACTCACAAAATAACACCAAACATATTGTATTAAATGTATTCTTCACAAAAATATCTCCCCAGAATCCAAAACATAAACTCCTCAAGTGTGTACGGATCATGCCGGCGCCTTCCCGCGCTCATCACTGGTACCTGAAACACATCACACAACAACTGTAAGCATAAATGCTTAGTGAGTTCCCCAAAATACCGAATACAACACATACGCCACTCAAGGCTATAATATGACCCTCCAGTCGATGTGTCTCAACGGGACCCACCAGTACCATAGCTCGTTGGACCCTCTGGTCCGGTCATAGCTCGTTGGGCCCTCCGGCCCGGTCTGTATCGTTGGACCCTTCGGTCCGGTCTATAACAACATACAACATACACATAACACATAGCACATAATCTCATACATAACACATAAGACCTTCTGGTCTACACAATATACCACTCTAGGTAATGTATAGTGAGAAGACTCACCTCGATGTCTCGGTAAATATATGACTCGGAATAAATGTGATCTAGCCTCCGCCTAATCACACAAGGTAATACACTCATAAATACAACTGTATTCAACTCTAAAAGTCAACAAGGTCAACGGTCAACTTTGACCGGACTCGGCGAGTGCACTAGGGCGACTCGGCGAGTCTACACGTGTCCACTGACTCTCTTAGATCCTCTCTTGACACGTCGAGTGCCTCCCTGACTCGACGAGTTCCACCTAGCATGAATCACGGGACCACCATGACTCAACTCACCGAGTCTTAAGAACAAATCGGCGAGTTCCGGCTTGAACTCTGTCCCCCTGACTCACTGAGTCGTTCCCCCAACTCGACAAGTCCACTCACTGAGTGATTACGGTCAAACTTCATACTACTCACCGAGTCTGTTCTTCGGACTCGACGAGTTCATGCCATGCACAAACTCAAAACCACTTATGAGGTCAGATCTGTTCCATTCAATCATAGATCTGGCCTCCCCAAGCATGATAATCACGTAAAGTCCAAACCTTGATGCTCAAACAACATCTATTTGCTCCTATATGATGTTTTAGCCCCATATCTCATAACCCATGGTCAAAACTCCCATAAATCCTCATAACCCATGGTCAAAACTCTTATATGAATGGTCCACACACATCGTTGTGTATGAGGTCCAACAATCCTTCACCCCTTTCACAAGTACCAATGAAGGGTGACTTGGTCATCTTTCCAAGTAAACAAGATTCACAAGTGTCATCTGACTTTAAGTCGAATGACTCCAAGACTCCATCCTTCTAGAGTTGGGCTATGCGCTTCTTGTTGACATGTCCAAGACGACAATGCCACAAGCATGCCTTGTCCAAAGCATTGGACAAATCAATATTCAACACATTATTTCCTAAGTTGTTTATAACATTCACAGTTTCATATACACCATTGCAAGATAATGCTTCAAAATAAAATACACCATTAATACAAGCATAAATTGCACCAACTTCATTATTAAACCAAAAAGTAAAGCCTTGTTTGTACAAACTGTGAAAATAAATAATATTTCTCGCCATATCGGCTGAGTAGCAACAATTATTCAAATCAACATTTAAACCATTTCTAAGCAATAAAGAATAAACTCCAATCTTGGTCACATGCGACATTTTCCTATTTCCCATGATTAAGTTTATATTCTCGTGCTCCGCATCCCTACTTGTTTTTAGTCCCTGCAAATCAGAACAAATGTGAAATCCAGAACCAGTATCAAGGACCCAAGAATTAGCATGTGATAAGTTATTAGATTGAATAGTGTAAATACCTGAAAAGGAGGGTTTGATCTTTCCATCCTTTATGTCCTACAAGTACTTGGGGCAGCTTCGTTTCCACTGCCCTTTTTCATGACATTGGAAGCGATCAGCATCCTTCGGATTGGAAGAGAGAATAACAGAACCAACTTTGGTCTCACTAGAAGAGGATCCATCAAGGGACTTTCCCTTACGGCTCTTGGAGGGAGCCTTCCTCTTCTTTCCCTTTCCATGTCCTATTGGTAGAATAGGGGCAGTAGTAGTAGAAGGAGTATACACAACCGATTTGCCTTTAAGGTTGCTTTCTGCAGTTCTTAAAACCCCTTGAAGCTTGCTAAGAGTGACCTCCTCCTTGTTCATATGATAAGTCATACAAAACTGATCATAACAAGAAGGTAAAGAGTGTAGAATTATATCTATGGCCAACTCTTCATCAAAATTGACATTCAATTTTAGCAAGCGGTCCACATATCTTTGTCTCTTCTGCAAGTGGGCCGTGATGGGTTCACCATCCTTCATTTTGGTTGTGACCATGGAGGTAACGATCTCCCACCTTTCCTGCCGAGCACTTTGATGGTATCTTTCCATCAAATCATGATACATTTCATAAGGATTGTAGTCCTCATAGGACTTCTGCAGCTCAACAGTCATGGTTGCAATCATAAGACACGACAACTTTGTCGCATCCCTCTCATGAGTAGTGTGTTCAACGATTTGTTCAGGAGTAGCAGTGGTGACATCAATCTCCTTTAGCTCTTTATCAAGGACATATTCTTTGTCCTCATAACGAATAGCCATTCTGATGTTTCGAATCCAATCATTGAAATTCGAGCCATCAAAAATGAACCTCCCACAAAGGTTCGTTAGGGAGAAAGAGCCTGAAGGATTTGGTGTGGAAGCATTGTTTGGGGTAGACATATGAAATAGAAGAAGAACAAAGTTTAGATTAGATGAAAATCCTTAATATTACACCCAATTTGAAATATTAAGGATAGGATCCAACACAATATTCTACAATTGCGAAGAGGGATGCCGTAATCCAATTATAGAATACTTGAAGGTAGGTAAATCATGATTTACCAATTTTCACCATGAAAAACGAAATAGATTATTAGTTTTTAATTAGTTTGAAATTCCTAGATCTTTGACATTTATTGAACTTTTCAAAGGCATGTTTAAATCCCGATTGTGCCCTTCAAGTTTGTGAATGGGATGCCGAGGCTCACAAACAAGGTGTGAATAACCATTCAAATTAACATGGTACACCCAATGTTACATATCACCTAATCAATGTGCCGGTTAACCACACGCGCTCCATTGATATGTGATTAACATCAAGCTACCCTTTGCCACATATTGTCACTCCCATATTAGTGTGTCGGTTAACCACACACGTCTTGGATTAGTGTCTAAGTCCATAACTATTTTGGTATGTACTTGACCCGATGGTGCATGGTCCTTTTGGGTTGCCTTCACCAAAGCAACTTGATAGGATGAATTATGGAGAGAAAGGATTAAATATGATTTATTAATATATTATGAGAATAATATATTAAAGGAGAAATCATATTGTTTAATTAATATTAGTCAAGAATTAATTGGTAATTAGTTTTGTGACTAAAAGAGATTAATTAAACTTAAGGGACTAGAATTGTAATTATAAGATAATTGCAATTTGGGCTATGGATTGCCTTATATTAAGGAGTGGACGAATTCTATGGGGAAACCCATAAGGAAAACATCCAAGGCCTTAAGGAAAGGGGTCCATGGGTTGCTTAGGGCTTAAGCATCCAAATTAGGGTTTCCTTGTTAGATAACCCTAATAGCCTCCTATATATATACATCCCTTATGACCTAAAAACGTGGAAAAGCTTCCTTCTAGGGTTTCCACAAGTTTTGGGCAGCCTCCTTCTCTTCTCCTCTTCATCCTCTTGCTCTTGGTGTTTGTGAACCATTAGAGGAGTGACATTTGTGACTCTAAGCTTTCTAAAGTCATTACAAGGAGGAATTGTGATTGTTATTGCTACATAACAATCAAGGTAATATCTTAAACCCATTCTTATGTTAATATGATTACTTGTATGCTAGAATTAGGGTTTATAGTCTTGGATAACTTGCATGTACAATAGAGAAACCTAGATCCAAGCATTAGGGTTTGTATGAGCACATAGGATGTTCTCATGACTAAAAAACCCATCAGTGGTATCAGAGCCTAGATTGGTTTCTATTGTATTGATGCCTTGTATGTTGAAAAAATTCGATTTTTGTGGTTCTGCATGATGGACTCGGCGAGTCCCACTGTGGATTCGGCCAATTGCCCCCTACTCGGCGAGTCCATGGGGGTACTCGGCGAGTTCGAGCGTCAGATGGAGCTATTTTCGGGATTTCTTGCTGTTTATCTTTGAGATACTTGCCTTTATCATATTAGATCAATATAAATCCGATTTTATGATATATATGAGTATATTCTTGATCTAATTGAAAATATTTATCAATTAATAAAATATTTATTTCCTTATGTGATAATTGATTAATTATTTTGATTAAATTGGTAAATTGTTTTGCAAGAAATCATTAAATAAATCAAATATGGATAATTATGTGATTAAATGTTAATTTAGATTATTTGTTATTTGATCCTTGTGTTATGAAAAGTTTCATATTTTCCCCTTTAAGTTTTATAGTTTAAATTTAAACTCAAAGGTTTTGTTTTTTGAAATTTAAATAGTTGAAACCCTAATGTTTTGAAATGTTTCAAAACTTGCCCTCAAGTTTTGGAATTTAAAAGTTGATTAAAGGTTTAATTAGGAATGTTAAATTCTAAAACCCTAGTATTGTTTTGAAAAGTTCAAATCACACCCTTATGGTTTTATTAATTAATTAAGGTGTATGATTAAAAGAAGTTTAATAAATCCATAAAGTTTTGGTTTACAATTTAATTGAATTAAAGGTATGATTGTTAAATTTGACCACCTAGTATTTTAAAAGTTGTAAAATACACCCTATACTATATATAACATTAAAAGTCTAACATTATATATATGTATGAGTAAAAGTCAGTCTTACCGTTAGTAGGCCTCATTCACGAAGCTGGTCTATAAGGGGTGTTTAAGGAAATTGCCTATAAAATGGCGATTGAATGGGTATCCACTCTTACCCACCGCACTCTTGACTAGTGGAGGGTCGTTAGCCGAACGGGTAGGATAGGACGAAACCTTCCATTATAAGTATAATGAATTACTAAAGTAACTAAATGTTTTTCAAATTCCCAATCTTATTTACTTAGGCAAAAGTGAATTGATGCAATTCCATGAAATTACACTTTGTGCCCTTGCGAAGACGTTAGTGGAGCGTGTGTGGTTAACCGGCACACTAAATGGTTCTAAGCAAAGGTAGCAAAGGGTGACTCAATGTTTGTCATAGTTCGGTGGAGCGTGTGTGGTTTACCGGCACATCGAATAGGTGATTGTAACATGTGAGGGCACCATGTAAGTTTGCATGGTTATTCACACCCGCTTTGTGATCCTCGGCATCCCAGTCACAAACAAGAGGGGCATATCGAGATTTAAACATGCCATTGAAATGTTCAATGAATCTCAAAGGATCTAGGATTTTTCATAGATTTAAAACTTAAATTTCTTTTTCGTTTTTCATGGTGGAAATTAGTGAATCGTCATTCACTTACCTTCAAATATTCTGCAACTAGATTACGGCATCCCTTTTCTAGGTTGTAGCATATTGTGTTGGGTCCTAGCCTTAGTATCTCATTTGGGTAATTTACTAAGGACCCAATCAATCAACTAACTTGAATTCATTTTCTCCCGTTTTGTAGATGTCAAAGTACGACAACTATGGTCTTCCCAAATCTCGTGGAACAAGCATTCCACATGAAGATGATATTCCACGATTCAATCGAGGAACAAGAGATCATGCTTCACTTCCTCCACCTCCTCCAATTAGTCTCCCTAACCCACAAGTTCTAAGGCTTGAAAGGTTCAAGCTCACTCAAGCCCTTTTGGCAAGTAAACATAAAGAAGGAAAGTCGGTGTGTGCACACGTCCTAGGGATGAAGCCACACATTGATAGGTTAAGAATGTTGGGATCCGTTGTCTGCAAGGAGATGGCTGTTGACTGGGTTCTTCAGTCACTTCCTAACTCATATAGTGAGTTCGTAAGAGAGTACTATATGATGAACTGCGACGTGACCCTTATAGATCTCACCTATATGCTTATTGCTGCTGAATCAGAAATGGTTTGCCGCAATAGAAAAGCAAAGTTGATTAGTGAATCTGCCTTCAAGACCTCTATGGATATAGACAATGGCAAAGAAAGACATGATATGATCATAAGAGAAAGGGAATGTCTGAAGTAGTTCCATGTCCTGTTCCAAAAGAGTCAATTTGCTTTTATTGCCAAGAGAAGGGGCATTGGAGATGAAGCTGCCCTATTTACCTAAGAGATCTAAGAGATGGGAGAGTCGAAACGTATGGCTCTAATATAGGTAAAATCCATTAACTAACTCTTTTAAGCTTCTATTCTAGATTCTTAATACATAATGTGATAAGATTACAATTGATGTTTTGTAGGATCGAATAAAAGAAAAGGAAGCTTAAGGGAAGAAGTGAGCAGAATCTAACCGTGAAGGAATGGATTTCGATCGCATTTCTCAAAGATTAGATTCTTGAGCTACTACTTAGAGTTAGACTTAGATTGCTAAAGAAGATGTACTAGCATAGTTTTTCAATGAATTGCATTGTAAGGACAAATTTTTTTCCGTAATAAAATAAAATTTGATTTTATATTATTTATTTATCCTTGCAATGGCGTGTATGAAAAAATTGATGTTTGAATGTTTCTATTATTATCAATAATGGATTTGGTTCTTATTATGTTATTTGTGGAAATGTCGAAGACTTTACCGAATAAGGAAAGTTTCTCATCACCCAAGTTTCAATTGGACAGAAACTTGGAATCATGCAACTTGGTTGCACGATGAATGAGAAATTTCATATTTGGAAATTAGACTAATTCATTGACAAAGTTTCAAGTGAAGGACTAGGAGATCGAATACACAAAGTTGCATGTTGATCAAGTCCACCATAAGAGTAACAAGATATTCGTCATGATTTACTAAATGTTTAGTAAATATGATTATACTTATAAGATTAAGTGTAATTCGGAATTGATTAAAAAGGTTTAAATCAATAGCAAAACGAATAAGAAGAATCAAGTAGGCAGAAAGATAAAAGTTTTTCCATTCTAAGAAGAAGGGAGGGTAGCTTTTATGCTTTATGATAGGTCTTAATGATTAAGAACCAAATCTCAATTGATCCTCTAAGTAAGTCTTAGTACAATTGTATGTTTAAGAAGAGGAATTAAGGATTGGAGAAATGGTTAAATCAAGAAGTCAATCATACTTCGTTCCAAAACAAGTCTTAGAGTTAAGATTGTGACATTGAGTGATAAGTGTTAAGAAGGTTTATAGTATTCATCAAATGTGGAAAGTCGTGATGTCTTGGATAAGACAAAGACCAACTAGGACCAATTTATGAAGTGTTTTGATAAAAGCTACACTAACTCTTGAATATTTGTTTGTCAAGAAATGTTTTGACAAGAGAATCTTATATGTCAAGGAGTCAGTGGGAGTCTTAATGGTCTTGAAAGGTTTCAAGAACAAATCAAATAAACCTTATCAATCATCACTAGCACACGAGTTGAAGTTTACAACCTATCGTATTGACATTATAATGTTTCTTCCCTGTTCCATTTGAGTTAATTATGCATGTGAGTTCCATGAGTTCTCATTTGAATGCATAAAAGTCAAGGACCTTGATCAATGAAAAGTACATTGATAGGAAAGGGTGAGTTGCTTGACTACTTGGAAGACATGGTGGGCAGATGTGCTACCATAAGGCAATAAATCAAGATTAAGAAAGTTCGATCCATATGAGTTTGAATTTGTCGTAAACCTTGGTTTTGACAAATTCACATGGATTGGAACAAATACACCGTTTAAATCTAAGTGTAATAAGATTTCCTCCTTCATGAAAATGATTGTGAGGAAATACTTTCACTAAGAAAGATTTTAAGAATATAGTGATTGTAAAATTGCATTCTCGAATTCGATTATGGTTACGGTATCCCTTTCCATAATTTGAATTGTGAGGTTTGGCAATTGTTTAGACATGCATATAAACTATATAAGGCAAAGGTGTATGAGTTTAAGAAGCCTTGATAAAGGATTATCAAAGCACTAAGTATTAGAAACATGAACTTATGAAATTCAATAAGTATTGTTTTCTGGAAGTTAAGTTGGTTTCTGAATACATGTCAAAGCTAGTGGGAGCATAAGTGTTATGTTTATAATAATCATCATGATAGTGGGAGCATAAAAGTTATGATTGTATGATTATTAAGGAAAGTATTACAAGGTAGCAAAATTTATCTCTAAAACAAGATTCATACTTTGCAAAGTTGTAAGGGTTGAATAGTTGTTTTGCTATAATTAAGGGAGAGAATATTATGCTTCATTTCAAATCTAAAGGCTTAGGTTGTGGAATGTTAATAAATTTAGTCAAAGGTATATAGTGTGTTCTTAAAATTTTGATTATGATTACGGCATTCCTCTTGACAATTCGAATTTTGAGAACATAGCAAATAAAATATTATGGCAAAAGATTGATGAAGTATCAAATCTTTATGTAAGACATTATGCATTGTGTCCCATACGCTTCGGGTATAGGATCGATTGCAAATGTTATAATATTTGACCATTCTAAAATTTTTCCAAATGTCTAGCGCATTTAGAGGGAAAAAGGACAAGAATCGGTTTTGACTAAGATAATTAAACAACTATCAAAGGACAATCCAAAGTTCGCCGAGGATTGGTCGCTTGTGAGAAGTTGGAAGTATAGTATTGGAAAATATGGAAATGTTTCCATATTGGATGGACCATATCGACATTATTATGAATAGATAAGATTCTATTAAGAATGAGTTGTCATATGGGAAATATGGAAACATTTCCATATTGGGAATTGAATATTGAAAATCTATGACTAGATTAGAAACTTTTATGCAAAAGGATGTTCAAAGGAATGTACTTTGAGTGAGAGACATCATATCTAAGGAATTGTATTGTAACACCCTCCAACAGAGGACTTTGTAATATCATTGGCAATAGTCTTTGTGACTTTAGTGCAGTGACATTACGAAAGGATCATTGCATAAAATGTTAGAATCTAATATATTCTATAAGTGGCAAGAATTTGATATTCTTTTACTTATAGAAAGGGTTTAGGAGTTGTGAAATGAGAATGATTGGAAATGTGTTCAATTTGATCTATTTCACGAAGTAAGAACCATAGGTAAACATTGTGTGCATGGTAGGAGCATGGGACAAGTGTTGTAATTCAAGTAAGAAGTTGATTACCCGAAACAACAAATAATGAGTAATCAATATGGTGATAAATAAAAGGTGTTTTATTTATGCTCAAAGGTTTGAGACCATATGGGATTAGTATTATTCTTGTGTTTCACTTTGCATGTTTTGACTTCCTGAATAATTTAATTGGTTAAGGACAGTCAAATTATTCAAACGGGCCACAGTCGTTCATATGTTGGAAGTAGGTATGAATGAAGATTGTCGTGAATTGGTGTGTGGAATGTCTAAAAGAGTATTAGAGATAAGCAAATATTTGCTGCAACATTCATGAGTGCTTATGAATATGATTTGAGCATTGGATTAAACCCACGCTCACTTGGATCACTCCATGAATTGCATCACGAGTGATTGGTGAGACGATAACATCTTATATTCTTGAAACCGAGATGTGTGAGTTGTATCTTGCAAATCGGTTGCACATTGATAATATGTAAACGCACTAGTAACTTGGTGTTATAAAACATATTGTTGTGTGTAATTCGGTAAGTGAGTGCAAGCAAGCATTGTATCAAAGTTTATCCATTCCTTTTATCCAAAGTAGGATAAAAGCGATATCTTTGGGCCCCTCGATGATTTAGTGATGACAAACGTAAATACTCGGCCGGGCTTGGGCTAATTTGATTTGTTTAATTAGTCAGTCGTCATAAATCGGAAGTCGAGAAATAGTACAGAGAGAATGATTAGAAATCATGTCTCATACGATATCTAGAATGGAGGAATATATGATCCCTTATCTAAAGGACACACGTATCTGATAGGATCAGAGTTGACAGTGGCTTTGGAAAGCTACGATTGCAGATCAGGATCTGAAGTCATACGCATAATAGTTATTAGACTTATCCAAGTGGGAGACTGTTGGATTAGTGTCTAAGTCCATAAATATTTTGGTATGTACTTGACCCGATGGTGCATGGTCCTTTTGGGTTGCCTTCACCAAAGCAACTTGATAGGATGAATTATGGAGAGAAAGGATTAAATATGATTTATTAATATATTATGAGAATAATATATTAAAGGAGAAATCATATTGTTTAATTAATATTAGTCAAGAATTAATTGGTAATTAGTTTTGTGACTAAAAGAGATTAATTAAACTTAAGGGACTAGAATTGTAATTATAAGATAATTGCAATTTGGGCTATGGATTGCCTTATATTAAGGAGTGGACGAATTCTATGGGGAAACCCATAAGGAAATCGTCCAAGGCCTTAAGGAAAGGGGTCCATGGGTTGCTTAGGGCTTAAGCATCCAAATTAGGGTTTCCTTGTTAGATAACCCTAATAGCCTCCTATATCTATACATCCCTTATGACCTAAAAACATGGACAAGCTTCCTTCTAGGGTTTCCACAAGTTTTGGGCAGCCTCCTTCTCTTCTCCTCTTCATCCTCTTGCTCTTGGTGTTTGTGAACCATTAGAGGAGTGACATTTGTGACTCTAAGCTTTCTAAAGTCATTACAAGGAGGAATTGTGATTGTTATTGCTACATAACAATCAAGGTAATATCTTAAACCCATTCTTATGTTAATATGATTACTTGTATGCTAGAATTAGGGTTTATAGTCTTGGATAACTTGCATGTACAATAGAGAAACCTAGATCCAAACGTTAGGCTTTGTATGAGCACATAGGATGTTCTCATGACTAAAAAACCCATCAACACGCTCCACTAACGAATTAACAAGGTGCAAAGTGTAATTTCATGGATTAGAACCATTTTCACATTTTTCCTAAAGTAACTAAGATTGGGAATTAAATAAAAGGTTTAGTTACTTTATATTTATCATTATACTTTTAATGAGGGTGAATTAGTGTCCTATCCTACCCGTTCGGCTAACGACCCTCCACCAGTCAAGGAAGCGGTGCGTGAGAGTGAACACCCATTAAACCACCATTTTATAGGCAGTAACCTTATACCCCCCTTATAGACCGGCTTCGTCAATGAGGCCTACTAACGGTAAGAGCGACTTGTTCTCATAATATTATAAAGTATAAGGGTTGAATTTTAACTTTTAAAATTCTAGGGTTTGGAATTAAAGTTTCATTTAATGAGACTTTGCAAATTCCAAAACTTGAGGGAAAGTTTTGAAACTTGTCAAACCCCTTCATATTCATAACCTAGAGTTTAATTTGATTTTAATGATGAGAGCTTTCATATTCTATAACTTGAGGATAAGTTATAGAGGTCATTAAACATCAATTAGATCATATTTCTAACAACTAAATTATCATATAATTCTTGATCTAACTAAACTCATACACAAGGCAATTCTATATCAACAATTTTAAAACAATTTGTTTTATCATATAAAACAACAACTATTTTAAAACTTTGATAATAATCTATCAGTTGGATGAGTAAGATCACTACCATACCTTAAAAAACATATTTTTATGATTCAAAACAGTTTGGGGTAATAATCATATCCAATATTGGCCAAAAACATGAATTTCTACACTCTGAACAGCCAACTCGGTGAGTCCATGAACTGGACTCGTCGAGTAGCTTCATTTCTGCATGGACTCGTCGAGTTCCCCAATGGACTCAGCGAGTTCATCAGTCAGAATGCAGAAAACTTGATTTTTTCAACTTTGAAAACAACCAAGCATCAAATACAATAGAAAACAATCCTAGGCTCTAATACCACTGTTGGGTTTTGAGCACTATAACACTTCCTAAGTGCACATGCAACCCTAAATGCTTTGGATCTATGTTTTCTCTAATTATACATGCATTTTTTTTCCAAAGCATTCACCCTAGCTAGCATACAATTGAAGCTATATATAATCAAAACATAGTAAGGATACATACCTCTTGAGTAGGGTAGATTTCTTGACCATTGAAAGTTTAAACACCTCAAGTGTGATGCCTCTAATCGTTCACAAACACCAATATGCAAAAGGAGGTTCTAAGAGAATAAGTTACTTGTCTCTATTGAAGGTGCAACCGATTTTGGTGCATCGAAGGGTCTATTTATAGTTGTGGCAGGTGCTAGGGTTACACTTTGTAAACCCTAATGATCCATGACTTTCCACATTCCTATGATCCATGGGTTTAACCTCCATGGACTATCCATGGATTATATGATTTGTTTAGCCCACTTACATAATTATGGATCACTTAGCCCGAACTATAAGTATCATTGATTTACATAATCAATCCATCCATATTTAATTAGCCTCTTTTGACCACAAAATTAATTCCAAATTAATACTTGGACAATACTAATTAAATAACCATATTAATATATTATACTTATCATATATTAATACATCGTAAATAACTTTATTCTCATAAAACCATCCTATCAAATTGCACTGGTGAAGGCAACCCAAAATATATTAATAAATCGTAAATAACTTTATCCTCATAAAACCATCCTATCAAATTGCATCGGTGAAGGTAACCCAAAAGGACCATGCTACTATCTGGTCAAGTACATACCTGTTATAGTTATGGGCATCTTGCATAATTATAATCTGCAACATGGTGATTGCGCTTTGAACAATGATGGACCAGAAGCATGCACAATAAATTTCCCTATGACGGGTTGTTGAAAGTGTGCTTTGAATCAATTGGGCCCAGAGAACATCACCATAATTATTGTTCAGTCCAGTATAAACACCATAGATGATCGCCATGAACAGCTTGCTGGTGCAATCAGATCCAATAACTCTTTCAAAAAAGGCCTTGAATAGTAGAGTGAAGAGGTCATTCCATTGTGGTGGAAAATTTGGTTTTCTTAACTTGGAGACGGAGGTTAGGGTTTCTTTATACCCCATTTGGTAAAACATCTCTAGCAGGGCAGCGTTGGACACGGATTTTGGGTTAATCATGTCGTCTGATAGAGGAAGCCCTAGAACGGAGCAGAATCATGATTTGGAGATAGAGGTTTTGTGATTGAGGATCTCAAATGTAATCCTTTGTTCTTCTTTGATGTAACACACAAAGGAATAGGCTTTTCATAACAGTGACATCGGAGGGCTTTCTATCTTGGCTAGGGCTGTGATCAAGATCGTTGATCAGGCACTCGATGAGCATAAGCAAATGGTTTTCATACTTGCAGGGATCAAGATCGTTGATCAGGTTTTGATGCGACATAATGGTGAGAAGTTGAGATTGCCCTGTATGATCTTGAACAGAAGGAGTTTCAGAAGAGCCCGTCGTTGTTGAAAGCTTGAGAAAGAAGATGAACAGTAGAATACTTTGATTGCCAGAAATCTTTAAGAGAATTGTGTGAGTGGTAACGTGAGATGAAGCACCAAAACCTTTTATACCATTTGTTTGGTGAGAGAAATCCGAAGAGAGATTGCCTTGGGAGCTAAAACATCGCTTGTAAGAATGCAATTGACAACTGTTGTGTCAGAGGCGTGCATCATACGACGAAAAAGGAACCGTTCGTTCAAAATTTCAAGCGCCCTTTTGAATTCTTATCCTCGGGAAATTGCCGTGTTAGATTTTCCTTTCGTAGTTGAGTGTAATTCTATATGTCTCATATGAAAGCAAACTTCGTTTTAAGAGATCCTAATTTTCAAAATCAATTACACTAAAACATCAAGTATACACCACCTAAAATCTATTCAACAATGGATATAGTAATTCAAAAAAGAAGTCATTCTAACCATAGGAGTCCAAGAAATTACCAAAAGAAGTCAAAATAGAAAGAGGGATAAGAAACTACTGAAGACTCACCGGACATCGGTGGAAGGCCTACACATCAACGGGAATTACAGGCGTGGCAGGTCGCCTATTTGCGCTTCAAGATCGATGCGGTTTGAGGAGCCGGTGTTGTATTAGATAAAGGGGCGGTGAAGATGTTGTGGTGACTGGTGGTTTGCTTCCGGTGGCAGAAGTCGAGAAAATAGTGGGGATGGAGGAAAACATCTACATGTATCTGGACTTCAGCCACCAATAGCTCTGATTCCTTGGTCGACGGTGGACCAGGCAGAAAACCGTCAAACCTAGATTGTCGTGGAAGAATAGATGATCGATTTAGCCTACAGAAGGAGATTATCTGGTATCTTCTGTGTGCGTGTGATGGAGATAAAATGAATAGATTAGGGATAAAGGTTTTTTTGTGTTAGGATTAATTCGATTGTATCGGGTTTGGGGGGAAACCAAATGTCTCAAAATTGGAATGGGAGGGAATTAAATATTTAAATTAGGATGGAAAAAGTTTTTTTTTACGATAAAATATTTTAATTAAAATTTATTGAGATTATTATTATATATGGTAGTTTTATAAAAGAAAATTATTTAATAATTTTAAATTTTTAAAAATAAAAATGCATTGACATCTACCAAAACTACGTTATTAATAATGATAATAATTTACATATAGATTCACAACAATATTCCTTTTTTTAAAACACAATATTCATTTTTTAATAATATATAAAATAAAACTTATATATTAGGTGTTATTAAAGAAGTCATATCCTATGTGGATGGGTCGCGATTGTATATGGACATGGATGGTAGAGCGGCGTGGAGTAGGTGTGTAGGTGGATGGGTAAGGTTGGATGGGATGTGTGGGTAGGGTGTGGGGTGTAGAGGTGGATGTGGATGTGGGTGGGTCGGGGAAGGGTATATATCAGGTGGGTTTAGGTTAAGCATATGGGTGGGCGTGGGAGTATAGTTAATTGGATATGTATGGGTATGGGGTGTGGATGTAAGGTGAGGTAGGTGCAGGTTTGTAGGAATAGGCTTTAAGACATGAGCTATAAAGCATTGAGCATAAGTTATGAGCTTAGAGCCATAAGTCAGTTGGAGAAGTAGTAGGTGTGTGGGATAGGGTGATCATGTTGGTGTGGGGTATGTCACACCCCCAAACAAGAATGGCGGAAACATTCGGGGGTGGATGACTTCACGTAGTATCACAACCATTGAATATTGTAAAGAAAGTAACACAACCATCACATATATAATGAAAACGTATGTTGTTGCGTTATACATAATAGCAAAAGAATATTACAATGAGATGATAAATGTTCCATAATAAAACATCTTTAGTGTTTCCTTCTCCAAAAGCTGGTGGTTACCTGTATTACTGATTCCCTGAGAAATACAAGTGGTTTCGAAAAAGTGTCAACAATTAAGTTGGTGAGTTCATAAGTGTTTTGCATTGAAAAGTATGTCCTTTTTGATAGTAAATCGATGAACGAGGTTTTCAGAAAATCCCATATTTTCTTTAAATGATTTGAAAAGTTTCCCGTGTTGGAGTGCATTCGTGTTTTCCATGCTTGAATAATAGGGATAAAATTTGTGTTAACAATAAAACGGAAAACTGAAATGCATGTATGAATCTCGTAAATCTAACTTGTTTTTATACTTTTATGTGAGTTTTATAACCATGCTATTGACATTGATGGCCTATAACAACGTTCTTCAGGCGTTGGAATTGTTATGACATTTGTCACCCCAGGCCTGCCAGCCTAGCTGTAGCTAACAGCTTAGGTGTGGGATTGTCAATCCCGTATAGATCTATACACAAGTATCATGCTCCCCCTACAAGGGATTATGGTATATAATACAGGACTTAATAATGCATACTCGAACGTACGTGAAGGTGTCTCACATTACTAGGTATAAACAGATTTACGATGATAAAGACTTTACTTCATTTGAAAGTATTTCATTTGTCAAGATGTATACGTAAAATGTATGAATAACTTGTTAGCTATGTTCGTTATAGCTTCTCAAAAGTATGTTTTCATTTAGTAAGAATAACTTAGTGATATAATAGCCTTCTAAGCATAAAGATGTTTATAAAAACGATACTTCGACTCATAATGTACTTGTATTCCCCCCCCCCCCCTAAAACATGAAAAGAATTGAAAAGTAGGGGTATGAACTCACTCGTTAAGTTTGAAGAGAGAGCTAGGTTTGAGCAGAACTTCGATCGCGGATGGTTGCGTCGTCGGGCTCTTCGGGGGTCTCTGCAGCGTAAATCTTTCGTCGGGGGCTCGAGTGCGGAAACCAAGGTCGTCGGGACAGCTTCTTGTGCTTGGAAGTGTGTGAGAGTAACTAGAGATTTGAGAAAGTGTGCCTAAACTCGCAGCTGATGCCATCTATTTATAGTGCTGGAAGAGTGAGTACGCGGGGCGTAATTTTGGAGTACGTTGGGCGTACTCACGTACGCGGCGCGTACGTCGTTACGCTGGGCGTAATATGGCGTCATGGCTTACGACTCGGGTCTAGCTAAGCGTAGCTTGGGCGGGCCGATGGGACTCGACTCTGGGTCTAGTACGCGGGGCGTACTCCCTCACTACGCGGGGCGTAATCCTGGCTTCCGACTTCTAAATTCCGTAACTTTCGCGTACGAGCTCCGTTTTTTTGCGTTCTTTATATCCACGCGTAGTGAGATTATGCTCTACAACTTTCATTTAGACTTCGTCGGCTAGTTTTGACTTTATTTTTAATGATATAATTTTAATAGGCCGGGCCTCCTAAAGTTCGTTAAAAATTCATAGGTTCTTTATTCGACGTAGGTTTTCTTTTGTCTTTTTATCGTTTTATTACTACTGAGGAGATCTTCAACTTCCGTTTAGGTGGCGATAGCTAAATAACACTCGATCTTAAATCCGAGTTTTTAGCTCTCTACTACTGTTGTGAAACTTTGAAAATCCGTAACTTCTTCATACGAGGTCCAATTTGGGCGATCTTTTTATGCACGCTCACCTTTCAACGAGATCTACGACTTTTGTTTAGATACTTAAGGCTAAAATGCATTTTATTGAGATTTTATTTTTTAACGTCAAATAATGTTTTAACGTCGTGTCGTAAATATACGAGTGGTTATAATTTCTTCAATATAACCCGGTTTTGAGCGTTCTTTATGTTTTTGGAAACCTTGGCATGATATCTAATATTTGATGCATCCCAACTTAGACACTTGAAAACTTTATTTTCGAGGTTAATTTCGTTGTTTTTAGCTTTCGAGTGTTTACAATGCTTTTTGGGAAAAATAGGGTTGTCACATCATCCCCCTGTTAAGGGAATTTCGTCCCGAAATTTAATCTAAGATAGAGTTTACAGTTTTAGGAAAAAGATGCGGGTACTTTTTTTTCATCTGATCCTCGCGTTCCCAGGTGTATTCAGGTCCTCGCTTGGCGTTCCAGCGGACCTTTACAATGGGTATGCGGCTTTGTTTAGTCCTTTTGATTTCCCGATCCATGATCTCTACTGGTTCCTCCACAAATTGAAGGTTTTCATTTATTGCAATTTCGTCTAGAGGGACGACAAGGGTCTCGTCGGATAAGCACTTCTTCAGATTCGATATGTGAAAGGTAGGGTGTACGTTGTGGAGCTCCTGAGGTAGTCTAAGTTTGTAGGCCACTGGACCGATCCTGGCAAGGATCTCGAATGGTCCGATGTATCTAGGGTTCAGTTTCCCACGTTTTCCGAAGCGTATTAAACCTTTCCAAGGTGAGACTTTGAGTAGGACATGGTCTCCAACTTGGAATTCCAAAGGTTTGTGTCTCTTATCTGCGTAACTCTTTTGTCTATCTCTTGATGCTTTTAGACGTTCTCGGATTTGAACAATCTTCTCCGTAGTCTCCCTTATGATTTCTGGTCCAATGAGCGTGTTGTCAGTTGCTTGTCCTTTTGCTAGTTGCGTGTCCCCCACTTCGGCCCAGCACAAAGGTGACCTGCATTTGCGGCCATAGAGGGCTTCGAACGGGGCAGCCTTGATACTGGTGTGGTAGCTATTGTTGTACGAGAACTCGACCAATGGTAGATGTGTGTCCCATGCTTTGCCAAAATCGATTACGCAAGCTCTCAGCATGTCTTCTAGGGTTTGTATAGTTCTCTCGCTCTGGCCATCGGTTTGTGGGTGATAAGCGGTACTCATGTCTAGTCTTGTCCCCAAAGCTTTTTGTAGCGACTGCCAGAACCTTGAGGTGAATCTACTATCTCGGTCCGAGATAATGGATATGGGCACACCATGCAGTCGTACAATTTCTCTGAGGTATGTTCTTGTTAACTTCTCCAATTTATCCGTCTCTTTGATCGGTAGGAAATGTGCTGACTTAGTTAACCTGTCGACAATTACCCAAATGGTGTCGAGTCCGCTTGTTGTCTTGGGTAATTTTGTTATGAAATCCATGGTTGTCCGCTCCCACTTCCATTCGGGTATTTCTGGTTGTTGTAATAAACCCGAGGGCTTCTGATATTCCACCTTGACTTTGGCACATGTCAGGCATTTGCTCACGTAGGTAGCAATTTCGGCTTTCATGTTTTGCCACCAGTACAACTTCTTGAGATCGAGATACATCTTGTCGGAGTCGGGATGTATGGAGTATCGTGTTTTATGGGCTTCGTCCATAACGATTTCTCTGAATCCACCAAACTTCGGTATCCAAATTCGATCCATGAAATAACGAATTCCGTTGTTCTTGGTCTCAAGGTTCTTATCCATTCCCCTTAGGGCTTCTCCTGTCACATTTTCAGATTTCAAGGCTTCTATTTGGGCTTCCTTGATTTGCGTGGACAAGTGTGAATGGATTGTCATAGTTAGGGACTTCACTCGGCGACCTGAGTATTCCTTCCGACTGAGTGCATCAGCCACTACGTTAGCCTTTCCGGGGTGATATCGAATTTCGCATTCATAATCACTAAGTAGTTCTACCCATCGTCTCTGTCTCATGTTGAGTTCCTTCTGGTTGAGGATATGTTGGAGGCTTTTATGATCGGTGAAGATTGTACATTTTGTGCCGTAGAGGTAGTGTCTCCATATCTTCAGAGCGAAGACGACTGCCCCTAGTTCAAGATCATGCGTTGTGTAGTTCACTTCGTGCGTCTTTAGTTGCCTTGAGGCGTAGGCGATGACCTTCCCTCTTTGCATTAAGACACACCCAAGTCCTTGGTTTGATGCATCACAATAGACCACGAAGTCCTCCGTTCCCTCTGGCAGGGTTAGGATGGGTGCACTACATAAGGCTCGCTTTAGTGTCTGAAATGCGTTGTCTTGTTTTTCTCCCCAGTCGAAGGTCACATTTTTCTGGGTTAGGGTGGTAAGTGGCTTGGCAATCTTTGAAAAGTTCGGTATGAATCTTCGGTAATACCCGACGAGTCCCAAAAATTGCCAGATTTCTGTAGGGGTTCTTGGAGTAGTCCAACTATCTATTGCCTTTATCTTGGAAGGGTCCACGTGTATTCCTTCCTTGCTTACAACATGTCCTAGGAAATCCACTTCCCGAATCCAAAATTCACATTTGGAAAATTTTGCGTAAAGTTTCTCTGCCCTTAATGTTTCCAGTACTTGGCGGAAATGTTTGCTGTGTTCTTCCTGGCTTCTTGAATAGATGAGTATATCATCTATGAAGACGATCACAAATTTATCCAGGAAAGGACGACATACTCGGTTCATCAAGTCCATGAACACTGCTGGAGCATTCGTCAATCCGAAGGGCATTAATACAAATTCGTAGTGACCATAACGTGTTCGGAAAGCCGTTTTGGGGATGTCTCCTTCCAGTACTCGCAGTTGGTGATAACCAGATCTTAGATCGATCTTTGAGAAGTAGCTTGCTCCCTGAAGTTGGTCGAATAGATCGTCTATGCGAGGTAAGGGATATCGGTTCTTGATCGTGAGTTTGTTTAGCTCCCGATAATCGATGCACATGCAAAAGGATCCGTCCTTCTTCTTCACAAATAGGACTGGCGCTCCCCATGGTGAGAAGCTTGGTCTGATGAATCCCTTGCTCAGCAGCTCGTTTAATTGACTGGATAGTTCCTGCATCTCGGCTGGGGCTAAACGGTACGGCGACTTTGCTACAGGGGTAGCCCCGGGGATTAAGTCGATTCTGAACTCGACTTGACGTTCCGGTGGGATTCCTGGAAGATCTTCTGGGAAAATATCCGGGAAGTTGCAGACTTCCGGAATATCTTTAATGTTTTTCGATTCTCGTTTCTTGTCTACTACGTGGGCTAGAAAGGCATGATATTCCTTACGAAGATATTTTTGTGCTTTAATACAGGAAATGATTTGTAAACTTCAACTAGGTTTGTCGCCATAAATGACAAGAGATTCGCCGTTTGGCAGATTTAGGCGAACAGCCCTTTCGTGGCAAAGGATATCGGCATGGTGAAGGCTCAACCAGTCCATACCGATGATGACATCGAAACTTCTTATGGAAATGGGCATAAGATCGACTCGAAACAAGCGCTCGTTTAAACTTAGTGTGCACCCTACGTACAAATCGTTTGCGTGTTCTGTTTTACCGTTTGCCATTTCTACAGTGAATATTTTATTGAGTGGTTGGGGTTTTTGATTAAGTAGGTGTTTGAATTTATAACTCACAAAACTTCTCCCCGCACCGCAGTCAAAAAGTATGCATGCATAAGTGTTGTTGAGTAGAAACGTACCCGTAACCACCGTGGGGTCCGCTATTGCTTCTCTCTGTCCTACTGCCAGCACTCTCCCCACACCGCCAATATTTCTTTCCTTGGGACAATCCCTCCTGAAGTGTCCAGTCTCTCCGCACCCATAACACGCCCGGCTTACTCCAGTACCCGAAACTTGAGTGATTGGTCGTGCCGGTGCTTTACAGAAACGGGTTGTGTGCCCTTTCCTGTCGCAGTTCTTGCAGTGCATCTCGCGACAAATACCATGGTGATGGTAGTTGCACTTGCTGCACTTGGGCAGAATTCCCGCATATGGTTTTGTTGGCGCAGAGGTAACAGGAGTTGTGGTGGGGGTAGTAGCAGCATGAACCGCAACCATTTGCTTCTTTGAAGGTTCTTGCGAAGTTTGTCCCTTCCTTTTGTTCCAAAGTTTCTTCTTCTTGTTGTTGTTGGCATTGATTTCATTGTTGCTGTTCCCTTTGGTTGGTTCAGCCATGATAGCCGTGACTCTTTGATAGACGCCATGATCAACAAGTGATTGCGCTAGTTCCTTGGCACTGGCGAAAGTCAAGGGTCTGGAAGCTAGCACACTTCCACGAAGTTGGGGTGATAGTCCCCATATGTATCTCTCGACCTTTTGGCTCTCCAGGGTTAACATTCCTGGGCAAAGTGTTATTAAGTCGCTGAACCTGTTGGTGTAACCAGCTATGTCCGATCCTACCATCGAGAGGTTCCACAGTTCCTGTTCAAGCTTCTGAATCTCGCCTCTTGGGCAGTATTCTCGAAGGAGCATTCTTTTCAGGTTTTCCCAACCCATGGAGTTTGCCACCACCAGGGTTAGTGTCTGGACGTGGCCGTTCCACCATGTCAGGGCGCGTTCAGAGAAAGCAAAAGCAGCGAACTTTACTTTGCTTTCTTCAGGACATGCACAGATTTCGAATACAGCTTCCGTTTTCTCTATCCATTGAGATAGAGCCAATACTCCCCCAGTCCCGTAAAAGGGAATAGGTTTTCCGTTGGTGAAGTCTTTGTAAGTGCATACTCCTGAACGGCTTTGACCTTGGCTATTTGTAAAACTGTTTGTTCCTCCCCCCGATCCGTTATTGCTCATTTGTGCCATTGCTGCAGTTACAGCAGTGGTTACAGCAGTCTGGAACATAACGGTGTCCATAATTGGAGGAGGTGGTGGAGGTGGTGTTGAATTTGAGCTTCTGCGTGTTGATCTACGAGGAGGCATGTTCTGGTAGAGAGAAAATAAGAATGAATACTATAAGTTTCTAATGTTTTGACAATCATGTGTTAGTTGTATTTTGTAATTTGTTTTGACTTTAGTTTATGGTTTCAGGGTAGGCATTTAAAACTCGTAATTTTTGAGAGGTAAGAAATACTTCATATTCATACATATAGGTCACACCTGAGGTGTGTTACATTACATGTTTTTGTTTGGAAAATTTCATCCTCCTAGAGATCTCCGATTACGGATACAACAGGGAAAATAAAGGGAAATAAGGAAAAAACTTTTATCCGAAATCCTAATCTATAACAAAATTGTTGGGGTTTGAACAAGTTCTACTTGCGACTTTGGAGCTAGATTCGGCATCCGACCGTTTGACTCCCATCAGTCGCCTCTCAAGATCTGCTTGTTGTTCCTTCATCTCTCTTATTTCTGCCAGAGCCGTTATCATTTGATTCTGAAGTGTCCCCGTGTAGATTTGGGTATTCTCATGTAGTCCTTCCAAACGGCGGATGTCAGCGGCGTTACCTTGGGTAGCAGCATTGACCTCGCGAACTCTGGTTGCTTGCATGTCCGTCTCGTAGTTCTGGGTAGCTATAGCGTTCACAAGAACAGGAAGTGCTCGATCAGCTGAGCTTCCCCCACTGACATTGTAAAAATCTCGGCACATGCCGAAAGGAGGGCGTACACCTTGCTGGCGGCTCCAGTAGTAGAGGTGACTTCCCCACATGGGAATGGGTCCCGGTTGATATGGTCTGATTTCGGGAGGATGAGGGATGGGAGGGTCGTACACTTCTGGCTCGGAGTCTGTCCCGCTAGAAACTTCCACGATCTCCTCGTCGACTTCGAATTCCTCTCCGACTTCGACTTCTAATTCTTCCTCGATAACCCCTTCGGGTTCTTCCTCGACCTCTTCTTCGATTTCCTCTGGGTCTTCCTCCGGGTCTTCTTCTATCCAACCGCCGTTGCCTTGGTTTGGGTAGTAGGGATCTCCTGGTAAATGGAATCCGGCCATGTGTCTGTACTAGGATGGATGTATGAGAACTTTATAAGAAAAGAAAATTCTATTTAACGACTTACTATTTTTAACTATAATTTGTACAACTATTTTTAATAATACTCCTTTAATATTTCAATTTGGCGAAACTAAATAAATTTGTATTTGGTAAGTTCTTGGCTTGTTGTCCACTATGACCATTCCTCGACGTACATTGGTCAAGTCCAGGATAAATATAGTTGATCAGGCTATATTTATTCTCAACCTGATTACATACCCTGAGGCTCAATCGTAGTGTCGTAACTTGCCTTAATACTTTTTAGTAAAACTTGTTATGATACGAGATTAATGCATGCTTTTAAAAATGTATATCTTTAAAAGAAAGTATTTTGTTCATGAAAATGTTTTATCAGAGGGTTTTTGGTCCCCTTTGTATTTATAGTTTGTATACCGTATGTGGTTCGATATACTTAATTCACTATAAACAATGCTCTGATACCAATCTGTCACACCCCCAAACCAGAATGGCGGAAACATTCGGGGGTGGATGACTTCACGTAGTATCACAACCATTGAATATTGTAAAGAAAGTAACACAACCATCACATATATAATGAAAACGTATGTTGTTGCGTTATACATAATAGCAAAAGAATATTACAATGAGATGATAAATGTTCCATAATAAAACATCTTTAGTGTTTCCTTCTCCAAAAGCTGGTGGTTACCTGTATTACTGATTCCCTGAGAAATACAAGTGGTTTCGAAAAAGTGTCAACAATTAAGTTGGTGAGTTCATAAGTGTTTTGCATTGAAAAGTATGTCCTTTTTGATAGTAAATCGATGAACGAGGTTTTCAGAAAATCCCATATTTTCTTTAAATGATTTGAAAAGTTTCCCGTGTTGGAGTGCATTCGTGTTTTCCATGCTTGAATAATAGGGATAAAATTTGTGTTAACAATAAAACGGAAAATTGAAATGCATGTATGAATCTCGTAAATCTAACTTGTTTTTATACTTTTATGTGAGTTTTATAACCATGCTATTGACATTGATGGCCTGTAACAACGTTCTTCAGGCGTTGGAATTGTTATGACATTTGTCACCCCAGGCCTGCCAGCCTAGCTGTAGCTAACAGCTTAGGTGTGGGATTGTCAATCCCGTATAGATCTATACACAAGTATCACGCTCCCCCTACAAGGGATTATGGTATATAATACAGGACTTAATAATGCATACTCGAACGTACGTGAAGGTGTCTCACATTACTAGGTATAAACAGATTTACGATGATAAAGACTTTACTTCATTTGAAAGTATTTCATTTGTCAAGATGTATACGTAAAATGTATGAATAACTTGTTAGCTATGTTCGTTATAGCTTCTCAAAAGTATGTTTTCATTTAGTAAGAATAACTTAGTGATATAATAGCCTTCTAAGCATAAAGATGTTTATAAAAACGATACTTCGACTCATAATGTACTTGTATTCCCCCCCTAAAACATGAAAAGAATTGAAAATTAGGGGTATGAACTCACTCGTTAAGTTTGAAGAGAGAGGCTAGGTTTGAGCAGAACTTCGATCGCGGATGGTTGCGTCGTCGGGCTCTTCGGGGGTCTCTGCAGCGTAAATCTTTCGTCGGGGGCTCGAGTGCGGAAACCAAGGTCGTCGGGACAGCTTCTTGTGCTTGGAAGTGTGTGAGAGTAACTGGAGATTTGAGAAAGTGTGCCTAAACTCGCAGCTGATGCCATCTATTTATAGTGCTGGAAGAGTGAGTACGCGGGGCGTAATTTTGGAGTACGCGGCGCGTACGTCGTTACGCTGGGCGTAATATGGCGTCATGGCTTACGACTCGGGTCTAGCTAAGCGTAGCTTGGGCGGGCCGATGGGACTCGACTCTGGGTCTAGTACGCGGGGCGTACTCCCTCACTACGCGGGGCGTAATCCTGGCTTCCGACTTCTAAATTCCGTAACTTTCGCGTACGAGCTCCGTTTTTTTGCGTTCTTTATATCCACGCGTAGTGAGATTATGCTCTACAACTTTCATTTAGACTTCGTCGGCTAGTTTTGACTTTATTTTTAATGATATAATTTTAATAGGCCGGGCCTCCTAAAGTTCGTTAAAAATTCATAGGTTCTTTATTCGACGTAGGTTTTCGTTTGTCTTTTTATCGTTTTATTACTACTGAGGAGATCTTCAACTTCCGTTTAGGTGGCGATAGCTAAATAACACTCGATCTTAAATCCGAGTTTTTAGCTCTCTACTACTGTTGTGAAACTTTGAAAAGTCGTAACTTCTTCATACGAGGTCCAATTTGGGCGATCTTTTTATGCACGCTCACCTTTCAACGAGATCTACGACTTTTGTTTAGATACTTAAGGCTAAAATGCATTTTATTGAGATTTTATTTTTTTTACGTCAAATAATGTTTTAACGTCGTGTCGTAAATATACGAGTGGTTATAATTTCTTCAATATAACCCGGTTTTGAGCGTTCTTTATGTTTTTGGAAACCTTGGCATGATATCTAATATTTGATGCATCCCAACTTAGACACTTGAACACTTTATTTTCGAGGTTAATTTCGTTGTTTTTATCTTTCGAGTGTTTACAATGCTTTTTGGGAAAAATAGGGTTGTCACAGGGTAGGTGTGTCTATGTGTAGGTCGTGTATGTTATATGTAGTGAGATTGGGTGGGCATAGGAGTATGATTGTAGATGTGGGGTGACGTGGGTGCTATAAGTCTTGGTGGGTATGGGGTGTGGGGTAGGGTAGGGTAGGTATCAACATGTGTTTGTGGGAATGGGATTTAAGCATTAAACATTAAGCCATAAGTTATAAGTCATATGCCCTAAGTTTTAAGCCTTAAACCATAATATGTATGACTTAATCTCTAAGTAGTTAGCAATAAGCCCTAAGCCTTAAGCCCTAAACTATAAGACGTAAGCCCTAATCTTTAAATCATAGGCCTAATGCCTTAATCCTTAAGCCCTAGTATCTAAAGTACAACCCATAAGCCATAAACCTATATCTAAGCCCTAAACACTATTAAATAAACCCTAAGCCCTATGCCATATGTCTTATGTCATGAGCCCTCAGCTATAAGCCTTAATACATAAGCGATAAGCCATGAGGCATTAACCATAAGCTTTACAACTTAAGGCTTATACATTAGGGCTTAAGGTTTATGGATTAGGGATTAAGGCTTATGGCTTACGGATTATGCCACATAACCCACCCATACATATACCTACCTTAGCATACTCCCACTATACCCATCCTACCCTATCCCACAACCAGACAACCCGACGTACAAACCTACACCAACACCTGCCCCACCCTACCCTATTCCAAATCCCCATATATATATATATATATATATATATATATATATATATATATACACACACACACACACCCACTTCACTACTAACACATATAATCAGATCCCCACCAACACTCCTTATATCTACTCCAACCCACCCATACATATATCTACCTCACCATACTCCCACCTATACCCATATATGCATCCACACCTAGACTCACACATTTCATTAATATTTTTTATTTATTAGTTGCAAATTATTAGAAATATAGTTTTAAATTTATACATCATATGCCAAAAATAGTATACTTTTTGTTAATTGTTTTATAATAGCATATTTATGTCACAAATTCACATACACATATACATACACACATACATATTTACATTCATATACAAAAAAAATAATAAAAATACAATAATAATAATAATAATAATAATAATAATAATAATAATAATAATAATAATAAAGTTAATAATAATAATAACAATAAGTAGAATTTAAAATTTTAAAATTTTGACATTTATTTTTAATTCGGTTGGATATTTCCAACATACTCCGCTCCCCCAAACTTTGGCTATAGTTTAGATTTCAAAGTTCCCCCAAAAATTTGACCAATCTCTCACCACCCGCCAATCGATTTCAGTTCCCGCTCACACCGAACTTCAATGTATGCTTCACATATTCTATGTTGCGTTTCATATTCATCTACAGCCTGGTCCATCGTTCTATGCACCACCACCGGTCTAACGCCTCACCACCGCTCAACCAAAGCTTCGCCTTGCTGGCAACCTTCACCGATCCACCTCGCCTCAATTGTCATTGATTGAGGAAGGCATCAGCGCCACATTCAATCCCATAAAAAGGAAAAAAAACATATTTGAATACCTAAAATCAAAATCAGTTAGACCTAAATCCATTTTTTTAGTTTTTTTGTGGTTATAGTTGAAGCTTTATAAGATTTATTGGGGTTCTGTTTCCAGATTTGCAATTTGGAATCCATTGATCCAAACAAGTTAATTACATCTAGTGGTCAATTGGTACGAGCATCTATTTTCATTTGTAAATTATAGTTATTTTAGTATCACATATCAACTGTTTGATGATTTGCCCAAATGAAAACTTAGATCACTAAAAATGAGGTGTTGGTCAAACTTAGTACTATGTTCCACCTGTTTAACCAATTATAGCATTGCTCTATGATTTGTTTTTCGGAGAACTAATCATTTATGGCATTGCACCTTAATGTTATTTGGAAAAGTAGCCAATTGTACCAGTAGATTTTGAGTTTTTTTTAACCAACCCAATTTTAGCATTGTACTTTGTGTTTCTTTTTTAAGATCATATCACTCATCTCTTATCACCACCACCACCATCACCACTAAAAGATCTAAACTCTTCCATCAGTTTGATGACCAACAACAAAGATAAAAATGAGAATTCTTTCTATGTAAGTTATCAGGAGAATCATTAGAGCATGTACAATACCCCTATAGAATGCCACTACCCTACAACATATGTGTAGGAACCGATGCTAATGTTTGGAAGTGGTGGTGAGGGTCATGAAGTGTGCACAAAAGGATAGTTACTTGCATAAAAGAGAAGAATATGTTTCTTGAAAGTTTGTTTTAGTGTGCATGTTAGTCATTAAAAATCAACATTAACTATTGGTTTTGTACATGACATCACTCCAAAATAGGTCCCAACAGTTAAACTGATATATAACCAAAACTCATTTGATAGGCAATTCCAACAATCTTCACACGAAAAAATGACATTTTTTTTGCAAAAACTATCCCAAAGTCTAATCGTATTTAATGCAATTTGGGTGGGACTCAATAACTCTATAGAAGTCAAATCGTTGACTTGTCAACAAAGGGTATTTTGGTGTTATTTATTTCTCTTAACCAGATTTTTAACCAAGTTCAAAATATATTAATATGTCACCGGTAAATACTTACAGCAACATATTTTTGTTTTATGATGACTATTCTTTAACTTTAGACACACAGTAGCACGAAAACAATGACCATTATATAATCATAGTCACACATTCAATGATCATACTATAATTATATTGATCACAAATTATTTTTCGTCTATAACTAGATTTACCTATAGACACACATAATAATTTTAACTATAACCAAATGCCACTTACACTCACAATTTTTTTTCAAGACAATTCATCATATTTTGACACACATAATAAAAGGTACATGACCGTAAATAACCAATACTAACTTGTTTTCTTTTCTTGTGTTAACTAAGTACAACTAGTACATAACCAACCTATGGACCCACAAATATTTAGTGTGACCATATGTATCACCTTTTAGCTACTTTATCTGTTATGTGGCTAAAAACGCACCAGGTTATAGACACACATACAACTGAATCATGTCACAATACGTTTATCTACTGTCTCTCATAAAAAAAATATGATAATCTTAATCGATATCTGTGGTTGATTGTGCCATATGGCCTATGGTTGATTGTGACCTATGGCCTCAGTGTTCGAGTGTGACTAATATTTGTCACATTTGGTATAATTAAGTGTGGTTAAAGTTTTGATTATCTATATAATGGCCACACAAACTAATTTAAATTTATCCAAAAACAGTCTCTAAATTTTTATCGTGACCTTTAGCCACACTTTTAATAAAAACTATCACAGACCATTTTTCGGAAAGTGTGACCGTAGGTTTTTTTTGTACTAGTGGTTCCTTCTTCTTTCTTTCCCTCAACATGATTTTTCTTTCTTCTTCCTTGTTTTTAGATAAAACACAAAATAGGGGGAGGAACTAGGGTACGGTCCAAGGAGGTATAAGGTGGGAGAAAATATTTTTGGGCTACAAGGAAACAAAGGTCGGAGCCTTTAATCGTGGCCAACAAGATGGGCGTGAAGCCCATGTGACTTCATGCACCATTAACTCAAAATTCACGGTCCCAAGTCCTAATACCTTGACAACTTAAGTTTAGAAATTCTCCATTTTAGTCCTTCCATCTAATACAAGTTTATTTTAGGTTAATGAAGTATTTTATTTTCCCTTTCATTTTTTTAAATAAAAAAAATGAATTAAATAATTAAAATGCAAAAATAATAACACACACCAGAAAAATGGGATGTTACAATCGTGCTCTTGGAGAACAACAGTAAAGGTAGTGGTGTAAAAGTAGTGGTTCCAGCAGTATATAAATACAAACTCTTTAAGGGACAAATGATCTTACAAATTCGTTTAGTTATATCGGGTTGCATTCACTATCAGCTTGGGTAGAAAACACTTTCAACAAAGCAACATCGATAATATTAAAAGAAATCTTAGGAAGAGCTTTGCTTCCTCACTTCGAAGGACTTTTAGCATCAGCTAAGGACGTGCTAGTTTTTTTTCTAGAATTCTATGGTAGTTTGTTGGAAATTCAACTTAGATTCTTAGATGTCTCTCTGTCAATCTTACTATAGTTATGATCGAGTATGTGGTCAATGGCATTGGGACCAAGGGAAGCGACTAAATGCCCCTGATAGATAGTTATAGTATCCTTTGACACTATTTCGCAAAGGCGATCTATGAGTTGAAAAACCTTACTGATAACAAGGTAAATAGGCGCTTACCCTTGGAAGCCTAAAAGGGGCTCAATCCAGCCATTCCCAACATATCCTCATCAGGATCAAACCATTTAGGAGCGTATTTTTTAGCCAAGTACTCGACATCCCTCATCTAATCTTTGGTAAATTTAGGGATAGAGTCAGAATCACAATCTTAGGTGGTACCAACCACCCTGTTTCTGGAAATGGGGTGATTGTTGACAAAGAAGAACTCATTCTTCCATCCCTTTATGGAATCTCGAGTTTACGTGCCTAATTCCTGAATGCTTTCTCAATTATAGCGTGGCAAGTCCATAATAGACAACCACGTGATTCACAACTAGGGCAGTTCAAGAAAAAAAATCCGGTTTAACTGATGAGTTTATAATACTCTTGATCGATTAGATCTTATAACAGGCAAATCAAGAAAGTAATAACAGTAAGACAAAAACACAAGAATGGATCTAAATGAGTCGAATGATTCTATTAACTCAATCCTCAGCAGAGCTCGATGAAGAACTTCCGCTGTAAAGGATTCTAGGGTTACAAAAGATAAGAACGTAAACGTTATGAAAATCTCTATCCAATCTTACCTTCTTGAATGCATGCAAGCATCTATAAATAATAAACCCTACAAAATAACTCACGGATGGACAAGCCCATACCGGAGACTAAACTGGACTAGCTAACGAGCCCAAGACGCAACACTAACTGGACCTAAAAATCTCCCCCTTTGCGTCAATTGGAGCGAGACTATCACTTCTTCTTGTTGGGTCCAGCTGCCGGAACCTTCTTAGTGGTATCAAACAGACGAGGGATAAGAGCGAGGATTGTCTGTTTGAAGCGAATGTACCACTGGATCATATCATCGAAGTACTTCTTGTCATCATCTGAGCTTTGCTTGCAACGATGAATGATACCCAAAACATGTTCCAGACATGCAGTGGTGTATAGATGTTTGTCTGCCAAAGCGAACAGGAATTTTTGGCCTTCGTTTCTGGTAAGCATAACAGAATTTCTTTTCAGGTCTATCTTCCCCATCTGCATCATGTTTAGATCACTTGCTGAGCCAACAGGAGAAATAGTAGGCTTTTTCTTGAAGACACTAGTGATCTCCTGATCCATCATGGCAACTTCCATGATGTAGCAGACAAGCATCCTCTTGAAGTGGTCAATGATCGGACCATATTCTGCTTCATTTGTAAAAAGGATGTTGTGCAAAATAATCCAATCATGTGGATTTAAATTTGGAAGATCAGCAAGCGAAATGGCATGTTCGGTCTTGGCAGAACCTCTCAGCACCTTGAACCGAACGTTCGTGAAATTTCCTTCCCGATACGGCTTGAGGACCCGAACGTTGATAATCTTCTGAGCGCTCCATGTTTGATATTGTGGTTGGGCAGCTCTCAGATAGAACTCGACAAGATCCCTGTCAACCTTAGGATGAGGATGAGGGATATCTGCAACGTTGTCAAATGCATGGAAGATGAAGGCCTTTCGGGTCAGTGGCATGTCGAACTGAGAATCGACAGAATTGATACGATCAAGTGAGATCACCGGTTCGAGCCACAGGATGCTTGGGGTTTCAATTGCTTCTTTCAGCAACTTCTCAAGAGTCCAAGGAGGAAAAAGGGTTTTCCTACTCTCAAGAAGGTCGTGAGCTTCTTTCATCTTTCTTTCAGCTTCCTCAGCCTCTCTAGCAACCCGAGCGCTCATATCAGCGTCCTTATCTCGAACTTGCTTTTTCAAGAGATCAGCAATCGTCTCTTTGTCGTCGTCACTATCTTCAGCAATTTGTTTCCCTTTGTCTTTTACACCCGAACCTGAGGCTTGGCCTGTTGGAGGAGGTTCAGTTGTTTTTGTTGCTGTAGAAGTGGGAGGCGGTTGAGATACATTCTCTCCCCCTTGTTTCGGAATGGACACGAACTCAAGGAGCCCTTCAATTTTGCTCAGGAGAGAAAGAGCAGGAGCAAGCTTTTCCGCGAGAGTACGCCTCACTGAATAGTTTAATATTGGATCATGTGCTTCAAGGATGTTTGAAAGTGCTGTGTGGACATCCGAAACACACGATGAAATCACCTCTCTTTCAGATCGAAGTGACTCAATCTCCTTTTGAGAATTGGAGAGTTGAAGATTCTTGACCTTAAGAGCAGTGGTCTTTCTAGCGAGAGCGTCCATGAGGGCGTTATCGGCAGCTAGATCTTCTTGAAGCTTGGTAAGGTGCTCCTCAATGGTCGCCTTAAACGCAGAGTTGTCGTCGGTGAGAGTTTGACGAAGAGTGGCGAAGGACGTCAGTTCAGAGGCAACTGAGGTAGCCAGCTTGTTGACGGTGGGGTCAAGCTTCGTTTTAGTGGCTTCGGCAGTTTCCTGTAAATACTGCAAAAGAGAGGAGGCATCAGTAAATAGTTTTTTGACTTTTTAGGTCGCAGCAGCACAGGCTTTGGTGGATGCGTTAATGGCGACAGTAGCTGAGCTAACGGAGGCTTCATGAGCCTTAGTAAAAGCGTCAACTATCCTCTGAATAGAAACCTCAGAAATGGTAGACTGTGATGAAGAAGAAGAGGAAGCGATGAGAGAATCAATCTTCTCGTGAAGCTCCTTGAGATGTTTTTTGGTGACGGGAGCATCATCATCATCATCATCACTTTGCACCTGATACAGACTGTAGTAGACCGAATCAAATGTCATGTCCTCCCCACCAAGAAATGGTTCTTCATCCTCTACGGATTGAGCAGGAGAGGAGGGTGGAGGTGAGGGTGGAGGCTCGGTAGTGGAAGTAGGTTCGGGTTGTGAAGTAGGTTCAGTAGTGGGAGTGGGTTCGGGTGCTTTAGTAGGAGCCCCCGTATCAGATACGTTGGTTCTTACTTCAGCTGTTGTTGTGGTAGCTTCAGTGAAAATGGGAGGGGGTACTGGGATAGAGGTAGATGGGATTTGAGTAGTGGAGGTTATGGGGGGAATGGAAATAGGAATGGTGATTTATGGAGAAGAGACAGGTGAATTGGAAAAGTGTACTTCTGGGGTAGGCGATCGTGGAGGAGTGTTACCACGAGGGGACTCGTCAGAGTCTGAATTGTCTTCCTCAGATTCGCTTGACGAGGAAGCAAGTATCAGCTTTCGCCTAGGTTGGGTTTCTCTCTTCTTCAGTGGAGGAGAGTGAGCAGCCTTGGTAGGTTTTCGTTTCTTGGGAGAAGGGCCTTTCGCTCCCTTGCCAACCTGTTTGTCTTTTCCCTTTTCATTCTTCTTTCCCCTTGGAGCGGGCTTATCAGCTTCGTGGATGGATTTGATCATCTCAGGAGTGAGCTCTCTAGGACCAGAGCGACAAAACTCCTTGTAGGTTCGGATGATACGGCTGTCAGCAGGAACGTCTCCAAACATTGACTCAGGGATGGAGCCAATAAACTGAAATTTTGATGCATCGGAGACTATGATCTTCGTGGTATGGAAAGTACCAATCGAAGAGAGTGGAGAATCAGCAACAATGGGGACGTGATACTTGTCCATCACCCATTTTGTGACCAACATCCAGAATCGAGCGTAGGAGATCTCTGAATGTCGAGATGTGGATGCAAGGCTCTGGATCAGTTGTTGCCATAACACCTACTCATAATCCAGGTTGATACCGTTGTATACCCCATAAAGAATCGTGATGAACAGACGACTCGCTCCGTATGAACCGGCACTGCGTTCCGATAACCCCTTGAATAGCACCGTAAATAACCTGTTCCGTTATGGAGGCAGGCACGATTTCTTGAACGTAGTGACCGTCGTCAGAACCTCGGTGTATCCCATGTTATAGAACATAGAAAACAAGTGACCCACTGGAATGGATTCAGGATTAACCCTAGATGAATCAAGTTCAAACCCTAAAAGTGAGCAGAATCGCTGCTTGGAGATTGATGCCTTGTGATCAAGAATGTCGAAGAAGATCCTATCGACAGACTTATCGTAATGAGCAGTGGCAAAGATTTGGGATAAAAATTCCATTGGAACAACTTCAGCTTTGGTGAGAGCGGGAGCAAGCGGCGAGTATTTGAGGCATTCGATGATCGGGAACATGAAGGCGTCGTAAATGTGTGGAGTAAGATCGATGATCATACTCTGTTGAGGACGAATCGGCAGGATGTGGGAAGTGGCATGAACAGATGATGAATCCACCATTGAAGCGAAGAAGTTGGGAGAGATGATGAACAGTAGAATTCTCAAAGCTTTTCTTGCTCTCTGAATTTTGGGTGCAGTAAAGAGGTAAATAATGGTTAAAATTACCTTTTATACTGTGGCAAAAGGAGTGAGAAGAATCCGTTCCCAAATCTTTGAAGGAAATACGAAGGGTTTTTCGGAGGTGATTGATGCGTGACAATTGGTAGCCCCGATGATTACGCAGGAGAGAGAAGAACTGTCCCAATTCACGCGCCTTCCCATCAGGCGCCGTTTAAGAAAAAAGGGTTCCACTTCGCACGCCTGTCATTGAAGCGCCATTTGAAAATCAAATCGATTGGACTCCCGCCTGAGTCAGCATCTTATCCCTTTAGAGTGGAACGTCATCTTAAATCAAAATGACCACGTGTAATAATGTGAGCCACACGTCTTTAAAAAAAATTGCCATGTAAGTAATGAAACCAGAATTATGGAAAATCAAAAAGATTTTCGTGCTGAGTGTGTAAAAGAAAAAGAAGTAAAGCAACACATATGTAGGAAATTGTGATGTCAATAAAGACATGAAACAATGGATCCCGGGCACAAATCACTTCCTTCAAAGTCAAGAGAGACCTTAAAGTTTTTGTTTGGTTTCCCGTTGAATAACGATCAGACACTTATTGAGAAGTGTTAAAAGGCTTCTTTTAATTAGGCTGATTTGGGTGGCTTTCGCTTCAGTTTAGAATTTCTGATCTTGACATAAGACAGAAATCTACTGAAGTACTTGTGAGACCAATGTAGTCTGTTGAACAAGTAGGTTTGAAAAGAATCTATGTGGCATTGTGAAAATATTTTATGTGAAATCTCAAAGAAAAATAAAACTGGATTCCAAGGGAAGAAATGTTATGGGTTTTAACAATTGCATAGGAATCACACAAAAAGAAATTAGAGATTTCATGTTACATCCCCATGGATAAGTTCGTCAATTCATTAGTAAAAGCTAGAACAAGGTTGATTGTTCACCGTCAATGCATAATAAGTACTGAATTGTGGGTTTCACTTAGCATGTAGTGGCACGAAGCTAAGATCATGAACACAGAAGTTGTGTAACCATAAACCTCAGTGGTAATTTCTGAGAGTCTCAAGGGTTACGTTTATGAAGCGAATGAGATGGAGAAAAGTAGTGTAGATGGTGTAAAGAGACCAAAGTACCTCTGCTATTAAAATAAGGACCAAGCAGAAAACTCTTATCTCATGTGAGAAGAGAGTAAGGTAGCTCATGATTAGAATAAATATAAAAGCCTAATTGGGAAGACAAGGTTTGTATATACCAAGTCAGTAAGGCTATTATTCTGAATCGGGTGAGGCTTTGGACACATACAGCAGCATGCTTCTAGGGACACTTAACTAATGAAAGAAACTCCACACAAATAGCCACACAAAAATATGAGATAAAACAATTTGTACAAAAAAAATGTTTTTAGAGTTTTTGATTAAAAAAAATTGGAATTTTTAATTTAAAGAGAGAAAGAAAAAAAAAATGAGACAAAAAAAAAAATTTGGAACCGAACCCGAGCGTTCGGTCTATTTCGGTTGCAAAAAAAAAATTTGAGAAAGAAAAGAATTTTGAAATTAAAATAAAAAAAAAACTTTGAAAATAAGAACCAAAATTTGAAAAAGATACAAAAGGTTTATAGCCAAAGAAACTACCTTTGAGTGATAGGCGAAGATAAGAGAATAGGACCGAACCCGAGCGTTCGGTTCATTTCGGCACACATGTGAACCGAACCCGAACGTTCTGTTCATTTCGCTTCCAACTTTTAGTTTTGAGAAGTAGTTTTTGGTATTGACTCTGATTCCATCATTCCTAGCCCGTGTAGAATTTTATTGAAACTCACTTCAGGAAGAGCTTTGGTGAAGATATCGGCCAGTTGATCAGTGGTTCGAACAAAGTGAATTTCGACGTTTCCATCTTCCACATGATCCTTTATAAAGTGATACCTCAGTGCAATATGCTTGGTCTTGGAGTGTTGCACTGGGTTATGACAGATCCTAATTGCACTTTCTGAATCGCAATATAGTGGGATATTTTTCATATTGAGTCCATAATCACGGAGCTGGCTTTGGATCCAAATCACTTGATATGTACAAGAGGCAGCTGCGATGTACTCTGCTTCGACTGTAGACAGAGAAACACATGTCTATTTCTTTGATTGCCAGCTAACCAACTTCCCGTCTAGGAATTGGCAGCCTCCAATGGTGCTTTTCCTGTCTAAACCACATCCTCCAAGGTCTGCATCTGAGTAGGCTTGAACGAAGAAACCTGAGTTTGATGGATACAATAGACCGAGGGAGGTGGTTCGTTTCAAATACCGGAGTATGTTTTTCACTACAAGCATATGTGGTTCACGAGGATTCACCTGAAACCTAGCACAATAACATACATAAAACATTATATCAGGCCTGCTAGCAGCAAGGTACATTAAGGACCCAATCATCTGGCGGTATCGCGTAACATCGACTGCCGGTTTTTCCAAGGATGGTGTGAGCTTGGTGCCGAATGCCATTGGAACTTTGACCTTTGAGTCTCCCATCATGCCAAATTTAGCAAGAAGAGTCTTGGTGTATGCTTCCTGGTTGATAAAGATGCCTTCAGGTCCCTGTCTAATATTTAAACCAAGGAAAAAGTTAATTGGACCCATTGAGCTCATTTCAAATTTAGTCTCCATCAGCTTTCTGAATTCAGCTGTTAAGCTAGGATTCGTTGAGCCAAAGATGATATCATCGACATAGATTTGAACTATCATAAGGTGGTTACCTTCCTTCTTACGAAAGATGGTTGGGTCAACCGAACCTTGTTTGAATTTTGACATCTTTAAGAAATTAGGTAGTGTTTCATACCATGCCCTAGGTGCTTGTTTCAGACCATAAATTGTTTTGTCCAGAATATAACAGTGATTTGGGTACTTTTCATTGACAAAACCAGGAGGTTGCTCCACGTAAACCGTTTCTTCAAGTTCTCCATTTAGAAAGGCGCATTTTACGTCCATTTGGTAGACCTCGAAGTTCTTGTGTGCATCATAGGCCAGAAATATTCGAACAGATTCCAGCCAACCTACCGGAGCAAAAGTTTCTTCGTAATCAATTCCTTCTTCCTGGCAGTATCCTTTCACCACGAGACGAGCTTTATTTCGAATTACGTTGCCTTCCTTGTCCATTTTGTTTCTGAAAACCCATTTGAGACCAACGACTGAGGCATCTTTAGGAGTTGGAATGAGGCGCCATACCTTGTTTCTTTCAAACTCATTGAGTTCATCTTGAATGGCTTGTACCCAATCGGAATGATCAAGAGCTGTGTTGACAGTCTTAGGCTCAACTTTGGATACGAAAGAATTATACATGCAGAACTCTACTTTGGAGAATAGAGATGATTGCTTTGCCTTCAGTTGAGATCGGGTTAGGACTTTTTCAGAGACATTACCCACTATCTGAGATACAGGATGATCTCTGGTCCATTTAATAAAAGGAGGATAATTTGGATCATAAGATGGATCCAATTCGGCGTTGACCATTTCTTCCAATTCAGATTGACTATCGTCCTCGAAAAACATGTCGAAATTCTCCCCCTCGACTGATGAGCTCTCAGGTGCAGCAGAACTCTCAGGTGTAGCTGGACTTTCTGGTGCTATAGGACTTTCGGTTGTAGCTAAGCTTCCGAGTGCTACAGGACTTTCGGGTGCTACAAGAATAGAATTCTCCCCCTGAAAGTGTAAGTTCGGTTGATTTGAAGGAAATGGATTCTCCTCCTCGACTAAAGTACCTTGTTGAGGAGGTTCGTTTGTAACTTGTTCTCCGTCACCCATTTGTTTGGCTGCATCTTCGACGATTTGCTTTAGATGGTCGATTTTGTTGTCTGCTGCCTTGGCTTCCGAGAGAGTAGCTTTCTCAGGATCATCGAATAATTCCACAAACTGATCAAACAAATTAGCAATGGTGGTCGTGACCTGACCTGTTTGAGAGAAAATCTCTCCAATTGCTTCTTCAGTAGCCTTTAGCTTCTTGACGTAGTTATCATCGAAAGTCACATAATATGTTTCGTCGATCTTCCTAGAATGCTTATTTAAGACCCGGTATGCTTTTGAAGTAAGAGAATATCCCAGAAATATTCCTTCATCAGCTTTAACGTCAAACTTGTTGCGATGTTCTTTGGAGTTGAAGATGAAGCATCGTGATCCGAACACATGGAAGAATTTTACGTTCAGCTTCCTGTTATTGATGATCTCATAAGGAGTAAGAGAGAAACGCTTGTTGAGATAAGACCTGTTCTGCGTAAAACACGTTGCAGCAATAGCATCAGCCCAGAAATATAAAGGAAGAGAAGCGAAACGTAGCATAGTTCGGGCCGACTCACACAATGATCGGTTTCGTCTTTCGACAATTCCGTTCTGTTGAGGCATGTAGGGGGCTGAGAAGTTGTGACTGGTTCCTTTTTCTGCCAAAAAGTCTTCAAATTCTATGTTCATGAACTCCAGTCCATTGTCGCTCCTAATGTTGCGAACGACTTTTCTCAGTTGCACTTCAACCTGCTTGATGAACATCTTTAGCTTAGGAGTAGCCTCAGATTTGTGCTTCAGAAAGAACACCCATGTAAAACGATAGAAATCATCAACGATAACAAGAATATACTTGCTACCACCAATGCTTTCAATTGATGATGGACCACACAAGTCAATGTGAAGCAACTCAAGTGGTTCAACAACTTTTGTGTTTATGATGGATGGGTGACTTTGACGACTTTGTTTCCCCATTTCACATGCAGCGCACAAGTGTTCACGATCAAACTTGAGCAAGGGAAGACCCCGAACATGACCTCCGGTGACAAGCTTGTTGATGTCTTTGAAGTTGAGATGTGAGAGTCTTCGGTGCCACAACCAGCTTTCGTCAGAATGAGCTTTGGACAAAAGACATATAGCTGGATTTCCTTTGATTGGTTTGAGATTAAGAGGAAACATTTTGCCTTTTCGGTCTGATTTGAGAATGACCTAGTTTGATTTCTTTTCTATAATCTCTGAACCTTCGTCCTCGAATGAAACCTTGAGACTGGTACCACCCACCAGTTGAGATACACTGATGAGATTGTGCTGCAACCCTTCAACGTACGCCACCTTTCTTATTGTAAAGTCTCCATTGGTTATCATCCCATAACCCTTTATCGTTCCATAAGAGTTGTTACCGAACTCGACATTCCCACCATTTTGAAGAGATCGAAACTCCCTTAGCTCTTCCTTCCTTCCTGTCATGTGACGTGAGCAGCCACTGTTAATGTACCATTCTTCGTCGAACGGCTCGTCACTTATAACCTGCAAAAATTAAGCAGATTTAGGAACCCAAAGTTTGGGTCCACGTGAGCCTTTCACGGGAACGGGAATAGTAAGAGAAACATCAACAAGATATGTTTTTTTTATTAATGTTGTTTCATCTTTCCTCTTAATAGTGAAAACTTTGATTTTGTTAGGGTTAGTAACAGACGTTTTGGTTTCAGATTTTGGTGTTTGGGTATTAGTCTGCTTTCGGTCTTCCTGGACTGAGGAAATCTTCGATTTTCCTTTCAAGTTCGTTGATGATTTTGAATTTTGTGCAGGAAAAGAATAGGGTTTAGAAGAGAATTGAGAATGAGAAGAATTCGAATGGGTGAATTTAGATGGGAGTTTTTCCTTACTTGAGGCTCTAAATGACCCTTTTGTTTTTGGTCATTTGAGGGACCGAACCTGGACCTTCAGTAGCTTTTGCCTTCGTGACCGAACCTATCCTTTCGGTTGCTGTTGCTCTCGGGACCGAACCTGTCCTTTCGGTTGCTTTTGCTTTCAGGACCGAACCTATCCTTTCGGTTCTGTTCCTCATGCGGCCCGAAAGTCTTTTTCTCTGACTTTGAATTTCTATCATGATAAGAGAAATGAGTGTTTTGAGAGCGCCAAAACTGCTTTCGCTCTGAGAGATTCTTTTTGTATCTTAGGTTTCTTTGCTGATTTTGATTTTTCACCTGTTTCGGTTGTCTATGGATATTAGCCTTTTGTTTTAGCTTCTTGACAGCCGGTTCGCTCTTTGTAGATGAGGTTTTGCTTGTGGAGTTGACTTCTTCTACAGATATTTCTTTTGTGCCACTTGTGCTTGGCACGTCAAAGTTGCCAGGCTTATTCAACGGCTCTGGTACATATCTTCCTTTTGTTTTCCAGGACGTTCGCTCTGACAAACCAATTGTTTCGTCGGCATTATCTATAGGAGCAGACCAGAAGAACTCATCACAGCCATCTACGTTATCTTCGTTCACTATGGCAGTGAGTTCGGCTGTTTGATGTTCGGTTACTCCTATGACTTTATACACCTAATTTGGAGTAGTTCTAACCTTCTGAAACACAAGAGCTTTTTCTTTGAGGACTGGGGACTTATTCTTGGACAAACGAGCGAATTCCACAGAATTTTCAGAAATTAGGTTTTTGTGGTTTTCGGGTTCGCTCTTGACAAACTCAGAACAGTCAACTTCAACCTCTACATAAATTTCACTCATATCATCGTCTTCATTAAGTTTAGATGCGTTTTCAACATCAATTTTATTTTCTAAACTTAAATTGGCACTCAATGAGTTGAATTTTTGTATGGTTTCGGTCCTTAGTTTCAGCTTATCGTTTTCATCCAAAAGATTTTTCAGCATCTCCTTATGGTCTTTGGACTTTATAAAAGATTCTATTTTGTCCAGACCGTACATATAAGTAGGATTCACATCATCAGACGAAACAACACTTTCACAGTTGTATGCTTTAGCATCGATTTCATCCTCCTTAAACTCAAGGAAGGGTAAAATCATGCGATATATTTTCTGCCCTATTTCACAATTCAGATGCAGTTGAGTAATGTTAGTGTAAAGTCTTTTAGCAATCAAATAAAAAACATTTCTTTGTTTTAAAAGTTTCAAATTGTCTCTTTGCAAATAAATGTTTTCATCCTTAGACTTAATCAGCTCCGATTCCTTCTGCTCAATCCACATCCTTCGCTCCTCACTCTTGGATGACACCCTACTTATTTGGTCAGTTAAGTTAGAATTGGTGACCCGTGTTTGAGTTAAACAACTATCCAGATTTGAGATTCTTGAATTTAAGTTATTTAATTCCTTTTCATATGATTTCTGTGGAATTTTGAACGAAATAAAAAGAGATTGTACCTTCTTGATCAATTCACCAAGTTCATTGATCTGCACACTGAGAGGTTTTACTGTGAAGCATAAGTCCTCTCGCTCCTTGGTGTCCTCATTTCCACCATCTGTATTGTATCCTCTCATGTGAGATACGTCAGTCACCATCAGACACTTTCCACTGCTTTCACCACCTCTTGCGACATACGCCTTTCCATGCGAAGGCTTTCTCACCTCATCATCTTCTGAGTCGGTCGACCACACCTGTACACCACCGAACTCGTCATCCTCTACCGAACCCTGTACAATAAGAGCATTCATAGAAGGATTAGTAGCAGCTTTCTTTCTCTTAATCTCTTCTAGCTTTTTCATCAAGATTGCCTTTTCATCTTTCTCTGCCATTTTCTTCATAACACAATCTTTGGCATAATGATTCTTTCCTCCACAGTAATAGCAGCTGACACCAGAATCTCCTTCAACCTTTGCCTCTTGGTTCTTCAGTCTTCGGCTCCTCCCTTACTTTTTCTGAACTGTAGCTTCCCTGCCAATTTCGGTTCTTATTGGTAGGAAACCTCTTCTTGATGAACCTTTTTGGATTAGACACCATAATAGCATAATCTTCCGAAATTAGATCGTAGTCCTCTAGATTCAGATCTTCATCTTCGACTACATCTTGCTTTTAGACAGAAGGCCCAAGGACCCCAAATTTGAGACCACACTCTTCTCTTGCATCACTATCTTTTCTTGGGATTTCAGAATTCCCACCAGTTTCGTCAGCGAATATGATTTGAACTGCTCGTGAGCTTTAACTGTAGACACAACAGCTCTCCATTCGGATCTTAAGCCATTCAGAAAGGTGACCTTCTGTTTAATCGGCTTCCTTTCAATATCATGTTTGATCATCTTGCTAAGAAGATGATTGAAGCGATCAAACGTCTGTGAAACAGACTCATCGGAGTTTTGCTTGAACTCACCAAACTCAGACAAAAGCAAGGTCTAAATTGAGTATTCCAAATCTTCATCTGTAGAATACAGCTCTCGCAGCCGATCCCAGATTTCTTTAGTTGTACTGCAGGAACTCACCAACCTGAACGTGTCAGACTAAAGAGCGAATCGGATCAGTCTCAATTCTTTGATGTTGCATTGAAACTTCTCCTTTTCGTCTTGAGCAACGTCTTTCACATCTTTTAATAGATCATTATACTCTTTCTGAGTTTTAATGATTCTGGATGTTCCTGAATGAGCAAATGGTCCAGACACAATAGCTTCCCATATGAGATACCCATTATCTTCAGATCCGATGACATAGTCTTCAAAATGATGCGCCCATACCTCGTAATCTTGAGTGTAAAGAATTGGAATCTTTGTTGTTGATCCAATACTGTTTGAGATGTTGATAGGATTAGATTGAGAATCGTCCATGCTTGATCGTTTAACCTGTTGCAAGATCAGACTTGTAATATGTAATATTAGGGCAAAACGAATAAATAATGAGATACGTCAATTATGGAGTGACGGCTCAATAAATATCAGTTAATGCGGAATAACCCTAATCACGTCTTTCACAGAAGAGATGTGTATGAATTACACAGCCTCCTGCTCTGATACCAATTGATGAGTTTATAATACTCTTGATTGATTAGATCTTATAACAGGCAAATCAAGAAAGTAATAACAGTAAGACAAAAACACAAGAATGGATCTGAATGAGTCGAATGATTCTATTAACTCAATCCTCAGCAGAGCTCGATGAAGAACTTCCACCGTAGAGGATTCTAGGGTTACAAAAGATAAGAACGTAAACATTATGAAAATCTCTATCCAATCTTACCTTCTTGAATGCATGCAAGCATCTATAAATAATAAACCCTACAAAATAACTCACGGATGGACAGGCCCATACCGGAGACTAAACTGGACTAGCTAACGAGCCCAAGACGCAACACTAACTGGACCTAACATTAACTGAACTGGTTCAACTATAAAAATAACATATTTAGTATGTATATATATATAAACAAAACTTCAGAAATGGTCCCTGTGGTTTCCGAAAATATCAAGTTTAGTCCCTAAGTTCAAAAAACCTCACAGATGGTCCCGGTGGTTTCAAAACTTTTAACAAATGGTCCTTCCACCTAACTCCGTCATCTTTCTACCGTTAAGTGAGGGGCATTTTCGTCATTTTAATACACAAGGACCATTTATGAGGTTTTCTCTATTTAAAAAAAAAGAAAAAAATATAATTATTTAATTAAAGGGCCCCATCCTCTCTCTCTCTCTCTCTCTCTCCTGATTTGTGACCCCGTCTGCAAAAAAACAATCCCTGTGTCTTCTTCACCATTTTCTTTTTACCATTGTTGGATCATTCTAGCTTCAAATGAAATCCGGTTAATAAGTTTCGACCAAACAATCACCCACATCATCTTCTTCCTCGCTACTACGACTCAAAAATAAAGAAAACCCCAAATATATTTTCCCTCTTCCTCTCTCATATATTATCTCACACAGGATTTGGAAAGTCAATCATCTTCTTCCTGGATTTGGTTTCACGCAGGAAAGTCACGACCTATAATTTGGGTCTCTTGTGTCGACTGATCAATATACGTGAACCACAAAATAAATGGTAGCATGTGGTGATGGGTGATACACAGTGGCAGCTCCACTGCTCCTCTTTTGCGTTTCGATCGGCGATATTGACAAGATATGGATGAGGAAGGTGGAAAATGGTCGGAGGAAAAGAGATCAATAGTAGTAGCAGCGTTGGGTGGTGGTGGTGGTTCGCGTCGGTTGTGGGTGGCAGACCCACTGCTGGGTTTTTCTTGCTTCAATCGTTTTCTCCCGTATTCGCTTCATCGATCATCTTTCTTTTGCTTTATCGATTTCCCACGACCTAAAATCCCTCGCTCATCAAATTGAAGAATTCCCACCTGGAATCATTGAAAAAAGGAAAGATACAACACTCTCGCATTATGTTACTATGGAGAAGATGAAGATATGGTGTCGCTAAATCTATTAAGAAGTTTGTTAAATAATCAAGAAAAGTCGGAAAACCAACATAACTTCGTTTTAAAAATGTTACTCGCTTCCAAAATTTGTATTGATCAATCCAATTCCCTTCAAGAAGGAATCACATACCTTCACAAACTCATGAAACTGGAAGAAAATTGCAACGAAACAAAAAACATCGCGAATTTTTTCCTTGGTATCTCCCTTTCTGCAGAATCAAGAAACACTAATTTGGATTCTGAGAGGATAAAAATGCAATGGGAAGGGAGAGAGAGAGAGAGAGAGAGAGAGAGAGAGAGAGAGAAAGAGAGAGAGAGAAAGGGAGAGAGAGAGAGTGTGTGTGTGAGGCCCTTTAATTAAATAATTATATTTTTTTCTTTTTTTTAAATAGAGAAAACCTCATAAATGGTCCCTGTGTATTGAAATGATGAAAATGCCCCTCACTTAATGGGAGAAAGCTGACGGAGTTAGGCGGAAATACTATTTGTTAAAAGTTTTGAAACCACAGGGACCATCTGTGAGGTTTTTTGAACTTAAGGACTAAACTTGATATTTTCGAAAATCACATAGACCATTTTTGAAGTTTTGTCATATATATATATATATATATATATATATATATATATATATATATATATATATATATATATATATATATATATATATATATATATATATATATATATATATATATATATATATATATATATATATATATATATATTAATAAAAAATGACATTGCAAGTTAACTACCTACACATGTATAAATACATAATATATGTTTAGCTAATTATTACTCCAATCTAATGTGCTCATTATATATATATATATATATATATATATATATATATATATATATATATATATATATATATATATATATATATATATAGTAAATAGTTTTTTTTTTTTTTTTTTTTTTAAAAAAGTGATATGAAAATCGATTTGAAAGTAAAACAAAAAATAAAAAACAAATTAACAAATGGATATAAAATCACGATGAAATCAAGGATGGTATATCCTCCGATTCCCCCAAAGTAGCAAAATCCAATTCCAATAAGCCAATAAACAAAAGATAAATTTGTTTTAATCGTAATAAAAATAACAAATATATAATAATTATCAATAGAAAAATAAATACATTTGATATTACTTTTATCTTTTTAGGTCCATTCTCCCACATGGACTCATAAAAAAGTACCAAAAGCCCATTCTTTGAATATTGTATTTTCCTTTTTCAAATAGTCAAAAGAAACTTAATTTTGCTCATCTCGCTCATCTCATGGCTCTCCCTGTGTCATAACTGGTCATTCCATTACTCCAAAATTCCTTCTTCTTTCTTTTCCTTCTTCAGTTTTTGTAAGGTAGTTCCTTTCATAAATTTAAGGTAGCTCCTAAACGCTTTGGTATATAATTTCTAATGTTATTTATAAAATTAGATGGTTCATGTAACCCACCTTAGAAATAGCATAAAAGAGTAAGGTTTGACTCGCCGTGGTTATAGAATTAGGTAGCTCCTAAACTCGCCCCTAGTTATAGAAATAGCAGAAAAGAGTAAGGCTTGACTCCAAATCTAGGGGTCGATAGAGCATGGTAAAACAAATGATCGTGTAGAATCTATTACGAGAAATTTAGGTGATGTGGAGCTTGTAGAAGGCAAGTACCTCCTTTAAGAAGTTAAATGCAGGGAAGAGAAGACCCGCTTTCATGAACCGGAGTTAAATGCCAAAATAACCGTTTGAAGGGTTATGAAACGTTTTTCCCTCATCATGGATTTCAGGGTGAAACTATACTCGAATATGATATGCTTCCATGCAAGCCTCCATATCTTCACGAGTAAAACGAGATAGGAAAATGTGAACTACTTTCATCTCTTTTGACATTAGAAGTAGATATAGATGAAAGCGGGATGGTAATTTTTTGCTTCTCTTTATGAGAAATCTTGTACAAATCTTGTTAATGGAAGTGATTTTTCTATGGACTTACGTCCTTCACGCGTAAATTTATTTTACAATCATTGATTTGCTTTGCCTTCGCCTTTGTTAATCATCGGGCGCAACTATTTAAACCCTGATAAACTCACAAATTATCTAGATATGTGTGTTCTTTTTTTCCTCGTGATATGTGCCTAGTGGTTGAAAATTGAAATTCCACACAGAATGTCTTAGATTCATACATTGACAAACAATGGTGGAAGCATGACAAATTCTTAATGGTGACACACATGATTTTAGGATGACACCTAGAAAATTTTACATTACGTGCCAAATCATTTCGGAAAAAATTACATTGTGTTTTAGAATTTGAGAGGTTGCATCGGCCACCTCGAGAAACCCTATGTTCCCTACTACTCACACATCTAAAGTATTACTAATGTTGTAATTGAATTTCTACTTGTGGCAAATTTATATGTACAGCTTAGATAACATGATTTAGTTTTGTTTTTTTTTTTTTTTTTTTTTTTTTTTTTTTTTTTTTGTAATTATAAAGTAATAGTATTAAAAGTGTATTTTTTATATCCAAGTTTAAATAATAAATTAAATATATTATACCGAAAATTAAAATTTTAATATTATAATTAAACTAATATATTAATTAAATTTATTAACTAAAACAAAAATTAAAATTTTCAATTGAATATGATTGAAATTAAATAATTTTTATTATTATATATCGATGAGTTTTTGTTTATCAACATATTATAATATTTTATTTGTTCAATCAGAAATATAAATAAATTTCATATTTGTAGTAGGCCTTCTATTACCGTATTTGCACTTATCCACAGATAAATTAAAATCGAATGCAACAAATGCGTTTTTGATTTATTGTAACCACACGATGTCCCCCTAGAAATTCATTGGCAGAGTCAAGATTGGGGGCTTTGTTGCTTTATGGATTAAAACACCAAATTCTTGGAATACATATTTTAGTCAATGGCAGCGAAAAGGGAAAACAAAACCAAACAAGGTAGGGCTCTTTTTTCTCTTTGCTAGTTCCAAAAAAAAAGGATAGACATGGGAGAGTATTATTACTTTCTGTGTTTTCTATTTAATAGATAAATATAGTTATCATTTTTTATTTAATTATGATTATGTATGGTATTTATTAATTTTGAAGCATAAATAACGGATTTAGTTCATTTTAAAGAATATATAAAATAAAGATAAAATTACATAAATAGTTCCTGTGGATAGGAGAAATAGGTTTATATCCATCAAAGAAATGGATAGACACCCTGTGTCGTTGATGTTGCGAAGATGGTCGTTCCGACACACGGCGTCAAAATATATCATTAAATTTTTGTAAAATGACACTTTTGCCCTTATTAAATTTTCATGCTTTTTGCTTTTTCTAAATATTTACCTAAATTGTAAGAATTATTTTCTCTCTTTCATAATCAAGGTTTTAAATAACTTGAGGCGTAGGCTTCATGGCAAAGTCAAGTCTAAGTCATGGTGTTTTTTAAGGCGTGACAATTTTATATACATTAAAAATGATAAATCCTAAAATTATAGAATTATATCAAATATATCAAGTTTTTAGAAGAGGTATATTATCATTTAATATAAAAAAGTTAATAAAAAAACTCAATTGTTTTACGTTCGATAAAAAAACAAAAACAAAAAAAAACGTGCCTTGGAAATAAAGTCGTGCCATAATGCGATAAAACATGCATTGGCATGTTATTTGGAGGCGACGCTTAAGAAACCCGTTTTGGACGTTTTCGTAACGGCTACACCACACTTCACGTCTTGGGACGTGTCATTGCGCCTTTTAGAACCATGTTCATAGTACACATAGAAAAAACAAAACTCTAGGTTATATACATCTTCCTCATGTTCATTCAACAAAACATCATATCAATATGAAAATAACAATCGCTAGAACCCTTCGTGCACAGAAAGCCTTAAGTACCACTTTTTTTTGTAAATTGTCATATAAACTCATGGTTCTAAATAATATAAGGCATGACTTGACGAAATAGTCAAGCCTCAAGCCTTGCAAGACATGGCGACGCCATATCATTTTTCAAGACGTGATAAGGCGATTAAATTTTAATATATATATATATATATATATATATATATATATATATATATATATATATATATATATATATATATATATATATATATATATACTTTTACTATTATTTAATTATATAAATAAGTCATACGTTAACAAACAAACCAATGTTTTCAAATTTCAATATATATTTAATCCAAAGTTCTAAATGATATGAGGTGTGAGTTTTGCGACAAGGTCAAGCCTAAGTCAAGGCGTGATAATTTTATATATATTAATAAGGAAAAATCATAGAATTATATCAAACTAGGCGAATGTCTGCGCGTTCCGCAGAAACACATATATAGTTGAAATATTTACAAATATATTTTTTTTTAAATATAACAATAATGTTGTTGTTAAATTTGATATAATAATTCGTATAATATATTGATTATTTTGATTTATATAATAACATATACATTTATTATAACTGCATAATATCAATTGTTTGAATGACTTCTACCAGTGAGTTACTCGTGAGCAAAATTAAATATAATATATGGTTTAAAGTTTTTTATAGTTGTTATTATTGTTAATTGATTTTTTTTAATTTATTTGCTTAAAGTTTTAATTTTTGTCATTATAATTATTTAAAACATCAAACATTGTTTTTTCATTTTAAAGGTAACAATATAATCATTTATATAGAGTTATTTTTAATTATTGTTATTGTAAATTATTTTTAGCTGCTTCTTTGAAAACTTTTAATGATTATACAAATATTTTTAAGAAATATTTTAGTTAAATTGAGATTATAATTTAGTTTTTGCATTTCCCACTACAATTTATCACTTTTAATTATTCACAAAATATTCATTGGGTTTTTTAAATGGAACTTAAATTTATATTTAAGTTGACATTGTAATGTTATATTTAAATTAACAATTTAAGTATTTTGTCCAAACTATTCAAAAGTTGTAGCTTTAAATTGATAATGGTTTACATACAACAACATATTAAATCTAACAAATTAAGTATAATATGTTAAAAGTTAAAGACATAACTTTATAAGTAGAAGTAAATGTATTATTTTAATATTGAAATTTTTTATGATTATACTTTAGGTTTGGTATTTATTTAACCTTATTAATCAACTTCTAATCATTATTAAAATGATACTAGAATTTATCACTTTTAACTACTTACAAAATATTATTTGGGTTTTTTAAGTTAAACTAAAATTTATATTTAAGTTGATCATGTAATGTTATATTTAAATTTATATTTTAAGTATTTTATACAAATTGTTCAAAATTTGTAGCTTTAAAATGAATATGGTTACATCCAACATTATATTAAAACTAATAAATTAAATATAATATGTTAAAAGTTAAAAAACATAACTTTATAAGTAGAAGTAAAAATATTTTTTTTATATCGAAATTTAGTTTATATATGATTACACTATAGGTTTGATATTTATATAATTTTATTAACCAACTTATAATCATTATTAGAAAGAAATTGTAAAGTCATGGGAGTTTCAAATGAATGTGGTGAAAGAAAAATGCATGGAAGTTTCAAATGAATGTGGTGAAAGGAAAAATGTTTCTTTATAAGTATACTAGGCGAATGACCGCGCGTTGCGTAGAAACACCTATATAGTTCAAGTCCTTACAAATATATATGTTTTTTTTAATATAGTAATAACGTTGTTGTTAAATTTGATACAATAATTCGTATACTAAACTGATATAATATATTGATTATTTTCAATTATATGATAATATATACATCTATTATAACCGCATAATCTGAATCGTTTGAATGACTTTTACCCGCGAGTCACACATGAATAAAATTAAATATAATATATGGTTTCATGTTATTTATAGTTGTTGTTATTGTTAATTAATTTTATAAAGTTTTTTGCTTAATGTTGTAATTTCTATCATTATAATTATTTAAAACATCAAACATTGTTTTTTGATTTTAAAGGTAACAATATAATCATTTATATATAGTTATTTTTAACCATTGCTATTGTAAATTATTTTAAGATACTTCTTTGAAAACTTTTAGCTATTATAAAAATATCTTTAGGAAATATTTTAGTTAAATTGATATTACAATTTCGTTTTTGCATTTATCACTTTTAACTATTTACAAAATATTATTTTGTTTTTTAAATGGAACTAGAATTTATATTTAAGTTGACATTGTAATATTATATTTTAAATAACAATTTAAGTATTTTGTCCAAACCGTTCAAAAGTTGTAGATTTAAACTGATAATGGTTTACATATATTAAATCGAATAAATCAAGTATAATATGTTAAAAGTTAAAGACATAATTTAATATGTAGAAGTAAGATATTGTTTTAAAATTGAAATTTAGTATATGTATGATTACACTTTATGTTTGATATTTATTTAACTTTATTAACCAAATTATAATCATTATTAGAAAAACAATATAATTAATCACTTTTAACTATTTACAAAATATTCTTTTGGTTGTTTAAGTTAAACTAAAATTTATATTTAAGTTGACCATGTAATGTCATATTTAAATTAATAATTGAAGTATTTTATAAAAATTGTTACCAAATTATATCCTAAAATGATAATGGTTTAAATCCAACAATATATTAAAACTAATAAATTAAGTATAATATGTTAAAAGCTAAAGAACGCCACTTAATAAGTTGAAGTAAAGATATTATTTAAATATTGAAATTTAGTTTATATATGATTACACTTTAGGTTTGATATTTATTTAACCTTATTAACCAACTTATTATTATTATTAGAAAGAAAATGAAAAGTCATTGGAGTTTCAAATGAATATGGTGAAAGGAAAATGCATGGGAGTTTCAAATGAATGTGATGATAGGAAAAATGTTTTCTTTATAATATAGTATGACTGGGCGAATGTCCGCGCGTTGCGCAGAAACACCTATATAGTTGAAATCTTTACAAATATATGTTTTTTTTAAATATAACAATAACGTTGTTGTTAAATTTGATATAATAATTCGTATACTAAATTATTATAATATATTGATTATTTTGAATTATATGATAATATACATATCTTTTATAACTCTATAATTTCAACCGTTTGAATGACTTCTACCCGCGAATTGCTCATGAATAAAATTAAATATAATATATGGGTTAATGTTATTTATAGTTTTTGTTATTGTTAGTTAATTTTTTAAAATTTATTTTCTTAACATTTTAATTTCTATCATTATAATTATTTAAAACATCAAACATTGTTTTTTGATTTTAAATGCAACAATATAATCATTTAAATAGAGTTATTTTTAACTATTGTTATTGTAAGTTATATTAAACTATTTATTTGAAAACTTTTAACGATTATACAAATATCTTTAGAAAATATTTTAGTTAAATTGATATTATAATTTACTTTTTGCATTTAGCACTACAATTTATTACTTTTAACTATTCACAAAATATTCATTAGGTTTTTTAAGTGGAACTGAAATTTATATTTAAGTTAACACTGTAATGTTATATTTAAATTAACAGTTTAAGTATTTTGTCCAAACTGTTCTAAAGTTATAGCTTTAAATTGATAATACTTTACATACAACAACATATGAAATCTAATAAATTAAGTATAATATGTTAAAAGTTAAAGACATAATTTTATAAGTAGATGTAAAGATATTATTTTAATATTGAAATTTAGTTTATTTATGATTACACTTTAAGTTTGATATTTATTTAACCTTATTAACCAAATTATAATCATTATTAGAAAGACATCACAATTTATTACTTTTAATTATGTACAAAATATTATTTAGTTTGTTTAAGTTAAACTAAAATTTATATTTAAGTTAGTCATGTAATGTTATATTTAAGTTTATAATTTGAATATTTTATACAAATTATTCAAAAATTGTAGCTTTAAAATGATAAAGGTTTACATCCAACAATATATGAAAACTAATAAATTAAATATAATATGTAAAAAGTTAAAAAACATAACTTTATAAGTAGAAGTACATATATTTTCTTAATATTTAAATTTAGTTTATATATGATTACACTTTAGATTTGATATTTATTTAATCATATTAACCAACTTATAATCATTATTAGAAAGAAATTGAAAAGTCATGGGAGTTTCAAATGAGTGTGATGAAAGGAAAAATAAATTGGAGTTCCAAATAAATGGAATGAAAGCAAAAAAATTTCATTTATAATATAGTATAATATGATATGATATAGATAAATAGATATATCAAGTTTTTAGAAGTGGTTTATTATCATTTAATATAAAAAAAAGTTAACAAAAAAAACTCAATTGTTTGACGCATAATAAAAAAACAAAAACAAAAATAATAATAAAAAAAAACATTTCTTGAACAAAAACTCGCGCAATAACTATTTAAATAAGTCATATATGAACAAAAAAAAACAAATGTTTTCACCTTTCAATTTACATTTAATCTATATAACTTGCGTATACATCCAAATATTTGGGCGCAAAGCTTTCCATATATATATATATATATATATATATATATATATATATATATATATATATATATATATATATATATATATATAGAGGTTCCGTTAAGATTAAAAATAAAATAGAGATCTCGAGATTCATCCTCAGCCACGTATTTCACATCTGCCGCTCTAACCCTTCGGCGTACCGGTGCGGCAGGTCTGGTGTAATCATAAATGATTACACAGTGCACCCGTTCCTTTCTCCTCCGCCACCATCCCAACCACTGTAACCGCCACCACCACCACCACTACCACCACCTCTGACACCAGTCAACCTCACCATTGTCACCTCCATTACTTATACCACCGCCACCTCTGTCACCACCACCTCTTCTACGACTAACTATAATAATCATTTATGATTACTCAATCTGTGAACAGACATATATGTATAATCATTTATGATTATGCATATACGTATAAACATGTATAATCCTCTATAATTATACATCTCTGCCATATAATCATTTATGATTAGGCATACATCGTTGTTGTTGGTACGCTGGAGAAACAGGAGAGAGCGTTCCAAACGCTCAAGCGAGCCTTGTGCACTGCACCAATACTATCCCTCCCCGAAGGGTTAGAAGACTTCGTAGTCTATTGCGATGCATCGAATCAGGGGCTCGAGTGTGTTCTGATGCAGCGAGGTAAGGTTATCGCCTACGCCTCGAGACAACTGAAAACACAGGAAGTTAACTACACGACCCATGATCTTGAACTAGGAGCAGTTGTATTTGCTCTGAAGATCTGGAGACATTACTTGTACGGAACGAAAAGCACTATCTTTACCGACCACAAGAGTTTACAACACATATTCGATCAGAACGAGCTCAACATGAGACAACGATGGTGGGTCGAGCTACTTAGTGACTACGAATGCGATATTCGTTATCATCCGGGTAAAGCCAACGTAGTAGCAGACGCCCTAAGACGAAAAGAATATTCTGGTCGAAGAGTCAAGGCATTGACAATGACTATCCATTCACATTTGTCTAAGCAAATTCAGACGGCCCAGCTTGAAGCTATGAAACCTGAAAACGTGACGAGTGAATCCCTTAGAGGAATGGATAAAAACTTAGAAGCCAAGGGTGGCGGAGCCTTATATTTCATGAACCGGATCTGGACACCGAAACACGGTGGCCTTCGAGACTTGGTCATGACCGAGGCGCACAACACTCGGTATTCCCTCCACCCAGGTTCAGATAAGATGGATCTGGATCTTAAAAGGCTATACTGGTGGCCTAACATGAAAGCAAAGATGGCTACCTTCGTAAGTAAGTGCCTTACTTGCGCAAAGGTTAAGGTCGAGTACCAGAAGCCCTCCGGTTTATTACAACAACCAGAGATCCCATAATGGAAGTGGGAACGGATCACTATGGATTTTATAACCAAGTTGCCCAACACAACGGGTGGACTTGATACCATATGGGTCATCGTCGATAGATTGATCAATTCTGTACACTTCCTGCCTATAAAAGAAACTGACAAAATGGAGAAGCTTACGAGAACATACATTAGGGAAATCATACGACTACATGGTGTACCTATATCCATTATCTCCGATAGAGATAGCAGGTTCACCTCAAGATTCTGGCAATCACTACAACATTCCCTAGGAACAAGGCTGGACATAAGCACAGCCTACCATCCACAGACAGACGGACAGAGTGAGAGGACCATCCAAACACTGGAAGATATGTCGAGAGCCTGTGTGATTGATTTTGGAAAGGCATGGGATACTCATTTACCCCTTGTCGAATTTTCCTACAATAACAGTTATCACACGAGCATCAAGGCTGCTCCATTTGAAGCCCTCTACGGCCGAAAGTGCAGATCCCCTCTGTGCTGGGCTGAAGTGGGTGATACCCAATTAGCTAGGGGGCAAGTTTCTGACAGTACTCTCATCGGTCCGGAAATCATTCGAGAAACGATAGAGAAGATCGTTTAGATCCGTGAACGATTGAAAGCCTCTAGAGACCAACAAAAGAGGTACGCGGATAAGCGAATGAAACCTTTGGAATTCCAGGTGGGGGACCGAGTCCTTCTTAAAGTCTCACCCTGTAAGGGCTTGATACGCTTCGGTAAGCGTGGAAAGCTTAATCCGAGATACATAGGACCCTTCGAGATTCTCGCAAGAATCGGCCCCGTAGCTTACAAGCTCAACCTACCTGACGAACTTCGTAACGTACATTCTACATTCCACGTATCTAACTTGAAAAAGTGCTTGGCCAACAAAACTCTCGTAATCCCACTCAACGAGATCGAGATTAACGAGAGCCTCAACTTCGTGGAAGAACCAGTAGAGGTCATGGACTGAGAAGTCAAGCAGACGAAGCAAAGCCGTATCCCGATTGTGAAGGTCTGCTGGAACGCCAAGCGAGGACTGGAATTCACTTGGGAGCGTGAGGATCAGATGAAACTGAAATACCCTCATCTCTTTGCTTAGTTAATTGTAACTACTTTATTTGTTTAGACTTTAATTTCGGGATGAAATTTCCTTAACAGGGGGATGATGTGACAACCCGAAATTTTCTTTCGGTCAAACCCTAAAAGTAAACCACTTCGTGTCATAAGTTAATGTAATTATTTCTTATTTTTAGGAAATATAAAGTTCGTTTGATTATTTTAATATTATTTTTAAACGAACAGGTGAAAGAAAGTGTCGTCTCGGGTTTTGAATTTTAAAAACCGCAAACACCTCGCGTCTTAGAAATTCCCGACCAAACTTTTGTGTTTGGGTTGAAAATTCACCCAAAAACCGTAAACTCATACCTATGTATGAGTTTACTCCCCAATAGTCTAGTTATTGTGTTTACTCCCCAAGTTTACAAAAGAGTAAACTCCAAGAGCTCTCTCAAGTATCATCCTAGATTAAATTCCAAACCTTCAATCTTGTAAGTGTTCTAACCTTTTTAAGTTAGTAAAACACTTAATCTAGTGTTTATACATCTAATCATCCAACCATATTTGTATTTTGACTAGATTTCCAAAACACCAAGAACACACACTAAGTGTTCTTGGCATTTTAGCTCAAATCAAGCCTTCTAATAGTAAGTACTTCCATCCTTGAGTGATTGTAAGCTAGTATTACATTTAAACACCAAGAAAATGTGTCAAGAACACAAGGCTTGAGGTGTTCACGGTCCAAGGAGATGCTTGGGCCGTAAACACCATAAAGTGCACCAAAGTGTGCCTAAGTCTTTATCTAAGCCCTAGTTTGATGTGTAAGCCTCCCACAAATTGATTAAACCTTCCTTGGATGTGTTTAAGCTTTGAAAAACATCAAAAACCAAAAAATATAGGTATTTATGGTTTGGGGATCTCCCAAAACCGTAAACACCCTAAAGTATGTACAAGTTGGTCATTTTCCTTCCTTAGGCTTAGAGACTAACACATACACTTACCTAATTGTGTTAGGGACTTGAAAACATGGCAATACACTTCTCCATAAGGGTTTACGGTAGTAAACCCAAAGGAAAATGCCTTTAGGCCGTAAACTCCTCAAAGGAGGTGTTTTGTTGCCCTAGTCCCTTCCAAAGGCCAAACCACTTAGTAGAATTGCTTCAAAAGGCTTGTTAAACCACTTAGTAGAATTGCCATTAGAGGAGTGACATTTGTGGCTCTAAAGCTCCAAGAACAAGAAGATAAAACAAGTGTTTCAAGGTAAGCTTCTAACTCTGATTTTGTATTGTTCGTATACTCTATTAGCTATTAGAAGTCTTGGATCCAATGCATGTTTAATTAGAGAAACCTAGATCCAAGAATTAGGGTTTGTATGTGCACATAGGAATGTTCATATGGCCAAAACCCATCGAAAACAACACTTGGACATTAAGACTAGAGTTTACGACCGTAAACTCTATAGTTTACTGCCGTAAACTCCCTAGGTCTTAACCATCAAAACCGTCAACTCCAAGGGAGTTTACCCTTGAACCCTAAACACCCTAGATTTACTCTACCAACACTTGGATGCAATCCTTGTGAGCTTTAACACTTTAATCAAAGTGTTTTCATGTTCTAGAGTGTCTCAACTTATTTTATAAGTTATAATTTTGCTAATTAGTTATATATATATATATATATATATATATATATATATATATATATATATATATATATATACATACATATATATATATATATATATATATATGTTCATTATATGATAACTAGGCTCGTGCGTGTGTACATGTCTTCATTTGTCACCTAGCACCGTACCCGACACTTCAACCCAATCCACTCACCGCAAGTGAGTTCATACCCCTTTAATTAACCTTTGAAATAATTTTAAATGTTTTAAATGTTTTTATGGGGGGAATACAAGTTGAATACTTATAGTTATTACATCAATCACATGGGATTAATAACTACAAAACCAATGATTTTATTACCGTTCAAACTGTTTATCAAACTGTTTTACTTCAAACTTCTTTGCAATCTCTTTTACTATCAAATACTGTTACTTAAACTTTTATATACTTATAGTAAATTGCATGCCCGTATATGTATAGTTATATATATGCAATGTTTAAAAGGCTTAGGAAGGCCGTCCGCCCTGTTTCCTTTTCCTCGATTTGGATGTGGTCTGGTGGGATATCGGGTAGTCGTCCGAAGGTCGTTTCAATATTGATTATATATCATGTGTACATATATAGACATAAAAGTGCTTCCATATTCATGCGTACTAGTTACATCATTAGTAAGCTACCATCGGGGTAGCACAGGATCATACTTATACTTTTGCTAGATCAATGAGTCAGTTCATTCATGAGTCAATACTTATTACTATGAGAACATATACATTACATTACTATGAGTACATATACCACTATACTAGGAGAAGAACATATACAACTATACTAGAAAGAGGACATATACAACTATACTAGAAAGAGAACATATACAACGATACTAGAACGAGTAACAATACATTACATATACTTATATACATTGATAGAATTGTGATCCATTGTATCGGAGCATGCCTTAAATGTCATGGCCCGAGTTGTAGCAAGAGTCTCTTGGAGGGAGAGCGTGAGTTTGCCTATAGATCTATACTGGATTGACTATCCTACACCTTGCTGCTAGCTACAGCCGGACCTGCAGGTCTGCGGGTGCCAAACATCATTTCTTTTTACGACCATTCGTATGTCGTTGTTACCAGTCAATAGTATGGTGCAATTAATCACATGATACCTTAATATAAATCCGGTTTAAGGTAGTTAGTACAACAGTAGTTCCTATAATACAACACTACAGTACTACAGTAATTTACCCTTTACATATATTTAGTGATTATTTCACTTAAACATTAATGTACAAACTATATTTTGTTAATGATAGTTACACTTGGGAAATTTCACACTTTTATAGCAAACGAACATATGGAACAATTACGCCTTGGTAGAAGGCTACTTTAATAGAAAATATAGGTTTTTCTAGGAGATTCAAACTTTTACAAACACTTACAAACATTTACATACCTTTTACAAACTTATACTTAAAACCATGTTCAAATGTGTGACAACCTGAAATTTCCATTGTACGAACCTCATCTATTCAATAGAAACTAGTTCAGTTTCAGTGATTTTCAAGCTTTTCCGAACAAATTTGTGTACATTAGGATTATGTTTTAGATGATATCAGGAGAGTGGATACTCCTGGTTTTGTGAAACTTGGGCATTTCAAGTTTCATACTGTTACAGTCCAACATCAGGAATAAAAAGATTTTCTGCCAAAATATTCCAGGACTATAAATAGTTTTCTGAATTAAATTAATTCATTATTCACAATTCCAAATAGAGAAAAGCCATATTCTCTCTGACGGATCTTCGGGTTTTCATCCCAGATTGTGAGTCTACTTTTCTATATGTGTTTCAATACTTGTTTAATGCTTGTTAACAACAATAACATGTTTAGATTTCAAGATCCGGGAGTTTACCGCCCAAGATCGTTCTTGGGGAGTAAACTCCAAAATGGAACATTATGGCTTCCTAGTCCCAATCCCTTGCTAGAAGACTTGTTTAGGAGTTAGGGTATGACATTTATGGATCAAAAAGCAACCAAGAAACATAAGTTTCTAGGAGTTTACGGCCAAGGAACTCCCTTGGGCCGTAAACCCCTTTTTAAGGGCTTAAATGCCCTAAAACTTTCCCCAAATGCTTAAGGAACTTAACCACTAGTGCTTGTGCTTGTTTAGAACATCAAAAGGCCATAGAAATCACAAGTTAGTAGGAGTTTACGGCCAAGAACCCTTCTTGGGCCGTAAACCTCTTTTTGTGGGACAAAAATCATTCCAAGCTACCCTTAAGCCTTTAGACAATTTACCTTGCACCGTTGGGACTAGAATGGAGAGTAGAACACATAGAAATCACTCCTTGGAAGGAGTTTACGGCCAAGGAACATGAATTGGGCTGTAAACTCCAAGTGAAGGCACCAAAGTGTGCCTCTTGTCCCCATTAGCCTTAGATAAATTCATGGATGCCATTCTTGATGTTTAAGTGCCTCAAATCAATTAAATTCCTAGAGTTTACGGCCGTAAACTCTAAGGTGAAGGACCTTAGGCCGTAAACTCCCTTATGGAGTGTTCTAGAGCCTTAAAACTACTTCATGCATTATTCCAATAAAGATAGAAGTGTTCTAGAAGCAAGATAACACCACAAAACACCCAAAACAACCCTTTGGGGAGTTCACGGCCATAAACCTATGAGTTTACGGCCGTAAACTCCAAGGTGTGGGGTTTGTGGGTGGTGAACTCCTACACAAGGCCCTTTGATGTTTCAAACCCTTTTGCCTTGTCCCGTAGCAACTTAGATGCAACCATTTGAACCCTAAACACTCATAAAAGTGTTTAAATGTTTTCTAAGTGTCTTAACTTATTTATTTAAGTTATTATATGTCTAATTAGTTATATATATGTTTATTATATGATAACTAGGCTCGTGCGTGTAAACCAGTCTCCGTTTGCCACCTAGCACGGTAGCCGACACTGCAATTCAAACGACTCACCACAAGTGAGTTCATACCCCTTGAATCAACCTTTGAAATGATTTTAAGTGTTTTAAATACTTTATGGGGGGGGATACAAGTCAAATACTTATAGTTATTACTTCAATCACATGTGATTAATAACTAGGAAAACAACGATTTTTACCACTGTTCAAACTGTTTTTCAAACTACTTTACTATTGAAATGTTTTACAAACTGTTTTACTATCCGAACTTATTTAGAGACTGTGATTCAACAAATGCTTCTTATACTTAAACTGTGTTATCAACTTATGCCTTCAAAATGTTTTATAGATCGACATCAAGTCGATCTTCTCTTGAAATTATATTTATGCTTCAAATGTTTTATGAAAACTTATTTATGCTTTTATATATCCAATTGCATGCCCATATATGTATAGATATATAAATAATGTTCAAAGGGCTAAGGAAGGCCATCTGCCCTATTTCCTTTTCCTCGATTTGGATGTGGTCTGGTGGGATTTCGGGTGACCATCCGAAGGTCGTTTCCATATTACTTATATATCATATATACATGTATAGACATAAAAGTACTTCCATATTCATACTCATCAGTACATCATTAGCTGGTTACCATCGGGGTAACGCAGGATCAATACATATACAGAAATACTAGAAACAATACATATACAGAAATACTAGAAACAATACATATACAGAAATACTAGAAACAATACATATACAGAAATACTAGAAACAATACATATACAGAAATACTAGAAACAATACATATACAGAAATACTAGAAACAATACATATACAGAAATACTAGAAACAATACTTATACAGAAATACTAGAAACAATACATATACAGAAATACTAGAAACAATACATATACAGATATGCGAGAAACAATACATATACAGATATACGAGAAACAATACATATACATGAATACTTAACAATTGTGATCCACTGTATCGGGCATGCCTTAAATGTCATGGCCCGAGTTGTAGCCAGAATTCTCTTGGAGGGAGAGCGTGAGTTTGCGTATAGATCTATACTGGATTGACTATCCTACACCTTGCTGCTAGCTACAGCCGGACCTGCAGGTCTGCGGGTGCCAAACGTCATTTCTTATTACGACCGTTCATTATGTCGTTGATTATCAGTCGATAGCATGGTGCAATTAATCGCAATAAACCTTAATATAAATCCGGTTTAAGGTAGTAGTATTTAGTACAGCAGTAGTCTTAATATACAAAGCTATAGTACTACAATGATTTACCCATTACATATTTTAGTGATAACCTCACTTAAGCATTAATGTACAAACTATATTTTTAACGAATGATAGTTATATTTGGGTAATCATACACTTTTACAACAGAAAAGTTTACAAAACAGCCTAGCCTTGGTAGAAGGTTACTTTTATAGAAAATATAGGATTTTCTGAGTGATTCAAACTTTTACAAACACTTTCAAACATTTACTTACATTTTTACAACTTATACATTGAGACAGGTACAAACGTCTTTATAAGAAACATTGACACTAAAATACTTATGAACTCACCAGCTTAATGCTGATAAACTCTTTCAAAATAACTTGTATTCTCAGGTCATCAGTAGACAGGTACCGAGGCCAGCTTTGTGAAGATGGTGTGCATTCAAGACTCATCTCATATTATTTGGTGTTTCATTATTTTTGGTGTCTATAACTGTACAGAACACACTTGTATTGAAATTATATATTTAATGCAATGGATGATATTGTTTGCTTATTTACATTTACTGTGTTGTGATACTGTACATGACGTCCTCCGCCCCGGAACGTTTCCGCCGTTCTTGGTTTTGGGGTGTGACAGACTGGTATCAGAGCATTGTTTATAGTGAATCAAGTATATCAACCCATAAAAGATATATTAATCTATAAACCCAAAAGGGACTAAAACACTCTGACCAAGAGTCTATACTTTAAATAATAAAATATTTAATTAAGTATACTAGTCTACATTCATACTAAAATCAGTGTCACAATGACAAAAACAAAAGTATTATGATTGTTGAATATCACAAGTGAGCTCGGGGATGTATGGTCAGTCCTTAGAGTGGCATAGCCTGATCAACTATGCTGGTCCTAGGAGTGATTAGCATATGCCCTAGAATGGTTGTGATATGTTAGCAAGTCTAAAAACTTACCAACAGTACCACAAGAAGATCAGTAGAACTTAGAACTTAAAATACTATAGGAGTATTTTGTGCTATTAGTTACACGTATACTATATTCTTATACCTCTCTTCTCGCGTAGATCTAAATGGCTGGATTCCATCATGGCGACCCGTACTTTCCCAATGAAGGCAATGTCGGGTGGATCGATGAAGAGCCCGAAGATGACCATCCAATCCCTTTGGATGATCACCTCGCAGAAGGCTTTTCGGATGGATCCGACTCCGAGCCTGAAGTCAACAACCTACCGCTTGTAGGTCAAGCCCCGAACAACAACCCTCGACCAGCGTTTCTAGGTCCTACACCCATGTGGGCAAACAATCTGAATCGCTGGAGTGATGAGCAGGGTCAGCCCTTACCATACTTTGGGGACCGAACCTTTTACAACATTAGCGATGGTGGCTCTGCTGACAGAGCTCTGCCAGTAATCATCCGCAGAATAGCTCGTAATGGCGAGCAAGGTCGAGCAGCCATCGACCGGGTCATGGAAGTTGATGCCAACTCAGGTGTCAACACCGTCCGCATTCGCCGTCTTGAAGAAGACATGGAACGGACCCGGAGAACCAACGAAACTCTGCAGCAACAGTTGGCTGCCTCCCGTGCTGAAGTCTTAGAACTTCGAGCTCGTCAAAGAGCTCAGGACCGACACCTTCAAGAAGTGTTTCGCCAAGTGTCCGACCTCAGGGATCGCCCGAGAAATTCCCATCGCCATTAAATGATGTCTAGCACATCTCTGTCTTTTGATTTAGGGATAGCCTTGAACTTATGTGCTTTAAGTAGCACTTGTCTGTAAAATATTCCTAACTTTCGGTACTCTAATTAGGAATCTAGGACTGTCAGTATTGTCCTTATGGTATGATGTAAGACCTACTGTTAGTCGATTCTCCTTGAACTTATTGCATCAGTAATACCCGTACTATTGAAATCTATATAATCTGTGGGAAAAATTTGTACACTTGTGTATTCCTACTAATATTTCTTATGTGATTTCAAACACTCATTCAAACGGTTGGGCTATGGTTATTTAGTCCATGGGTCACTCTCACTTTGCTTACAAATTGATTCTTATCATCCTTCTTGTTTTTATAAACTTATAGCTGAAGGATGCCTCCTCGCAAATCTCCCAGGAATAGGAATAATCCTGTACCTCCACCGCCTCCACCACCTGCAGTCATCGATACTGCAGCCCTGAATGCAGCCGTAGCTGCAGCAGTGGCTACTGCCATGGCTCAGTATCACTCATCGGATGCTAGCAGAGGTGGAACCCCTGTGGAATCTATCCCAGTTGAAATCCCTGTGTGCTCGAGAGAGTGCACTTACAAGGATTTTACAAACTGCAAGCCGAAGCCTTTCTATGGCACCGGCGGAGTCATTGCTCTCTCGCAATGGTTCGAGAAGACTGAATCAGTCTTCGAAATCTGTTCGTGCCCTGCAGCATTCAAAGTGAAATATGCCGCATGCACCTTCGAGGATAAAGCCCTAACGTGGTGGAACGGCCACGTCAAAGCCCTAACTCTCGTCGTGGCTAACGACATGGGCTGGGCAACGATGAAGGACCTCATGACTGAGGAGTACTGCCCTAGGGGCGAAGTCCAGAAGTTAGAACATGAACTCTGGAATCTGTCTATGAAGGGTACCAACGTGATCGCTTACACTGCCCGCTTCAGCGAATTGGTGGCCCTATGCCCCAACATGGTTCCCACTGAAGGGAAAAAGATTGAGCGGTATATATGGGGGCTAGTACCTCCGTACCAGGGGAACGTCTTAGCATCCAACCCTGCTACTTTCGACAGTGCCAAGCGATTGGCACAAAGACTTATTGACCATGGAGTCAAGACCCCTGCAACTACAACCACCCTAGCCATCCCAGAACCCTCCAAACCCGCTGGCAACAAGCGGAAGTTTTGGGATGAGAAGAAGAAGCAGCGTGCTTCAAAGAAACAGCAAATCGTAGCAGTACATGCTGCGGTAGCCCCTACTGCTGTTACTGCTCCGGGGAAGCAGTACTCTGGAAGTTTGCCGAAGTGCAATAAATGCAGCTTCCACCATAACGGCGCCTGCCGTGAAATGCAGTGTAACAACTGCCACAGAAAAGGACACACCATCCGATTCTGTAAGTTCCCGGCGCAACCGATCTCCCAAGTTCCTGGCTCAGGCGCGAGCCCAACTTGCTATGGATGTGGCGAAGCAGGCCACTTTAAAAGGGACTGCCCTAAGGCGAGGAATACTGGAGGAGCAGGGAGGGTACTAGCAATAGGCCACGGGGAAGCAGTTGCTGACCCGACAGTGGTGACCGGTACGTTCCTCCTTGATAACTCCTATGCATGCATTCTGTTCGATAGTGGAGCGGAGCGAAGCTTCGTAAACCACAAATTTGCTCGCATGCTTAAGCAACAACCACACGCACTTAATGAACAATTCACAGTAGAAATGGCCAATGGGAAAACTGAAAGTACTAATAGCATATACTTAGGTTGTCTTCTAACCTTAGATAACCATTCATTCCCAATCGACCTTATGCCGGTCTCAATAAAAAGCTTCGACGTTATTATCGGCATGGATTGGTTAAGCCTTCATCGCGCCGACATCATGTGCTATGAGAAAGCAGTCCGTTTAAACCTCCCATCTGGCGAAACTCTTATAGTCTACAGCGACAAACCGGGTGCGAGTCTTCGCATTATATCTAGTATTCAAGCACAGAAATATCTGCGCAAAGAATACCACGCATTCCTTGCTCACGTCGTCGACACGAACCTAGAAGCGAAAGAACTAAAGAACCTCCCTGTAGTGAGCGACTTTCCCGACATTTTCCCAGAAGAACTACCTGGGTTACCTCCGCAACGACAAGTCGAGTTCAGAATCGACTTGGTCCCAGGAGCTACCCCAGTAGCCAAGTCGCCCTACCGTTTAGCACCAGCCGAGATGCAAGAACTCTCTGGTCAACTTAACGAACTGCTCAGCAAGGGTTTTATAAGACCAAGTTTCTCACCTTGGGGAGCACCGGTCTTGTTCGTTAAGAAGAAAGACGGATCATTCCGTATGTGTATTGACTACAGGGAACTTAACAAATTGACGATAAAGAATCGTTACCCTCTGCCACGCATAGATGATCTATTCGACCAACTACAAGGGGCGAGCTATTTTTCCAAGATTGACCTGAGATCCGGATATCACCAGTTACGAGTGCTAGAAGAGGATGTCCCAAAGACAGCCTTCCGAACTCGTTACGGACACTACGAGTTCGTGGTGATGCCATTCGGATTGACCAATGCGCCTGCAGTCTTCATGGATCTGATGAATAGAGTATGCCGACCTTACTTAGATCAGTTCGTCATCGTTTTCATTGACGACATCCTGATCTACTCCCGAAGTAAGAAAGAGCATAGTGATCATCTGCGACAAGTTCTAGAGACATTACGAAAGGAGAAACTTTATGCGAAGTTCTCGAAATGTGAATTTTGGATCCGAAGAGTCGAATTCTTAGGACACGTGGTAAGCGAAGAGGGAATCCACGTGGACCCATCCAAAATAAAAGCCATTGAGAACTGGTCAGCACCAAAGACGCCTACAGAAATTCGCCAATTTTTAGGTCTCGCTGGCTACTATCGCAGGTTCATTCAGAACTTCTCACGAATAGCAAAGCCTCTTACGACCCTAACCCAGAAAGGCGTGGCCTTTGACTGGGAAGAGAAGCAAGAAAGAGCGTTCCAAACGCTCAAACGAGCCTTGTGCACCGCACCAATACTATCCCTTCCGGAAGGAATAGAAGACTTTGTAGTCTATTGCGATGCATCCAATCAAGGACTCGGATGTGTTCTGATGCAGCGAGGTAAGGTCATCGCCTACGCCTCGAGACAGTTGAAGACACATGAGGTTAACTACACGACCCACGATCTTGAACTAGGAGCAGTAGTGTTTGCTCTGAAGATCTGGAGACATTACCTGTATGGAACGAAGAGCACTATCTTTACCGACCACAAGAGTTTACAACACATTTTCAATCAGAAGGAACTCAACATGAGACAACGACGGTGGGTCGAGCTACTCAGTGACTACGAATGCGATATTCGTTATCATCCGGGTAAAGCCAACGTAGTAGCAGACGCCCTAAGTCGGAAAGAATATTCTGGTCGCAAGGTCAAGTCATTATCCATAACCATCCATTCACACTTGACTGAGCAAATTCAGGCGGCTCAACTTGAGGCCATGAAACCTGAAAATGTGTCGAGTGAATCCCTTAGGGGAATGGACAAGAACTTTGAAGCCAAGGGTGACGGAGCTTTATATTTCATGAACCGGATCTGGACACCGAAACACGGTGGTTTCCGAGACTTGGTCATAACCGAGGCGCACAACACTCGGTATTCCGTCCACCCAGGTTCAGATAAGATGTATCTGGATCTTAAAAAGCTATATTGGTGGCCTAATATGAAAGCAGAGATTGCTACCTTTGTGAGTAAATGCCTTACTTGCGCGAAGATTAAGGTCGAGTACCAGAAGCCCTCTGGTTTACTGCAACAACCAGAGATCCCGGAATGGAAGTGGGAGCGGATCACTATGGATTTCATAACCAAATTACCCAAGACGACGGGTGGACTTGACACCATATGGGTCATCGTTGATAGATTGACCAAGTCTGCACACTTCCTGCCTATCAAAGAAACCGACAAGATGGAGAAACTTACGAGAACATACATTAGGGAAATTGTACGGTTGCATGGTGTACCTATTTCCATTATCTCCGATAGAGATAGTAGGTTCACCTCAAGATTTTGGCAATCCCTACAACATTCCCTAGGAACAAGGCTGGACATGAGCACAGCCTACCATCCACAGACCGACGGACAGAGTGAGAGAACCATTCAAACATTGGAAGACATGTTACGAGCCTGTGTGATTGATTTTGGGAAGGCATGGGATACCCATTTACCCCTTGTCGAATTTTCCTATAATAACAGTTATCACACGAGCATCAAGGCTGCTCCATTCGAAGCTCTCTACGGCCGCAAGTGCAGATCCCCTCTGTGCTGGGCTGAGGTTGGTGATACCCAATTAGCGAGAGGGCAAGCTTCCGACAGTACTCTCACTGGTCCAGAAATCATTCGGGAAACGACAGAGAAAATCATTCAAATCCGTGAACGATTGAAAGCCTCTAGAGACCGACAGAAGAGCTACGCCGATAAACGAAGAAAACCTTTGGAATTTCAGGTGGGAGACCGAGTCCTTCTCAAAGTCTCACCTTGGAAAGGCTTGATACGCTTCGGCAAGCGTGGGAAGCTTAATCCGAGGTACATAGGGCCTTTCGAGATTCTTACCAGAGTCGGCCCCGTAGCTTACAAACTTGATCTACCCGACACACTGCATAACGTACATTCTACATTCCACGTATCTAACTTGAAAAAGTGTCTGTCCGATGAGACTCTCGTAATCCCACTCGACGAGATCGAGATCAACGAGAGCCTCAACTTCGTGGAAGAACCTGTAGAGATCATGGACCGTGAGGTCAAGCAGACAAAACAAAGCCGTATCCCTATCGTGAAGGTTCGCTGGAACGCCAAGCGAGGACCGGAATTCACTTGGGAACGCGAGGATCAGATGAAGTTGAAATACCCTCATCTTTTCGCTTAATTGTTTGTAACTTTTATTTGCTTAAATTCTAATTTCGGGACGAAATTCCCTCTAACCGGGGGATGATGTGACAACCTGAAATTTACAGTGTACGAACCTCATCTATTCAATAGAAGCTAGTTCAGTTTCAGTGATTTTCAAGCTTTTCCGAACAAATTTGTGTACATTAGGATTATGTTTTAGATGATATCAGGAGAGTGGATACTCCTGGTTTTGTGAAACTTGGGCATTTCAAGTTTCATACTGTTACAGTCCAACATCAGGAATAAAAAGATTTTCTGCCAAAATATTCCAGGACTATAAATAGTTTTCTGAATTAAATTAATTCATTATTCACAATTCCAAATAGAGAAAAGCCATATTCTCTCTGACGGATCTTTGAGTTTTCATCCCAGATTGTGAGTCTACTTTTCTATATGTGTTTTAATACTTGTTTAATGCTTGTTAACAACAATAACATGTTTAGATTTCAAGATCCGGGAGTTTACCGCCCAAGATCGTTCTTGGGGAGTAAACTCCAAAATGGAACATTATGGCTTCCTAGTCCCAATCCCTTGCTAGAAGACTTGTTTAGGAGTTAGGGTATGACATTTATGGATCAAAAAGCAACCAAGAAACATAAGTTTCTAGGAGTTTACGGCCAAGGAACTCCCTTGGGCCGTAAACCCCTTTTTAAGGGCTTAAATGCCCTAAAACTTTCCCCAAATGCTTAAGGAACTTAACCACTAGTGCTTGTGCTTGTTTAGAACATCAAAAGGCCATAGAAATCACAAGTTAGTAGGAGTTTACGGCCAAGAACCCTTCTTGGGCCGTAAACCCCTTTTTGTGGGACAAAAATCATTCCAAGCTACCCTTAAGCCTTTAGACAATTTACCTTGCACCGTTGGGACTAGAATGGAGAGTAGAACACATAGAAATCACTCCTTGGAAGGAGTTTACGGCCAAGGAACATGACTTGGGCCGTAAACTCCAAGTGAAGGCACCAAAGTGTGCCTCTTGTCCCCATTAGCCTTAGATAAATTCATGGATTCCATTCTTGATGTTTAAGTGCCTCAAATCAATTAAATTCCTAGAGTTTACGGCCGTAAACTCTAAGGTGAAGGACCTTAGGCCGTAAACTCCCTTATGGAGTGTTCTAGAGCCTTAAAACTACTTCATGCATTATTCCAATAAAGATAGAAGTGTTCTAGAAGCAAGATAACACCACAAAACACCCAAAACAACCCTTTGGGGAGTTCACGGCCATAAACCTATGAGTTTACGGCCGTAAACTCCAAGGTGTGGGGTTTGTGGGTGGTGAACTCCTACACAAGGCCCTTTGATGTTTCAAACCCTTTTGCCTTGTCCCGTAGCAACTTAGATGCAACCATTTGAACCCTAAACACTCATAAAAGTGTTTAAATGTTTTCTAAGTGTCTTAACTTATTTATTTAAGTTATTATATGTCTAATTAGTTATATATATGTTTATTATATGATAACTAGGCTCGTGCGTGTAAACCAGTCTCCGTTTGCCACCTAGCACGGTAGCTGACACTGCAATTCAAACGACTCACCACAAGTGAGTTCATACCCCTTGAATCAACCTTTGAAATGATTTTAAGTGTTTTAAATACTTTATGGGGGGGATACAAGTCAAATACTTATAGTTATTACTTCAATCACATGTGATTAATAACTAGGAAAACAACGATTTTTACCACTGTTCAAACTGTTTTTCAAACTACTTTACTATTGAAATGTTTTACAAACTGTTTTACTATCCGAACTTATTTAGAGACTGTGATTCAACAAATGCTTCTTATACTTAAACTGTGTTATCAACTTATGCCTTCAAAATGTTTTATAGATCGACATCAAGTCGATCTTCTCTTGAAATTATATTTATGCTTCAAATGTTTTATGAAAACTTATTTATGCTTTTATATATCCAATTGCATGCCCATATATGTATAGATATATAAATAATGTTCAAAGGGCTTAGGAAGGCCATCTGCCCTATTTCCTTTTCCTCGATTTGGATGTGGTCTGGTGGGATTTCGGGTGACCATCCGAAGGTCGTTTCCATATTACTTATATATCATATATACATGTATAGACATAAAAGTACTTCCATATTCATACTCATCAGTACATCATTAGCTGGTTACCATCGGGGTAACGCAGGATCAATACATATACAGAAATACTAGAAACAATACATATACAGAAATACTAGAAACAATACATATACAGAAATACTAGAAACAATACATATACAAAAATACTAGAAACAATACATATACAGAAATACTAGAAACAATACATATACAGAAATACTAGAAACAATACATATACAGAAATACTAGAAACAATACATAAACAGAAATACTAGAAACAATACTTATACAGAAATACTAGAAACAATACATATACAGATATGCGAGAAACAATACATATACAGATATACGAGAAACAATACATATACATGAATACTTAACAATTGTGATCCACTGTATCGGGCATGCCTTAAATGTCATGGCCCGAGTTGTAGCCAGAATTCTCTTGGAGGGAGAGCGTGAGTTTGCGTATAGATCTATACTGGATTGACTATCCTACACCTTGCTGCTAGCTACAGCCAGACCTGCAGGTCTGCGGGTGCCAAACGTCATTTCTTATTACGACCGTTCATTATGTCGTTGATTATCAGTCGATAGCATGGTGCAATTAATCGCAATAAACCTTAATATAAATCCGGTTTAAGGTAGTAGTATTTAGTGTAGCAGTAGTCTTAATATACAAAGCTACAGTACTACAATGATTTACCCATTACATATTTTAGTGATAACCTCACTTAAGCATTAATGTACAAACTATATTTTTAACGAATGATAGTTATATTTGGGTAATCATACACTTTTACAACAGAAAAGTTTACAAAACAGCCTAGCCTTGGTAGAAGGTTACTTTTATAGAAAATATAGGATTTTCTGAGTGATTCAAACTTTTACAAACACTTTCAAACATTTACTTACATTTTTACAACTTATACATTGAGACAGGTACAAACGTCTTTACAAGAAACATTGACACTAAAATACTTATGAACTCACCAGCTTAATGCTGATAAACTCTTTCAAAATAACTTGTATTCTTAGGTCATCAGTAGACAGGTACCGAGGCCAGCTTTGAGAAGATGGTGTGCATTCAAGACTCATCTCATATTATTTGGTGTTTCTTTATTTTTGGTGTCCATAACTGTACAGAACACACTTGTATTGAAATTATATATTTAATGCAATGGATGATGTTGTTTGCTTATTTACATTTACTGTGTTGTGATACTGTACATGACGTCCTCCGCCCCGGAACGTTTCCGCTGTTCTTGGTTTTGGGGTGTGACAAAACGTTTTGATAACAAACATCGACACTAAAATACTTATGAACTCACCAGATTAATGCTGATAAACTCTTTCAAAATAACTTGTATTCTCAGGTCGACAGTAGACAGGTACCGAGGCCAGCTTTTGAGAAGATGGAGCGCATTCAAGACTCATCTTATTATTTTGATTTACTTTTTGGTGTCTATAACTGTACTGAACACACTTGTATTAAAATTATATATTTAATGCAATGGATGATGTTGTTTGCTTATTTACTATTATACTGTGTTGTGATACTCTACATGACGTCCTCCGCCCCTGAACGTTTCCGCCGTTCTTGGTTTTGGGGTGTGACAGATTGGTATTAGAGCATTGTTTATAGTGAATTGAGTATATCAACCCATAAAAGATATACTAACTGTAAACCCATTTGGGATTAAAACACTCTGACCAAGAGTCTATACTGTAAATATTAAAATATTAAATAAAGTATACTAGTCTGCATTCATACTAAAATCAGTGTCACAATGACAAGAACAAAAGTATTACGATTGTTAAATATCACAAGTGAGCTTGGGGATGTATGGTCAGTCCTGGGAATGGCATAGCCTGATCAACTATGTTGGTCCAAGGAGTCATTAGCATATGCCCTAGAATGGTTGTGATATGTTAACAAGTCTAAAAACTTACCAACAATACTACAAGGAGATCAGTAGAACCTAAACTTAAAATACTATAGGTGTATTTTGTACTACTACAAGATACTTATATACTAGATTCTTATACCTCTCTTCTCGCGTAGATTTAAATGGTTGGATTCCATCATGGCGACCCGTACTTTCCAAATGAAGGCAATGCTGGGTGGATCAAAGAAGAACCCAAAGATGAGCATCCAATCCCTTTGGATGATCACCTCGCAGAAGGCTTTTCTGATGGATCTGACTCTGAGCCTGAAGTCAACAACCTACCGCCAGTAGGTCAAGCCCCAAATAACAACCCCCGACCAGCTTTCCCAGGTCCCACTCCCTTGTAGGCAACCAACTTGAATCGCTGGAGCGATGAACAGGGTCAACCCTTACCATACTTTGGGGACCGAAGCTTTTACAACGTCAGTGAAGGTGGTTCTGCTGACCGAGATCTGCCCGTCATTATCTGCAGAATAGCTCGTAATGCGGAACAAGGTCGAGCAGCCATTGACCGGGTCATGGAGATTGATGCCAAATCTGGTGTCAACACAGTCCGCATCCGCCTTCTTGAAGAAGACATGGAACGGGCCCGGAGAACCAATGAAACCCTACAGCAACAGCTGGCTGCCTCGCGAGCCGAAGTCATGGAACTTCGAGCCCGTCAGAGGGCTCATGAGCGACACCTTCAAGAGGTGGTTCGTCAAGTGGCAGACCTCAGGGTTCACCCGAGGAATTCTCATCGCCGTTAGAAGATTTCTAGAACATCTTTGTCTTTTGGTTAAGGAATAGCCTTTAGTATCTGTGCTCTAAGTAGCACTTGTCTGTAAAATATTCCTAACTTTTAGTACTCTAAATAGGAATCTAGGAACTGTCAAACTTTTCCGTATGGTATGATGTAAGACCTACTGTTAGGTCGATTTTCCCTGAACTTATTACATCAGTAATACCAGTTTTATTGACAACTACCTAATATGTGGGAAAAATCTGTACACTTGTGTTTTCCTACTAATATCCTTTGTTGCGATCTCAAACGCTCATTCAACTGTTGGACTATGACTATTTAGTCCATGTGTCACTCTCACCCCGTTTACAATTGATTCTTACCATGGTGTTTGTCTGTATAAACTAATAGCTGAAGGATGCCTCCGCGCAAGTCAACAAGGCGAAACCCAGCACCTCCACCACCTCCTCCTCCGGTCATCGATACTGCAGCCCTGAATGTTGTCGTAGTTGTAGCAGTGGCAACTGCCATGGCTCAGTATCACTCTTCTGATGCTAGCAGAGGTGGAACCCATGTTGAATCAATTCCTATTGAAACCCCTATGCGCTCGAGAGAGTGCTCCTACAAGGATTTCACCAACTGTAAGCCGAAGTCCTTCTATGGGACCGATGGAGTCATTGCCCTCTCGCAATGGTTCGAGAAGACTGAATCGGTCTTCGAAATTTGTTCATGCCCTGCTGCGAGCAAAGTCAAGTATGCCGCATGCACCTTTGAAGGAAAAGCCCTGACGTGGTGGAACGGCCACGTTAAGGCACTAACTCTCGTGGTGGCAAATGACATGGGTTGGGAAACCATGAAAGACCTCATGATAGAGGAATACTGCCCGAGAGGCGAAATCCAGAAATTGGAGCAGGAGCTGTGGAGCCTAACCATGAAGGGCTCCGACGTAGTCTCATATACCATCAGGTTCAGCGAGCTGGTGGCCCTCTGCCCCAATATGGTTCCCACCGAGGGGAAAAAGATCGAGAGGTACATATGGGGGCTAGTGCCTCCGTATCAGGGGAATGTCCTATCATCAAACCCCTCTACCTTCGACAGTGCCAAGCGAGTGGCACAACGACTCATTGACCATGGAGTCAAAACCCCTACAACAACAACCACCCTAGCCATCCTGGAACCCTCCAAACCCGTTGATGCTAAGCGGAAGCTCTGGGACGAAAAGAAGAAGAAGCAGCGAGCTGCCAAAAAGCAGCAAATTGTGGCAGTGCATGCCGCAATAACCCTTACTGCTGGTACTGCTCCGGTGGGGCAGTATGCTGGAAATTTGCCTAAGTGCAACAAATGCAATTACCACCACAACGGCCCCTGCCGTGAAATGCAGTGCTCTAAATGCAACAGGAAAGGACACACCGTCCGTTTCTGTAAATCCCCGGCGAGGCCGATCACCCAAGTCCCCGGCTCTGGCGCGAGCCCGACCTACTATGGATGTGGTGAAGCAAGCCACTATAAGAGGGACTGCCCTAAAGCGAAGAATGCTGGAGGAGTAGAGAGGGTACTAGCAATAGGCCATGGGGAAGCAGTTGCTGACTCGACGGTGGTGACTGGTACGTTCCTCCTCGATAACTCCTATGCATGCATTCTATTTGATAGTGGAGCGGAGTGAAGCTTCGTGAACCATAAATTTGCTCGCATGCTTAAACAACAACCTCACACACTTAAAGAACAACTCACAGTAGAAATGGCTATTGGAAAAACAGAAAGCACGAATAGCATATACTTAGGTTGTACCCTAACTCTAGATAACCATTCATTTCAAATCGACCTTATGCCGGTTTCGATTAAAAGCTTTGACGTCATCATCGGCATGGATTGGTTAAGTCTTCATCGCACCGACGTCATGTGCTATGAGAAAGCAGTCCGTCTAAACCTCCCGTCTAACGAAACTCTTATCATCTACGGCGACAAACCTGGTGCGAGTCTTCGTATTATATCAAGTATTCAAACACATAAATATCTGTGTAAAGAATACCACGCATTCCTTGCTCACGTCGTCGATATGAGCCTCGAAATGAAAGAACTAAAGAACATCCATGTAGTGAGCGACTTTCCCGACATTTTCCCAGGAGAGCTGCCAGGATTACCTCCGCAATGACAGGTCGAGTTCAGAATCGACTTAGTCCCAGGAGCTACCCCAATAGCCAAGTCGCCCTACCAATTAGCACCAGCAGAGATGCAGGAACTATCTGGTCAACTTAACGAGGTGCTCAGCAAGGGCTTTATAAGACCAAGTTTCTCACCTTGGGGAGCACCGGTCTTATTCGTTAAGAAGAAAGACGGATCATTCTGTATGTGCATCGACTACAGAGAACTCAACAAACTGACGGTCAAAAATCGTTACCCTCTGCCTCACATAGACGATCTATTTGACCAACTACAAGGGGCGAACTACTTTTCCAAAATTGATCTAAGATTCGGATATCACCAGTTACGAGTGCTAGAGGAGGATGTTCCAAAGACAGCCTTCCGAACTCGTTACGGACACTACGAGTTTGTAGTGATTCCATTCGGATTGACCAATGCGCCCGCAGTTTTCATGGATCTGATGAATCAGGTATGCCGGCCTTACTTGGATCAGTTCGTTATTGTCTTCATCGATGACATTCTGATCTACTCCCGAAGTAAGGAAGAGCATGGTGATCACCTACGACAAGTTCTAAGAACTTTATGAACAGAGAAGCTCTATGCGAAGTTCTCGAAATGTGAATTTTGGATCCGAAGAGTCGAATTCTTAGGACACGTGGTAAGCGAAGAAGGAATCCACATGGACCCATCCAAAATTAAGGCCATCGAAAACCGGACAGCACCGAAGACGCCTACAGAAATTCGTCAATTTCTAGGCCTCGCTGGCTACTACCGCAGGTTCATACAAAACTTCTCCTAAATTGCGAAACCTCTTACAACACTGACCCAAAAGGGCGTGGCCTTTGACTGGGAAGAGAAACAGGAGATAGCGTTCCAAACGCTCAAGCGAGCCTTGTGCACTGCACCAATACTATCCCTCCCCGAAGGGTTAGAAGACTTTGTAGTCTATTGCGATGCATCGAATCAGGGGCTCGGGTGTGTTCTGATGCAGCGAGGTAAGGTTATCGCCTCTGCCTCGAGACAACTGAAAACACATGAAGTTAACTACACGACCCATGATCTTGAACTAGGAGCAGTTGTGTTTGCTCTGAAGATCTGGAGACATTACTTGTACGGAACGAAAAGCACTATCTTTACCGACCACAAGAGTTTACAACACATATTCGATCAGAACGAGCTCAACATGAGACAACGATGGTGGGTCGAGCTACTTAGTGACTACGAATGCGATATTCGTTATCATCTGGGTAAAGCCAACGTAGTAGCAGACGCCCTAAGACGAAAAGAATATTTTGGTCGAAGAGTCAAGGCATTGACAATGACTACCCTTTCACACTTGTCTAAGCAAATTCAGACGGCCCAGCTTGAAGCTATGAAACCTGAAAACGTGACGAGTGAATCCCTTAGAGGAATGGATAAAAACTTAGAAGCCAAGGGTGGCGGAGCCTTATATTTCATGAACCGGATCTGGACACCGAAACACGGTGGCCTTCGAGACTTGGTCATGACCGAGGCGCACAACACTCGGTATTCCCTCCACCCAGGTTCAGATAAGATGGATATGGATCTTAAAAGGCTATACTGGTGGCCTAACATGAAAGCAGAGATTGCTACCTTCGTAAGTAAGTGCCTTACTTGCGCAAAGGTTAAGGTCGAGTACCAGAAGCCCTCCGGTTTATTACAACAACCAGAGATCCCATAATGGAAGTGGGAACGGATCACTATGGATTTTATAACCAAGTTGCCCAACACAACGGGTGGACTTGATACCATATGGGTCATCGTCGATAGATTGATCAATTCTGCACACTTCCTGCCTATAAAAGAAACCGACAAAATGGAGAAGCTTACGAGAACATACATTAGGGAAATCATACGACTACATGGTGTACCTATATCCATTATCTCCGATAGAGATAGCAGGTTCACCTCAAGATTCTGGCAATCACTACAACATTCCCTAGGAACAAGGCTGGACATAAGCACAGCCTACCATCCACAGACAGACGGACAGAGTGAGAGGACCATCCAAACACTGGAAGATATGTCGAGAGCCTGTGTGATTGATTTTGGAAAGGCATGGGATACTCATTTACCCCTTGTCGAATTTTCCTACAATAACAGTTATCACACGAGCATCAAGGCTGCTCCATTTGAAGCCCTCTACGGCCGAAAGTGCAGATCCCCTCTGTGCTGGGCTGAAGTGGGTGATACCCAATTAGCTAGGGGGCAAGTTTCTGACAGTACTCTCATCGGTCCGGAAATCATTCGGGAAACGATAGAGAAGATCGTTTAGATCCGTGAACGATTGAAAGCCTCTAGAGACCAACAAAAGAGGTACGCGGATAAGCGAATGAAACCTTTGGAATTCCAGGTGGGGGACCGAGTCCTTCTTAAAGTCTCACCCTGTAAGGGCTTGATACGCTTCGGTAAGCGTGGAAAGCTTAATCCGAGATATATAGGACCCTTCGAGATTCTCGCAAGAATCGGCCCCGTAGCTTACAAGCTCAACCTACCTGACGAACTTCGTAACGTACATTCTACATTCCACGTATCTAACTTGAAAAAGTGCTTGGCCAACAAAACTCTCGTAATCCCACTCAACGAGATCGAGATTAACGAGAGCCTCAACTTCGTGGAAGAACCAGTAGAGGTCATGGACTGAGAAGTCAAGCAGACGAAGCAAAGCCGTATCCCGATTGTGAAGGTCCGCTGGAACGCCAAGCGAGGACTGGAATTCACTTGGGAGCGTGAGGATCAGATGAAACTGAAATACCCTCATCTCTTTGCTTAGTTAATTGTAACTACTTTATTTGTTTAGACTTTAATTTCGGGATGAAATTCCCTTAACAGGGGGATGATGTGACAACCCGAAATTTTCTTTCGGTCAAACCCTAAAAGTAAACCACTTCGTGTCATAAGTTAATGTAATTATTTCTTATTTTTAGGAAATATAAAGTTCGTTTGATTATTTTAATATTATTTTTAAACGAACGGGTGAAAGAAAGTGTCGTCTCGGGTTTTGAATTTTAAAAACCGCAAACACATCGCGTCTTAGAAATTCCCGACCAAACTTTTGTGTTTGGGTTGAAAATTCACCCAAAAACCGTAAACTCATACCTATGTATGAGTTTACTCCCCAATAGTCTAGTTATTGTGTTTACTCCCCAAGTTTACAAAAGAGTAAACTCCAAGAGCTCTCTCAAGTATCATCCTAGATTAAATTCCAAACCTTCAATCTTGTAAGTGTTCTAACCTTTTTAAGTTAGTAAAACACTTAATCTAGTGTTTATACATCTAATCATCCAACCATATTTGTATTTTGACTAGATTTCCAAAACACCAAGAACACACACTAAGTGTTCTTGGCATTTTAGCTCAAATCAAGCCTTCTAATAGTAAGTACTTCCATCCTTGAGTGATTGTAAGCTAGTATTACATTTAAACACCAATAAAATGTGTCAAGAACACAAGGCTTGAGGTGTTCACGGTCCAAGGAGATGCTTGGGCCGTAAACACCATAAAGTGCACCAAAGTGTGCCTAAGTCTTTATCTAAGCCCTAGTTTAATGTGTAAGCCTCCCACAAATTGATTAAACCTTCCTTGGATGTGTTTAAGCTTTGAAAAACATCAAAAACCAACAAATATAGGCGTTTACAGTTTGGGGATCTCCCAAAACCGTAAACACCCTAAAGTATGTACAAGTTGGTCATTTTCCTTCCTTAGGCTTAGAGACTAGCACATACACTTACCTAATTGTGTTATGGACTTGAAAACATGGCAATACACTTCTCCATAAGGGTTTACGGTAGTAAACCCAAAGGAAAATGCCTTTAGGCCGTAAACTCCTCAAAGGAGGTGTTTTGTTGCCTTAGTCCCTTCCAAAGGCCACACCACTTAGTAGAATTGCTTCAAAAGGCTTGCTAAACCACAAAACAACACTTGGACATTAAGACTAGAGTTTACGACTGTAAACTCTAGAGTTTACTTCCGTAAACTCCCTAGGTCTTAACCATCAAAACCGTAAACTCCAAGGGAGTTTACCCTTGAACCCTAAACACCCTAGCTATACTCTACCAACACTTGGATGCAATCCTTGTGAGCTTTAACACTTTAATCAAAGTGTTTTCATGTTCTAGAGTGTCTCAACTTATTTTATAAGTTATAATTTGGCTAATTAGTTATATATATGTTCATTATATGATAACTAGGCTCGTGCAAATGTACAAGTCTTCATTTGTCACCTAGCACCGTACCCGACACTTCAACCCAATCCACTCACCGCAAGTGAGTTCATACCCCTTTAATTAACCTTTGAAATAATTTTAAATGTTTTAAATGCTTTTATGGGGGGAATACAAGTTGAATACTTATAGTTATTACATCAATCACATGGGATTAATAACTACAAAACCAATGATTTTATTACCGTTCAAACTGTTTATCAAACTATTTTACTTCAAACTGCTTTGCAAACTCTTTTACTATCAAATACTGTTACTTAAACTTTGATATAATTATAATAAATTGCATGTCCGTATATGTATAGTTATATAAGCAATGTTTAAAAGGCTTAGGAAGGCCGTCCGCCCTGTTTCCTTTTCCTCGATTTGGATGTGGTCTGGTGGGATATCGGGTAGTCGTCCGAAGGTCGTTTCAATATTGATTATATATCATGTGTACATATATAGACATAAAAGTGCTTCCATATTCATGCGTACTAGTTACATCATTAGTAAGCTACCATCGGGGTAGCACAGGATCATACTTATACTGTTGCTAGATCAATGAGTCAGTTCATTCATGAGTCAATACTTATTACTATGAGAACATATACATTACATTACTATGAGTACATATACCACTATACTAGGAGAAGAACATATACAACTATACTAGAAAGAGGACATATACAACTATACTAGAAAGAGAACATATACAACGATACTAGAACGAGTAACAATACATTACATATACTTATATACATTGATAGAATTGTGATCCATTGTATCGGAGCATGCCTTAAATGTCATGGCCCGAGTTGTAGCAAGAGTCTCTTGGAGGGAGAGCGTGAGTTTGCCTATAGATCTATACTGGATTGACTATCCTACACCTTGCTGCTAGCTACAGCCGGACCTGCAGGTCTGCGGGTGCCAAACATCATTTCTTTTTACGACCATTCGTATGTCGTTGTTACCAGTCAATAGTATGGTGCAATTAATCACATGATACCTTAATATAAATCCGGTTTAAGGTAGTTAGTACAACAGTAGTTCCTATAATACAACACTACAGTACTATAGTAATTTACCCTTTACATATATTTAGTGATTATTTCACTTAAACATTAATGTACAAACTATATTTTGTTAATGATAGTTACACTTGGGAAATTTCCCACTTTTACAATAAACGAACATACGGAACAGTTATGCCTTGGTAGAAGGCTACTTTAATAGAAAATATAGGTTTTTCTAGGAGATTCAAACTTTTACAAACACTTACAAACATTTACATACCTTTTACAAACTCATACTTAAAACCATGTTCAAACGTTTTGAAAACAAACACCGACACTAAAATACTTATGAACTCACCAGCTTAATGCTGATAAACTCTTTCAAAATAACTTGTATTCTCAGGTCGACAGTAGACAGGTACCGAGGCCAACTTTTGAGAAGATGGAGAGCATCCAAGACTCATCTTATTATTTTGAGTTACTTTTTGGTGTCTACAACAGTACTGAACACACTTGTATTAAAATTGTATATTTAATGCAATGGATGATGTTGTTTGCTTATTTACCGTTATAATGTGTTGTGATACTTTAAATGACGTCCTCCGCTCCAGAACGTTTCCGCCGTTCTTGGTTTTAGGGTGTGACAACGAATGCCCGCGCGTTGCGTAGAAACACCTATATAGTTCAAGTCCTTACAAATATATATGTTTTTTTTAATATAGTGATAACGTTGTTGTTAAATTTGATACAATAATTCGTATACTAAACTGATATAATATATTGATTATTTTCAATTATATGATAATATATACATCTATTATAACCGCATAATCTGAATCGTTTGAAAGACTTTTACCCGAGAGTCACACATGAATAAAATTAAATATAATATATGGTTTCATGTTATTTGTAGTTGTTATTATTGTTAATTAATTTTATAAATTTTTTTGCTTAATGTTGTAATTTCTATCATTATAATTATTTAAAACATCAAACATTGTTTTTTGATTTTAAAGGTAACAATATAATCATTTATATATAGTTATTTTTAACCATTGCTATTGTAAATTATTTTAAGATACTTCTTTGAAAACTTTTAGCTATTATAAAAATATCTTTAGGAAATATTTTAGTTAAATTAATATTATAATTTCGTTTTTGTATTTATCACTTTTAACTATTTACAAAATATTATTTTGTTTTTTAAATGGAACTGGAATTTATATTTAAGTTGACATTGTAATATTATATTTTAAATAACAATTTAAGTATTTTGTCCACACCGTTCAAAAGTTGTAGATTTAAACTGATAATGGTTTACATATATTAAATCGAATAAATCAAGTATAATATGTTAAAAGTTAAAGACATAATTTAATATGTAGAAGTAAGATATTGTTTTAAAATTGAAATTTAGTATATGTATGATTACACTTTATGTTTGATATTTATTTAACTTTATTAACCAAATTATAATCATTATTAGAAAAACAATATAATTAATCACTTTTAACTATTTACAAAATATTCTTTTGGTTGTTTAAGTTAAACTAAAATTTATATTTAAGTTGACCATGTAATGTCATATTTAAATTAATAATTGAAATATTTTATAAAAATTGTTACCAAATTATATCCTAAAATGATAATGGTTTAAATCCAACAATATCTTAAAACTAATAAATTAAGTATAATATGTTAAAAGCTAAAGAACGCCACTTAATAAGTTGAAGTAAAGATATTATTTAAATATTGAAATTTAGTTTATATATGATTACACTTTAGATTTGATATTTATTTAACCTTATTAACCAACTTATTATTATTATTAGAAAGAAAATGAAAAGTCATTGGAGTTTCAAATGAATGTGGTGAAAGGAAAATGCATGGGAGTTTCAAATGAATGTGATGATAGGAAAAATGTTTTCTTTATAATATAGTATGACTGAGCGAATGTCCGCGCGTTGCGCAGAAACACATATATAGTTGAAATCTTTACAAATATATGTTTTTTTTAAATATAACAATAACGTTGTTGTTAAATTTGATATAATAATTCGTATACTAAATTATTATAATATATTGATTATTTTGAATTATATGATAATATACATATCTTTTATAACTGTATAATTTCAACCGTTTGAATGACTTCTACCCGCGAATTGCTCATGAATAAAATTAAATATAATATATGGGTTAATGTTATTTATAGTTTTTGTTATTGTTAGTTAATTTTTTAAAATTTATTTTCTTAACATTTTAATTTCTATCATTATAATTATTTAAAACATCAAACATTGTTTTTTGATTTTAAATGCAACAATATAATCATTTATATAGAGTTGTTTTTAACTATTGTTATTGTAAGTTATATTAAACTATTTATTTGAAAACTTTTAACGATTATACAAATATCTTTAGAAAATATTTTAGTTAAATTGATATTATAATTTTCTTTTTGCATTTAGCACTTTTATCACTTTGAACTATTCACAAAATATTCATTAGGTTTTTTAAGTGGAACTGAAATTTATATTTAAGTTAACACTGTAATGTTATATTTAAATTAACAGTTTAAGTATTTTGTCCAAACTGTTCTAAAGTTATAGCTTTAAATTGATAATAGTTTACATACAACAACATATGAAATCTAATAAATTAAGTATAATATGTTAAAAGTTAAAGACATAATTTTATAAGTAGAAGTAAAGATATTATTTTAATATTGAAATTTAGTTTATTTATGATTACACTTTAAGTTTGATATTTATTTAACCTTATTAACCAAATTATAATCATTATTAGAAAGACACCACATTTTATCACTTTTAATTATTTACAAAATATTATTTAGTTTGTTTAAGTTAAACTAAAATTTATATTTAAGTTAGTCATGTAATGTTATATTTAAGTTTATAATTTAAATATTTTATACAAATTATTCAAAAATTGTAGTTTTAAAATGATAATGGTTTACATCCAACAATATATGAAAACTAATAAATTAAGTATAATATGTAAATAACTAAAAAAAATAACTCTATAAGTAGAAGTACATATATTTTTTTAATATTTAAATTTAGTTTATATATGATTACACTTTAAGTTTGATATTTATTTAATCATATTAACCGACTTATAATCATTATTAGAAAGAAATTGAAAAGTCATGGGAGTTTCAAATGAATATGGTGAAAAGAAAAATAAATGAGAGTTTCAAATAAATGGAATGAAAGCAAAAAAATTTCCTTTATAATATAGTATGATATAATATGATATAGATAGATAGATAGATAGATATATCAAGTTTTTAGAAGTGGTTTATTCTTATTTAATATAAAAAAGTTTAAAAAAAAAATCAATTGTTTGAGGCATGATAAAAAACAAAAACAAAAATAATAATAAAAAACATTTCTTGAACAAAAACTAGCGCAATAACTATTTAAATAAGTCATATATGAAAAAAAAAAAAATTTGTTTTCACCTTTCAATTTACATTTAATCTATATAACTTGCGTATACTTGCAAATATTTGGGCGCAAAGCTTTCCAAACCCATATATATATATATATATATATATATATATATATATATATATATATATATATATATATATATATATATATATATATATATATATATATATATATATATATATATATATATATATAAAAGTCACTGAATGGGTAAGTCGCCAATCCCTAAAACGGACTATGTAATGCTATGTAATGTACTTTATCTGCTGGGTTACGGGTGGTCATTTTACTAGTTATAATCTACCCTTGTGTGATTCCTGTTGAAGCATATACTCGGGGGGTGGGTGTAGGGCGGACGATTTTAAAGCGGACTCCCCATTCATTAGATAGAGAAGATGACCAAGATTTCGTGATCCGCTGCCGAACTTATTCCAAGAGAGCTCGGATCGAATCGGTATTGCTATCCGAGCTCTCTTATTGAATTGCTCATTCAATGAGCATTCTCAATATTATGCCTTGAAGAGGACTCAAACCTCCACGCTCTTTAGCACAAGATTTTGAGTCTCGCGTGTCTACCATTTCACCACCAAGGCATCCTAATTGAAAATAGGAAGATTTGATGATTCAACAGATGACTTATCATTATTCGTGATAACTATAACTAATATACTCTAACAACTAATATACTATAACTCATTAGACGATAATATTATACAGTTGGTTACTTTTTTATTACTATTTTTTTTATTACTATTAATAATATCGCTATTCTTCTTTCAAATATGAATACTATGACTGAAAAAAATACAAAGCCCCTTATCGGATTTGAACCGAGGGCTTACGCCTTACCATGTCATTACTCTACCACTAAGTTAAAAGAAAAGGGTTTGGTTCATGGAATTCCTAAACGGGTCATTTTACTATCTAGGTAAAATATATCTATATAACAAGATATATACCTACTTCTTATATAAGTATAAGAAGTCCATCTACACATAGACAGAAGCGCCTCGACAAAAGGTCCATTTATATATAATAATTTGCACTGTAACGGGTATAGTTTAGTGGTAAAAGTGTGATTCGTTCTATTAACCCCCTTAATAGTTAAAGGGTCTTTCGGTTTGATTCATATTCCGATCAAAAACTTTATTTCATTAAAAGGATTCAATCCTTTACCTTTCAATGACACATTCAAGGAAAAATATAAATTTTCGGGATTTTTATCCAAAGGTCAATTAAAAAATGAAAACTTGGATTATAAAATTGCGAAACAAAATTTTAAAATTGGATCAATACTTCCAATATATATATATATATATATATATATATATATATATATATATATATATATATATATATATATATATATATATATATATATAATAGTTTATAACCCGTGGGAACCACGATTATAAAATTAATCAAACTTTTATAGTAAAAATTCAAAATTATTAATAAATTATTTTAAATAAATTATTAATTTAAGAGATATTTTTTATTAGTTACGTGAAATTATAATCATTGATTCAAATAAATATATAAAACTAATTTTTAATATATATTAGATATTTTTTAATTGTGAATTAATGAAAACAATAATTTAAAATTTAAAAGTTAAAATTTAAAATAGAATCACATTAATGAGGAGGTTTAATAAATTTAAAATGGAAAACTAATAGATTGACAAGTGGCAACACATTAATTAAAATGTCTAATATGGTGACACTTGGCAAAAGAGCTACTCTTTTATTAGTATAAAGATATATATATATATATATATATATATATATATATATATATATATATAGGGCCGACAATTCTCGACACGACACGCGACACGACCCATGACACGACACGAAATAAACGGGTCATATATGGGTTTCTCAAAAAATAAATGGGTTGACCCGCCAACCCGTTTATATGTTTAATTAAAAAAAATATATTTTTTTTATTTTTAAATGTATTTATATTTTGACTTGTGGTCCTAACTCATAAGGTCGTAAGTAAGTTTGTAACTAATTGATTTTCCTCATTTTTTCCCTAAATCAAATGGTGTATCGTGTATGGCTATATGAGCGATTGAGGCATTGAACATGTTTCTATGAATGTTTTTAATTTTCATTTGGATGTTTAAGACTTTAAGACTTAAGTAGTTAAGTGTCTAAAATTTAGATATGTTTGCATCAACCATCAAGAATTTATTCATGTTTAATTATTAATTTTATTTATGGAATCTAACCCACGAACCCAAATCTAACCCACAAACCCGCCAACCTGTGAACCCGTATAAATAAATGGGTTCGTGGGTCATATATGGGTTAATGTTCCAAACCCGCCAACCCGTGACATGTATATTTAAATGGGTCGTGTTTGGGTTGGCATATTTTGACCCGCCAACCCGCGACACGCCAACCCGAAAACGACACGATTGCAAGGCCTATATATATATATATATATATATATATATATATATATATATATATATATATATATATATATATATAGTTAGGATCATGTATGACCAACAAATATTGTATGAATGTGTGACCAATTGTGGTCCAATCAATATAGAGGAGTAATTTTGGCATTTTTGCATATGACATTTATTTTCCATTATTAAATATGTTATCTATTTGGAATGAATAACATTTTCGTTTGAATACGTCAACTGTTTCATTTTTTCAGCATATACACGATCAGTTATAGTAATAACCACAAAGTCACTGTAAATGCTTTTATTAATCGTAGGAGGAAAACCTCTTATATTCTTAAAGAATGTCGTTCATATTAGGTTGTATGTATATTTTCAATTGATTGTCTTGGTACGCAAATATATTCATAAAGAATTTATAAACCTAATTCTTAAATCATTCTAAAAGAATAAAACTCTTAATTAATATAACATAATCATTGAAATCCAGAAAGTTGAGTTTATAGCTTTTTTTTTTATGTATAATTTTTGTACACATGCATAACAATCAACTAATTCTTTGAGAATCACAAATGTATTATGGTTATACATTCACATAAGTACATTTATTTAACAATCACTTTATTCTTTAAGAATAATTTTACTTCTACTAAGAATAAAAAATAACACTGATTCTACAAAAATCATTTAGTTCTCCAAGAATCACTTAATTCTTCTTCTCGACTTAATGGTGCACCAGATTTATTAAATTGCAAATTTTGATTTAAAATTTCTTCTAAATAATTGACATGCATTCTTCACGAATGTTTCATTCTCAAAAGAATCTCTTAAACCCCATTATTTAGAATGCATTAGTAATTTTTCAGAATATATCAAAAAATTATATTCTGATTTATATTAAGTTTTATATGATTCTCAAAAGAATATGTCAATTTTGTATTCCGAATAATTATTATTTGGTACAAATTGTTATTATTTATAATATATGCAGTCTCATTTTATAAAAATGTTCAATTCTCAAAAGAATCTCTTAAATGGACATGCATTCTTCAAGAATGCTTAATTATAAAAAAAAAATATTCAATGAAGTCTTTTCTAATTAAAGTGACCCTACGTTTTTTAATATAATTAATTTAATTAACGATAATAATGTATGTTCAAATTTTGAATTATAAGCTAATTAAGTATTTAATTAAATTCCCACCAAATTAGGAAATAAGTAACGCAAGTTTCTTATTTTGGGTTTAGTTTTAAAAAGTGATTATTAAAGTTCCATATATATTTACGATCATGTCACTGAGTCTCAAACCATAGATCCTTTCAATCGGACGTTCCACGTTTGGTCACACATTCACATAATATATGAAATTCATATTTAATTGAAACGACCCAAAAATACGACCCAAAAATTTCGTTTTTCAACATAACCAAAAACCATAATTTGAGTGTCATATCATGAAACCATACATAATGCATCTCAAAATAATAATAAACCACGGTACGGAAAATTGTATCATATCCATGACATATAAAAATCAGGAACTAAATCAACCCCCAGGATGAAAGCTGTAGCTGTGGTGTGTGCAATGCCATCAACCCGAACTCCTCCCTCTGCTAGCGGAAGTACCTGAAACCAAAACTGAAACTGTAAGCACGAAGCTTAGTGAGCTCCCCCAAATTACCACATACCATACAATAATATATATATATATATATATATATATATATATATATATATATATATATATATATATATCAAGCACATACTGGGGCCTTGCCCCCCCCCCCCTCCATCGGACCGAAGTCCGAAGCTGACTGACCGGGACCTTGTCCCCTACATCGGACCGCAATCCGAAGCTCACATCAGACCGAGTCTGAAGCTGACTGGGACCTTGTCCCCTACATCGAACCTGAGTCCGAAGCTGACATCGAACCGGAGTCCGAAGCTGACCGGGACCTTGTCCCCTACATCGAACCTGAGTCCGAAGCTAGCTGATCATAACATAACGTATCACTTAGCATGAACACACATAATCCTGTCTGAGCCACGAAGGCTTCAAACATGCTAACTACTGCGTCGGATAAAGATCTGGATACTACTGCTAGCTAAACGGGCCGGCATTGTGGCCTTAGACCCGCTCCTACTGAAAAGGAACTCACCTCGTGAATTGGCTGCTGAGTGAATAGCTCTGAGGGCTAACTGCTGCTGCTCCGGTATCTCCCCGACTACAAGTCCATAAACATACTCAATCAAATACTAAACACTGCACTGGGTAAAATGGCTCTTTTACCCCAGGTCAAAGTCAACTCTCGGTCAAAGTCAACCCATAGTTGACCTGACTCGCCGAGTTGGGCCGCCAACTCGCCGAGTCCCTATTCTCACACCTCGACTCAACTCACTGCTACTCGTCGAGTATGGCATCGACTCGACGAGTACTCTCCCGATCCAAGAACTCAGACAATCTTCATCCGACTCGCCAAGTCCTATGAACAACTCGACGAGTTGTTCTTGAGCTTAAGAAGATTGCCTTGGACTCGCCGAGTTGTATGAACAACTCGCCGAGTCACTCCATCACTGAGTCTACTCTCAACTCGCTGAGTCCGCTCTCTAACTCACTGGATCCACTCGATACTGATAAAAACGAAGGAATCGGGGACTCGCGACCCAACTCGCCGAGTCGTTCTTCCCGACTCGCCGAGTTGCCGCCATGCAACTGATTTTTACTCGATTTTGTTTGAATCCAACACATACAATTGATAGATCTGAGTCCAATAAGCTGATTTACCACGTAAAGTTTCCAACTTTACGTGTACAACCTCATGAAAAAGGGAAATAAGGCTAAAAGATGCACAAAATGGGTAGATCTATGGTTATTATGCAAAGTAACTCCAAAAAGGCAGTAGATCTGGGCTCTACAACCCCCAATCATTCAGATCTAAAGATATCTCGACTTATTAAGGCATTCATGCAAACATAAGGCTTGGAACAAGCATCAACTAGATCCTAGGAGGGCTCTAATGGAGGTTTAAAGCATATAACAAGAGGGGAAATCCGAAAATACCTCAAACAACTCAGATTTGCCCTTGGATCTTTGCACTACACCTCTTCTCCTTGCTCCTTGCTTCTTCTCCTTCTTCAAACCTTCACAAAATGGCACAAAACACTTAGCTCACACAAAGGAGGATTAGGGTTCTTTCTCACAGTGTTCTCAGGGTGAGGGAGGCGAGAATGGGGCTATAAGGTGACTTAAATAGTGGGCAACCCGGGGATTTAGGGTTTCACCCAGACGGATGGACTCGCCAAGTCAGGGATATGGACTCGCCGAGTCCCCGGCTCACACGTGCTCGAAGTCGCGACCCTACTCGGCGAGTCAGGCTATGAACTCGCCGAGTCCCTCTTGCAAAACTACAAAATAAATACCAAGGAATTACCATACCGGACACGGGTCGTTACAATTCTCCCCCACTTATCTCAGACTTCGTCCTCGAAGTCTGCTACGGCTGAATCTGCAAATAGCTCTGGGTAGTGCTCCCTCATCTCCTCCTCAGCCTCCCACGTCCACTCAGACCCCTTCCGATGTCGCCACTTCACCTTTACTAACTGAATTTCCTTGTTCCTCAAGGTCTTGGTCTTCCGGTCCAGAATCGCGACCGGTCTCTCAAAATAATTCAGGCTACTATCAACCTGAATATCCTCCAGGGGAACGACTGCTGATTCATCCACCAAACACTTCCTCAACTGAGACACATGGAAAGTGTTGTGGATCTGACTAAGCTCCTCAGGAAGATCTAACCGATAAGCAACCCGACCCACCCGGGCCAAAACCCTGAAAGGACCAATAAATCTGGGGCCCAACTTGCCCCTCTTCCGGAACCTGATGACACCCTTCCAAGGTGAGACTTTCAGAAGGACCATATCCCCCACCTGGAACTCCAAGTCCGAACGCCTCCTATCGGCGTAGCTCTTCTGCCGACTCTGAGCAGTCTGCAGTCTACTACGGACCTGTTGGATCAACTCAGTCGTCTTGAGCACCACCTCCGTGCTCCCAATGACCCGCTGACCGACCTCGCCCCAACAAATCGGGGTCCTACACTTCCTCCCATACAGCATCTCAAAGGGAGGTCGGTCAATGCTCGCATGATAACTGTTGTTATACGAGAATTCCGCTAACGGAAGGTACGTATCCCAACTGCCACCGAAATCTAGGACACATGCCCTAAGCATATCCTCAAGAGTCTGAATCGTCCTCTCGCTTTGCCCGTCTGTCTGAGGGTGGAAAGCGGTGCTGAAATGGAGACGAGTACCCATCTCATCGTGGAACCGCTTCCAGAACCTGGATGTGAAACGGACATCACGGTCTGACACCACCGATACCGGCACTCCATGACGTGCCACAATCTCACGCACATAGATATCGGCTAACTTCTCCGCCGATATACTCTCCTGGATCGGGATAAAATGGGCACTCTTCGTCAACCGATCCACTACTACCCATATCGAATCCACTCCACGTGCGGTCCGGGGAAGCTTGGTGACAAAATCCATGGTAATGTCCTCCCATTTCCACACGGGAATGTCTAACGGCTGCATCCTGCCGTGAGGCCTCTGGTGCTCCGCCTTGACCTTCCGGCAGGTCAGGCATCTCTCGACGTACCAGGCGACGTCCCGCTTCATGAAGGGCCACCAATAATCAGGTCGAAGATCTCGATACATCTTCGTCGCTCCTGGGTGGATAGAAAATCGAGACTTATGAGCCTCGTCCATCAATACCTGCCGTACCCCACCCCAGTACGGTACCCATACTCTACCATGAAGCGTCAACAAACCCCGACTGTCGTAATCAAAAGAAGCTACTCGGCCCACGATCCTCTCACACTTCTGTCTCTCCTCCTTGAGACCCTCTACCTGAGCCTCCTTGATCCGCTCCAACAACGGAGTGATCACTGTCATCCTCAAACATAAATCCCTGATAGGGGCCGCCGACACCTTGCGGCTCAGGGCATCGGCCACCACATTGGCCTTCCCTGGATGGTATAGGATCTCACAGTCGTAATCCTTTAGCACATCCAACCACCTCCTCTGCCTCATATTCAGACTCGGCTGATCCATAAGATACCTCAAACTCTTGTGATCCGTGTAAATAGTACAACGGACCCCATAAAGGTAATGCCTCCAAATCTTGAGGGCAAACACAACTGCCCCCAGCTCCAAATCATGGGTAGGATAATTAGCCTCGTGAGGCTTCAACTGTCTCGAGGCATAAGCTATCACATGGCCTCGCTGCATCAGAACTGCTCCCAAACCTGTGATCGAGGCATCACAATAGACTACAAAGTCCTCTACTCCCTCTGGCAAGGTAAGGATCGGAGCCTCGCACAATCTCTGCCTGAGGGTCTCGAATGCTGTCTGCTGCTCCGGACCCCAACGAAATACCACTGACTTCTTGGTCAGTCGGGTGAGCGGCACTGCTATCTTGGAGAAATCCTGAATAAATCTTCGATAATACCCTGCCAACCCTAGGAAGCTCCGAATCTCAGATGGAGACTTCGGGACCTCCCAATGCATCACGGCCTCTATCTTGGCCGGATCTACCAGAATACCCTTCTGGTTGACGAGGTGACCAAGGAACTGCACCTCGCGCAACCAGAACTCACATTTGGAGAACTTTGCGAAAAGTTTCTCCCTCCTCAAAACCTCCAGCACCTCCCGCAGGTGCTCCTCGTGCTGCTCCTGCGTCTTGGAATATACCAAGATGACATCTATGAACACTATCACTGACCGATCCAGCATCGGCCTACACACGCGGTTCATGAGATCCATGAACGCGGCTGGAGCATTGGTGAGCCCAAATGGCATCACCACAAACTCGTAATGACCATACCTGGTCCTGAAAGCAGTCTTCGGTACATCCTCATCTCTAACCCGCATCTGATGATATCCGGAGCGTAGATCGATCTTGGAGAACCAAGACGCTCCCTGAAGCTGATCAAACAAATCATCTATCCTCGGGAGTGGGTAACGGTTCTTCACCGTTACCTTATTCAACTCCCGGTAATCTATACACATACGATGCGACCCATCCTTCTTCCTCACAAACAGGATCGGCGCTCCCCAAGGCGAACTGCTCGGCCGAATGAAACCCTTGTCTAACAGCTCCTGCAGCTGTGTAGACAACTCCTGCATCTCAGGGGGAGCTAGTCGATACGGTGCCTTGGCTATCGGAGCCGCACCAGGGATGAGGTCGATCCTGAACTCAACCTGTCTCTCAGGAGGTATCCCCGGCAAATCCTCAGGAAACACGTCCGGGTAGTCTCGAACAATAGGAACATCGTCAACTGCCGTCTTGCCCTTCTCCCGGGCATCCAAAACGTAAGCTACGAAACCGGCGCAACCCTGCTGAACATAGCGCCTCGCCCTTGCGGCGGAACAAAAGGTCGGTCCTCGCTGTGGCCTCTCGCCCTGAATCACCAACTCTCCCCCACTGGGAGTGCGAACCTTCACTAGCTGAAGCTCACAATCAATCACCGCCCCATTGGGGCTTAGCCAATCCATACCCACAATAACCTTATTCCCTCGCAGGGGAATAGGTACCAGATCCACTGAAAACTGCTCATCAAATAACTGAAGAGAACACCCTCTATGCACTCTGCCGACCCTCACGGTCCTATCATCCACTATCTCAACCTCTAATGGACAATCCAGCTCCCCTGGAGCTCTACTGAATCTCTTGCTGAGCGCAAGTGATACGAATGATCGGGTAGCCCCCGAATCGAATAATACCATAGCAGAGATGCCGTTCACCGAGAACGACCCTAAATAAAACATACAATCATAAGAAATATTCAATCAATAATAATAAAGAGATAAAGGGAAGATACATACCCGTCACCACATCAAGAGTCGCTCGCGCCTCCTCTGCTGTCATCTGAAACGCCCTACTCTTCGCCACTGGCGCATCAGCTCGGCCCTGCCGGCCATCGGTAATCCTCAAAGTAGCAGGGGCAGGTGCAGCCACCTTCCCTGCTGCAGCTAAACCCGGACACTGGGACCTTTTATGTCCCCTCTGATTACACTGGAAGCAAATCAGATTTGATGCTGCAACGGCAGTAGCAGGAGCCGTACAATCCCTACTCGAATGTCCAATCCGACCGCACTTGAAGCAGCCGGAACTCCCTGCCTTGCACGCTCCTTCGTGCATCTTCCCACACCTACCACATTGACCGTGGCTCGGCTGTCCCCTGGACCTGTGGTCTGAAACCCTGGGCTTTTTGCCTGAACCGCCTGAACCCGAAACCGCCTCCGGTTTCCTCTTCTTCTCCATCTCAAGATCAATCTCCCTCTCCCGAGCTCTAGCAATCATATCTTCCAGCGTTTTACAGCTGGACCGGCTCACAAACTGGCGGATATCGCTCCGCAACATCTCATGATAACGGGCCTTCTTCATTTCCTCATCGGCTACATACTGAGGAACGAGAAGAGCCCTCTCCCTGAACTTGGCGGTGATCTCCGCCACTGTCTCTGTAGTCTGGGTGAGGTCCTGAAACTCCCTAGCTAGCTGTTGCACCTCAATGACCGGTGCAAACTCCGCCCTGAACCTGGTAGAGAAATCAGCCCAGGTCATGGCGTCCAATGCTGCATCATCCCCGATGGCATGCCCGACCTCCTCCCACCAATCTCGTACCCTGTCCTTCAGAAGACAGGACGCCAATCTAACCTTGTCCCCCTCGGGACATCTGCTAGTGCGGAAAGCGTTGGCCACATCCGCCAACCATCTGCTGCTCGCTATGGGGTCTCGCGCCCCATGATAGTCCGGAGCTCCACATGCCCTGAACTCCCTGAAAGTAAGGGTGCGCGACCCCATCATGGCCGCCACCTCGGCATGGAAGGTGCCCAATCTCTCATCCATCAGCTCTAGAATCCCCTCCTTGATCGAACCGAAGATCACAGGAGTCTGCTCTATAATGATGCGCGTAATCTCCGAAGAAAGAAACTCTCGGGTCTGCTCATCCATGCGCTCATCCCCCGAACCTGAACCTGATCCCTCCCCGGCACCTCCGCTGCCGGCTGCTGGTCTCGAACGCAGAACCACCATTCTGAAACACATCACAACTACATCAGAAAACAGAAATATCTTGAGGGATCATTGATACTACAACTAGCTTCCTGGTCTTGTCTCAGCCTTTCTTGATTCGAGTACGGATCCTCTGCTTCCAGTAGTACGGGCCCATACTACCTTCCACATCTATCCGTACTTTCTTCAAAAACTGCCCTGACTTCACCAAGTCACTTCTACTACTACTGATCTCTGCTACTCTCATCCTAGGCTTGCCCCAGGGAAACCTCAAACTCACTCAACTAGTCCTCAGCTTCTGCAGGTCTCCTTATAATGTTAATTAACCATCACCTGAACACCATCACATGTGACGAAGATCAGATAATCCTTCAAGTAAAAGACCCGTCCCTATAACGGTTGGACTCAAACAAGAGCTGCGCAATAGGGCCAGTTCCAGCACTCTGGGATTATTCAACCCTGATCACATGTGGTGTAACGTGTTCACCTAATGGCTAACTTCCATCACTCAGAACTCCCACAAAGCACGAAGCAAGCAGCATTCGGAATAAGGATACATACTCAGGCAAAACTATTCTCAAAACGAGAAACTGATCTAGCATACAGTGCTAAGCTCATACTATCCGGCATAACCTAAACAGGCTATCCTACTGCTGTCTACTCATTACTAGCATGCAATACTCATAAAGATGTAACACATAAAGCAGGCACATAAGGCATCCTCCTAGATCCTTAGTCCTATACTAGCATGTTGTTCTATTGAACTGAAACTGAACAAATAACTTGTATGGGTAATTTGGGAGTACTTACTTGAGCTCGGCTGATCGCATGCACCACACCCTTATTTTGTTTAAAAATTTCTTTCTTTCTAAGTGCTTTCAAAATTCTTTTAGAAAACGTTTTCTTTTTTTTTTAAAAAAATCTTTTTATTTCCCCTTAGTTTGAGTTCAGATACACCCGGAAGTGTATTCGAATCCCTCAAACCAGGGCTCTGATACCAACTTGAAACGACCCAAAAATTTCGTTTTTCAACATAACCAAAAACCATAATTTGAGTGTCATATCATGAAACCATACATAATGCATCTCAAAATAATAATAAACCACGGTACGGAAAACTGTATCATATCCATGACATATAAAAATCAGGAACTAAATCAACCCCCAGGATGAAAGCTGTAGCTGTGGTGTGTGCAATGCCATCAACCCGAACTCCTCCCTCTGCTAGCGGAAGTACCTGAAACCAAAACTGAAACTGTAAGCACGAAGCTTAGTGAGCTCCCCCAAATTACCACATACCATACAATAATATATATATATATATCAAGCACATACTGGGGCCTTGCCCCCCCCTCCATCGGACCGAAGTCCGAAGCTGACTGACCGGGACCTTGTCCCCTACATCGGACCGCAATCCGAAGCTCACATCAGACCGAGTCTGAAGCTGACTGGGACCTTGTCCCCTACATCGAACCTGAGTCCGAAGCTGACATCGAACCGGAGTCCGAAGCTGACCGGGACCTTGTCCCCTACATCGAACCTGAGTCCGAAGCTAGCTGATCATAACATAACGTATCACTTAGCATGAACACACATAATCCTGTCTGAGCCACGAAGGCTTCAAACATGCTAACTACTGCGTCGGATAAAGATCTGGATACTACTGCTAGCTAAACGGGCCGGCATTGTGGCCTTAGACCCGCTCCTACTGAAAAGGAACTCACCTCGTGAATTGGCTGCTGAGTGAATAGCTCTGAGGGCTAACTGCTGCTGCTTCGGTATCTCCCCGACTACAAGTCCATAAACATACTCAATCAAATACTAAACACTGCACTGGGTAAAATGACTCTTTTACCCCAGGTCAAAGTCAACTCTCGGTCAAAGTCAACCCATAGTTGACCTGACTCGCCGAGTTGGGCCGCCAACTCGCCGAGTCCCTATTCTCACACCTCGACTCAACTCACTGCTACTCGTCGAGTATGGCATCGACTCGACGAGTACTCTCCCGATCCAAGAACTCAGACAATCTTCATCCGACTCGCCGAGTCCTATGAACAACTCGACGAGTTGTTCTTGAGCTTAAGAAGATTGCCTTGGACTCGCCGAGTTGTATGAACAACTCGCCGAGTCACTCCATCACTGAGTCTACTCTCAACTTGCTGAGTCCGCTCTCTAACTCACTGGATCCACTCGATACTGATAAAAACGAAGGAATCGGGGACTCGCGACCCAACTCGCCGAGTCGTTCTTCCCGACTCGCCGAGTTGCCGCCATGCAACTGATTTTTACTCGATTTTGTTTGAATCCAACACATACAATTGATAGATCTGAGTCCAATAAGCTGATTTACCACGTAAAGTTTCCAACTTTACGTGTACAACCTCATGAAAAAGGGAAATAAGGCTAAAAGATGCACAAAATGGGTAGATCTATGGTTATTATGCAAAGTAACTCCAAAAAGGCAGTAGATCTGGGCTCTACAACCCCCAATCATTCAGATCTAAAGATATCTCGACTTATTAAGGCATTCATGCAAACATAAGGCTTGGAACAAGCATCAACTAGATCCTAGGAGGGCTCTAATGGAGGTTTAAAGCATATAACAAGAGGGGAAATCCGAAAATACCTCAAACAACTCAGATTTGCCCTTGGATCTTTGCACTACACCTCTTCTCCTTGCTCCTTGCTTCTTCTCCTTCTTCAAACCTTCACAAAATGGCACAAAACACTTAGCTCACACAAAGGAGGATTAGGGTTCTTTCTCACAGTGTTCTCAGGGTGAGGGAGGCGAGAATGGGGCTATAAGGTGACTTAAATAGTGGGCAACCCGGGGATTTAGGGTTTCACCCAGACGGATGGACTCGCCGAGTCAGGGATATGGACTCGCCGAGTCCCCGGCTCACACGTGCTCGAAGTCGCGACCCTACTCGGCGAGTCAGGCTATGAACTCGCCGAGTCCCTCTTGCAAAACTACAAAATAAATACCAAGGAATTACCATACCGGACACGGGTCGTTACATTAATCCTAACCCTATATAGAGTTAGGATCATATATAACCATTAAGTATTGTGTGAATGTATAACCAAATCTGGACCAATCACTTGATAATGGTATTAAAGTAATTTTTGATATAACTAATTATGGTAAAAAAATCAAATCAATTAATAACCATTTAAAATATACATATCAGTTTCACATTCTTATATCTAACGTAGGATCGCTGTCTTCATCACGAAGAGGACGTATCCATCTTTCCATCTTTCCCATCTATTTCATCGGTTCTCTAATTGATTATCTTTCTCTCGATATCCGATTCTAATATTCGGTTTGACAAAAAAAAGATGTTGTGAAGATTTATTTTATTCAACCACCGACTTTTTTTTTTGTTGGATTCCATTGCCGACGGTGTTAAAAATCTTCCAAAATAATGCTTATTTATTAAGGGTTGTAAACCTGTTGTTCATCATTGTTTGCTGATAGTGTTAAAACTCTTCCAAAGTAATGGCTTAGTGGTTCATCGGAATCATAGAGTACGTAACACCTATTGATGCAGTTTTCTTACTTTGAAGGTACAAGAACCATTTTTTTTCTATTTAATGCGTTAATCGTTTTACTATTTAATTATTTGATTTGATTTTGGCATAAGTTCACAATTTTACTCTATTTCCTTCTGAATCTTTTGATTAAAATCCTAGTTTTGAAATTGCTAATTTGTTTTGACTGAATGTCATAGATTTCCAAGTAATATGAATGAATTTGAAAATGTCGACCTTTTTTGTGTATTATTGTTATCTCATCTTATAATTTTGTAATTGTTATCTCATCTTATATATCACATATTTACCTATCTTTGTATATTTTTATTGATATAATTTGTGTCTCATTCTAAGCGAATTTGATTGGTGATATAAGAGTTGTTGATTAAGAGAATGAAGCATGATTTCAAGACGCATGACAGTTCAGGATCAAATCAATTCTGCCAAGAATTATACATTTTTCGGGCACATACATCACAAATCACTTTAAGATCAAGCATATTATTCTTGAAGAATGCATCAATGACAAATTCTTGAAGAATTTTTCTATAACATATTCTTAAAGAATACATCAACAACATATATTCTCATGAACAAATCATAATTGTACTTGTAATTTATGTTTTCTTTTTGTTTTAGTTATTTCATTCTCAAGAGAATTTCATATTTCTAAATGTATTTTATGGTGATTCTTGTGAGAATGACACATTTACAATTGTAATTTATTTTTATTCTTACTGGAATATTAGATTTCCCATCTATATTTTATGTATTCTTTCTTTTTTATTTTATCATTCTCATGATAATAGTGGTCCGGTGGTTCGAAAATATTTATCCGTAAATACATTTTTAAGGAATAAAATCTAATCGCAAAGAAAAAGAACAATGCATTCTTTGAGAATTAAGTAAATATTTCTACATTAGAATATTCTTTGTATTTTGATTAATAACTCACAAAAAAATACTTCGTTCTTTAAGAATTCAATAAGTATTGCTACATTTTGGTATTTTTTAAGAATTGATTACATGGATATTTTAAAGAGATGGAAATCTGAAAATCGTTTAAAATTTTAAACGTAAATTTTATTATTTTCATATATTCTTTTTTCCAAAACAAATGGGAGAAGTGTTAATCATTGTGCGTCTAATCCGAAACTTCCATATATATTATTAACCATTTTTACAATTTTGCTCTTATAGTTAATTAAATGTAGTTATATGGTAATTGCTAGTCCATGTTAATAACATGTACTCTAAGACCACATCTATTCATCTTTTTAAATCTAGTGGTCATAATTTGGTCATACATTCACACAATACTTGTGATTCACATTTGATCCTAACCCTATATATATATATATATATATATATATATATATATATATATATATATATATATATATATATAGAGAGAGAGAGAGAGAGAGGTAGGTTCCGTTGAGATTAAAAATAAAACAGAGATCTTGAGATTCAACCTCAGCCATGTATTTCCCATCTGCCGCTCTAACCCTTCGGCGTACCGGTGCGGCAGGTCTGGTGTAATCATAAATGATTACACAGTGCCACCCGTTCCTTTCTCCTCCGTCATCATCCCCACCATCGTAACCGCCACCGCCACCACCACTACCACCACCTCTGACACCAGTCGACCCTACCATTGTCACCTCCATTACTTATACCACCGCCACCTCTGTCACCACCACCTCTTATGCGACTAACTGTAATAATCATTTATGATTACTCAATCTGTGAATAGACATATATGTATAATCATTTATGATTATGCATATATGTATAAACATGTATAATCCTGTATGATTATACCTCTCTGCCATATAATCATTTATGATTAGGCATACATCGTTGCTGCTGGTACGCTGGAGCATTAGAGCGGCAAATGCGAAATATGTGGCTGAGGTTTAATCTCAAAATCTTTACTTTTTTTTTATTCTCAAGTGAACCGCCCCCTATATATATATATATATATATATATATATATATATATATATATATATATATATATATATATATATATATATATATATATATATATATATATATATTGGATGTTACATAAAAACTCACGAAATGGCACGCCTTACCTCGTTATTTCAACATTAGGCTTTACAAACCACCTTGGACGTTTTCGAGACGGCCACACTACGCCTCGATGCCAAGGCACGTTGTTATTTTGAACCTTGTACAAACCCAAAAAAAATCATTTTATAAACTAATTTAAAAACCAAGAAAAAATCTTATAAAATCCTGAGATAAATTTTATATGTTTTCCAGGATACTTTGAACATCTATCGTCTAGCAGGACGCATCAAAGATAAAAATGTTGTATTTGTAAAGGAAGCTAGAAAAGTCATCTTATCTGCGTTTCGTCTAGTATGTATCCTTGTTTGTAGCCATAACAGCGATGAGAAAGTTGTCGTATTCATCACCAATTATTTCGTTTTAATCTTTAGTAATCGCTCCAAAATGCTCACGAGTTCGGAAATTGTAATCGACGACATGGTCTCGAGGTTAAAACCTTGTAATTTGCGTCGATGAATGTTTCTTCTCACTATTACCAACACTCTTTTTTTAGAATATCCAGCGCACCGGACAAACATTTATGATATCGACATTTAGGTGAAATTGCGAGTTACGGTACCGTTATTTGCAACTTCTAATCAAGCAAACGATGATGGAGAATTCCAGAGACGGAGGAATGAAGAAGGGCAATGTTGGTGTTTGGGTTTTCGATGAAGGTGCAAACATGGATTAGGTTTCTAATATGTCGCTTCAAAGATGCACACAAACAAAGATGATTAGATTAATAGTTGTACTTTACATAAATTTTCCGTTGAGTTTAGGAGGTAGTAATAATAATACAAAAACTATGAAAAGAAGAAAAAAGAAAAAAGAGTAGAAATGTCATTTTAAAAACATAACGATATTTTCTGACCCCATCTGACGGAACGACAATGTATGTAGTATCAACAAAATACAAAGACAAAGTTTATCCATTCTATTGAAGTTTAACTATCTACATCTATTTCGCCAAGCCATTGGAACCATTATTCATTTTTATAAAAGTTTAAAACATAAAACATCTTCCTCCCAGCTAGTTCTAGATTGTAGAGTGTAGAATCAGGGTTCCATCATTTGACCTCTAACATAACAAAGCTTTTCACTTTTACATGTTTAAACTTAGACAAAACTGCAAAAATGGTCCTTGTGGTATGTCGAAAATATCATATTGGTCCAAAAAGGTTTCGACTAGTATCGGTAGTCAAAAACTTTGATTCTGTTGCGAGTTTGGTCAAATTTGTTTTGAATTTTTTTAAAACGATAATTTTCCCTTCGTATTTTTGTTTTCAAAATTTTTATTACAAAAATAAAAAATAAATACCCTTCTCTCTCTCATCCCATCTAGTTTCCATCTCTATGTTTCACTGTTGTTCCCAATAGCCACCCCTCAAAGCTCTCCATCTCCAACAATAATGAAGAAAGACCAGGAAACAATCTCTCCGCCAACGATAACATTCACACCGTACCTCTCTTTCTCCGGTCATACTAACACAACGATTCCAACGAGCTACAGGTTAAATCGCCTCCCCCATCTCTCTCTCTCTCTCTCTCTCTCTCTCTCTCTCTCTCTCCCTCCTTCTCATACGAGCCTCGTCTTTCTCAGCCTTCGTCTCTCTCCATTTTTCTCCATCGCGCCTGAACTCCGACGCGGACCAATGATTTGGCAAATTAGGAAACCCCAATCGATTTGGCGACGACGTTCTAGAGAAGACAAAGGGCAGCGGCGAGTTAGATTTTTCAGATCCGGCGAGTTAGAATTTCCAGACCAACGACTTAGGGCCGCTATCTTACCCAGAAAACCCTAGCTCCAAAATCTTCATGGGCAACCTAAGCCTCGGTATGTTAAATGATGACCCTAGCTTCATTTTTCCATATCCGACGAGGAAAAAAATGGTGGCACCAGTCTGAGCAAGCCTCAGCTACGGCCAAAGCCATTATGTCATAATTTCATCTCCTTGCCAGCTACCGAAGAAGGAGAGGGCAGTGGTGAAACTTACTGAGAGACGAAGTGCAAATAGAATAGAGGTGGTTTACGGCAAGAATAGTGGTTGTGACAGCTATTTTCGATAGATCGTGGTGGTTTTCAACAGATAGCGGTGGTTTCCTGCTAGAGGCAATGGTTTCTAGATTGAGAGGGATGGGTATTATATATATTAAATATATAGTTTGTGTGTGTGATAGAAGTGGTGAGTTTTATTTTTATTTTTGTTTTCTTGTTTTTTTTTAACTGAAAAATATAAAAAGAAATCAGAAAAAAGAGAAAATCGTGGGCAAATTCATCATTATAAAAAGCTCAAAAATTTTGGACCAAACTCGCAACAAAGTCAAAATTTTGGATAACTAATGCTAGTTCAAACAGTTTTGAACCAAAATAACAATTTTCAAGATACCACATGGACTATTTTTTGCATTTTTCTCTTAAACTTATTCAAATGGTAGTCACACTCCACCTTCATTAGTAAAAAAAGAAAACGATAAATCCAACCAAAATTATTAAATTTTCTTTAAAATGTAGCCAAAAATTAGTAAATTTTATAAACAACCATCCATTTCTCACGCCTCATCATGAAATACTGAAAATATTGTCGTTTTGACAAAAAAAATTACTGCGGAATAGAATTGTTCACTACGAAATATTTCGAAAAAAAGGTCTACTATGAAATGCTATTAGTATTGCAAAGTTATTCATAAAAAATCATTATGTTTATTATACAGCAAAAAAGATTTTTATTTTTGTTTTTCCAGAAAAAGGATTTTTATATTGTAAAAATGATATATTAGGATGAAAATAAAAAAAAATAGAAAAAGTAAATGTAAAATCGTGGGCCAAAAGCTCATTTTGCATTTGGAAAATTTATAGCTATTTGTGAAATTTGCTTATATTTTGTCAAGTTTTAGAAAAAAAACTTAACATTGTTGGATGAATTTATCACTTTATCGTTATTTAATGAAGTTTCTGTTAAAGCTCAGTTACATGACTCATACAAATAGAACATAACATGATAATGTATTTTGAACGCACCAATTAATACGTCAAAATACCAATAGTTGAATCGTTGCTTAATTTGCTTCAATTTTATCTTTTCAATTTTTAGACATTTCCACCTTCAACCATAACATTTATAAACGATCATTTTAACAAAAATAACCAATATTTTTTTGGTAAAATGATCAAATGCTTCGGAACGCAGCATTCAGAGTGGTGGTATCCGTTCTGAAGTTCCTATTTTGAATTATAACCTCAGTTTTCATATATATATATATATATATATATATATATATATATATATATATATATATATATATATATATATATATATATATATATATATATATATATATATATATATATATATATATATATATATATATATATATATATATATATATATATATATATTTGTGTGTGTGGAATGTTACCTTCAACCAAGTAATTCATAATTATCTCTAATAATTGATTCAAAATGAGTTTCTGTTTCTCAAAGAGCGAGCACGAATAAAGCTTTAACAAGCTGTCTATTTACCTTCACAACCTTAGGCGAACCAACCTACATACTTATATTGACATCAAAACAGTTTTGATTGATCGTTTCGAAGCTTGTTGTGTGGCTATTAGATGGGTGGTATATTTCATTTTTGCACTTTTCTATTGTTTTTTTTAAATTGATAATGTTTCTACATCTAAATTAATTCGTTTTTGTTCCCAAAAAATTACATGTCCAAGCATTCATAGGCTGCTTCTTGCCTGTCATCTTCATAGGTAGTGTCTCTCTTAGAGGGCACTACCTAAAAACAATGTTTGTAGCGGTTGTTATTGATGGGAACAACCAGACTGTAACGTCCCGATTCCTGAGTATCAATTTTATGGTTATAAGTTCTCATGATTTCAAGGTCTACTCGACGAGTTGGTGGCCTGACTCGCCGAGTAGCAGCGGGTTGGTCCGCGAGTTTAAGTGGCCTACTCGCCGAGTCCAAAAAGGGACTCGACGAGTAGGAGTTGGAGAATGAAACCCTAGTTCCGGGGGTTTTGCACCCTATTTAAAGGCCCTTAACTTTCCTCCTCAGCCTCCCTTGTCACCTCCACGTCCAGAGAACCCCTAATAGCTAGCTAGTCTCTATTCTTGAGTGTGTGTGTGAGACCAAAAGAGAGTGTTTTAGAGCATTTCTTGAGGAGTTAAGAGCTTGGAACAAGAAAGAGCTTGTAGATCCAACCTTTCTGTAACAACGTAAATTTCAAAACGATTTTTTTTTTCATTTTTCATCCACCAAGTTCATATAAAAACATTCTCAATATTTCCAATTTTAGTTTTTGAAACATAACATATCCCAAGATCATAAAATCAAACTCTCTCTCTCTCTCTCTAGTGTGTACGAGTCACGCCGACGCCTTCCCACGATCCTCGCTAGTACCTGAAATACATAACACAACAACTGTAAGCATAAATGCTTAGTGAGTTCCCCAAAATACCGCATACAACACATACACCACTCGAGACTATAATACGACCCTCCGGTCGATGTGTCTCAGCGGGACCCTCCAGTCCCGTAGCTCGTTGGACCCTCTGGTCCGGTCATAGCTCGTTGGACCCTCCGGTCCGGTCTATAACATCATACAACATACATATATCACATAGCACATAATCTCATGCGTAACACATAAGACCCTCTGGTCAACCCATAATACCACTCTAGTTAATGTATAGTGAGAAGACTCACCTCAGGTGTCTCAATAAGTCTTTGACTCGGTAGAAATGTGATCTAGCCTCTGCCTAATCACATAAAGTAAATACTCTCATAAATATAACTATACTCAAACCTTTCTTAACACCCTCGGAAGGGTAAAAGACCATTTTACCCCTTTCTTGGCTTAAAGGCCTCACTGTTGACCGAACCCTAAAAGTCAACAAAAGTCAACGGTCAGACTTTGACCCGACTCGTCGAGTACACTTGGGCGACTCGACGAGTCTACACGTGTCCACTGACTCTCTTAGTCCCTCTTGGCACGTCGAGTCCTTCCCCTCACTCGATGAGTCACACCTGACATGAATCACGGGGCCACCCCGACTCAACTCGCCAAGTCTCAAGAACAACTCGGTGAGTTCCGCCTTGAACTCCAGTCCCCTGACTCTCCCTTACTCACCAAGTTATTTCCCCAACTCGGCAAGTCTACTCACTGAGTGATTTACGGGAAACCCTCATCCTACTCGCCGAGTCTGATCTTCGGACTCGGCGAGTTCATGCCATGCATAAATTCCACAGACCTCCTGAGGTCAGATCTGTTCCTTAATTCATAGATCTGGCCCTTCCAAGCATGATAATCACGTAAAGTTTAGACCTTGACACTCATATATCATCTAAATGGTCTAACTTGGTGATTTAACCCCAAAAAAATGACATCCTAAGCTCATGGCTCCCAAAATAACTCATAAAGCTCCAAGGGTTAAGATCTCTGGACCTCTTTGGGTCCAGATCCAAAGCATAGACTCGAGAAGGGACCAATTGCTCCACTTATCCATCCTCCAAAGGGGTCTAGAAAACCCTAACTCTAAGAATCAATACCAAAACTGAAGAAGGTCCGAATAAATACCTCAATATGGACTCTATGAACTCTGAAGTCACCAAAATCACACCCCCTTCAGCCTCCTCTTGCCTTGGTCACCTCCTTCTTGCAAAAACACCCACAAAAAGATCAAGAATGGCCTGTCCTTCCTCACAAGCGCTCTAGATCTCTTAGGGTTTCTCTCTGGGGTTTGGTAGCCGCAAATGATGGCCTTAAGGGCCTTTAAATAGGTCCCAAACCCCGGAAATTAGGGTTTCATTAAATAGCGTGGACTCGCTGAGTCCACTCATGAACTCGCCGAGTCCGGCTGTGAACCCGGGTACAAATCCGCGACCATACTCGGCGAGTTTAAACCCCAACTCGCCGATTCTCCTCACAACATCCAAAAATAAAAGAATAAAATATTATACCTGGGAATCCGGATGTTACACTTTCCAGTGTTGTGGCATCAAGATTGAGGTATAAAGCTATCACCTTTACATTTCATTGCTTAGAGCTCCCCTTTGTGAAAGAAAATGGTCATTTCTAGGGCAAGATAGAGTCATTTTCAGGTTTGAGCTTGTCATAAGGGCAAAGTTTAAGATCTAGACTCTCTTGGGCTTTATGGACAGAAAGCCTCAGGCTTTATGAAGCCTTGACGCTCCTTCATGTCTAAAACCTTCTCCTAATGCTAGGTATGAGTGTTTTAGTTCCATAGAGCCTTGCATGCACGTAAAGTTAGCAACTTTACGTGATAACAACACCCTAAGAGCCTAGATCTACAGTTTGGAGCCTTGGTTTCACGAAAAAGCCTATGTATGATTGAAGGACTGAAGGGACTCGACAGTTGCATGGTCAACTCGGCGAGTCCGATGAAGATTGTCGTGGGCTCGGCGAGTCCGATGAGTGACTCGGCAAGTCGGCTATGGTTTTCCCAACCTTTGGACATGTATGAACTAGGCGAGTTGCAAGGGAGACTCGACGAGTCGGCCAAGGAGTTTATGACCGCAAACCTTAGGAACTCGACGAGTGACTCGGCGAGTTGGAGAGTTATGCAAGGAACTCGGCGAGTAGCTAAGGGTACTCGACGAGTTGAGGTCAACATGGACTGTTGACCTTGACCGTTAAGTTTGACTTTGACCAAGGGTTGACCAGTTTAACTTTTGAGGATAATTGGTAAGCGGGTATTTATGAATTGGATCATTGATGGTTATAGGTGTTGGAGTTTGGGGGAGTGTTTCGGGAGCGTGATTTCGTGGTTCAGTCCGGCATTGCAAGGTGATTTATCCTCACTATATCAACAGTGTCTAAGGCACCAAGGTCGACCCTTTATCGGATTTGTATCCGGGTATTTGCTTGATATGTTTATTGATCTGCTAGATCTGCATCATGGTAGATAGGATGATATTATGTTAGTGGTCTGGTTTAGGTCGGTATCCTGGTATATAGGATGATGTTATGTTAGCGACCGGTTAGGTCGATATCCTAGTTATAGGATGGTTGTTGTGCTAGTGATCTGTTAGATCGGTATGATTATCTATTATATACATGCTAGCGTATGATATTTATGTGTACATGATTGTTTGATTGGTATGTGTGACATCCCCTAAATTTCACGGCCAGAAAAGACCAATTTGCTTATGCTTGTTTTTAAAATCAGAGTAATCTTTTAAAGAAAACACTTGCGGATTTTGTTCCCAAAATATGATAAAGATTTATCAAATCATTTCTTTAAAGAAATGTATTTTCATTATATAACAAAATCTCGGGATGTCATGTTCCGATACAGACACATAAGCATAAACAGAACTTACTTTATTTACACTAAAGATTTTACATCTCCTTTCATCTCTCTGTGAAATATATCTTCGTATCGATACCTGCGATACAAAGGAAACTGAGTGGGTCAGGCTTGGGAGCCTAGTGATCATATAGGGTTTTCATCCCACAATGTTATATCATATAAATATATATAAAACATCCAAAATTATATAATTTCACCATATAAAAGCAACTCTTATCCCATGCCATCGATCCTCACAACGCCATGATCTAAACTCTCTTATCTAAACTTTTCCTCTTTATCTGATCCCTACTCACAGATCTAAACTAGTCTCTCCACCTGATCCATACTCTCGGACCTAAAACGAACCTCTTGGTCTAATCCATACTCCCGGATCTAAACTAATCTCTTGGTCTGATCCATACTCCCGGATCTAAAACTGTGCCCAATCCATACTCCCGGACTAGGGACAATTAACTATGTCTTAATCCATACTCATGGATTAATAACAAGTTTACCTATTGGTCTGATCCATACTCCCGGATCTAAAACTGTGCCCAATCCATACTCCCGGACTAGGGACAATTTACTATACCTAAATCCTGTTCTGATCCATACTCCCGGATCTAAACTGTGCCCAATCCATACTCCCGGACTAGGGACAATTAACTTAGTCTTAATCCATACTCCCGGACTAATAACATGTTTTATCTCTTTACCTGATCCATACTCCCGGATCTAAAACTAACCTCTTTATCTGATCCATACTCACGGATCTAAAACTAACCTCTTGATCTGATCCATACTCACGGATCTAAACTAATCTCTTGATCTAATCCATACTCACGGATCTCATCTACCCATGTCCTACCCAACATATTTGTAGTTACAAAATACATATACAGTTTAACTCATTAAAACCTATATAGTTCATCCATTGCACCAACATCTCAAATAAACAAAAATATATAAACACATAGCACGTATTTCATAGAAAATACTTAATATTTATGTGTTAGAAGAAAGTGACCACACACTCACACATATAAACATCTTTATATTATACACATAACACGTATTTCATAACAAATACTTAATATTTATGTGTTAGAAGAAAGTAACCACACACTCACTTGATTAGAAGATGATCGGACAAAACTACGGCTTGCAATGGTAGTATTCTTCGGTGAAACCGGGATCACTTCACACACCGGGTTTCTCGCGGGCAGAGCTTCGGCTCGGAAAGTCTTTTCTTCTCGGGATCTTCGGGCTTCGGTACTTGCTTCGGGTCTCGGGGTTGATACCGGGGCTTCGGGGGGTTAAAATTGCACGTAAAATGATGTAATATGGGAGAGAGATGAGAGAATGAGCAACCAAACTCGACTGGCCCTTCAAATCTATTTATAGGGCAAAATCTGCCCTTGCCACATCGTGGCACCTTTTTCCACGTCGTGGGCTTGGTCGTCACTGCATGCGTCATCGTAAGTTGCATCTGGGGGACTCCTGGAGGTGTCAGAAGACTTGCCACGTCGTGGCACTACTTGCCACGTCGTGGTATCTGACAGTTTTGGGGTTTCGCGCCCCGAACTTCAGAAATTCATAATTTTCGCATACGAACTCCGTTTTCGAAGTTCTTTATATCGACGCGTAGGTGAGATTATGCTATACAACTCTCGTTTAGACTCCATTGGCTAATTTTGAATTTATTTTTAATATATTATAAGTATATTACTTATATATTATCTTTAGTAGGCCGGGACAGGAAAACTCCGCTCGAAATTCATAACTCCTTTATCTGAACTCCGTTTTTGTCTGTCTTTTTATCGTTGGACTACTATTGAAGACATCTTCGACTCTCATTTAGATCACTAAGGATAGATATCTATCTACCTTAAATTCACCATTTACGTCGCACTGGGTCGCGCTAGGTCGTGCCGGTTCTGTCGCGAAACTTCGACAGGTCATAACTTCTTCATTATAACTCGGATTTTGGCATTCTTTATATGCACGGAAACCTTGTTACATATACTAAAACTTGGTTAAGATTAATCATTCTAAATAATCTTCCATCAAAAAGTCATTTTTGATGCTTATCGTCTCTAAATTGACTAGCCCGGATCTACGGGCGTTACAGTATGGGGGTTGGGTTGAGGCAGGTCCTGCTTTGTGCTGTAGGCCAACATACCCAGGGCAGACCAAATAGACTACAGGCCCAGGAGGGCACCTAGTCGGGCCGAAGGCCCGACGAGCTGTCCGGATAGGCTGAAGGCCCTGAGAGTGCGGTCCAGACGTGCCGAGGCTCGGAGAGTGGGCCAGATAGACTAAAGGCCCGGTGCGGGCGGTCCAGTCATACTATAGACTCAGAGAGTGGACCAGGTGGACTGAAGGCCCGGTGCGGGCGGACCAGTCACACTATAAACTCGTGATGCATGGTTGTTCTGTACTTATATGTTTATATGATATGGTTATCTGTATGTCGTTGGTATTTTGGGGGTAATTCACTAAGCTTTCGGGCTTACAGTTTCAGTTTATTGTTTCAGGTTCAGCGGATGGCCGCAGGAAGGCGAAGACGTGACCGTACACTTCCTCGATTGATTATTATGATTTCTGGGAACTCTGATGTTTAAACTATGTTGAAAACAAATTGTAATAATTGAATGGTTTTAACATGTTTTAAATTGGCTCGAATTTTATGGGTGTTACACAGACCCTCCTTATAGCATTTGGTCTGGCTATGAAAAATAATCTCTATTGTTGTACCTGGTTTCTGATGAGGTTAAAAGAAGCTCTCAGACAGGGTAGGGAAGTGTCGTTCATAACAAATATGGACGATGTCGTTAGTTCTTGCATAGAGAATGTATTCCCTGATTCTTATCGTGGGTATACTTCAAAAAAGTGTGGTCAAGTATATGCACACAAAGGGAGTCTTTGGTAGAACATTACAACCTTTGTTCTGGATGACATCCAACTCATATACTGTTTTTGATTTTGAAGAAAAATTACGTCAACTGACCCCTAATGCTCGTTAAGTGCTTGCCAACATCGGTCATGCGAAATAGGCAAGAGCTTATTTCCCTAAAATCCATTGGAATATAGTTAACATTGGTGTTCCCCAATTTTTTTGGTGTTATCGGTAAATCAACGCAATGTATTGATAATAATGCTTACCAAGGGAATTCATGACTACATTCAATGGTCTTTCGTTGAACGCAGTTCAATGGCAAGTAAAATATCGGGTGCAATATTAAATTATTTAATTACTTGTACAAGAACCTTGTTTGATCATATTTACTTTTCAGGGAGGTTTACTAACGTACTCACCTCGTATGCTGAAATGGTGCTTCGTAAAAGAATGCAAAAGTCTGTTCAGTGGCAAGCAACAAAGATCCCACCATAGATCCCGTCTCCGCTCCTGTCCGACATTTATTGAGTTTTTAATTTTAAAAAAACTTGAGTTGTTGATCTGAACTGTCATAGATGTTCATATGGGAAATGACGTAGTTTGGGTATAGTGTGCGGTCATGCTATTGTTGCATCACGTCATTCGAATATCCATGAATTAGCTAATATGGTTAAGATATATTACTGGGCTGATGTGTTTCAAAATATCTACAAGACACAAACCGTGCACCCTATTCCTCCTCCATCACAATGGGAAATATCAGACCCTTTAATGTCCATTTTATTGCCAATGTAATTACAATTAATTATGTTTGTAATTGATTTGCAGTGTGTAATGGAAAATATTATTATTGCCCTAATATTTGTTACATATTACAAAGATAGAAAAAAAAACATAATTTACAAGTACCATAGTAATAATAACAAACAAGCAAACATTTCATATTACATAGATTAAGTAATAAGTGTTACAAAAACTTAGTTGATGAACATAAAGCTTACAACTTGTACACAAAAACTCCTAAAAAGAAAATCCAACTACAAATTCACGATATCTTCAGTGCGTTTTTGGGTTTCAAGTTTCTTCTTCGATAGAAATAAGTTACTGATTATCTGCCTTTTGCTTTGTCAACCTAACATATAAACCTAGACTGTGGTCCCTGAAAATTTAAGATCAAACACATGACATATATTGTGTAAATTAATATTAATTTAAAGAAAAACAATGAAAGGGTAACCCACATAGCTTTTTAGGACAAGTGTAATAAAGTCGTCCAAGGTTATTTCTAATCGTTGATGTCCTTATAATACCTTGAGAGCCACAATCGCAGTAGCCATTTCTTTGGCTTATGAAAAATGAATTGTTAGTAGTAAAATTAACAAGGTAAAGAGTTTGGATGCTTGCATTCCTTTATAAAATGGCATTTACTACGATCATAGATTCCAGACACTATTACGAACACACATTCAGGAGCCACATTCTGGAATTACTATTTCAGACGCTAAATTTGGAACAATAATTGTTATAGATTCCTGACATATATGTAGTCTTTCGAACAGTAAAAGTCACAGACTCCTGAAAGTATGAGTAGTCATTCCAAACAGTAAATGTCCTATATTCCTAACAATATTTTGGGCCCCCATTCAGGACCCACGTTCTGGAATGGCTATTTCGGACCCTTGTTCTAGACATTTCTTTTGTACCTTAAAATGCACATAGCATGCATCCTAATAGGCTTTGACCCTGTATTCATAATCTGCACTATGTGTTGTCATTCAGAGTAGTAGTTTTCATAGATTCCTGACATATATGTAGTCATTCCCAACAGTAAAAGTCATAGATTCATGAAAGTATGCGTAGTCATTCCAAACAGTAAATGTCATAGATTCCTGAAAAGATTTCGGATCCTCATTTTGGAACCCCATTCCGGAGCCACTTTCCGAAATGGATATTTCGGACCCTTGTTCCAGACATTGCTTTTTGAACTTAAAATGCACCTAGCATGCATCCTCAACGTAGAGAAAAAATTTGGAATGAGGTCATCTCATGATGGTCTTTGGCATTGTGAAGAAGAAGATTGTTATGTTTGTTCATATAATAACTCGTTTTCGGAAGGCCCAAATTTCCCACTCCCAGATAAAATGTCTAATGACGTTTTCCAAGCTATGAAGGTTGATGAAGAAGCAAACGAAAGGGAATCTGAAAGAAGCTGTCACACCCCGAACCAGACGGCGGAAACGTCCGGGGGCTTGCGCGTGACTTTATCATTGTAGTATCATCACAAAGTATATAATTGAAACATAACATCATCATCACTACATATGTAATATAACAACATTCATTGTTTACATCAAGTATTGTATTTGAATATTACATGACAAAATAATTAAAGTCTTATGAAACAAAATATAACAAAACAACCATTAGTTTGTTCAGCCCAACCTGCTTTAACGGTTTCCTGAGAATACAAGTTAACTTAAAAAGGTCAACATAAAATGTTGGTGAGTTCATAAGCATGTTTGAGAAAATGTTTTGTATAACTTTGTAATCACAAGAAAACCCTGCATTTTCTTAAAATAGTTTAGTATGTTGTGTCCGATCTAGAATTAATGCATGTGTGTTATTGTTTAATAGAATGCCAAAAGTGAACGAAGAGAATGTAAATAGAATGCCCCCAGACAACCCTATGTTGCGCGTAAAAGAAGATAATGAATAGTCTCCCATAAATTTCATAATGTTAATTCCTCTAAGTGAGCCATCATAACCATACTAATTAATGACAATTTCGCCTGTCTTGGCGTCTTTGGGACGCCGACGGAAAATATAATAAGGTTGTTGTCACCCTAGACTGATATAGTCTAACTGTAGCGAACAACTCAGGTGTAGGGTGTCATCCCCGTATAGATCTCTACACAAAACCCCGCTCTCCCTCCAATAGACTCTGATTATAACTACAAGCTACGATCGTATACTCAATAGGTGTCAATCAACACGTCTCACTAGATCCTTAATCGAATTTTACGCGAAGAGAAACATATAAAATTCATTCTGGGCCCAATGAACCATGTCTGCGGACCACTGAGTCTCACTGAACACGTAAGTCATTTTCAGGCCCGAAAGAAATGAGATTATATAACATGGGCCCAAAATATATGTAAAAGGACAACTAAGGTCCATTTCACATGTAAGGTATTTATAGGCCCAAATAACACGCAAATAGTATCCAAGGTCCGTCGTGCATGTTAATGGGTCAGTGAGGCCCAATAAACAAATATATAGTATTCAGGACCTATCAAGCATATTAATGGGCCACTAAGGCCCTATATTATACGAATGGCAAAATTAGTCCGTTTGTTATTTTATTGCTGGTATTTGTTCAATTGTTTGTCAATTTGACTTAAAAATACCACATTTGTAATCATATATATATATATATATATATATATATATATATATATATATATATATATATATATTAAATACAAATAAGTGAAAATGTCTAGATGATTTACAAGTATGTATAAGTCATATAAACTTGCATCTAACAAACGTATAAACACATTTAGTAAGTTCAAACAATTTTCTGATTTTTGGCATTTACGTCTCTATTTTTAGAAAATTATAGAAAAACCATTGTAAGTCGAAATTTGGATCCGTCAACTCTAAGGGTTTATAAAATGAGTCTAATTTCTTCATAATTTTTATTATAATTTTTAGTGATCTCAAACCAGTGTGAAAATGTTCATCTTCACAGACTGGTCCGAAATCCTTCCTGAAATGATAGGCAGTTTTGTAAAAATCACCAAAAATTGTAGAAAAATCGTATGAACACTTGAGAGTAGTCATTTTAAACATATAAACCTGAAATTTTAGCATGTAAAACGGTTTTGGAAAATATTACCATCAAGGTGGTAAAAACAGTCCGTAACTAGACCAAAACATTTCTGTTAAAAGTTGATTTTTGAGTTTAGGTTATAGATTTTTGAACACAACACTTGTTTTTGCTATCTGAGTGTATAAATCACAGATCTACAAGTTTACATGACAACATATACTTTTCTCATAGTTTTTTATGAATATTTAAGTGACAAACTTCATATTTTTAACATATTTTTAGATTTATGAAGTAAACAACACATAATCACCAAATAAATCATGAAAAACACACATAGTCATGCATATACACATAGATCTACACAAAACAACTTGTATTCTCCCCCAAAACTTAGTAAAACTGAAAATAGGGGGTATGAAGTCACCTTGCTTTGATGTTTTCGGTTCTTGGTGATAAATTGAGTAGATCTCGGCCCTAGGAAGCTTCTTGAGAAGGATTTTTAGATTTAGATGGGTCTAAGAAGCATGATTCACGAAAACATTGGTGTAAGAGGAGTGAATGAGTTTAAAGATGAAGTATAACACTTGGGTTTTTAAGATCTTACCACAATGGATGAGTTCTTGATGAAGTTCTCTTGAAAAACCCACACTAACTCACGAAATTTTGAAGAGGAAGGAGGTGAGAAACTTTTGAGAGTTAAAGAGAGTTTTGGAGATTGAAAGGGATGAAGTGGGGAGGGGTGTGGCATCTCTCGGCCATAAGAAGAGAGGTAGGAAGAGAGAGATTAAACATTATTGCATGGAGGATAATAGCTCTAAAAGTATGTGATTACCTTGAAACATGTGGGTTAATTATGTGTTGTCAAGTTATTAGTAAATCTCATTTTCTTTTTCTTTTTTTTTTTTAATTTGGGCCGAGAATGGGCTAGGAGGAAAGGGAGTGAGATAGTTTGGGCCATTCCTTGACTTAGCTCGAAATCATGAGGCCTAAAATGAGTATTTTTCGGCCCATTGGGCCTTTATGGAAGTTCACGGCCCCATGAAACCCAAGGGAGTAGTTTACGGCCCAATAGTGACAAAGAAATGGGTTTACAGCCCAATAGGATCCATGAAGTCAAGTGAGATATTTTAGGCCCAATAAGACCCATAAAAAGTCTTATGGCCCAACATATTATAGTTTAATGAATGTGGGTCCAAATTTGGGCACAATTGAAGACTCTTAGCTTAAAAGAATCAAGTTGAGGGTTTATTGGTCCATTAGGCCCAACAAGAGAATCTTGGTCCCTTCTGTGTTTGAACCGAGATATTAGGGTTTCAAACCCACAGTTGAGTATACGAGATGTATTGAATTAGGTTTTGAACTTCATGCGTGAGTTTTAATTCAAAGGGTTGATTTTTGAATGTGTATGGTTCAACTTAGATTTACAAGTTATATAAGAGTTGGTTTACATAGAGATAGAATTTCCTAGCTAAAAATACTAGTTGTGACAGAAGCCGCACATAAATCAACGTGTAGACGATCTAGCGGAAAAAGTAAATGAAAATGAAAAATCGGTTGCTGAAGCTATGAAAGAAGTGAAACAAGCTAAGAAGTAGATTGAAGATGCAAATGCAGAGATCAATAAGCTTCATGTAGAACAGGACCGTCTAACAAATGTTGTTAGAATTAGAGGAGATTTTATTGGCTGAGAACAAATTATGTATCCCTTACAATTTCCTAACTTATGGAAACCAATCTAAGTATGTATTGGGATTTATAGTGCTCTTTTCAATAATGTTAATGAAAACAAGGAAGTTGTCATTTTAGATAATCATATCGTTCCTTTTACAAAATTTAGTTTCAATAGACATTACAATATCCATATTTAATATTAGATTACATTTTTGACCGATAATTGGGAACTTGCATCCAATGCAAACTACTTGTGTCTACATGATTTTCAAATAATTCCATATAGGTCTCAATTAGTTTGAAACCATTATCAGTCAGTTCGACTCAATCTTCAATTATTAGAGTTGTCCTATGTGTTTCTTCAATGATGTCCGTTGTGTTCACAAATTGTCGTATATCTTCAGACATGGTAATGATGAGCATTTGCATGTTATACAATGCTACTTTTCTCTTCTCCTCAGCCGGTGAAGGCGGTAATGGGATTTCCAGTATTACCATTCGTTGGTTTGCACGTTGATTATCACAAATCATTTATAATGCAGTTGTATCAACAAGACTTCGTTGATCGTCTTCAAGACGTGGTATATCTGACTCTATAGGAAACTGTGACAACTGTCAAATTCAGGACATTCTCCGACTCATGCATCTTTTTCTAAACCATATATGCACATCATGTTATGGCCTAGTAGTATAAATTAGGTCATAATATTGTAGAAACTAGGATCCAACAAAAATCTAGGACTAATATACTTGACTCTTGCGATTTTAGTAAGTTGTCTAGCTACTGTAGGAAATGCCAATGCTCGAATTAGAACAAACTCCAAACATTTGGTACAATTGAAAAAGGGTATAAAACCCTTAAAAATAAATTAAAACCTTCTAATTTCATTTCAATATGATGGTGAATATCAAACAATGTTCCAAAAACCCTAAAGAGCCCAAAAATCCAAATTTATAAACTTTAAAACCTAAAAGCTCTATAAGATTTGTTATGAACCTCATCATATCAAATTTAAATAATTAAGTTATAGTATATAATCAAAGATATAAAGATTTAATTATCAAACATTAATCATATTTTATGAGCTAAAAACTATGATTTTTAATGTAACAAGATTTAAATAAAGAGGCATTTTTATAAAACTTAGAATTTATATAAAGATTGAAATAATAAATTTATAAATTTAAATTTTAAGAGAGAGGAAGCCTCTCTCACTCAAAAATTCATCCACCCTCTCCAAGACACCTCTTTTCCCTCAAAATATCAATCATTTTATCTTCTATTACACTCCAACTTCTCTCTTCATTCTCTCTTTCACACTCCACTCTTTCCCACACTCAGACATTTTCTTTCTCTCTCAAAGCCACGAAATTCTCCAGCCAAGAACACCTCTCAACCTTCAAATCATCATCTTCTAAGGTTGTTCTTCAAGGTAATCACGAAAATCCTTCATTTTCCTTCACTTTCCTTCTTGTTTTAAAGGTTTTTATTGCATTTCTCCTTCTTCTACAGCATTCTTTATGAACATACATGAACATATCCATGAAATTTCAAGTTTGATGATGATGGTGGTAGGGTTTCACCCAAAAACAACATGCATGTTGTTAATGGTGAAATCCAAGGACCAAAACCTATGTCAAACCCTAAAATACGAATTTTTACAAGTTTTAAAGGTTCATCTACCTTATGCATTCAACTCTTTCAATTTAAAACATCACTATGAACAAAATATATCCATGCATGGTCTACAAACCATGATGCATGTGATGAACATCAAGTTAAAGAGCTTGATGATTAAAGTACATTGTTAATAGTGCATGTAAATGATTTTATTTATAAAAAAATATAAAAACCCTTTTCTGTTCAAAACAAAATTACCTCAGAATCCCAGTAAGATAATATGAGGATTTGAAAAATCCCAAGATCTTTTATCATTTCCTTGATTTATTAAAATTTTTACAAGAAAACAAGGGCATAAATCATATAAAATACTTTCTGAGTTCTATAAATCCTAGATAAATTAGTGGATGACCCTTATGGTGAATAATGACTGCTCATTAACTTTCATCGATTTTTTGTTACTGTTTAGTATGACTTTTGATTTTCTTTTTGTTTAGTCCCAATAAATTATAAAACCACTTTAGAGAATGTGAAAATGGTATCTAACAATTTTCACAGCTCCTACTGGAGTTGAAATACTAAGAAATATATTTTCAAAATTTTTTATAATGCATTTACCTTTTTCCCTGATTTTGGTATTTATAATGGACTAAAAACAAAAAACAAATAGTTCTGTTCATTCAAAATTCATGACAATTTACCAAAACACATTATAATACATTAGGATGCTAAATAAATTTTGTTATGAGTTTTCTATCGTGTATGCTATTTTTCTTCTATTTTCCCAAGATTAAATACACTTAAACCCATTTCTTATTAGAATAAATGCACAAAAATCATAAAATTAGGTTAAAAAGTTTAGAAATCCCTTTTTATATTTTTTTTCTAGCATAATAATGTTTAACAACAGTAATAGAAAAGGTTTGGGTAATTTTTGGAAACTGTTTTATATTTATTTCATTTTTTATTAGAATAAATGCACAAAAATCATAAAATTGGGTTAACAGTTTAGAAATCCATTTTTATATTTTTCCCAGCTTAATAATGTTTAATAACAGTAATAGAAAACGTTTGGGTAATTTCGGAAACTGTTTTCTATTTATTTCATTTTTATTATAATAAATGTACAAAAATCATAAAGTTTGGGTTAAACAGTTTAGAAATATATTTTTATAATTTTTCCCAGCTTACGTATGTCTAATGTCAGTATTATAAAAAGTTCGGGAATTTTTATCCTTTGTATTCTATTTTTCATTAATTTATATTATTATGAAGGCTTAAAAATTTAGAAAAATAGTTAATCACATCACAAATTCAAGGGAAAATTTCTGGAAGACCTATAATGTATTTGGAATGAAAATGTAAAATTTGATGAATTTTGGAAACTGTTTGATAATAGTTTTGGATTTTTGGAGTTTAAAACACATTTAAATGAGTTGAAATACCATGGATTAATATTACAAAAATCTGGAAAATAATATCCAAAATTATCTTAATCACATGAGTTATAAAATATCACCATTTCAGAAAAATTATTACCCATTCAATATAAAACCTATATTAGAACAAAAATTTGGCATTTCTCTATATGTAGAATTTAGTATATATTAGAATTACATTTCGACATAGAAACTCACTAGCGTGTGTTTGATGTTGTAGGATCCCGGTAGTAAGGTGTTGGTGTATTTCGAGGAACCACTTGTAGCTAGTTGAAGCATTGTGAGTATTCATGCACTCCCTTATTTTCGGTTTTTATGTTTTGGGGTGGAAAAGCATGTTCGAAAAACTATTTATTGTTCGTTGTATTTAAATTGAATTGTATCAAACTTGATTGCTATATTTTGCTATAATTTGCTATATTTTTCTATGCATGTCAATGCAACACGAAACATGAGAACTTATCGTCTTAAGTCTCTTTCCTTATACTTTTCTCCAACCATTAACTCTTTGAGCCAATGGTCATTATAGATAGCGCTATTAGGAATTGACAATTCCTCACTCGCCTGATTGCTGGATTGCATGATACCATATAATCTATGGAACGATAAGCATAGATCTTGATAGGGCCTCAGTCATAGGCTTGGTTGTGAACTCACTGTTTGCTCATACACATACAATCTTGTTATTTATTATAACAATAAACTTTGTTTCTCATTATAGCAATGTACTTGTATTTTATGGAAGGTTTTATACCAAATCTTGATTTTGTAAACTTGGGAACTCACCAACTATTTTCATAGTCGACCCTTGTTTTACATTTTTTTTCAGTAAATAATTAGTAAGTGGGTATAAAGATTCATCATCATAGATCATGTTGCATCGTGTGGAAGTTATTTTATGAAGTTATCTTTTGACCAATGTTATTTTGGAAAAACTTGTATTTTGTTTTGTTAATTATGGGTTGTAAACTTTTAACTATTACTATGGTGATGTATCTTTATCTTTTGCAATGAAACCTTTATCGCTTTCATATCTTGCGTTTCCGCTTTAGCGAGGTGTGACAGCAACTCATCCTCATCGTTCGAGTCACTGGATGTTGGAGACTGAAAATGAAATATACCTAAATTATATTAATATACTATTTAAAAACCAACATGCATAAAAGTATTTAATAATAATAAAAAACACTTTGTGAAACACATCCATAACAAAAAAAAAATGTAACTGCAACTAGTCTGTCATAACAGGTTTGTCTGCACTTGCTTCGATGCCATCTTTCGGAGTTCTATCTGCCTTGAAAATTTTTAACACCCTTTCTGATTTCTTTCTTAATTTTATAGGTGCCTTTGATGGTACTTATCCATTAAATCTTGATGCATCTCGTAGGGTTAGTAGTCCTCGTAGGACCTTTGGAGTTCAGCGGTCATTGTCGCGAGCATGATGCAATGAATTTTCATAGCATCTCGCTCGTGAGCCTCGTAGGCAGCAATCTCTTCGGGAGTAGTAGTGTTGACATTGAATTCTTTCAGCTCCTTGTCGAGAACATACTCCTTGTCCTCGTAACGAGTGACCATTCGAATGTTGCGGATCCAATCATTGAAGTTGGACCCATCGAATATCACCCTCCCACACAAATTCATGAGTGGGAACGAGCCAGAAGCGTTGTTGTTGTTTGAAGTAGACATCTGAAATAGAAAAGAGACAAAGTTTGATTAGATAAGAATCCCCAATTAAACACCCAAATGAGAAATTAGGGCTAGGAACCAACAACATTATTTACAATTTAGAAGAAGGATGTCGTAATCCAAATTGCAAATAATCTGAACGTAAGTGAATGATGATTCACTAATTTTCACCATGAAAAACAAAAAGAGTTTTAAGTTTTAAATGAATTGAAACTGGAGATTCATTAAACTTTTCAATGGCATGTTTAAATCTCGATATGCCCATCAAGTTTGTGACTAGGATACCAAGGATCAAAAACAAGGTGTGAATAACCATGCAAATGTACTTGGTGCTCTCGATGTCATTTACCACCTAATCAATGTGCCGGTTAACTACACACGGTCCATTGATCTATGATAAACATCGAGCCACCCTTTGCCACCATTACTAGTCCATATTAGTGTGTCAGTTATCCACGCACGCTCCACTAACGACTTGGCAGGGTGCAAAGTGTAATTTCATGGAATAGCATCATTTCATATTTTTCTAAAGTAATTAAGATTGAGAATTTTATAAAAAAAAACATTTAGTTACTTTATTAATCCTTATACGTTTAATGAGGAATTAGTTGCCCTATCCTACCCGTTCGGCTAACGACCCTCCACCAATCAAGAAAGAGGTGAGTGAGAGTGGACACCCATTAAAATGCCATTTTATAGGCAGCAACCTTATACCCCCTTATAGATTGGCTTCGTGAATGAGGCCTACTAACGGTAAGACTAGCTTAATCTTATACATAAATATTATTAATGTTATAATATTATAATAGTATAAGGGTTGAATTTTAAACTTGTAAAATTCTAGGGTTTAGAATTTAAATATTTCAAAATTAAACTTTTAATCAAAAATTTAAATTCCAAAACTTGAGGGCAAGTTTTGAAACTTTTCAAAACTTTCTAGATCAAATTACAAATAATTTAATTAAACAATTAATTAGTGATTATTTAAATTTGACCTAATTCAATTTCATGGCAAGATAATTCAATCAAATAATTCAAATAATTAAAGTTATCATATAAGGAAATAATTATCTAATTAATTGACAATTATCTTCTATTTTGATAAGGATAATCGTATCAATTTAATAAAAATCGGATTTTATTAATCAAAAATGTTTTTGGTAATTATCTCAATCCAAAATAGGCCAAAATCCTGAAAGATCTGCTCTCTGACTCTCTGACTCGTCGAGTCACTGACTGGACTCGTCGATTTCATCAGGTGACTCGACGAGTTCAGCTGTTAGAGGGCAGAAACTTCAATTTTTAAAGCAATGAATGATCAAACAAGACATTAAATACAATTGAAAACAGCCTAGGCTCTGATGCCACTTATGGGTTATGAGCATTACATCATTCCTAAGGTGCACATGCAAACCCTAAAGCTTTGGATCTAGGTTTCTCTAATTGTACATACAAATCATCCAAAGCTTGTAAACCCTAATTCTAGCATATAAAAAATTGAATATCATAACAAAACTAGGGTTAAGAAATTACCTTGCAAATGTAGCTTGAATATCTTGAGCTTTGAGAACCTATCACCTCAAATGTGATGCCTCTAATGAATCACAAACACCAAAGCAAGTAGGTTGATCTTGGAGAGATGGGAAGGAATCTCAATGATCTCTAGGCTTCAAGTGGTAGCCGATTTGTGAAGCCATAGGGTCCTTTATATAGGTGAGTTGTTAGGGTTTCAGTCAAAATCCTAATTGGATTGCTTACGCCTTAAGCATTCCACATGAACCTTTCAGAAACAAGGCTTGGACGAATTCATTGTGGGCTTTCCCCTTGTTTTCGTCCATCCCTTTCTAAAGGATCCACAACCCAAAATCCAATTATCTTATAATTGTAATTCTAGAGTCCTAGGTTCGATTAATATCTTTTGACCACAAAATTAATTTCTTAATTAATTATTGACCAATATTAATTAACCAATATGATTTCTATTTTAATATATTATTCATATAATATATTAATAAACCATAATAACCTTTTTCTCCATTATTCATCTAGTCAAGTTGCTTTGGTGAAGGCAAGCCAAAAGGACCATGTTATAACCGGTTTAAGTACATACCAAATATAGTTATGGGCTTAGAAACCTAATCCAACACTTAATCTATTAAGATAGCTTATCAAACTAAAGAACTCGACGAGTCCATAAAGAAACTCGATGAGTTGGGTCGAAATGCCTCGACCCTGTAGAAGGAAAAACTCGACGAGTTCAGGACGGACTCGACGAGTGGAGTTGGAAAGTCCTGATTCTAATGATAGGAGAAACTCGACGAGTTGGATCGTGATTTCATGGTTTCTGATTTATGGAACTCGGCGAGTTGAGTCAACCTAGAATGTCGGCTTTGACCAGAATGTTGACTTTGACTGGGGGTAAAATGGTCATTTTAACCTAAGAAGGATTTTTGGATTTTGACTAAGTCTTATTGTGATAATGATAGCTGGGGAGTCGTTGGAGCAGCTGTTAGAGATTCCTTACCGCGAGATTGTGCAGTCAGCTTTGCGAGGTGAGTTTCCTCCTGTAGGAACGGGTCGAAGGCACCAATGCCGGCCCGTTTATGTATGTTAGTATATTCCGAACTGAGTTCTGATGCCAAGCAAGGCCCAACGTAGTTTTATATGTTTCCAGACTTCGGTTCGATGCCGGGGAAATCCCGAGGAATGTTTATATGCTTGACATTTTCGTGATTCTTGCATGTGCTTGTTTTATATGTTCTGGACTTCGGTCTGATGCGGGGGTAAACCTGATGAATGCTTATATGTTTATGTTATGTGATTATGTTTATATGTATTTGTTGATATGTTTATATGTATACCAGATTTCGGTCTGATGTCGAATTTTAGTCCGATGTCGGGCGGGCCCCGATGAGCAAGGCCCATGTATGTTATTATGTGATTATATGATTATGTGTTTGGTATGTGGTAGTTTGGGGAGACTCACTAAGCTTCATGCTTATAGTTTTCAATTTTTGGTTTCAGGTACTTCCGGTAGCAAGGGGAAGAGCTCGGGATGACTGTAGTGCCCACACCATTCGTTTAGCCTGGGATGTTTATACTCTAATATATTTGACAGATGTCTATGTTATTTTGAGATACATGATTCATGGTTTTTATGTGATGAATTTGTAACATCCCGGAATTCAGGTTTATCTCTTTGATCCTTTCTTTCCTCAAGTTATCAAATTTAGTCCTTGAAAATATTTTATGGCAACTAAGTACGTTGGGCGTACTGGAGGGTACGTTGCGCGTACTCATGAGCATGTTCTTGACGCGGAGGCTACCCAGTACGCTGGGTGTACCATAGTGTACGCTGTGCGTACTAGGTTCAGATTGAAACCCTAATTGTGGGGGTGAGCCCTATAAAAGGAACATATTGGCCTCACTTTTAGCCACCATTTCCAGAGAGTGAAACCCTAAGAGTGCCAAACCCTCGTTCTAGAGCTTGTGTGTGTGTGTTTGAGCTTGATAGTGTTCTTGTGTGCCTTTGAAGAGAAGAAGGTGTCATTGAAGAAGCTAGAGTTAGAGTGTAAGCCTTAGGTTTGAGCTTTTTAGAGGTTGGAGCATCAGTTGGAGGTAAAAAGCTCAAAGCTTTCTTAACCTTTTTGGATTTGTGTATTATGGACCATTTTTAGGATTTTTGTCCCAAAGGTGGAGACTTTATGAGTAAAGGAGCTCCATAGACCTTGATCTGCCCCTTTTTAGTGTATATTGTGTTTTAGATCCATAAAAATCCAATCTTGGACGTTAAGAGTGAACCATGCATGAGTTCTAAGCCTCTTCAGGAAGGAAGTCGTGTGATTTGGGTGTTGGTGACCTTTACAGCCATGCAAAGGCTTAAAGTCACCGACTTTATGGATTGAGATGCTTCAGAGTGACCAGATGCGGGATTTGAGCTCATGTCTTAACCGATTAAGAGCAAAATCATGAAGTTGGTGAAACTGGGGCGTACGTTGGGCGTAATCCCAGTACGCGTAGCGTAGGGGTCGAGTGTCCCCGATTCTGTATAGCATCCGAGTACGCCCAGCGTACAGAGCTTGTATGTGCCGCGTACTCCTTAGGGTTGACTTTTGTTGACTTTTAGGGTTTAGTCAACAAATGGACCGTTGGACCATTGCAGGGGTAGAATGGTCTTTTACCCTTCTAGTGAATATAGGAAGGGACTAGTCTAGCCTTTGAGAGCCGTTTTTAATTAGAAGTGAATTACGTATGTGTTTAGGTAGAGGCTAGATCAGTGTTTCGAGTTCGAGATCATCCGAGTTTACCCGAGGTGAGTCTTCTCACTATACATTACCTAGGGTGGTATCTATGTGTGGACTGGAAGGTCATGCGTGCTTGCTTGAGATTATGTATTTTGTGATTTTGTATGCTATGTGCTATTCTGACCAGACCGGAGGGTCCAACGATTTATGAGGACAGAGGGTCCTCAACCAGACCGGACCGGAGGGTCCAACGAGCTAGACCGGACCAGAGGGTCCAACGAGCTACGAGACTAGAGGGTCCCGCTGAGACACATTGACCAGAGGGTCGTACTGAGTATAGCCTCGAGTGGAAAATTGTTGTATGTGGTATTTTGGGGAACTCACTAAGCATTCATGCTTACCGTGTTATGTGTTATGTGTTTCAGGTACCTCAGAGGATCGCGGGAAGGCACCGGCGTGATTGTACACACACTTTTGATTTGGAGTTGTATTTGTGGATCCTGGAATTGAACAATTGTTTTGAAAACTTGTTAATTGGTTTTTGGAGATTTAATGTTGAGACATATGTTTTATGAATATTAAAAATAAAAAATTTGGTTTGAGATTTCTTGTCGTTATAGAATTGTTAACTATGGTTTTCTTAATGATTTAAAACGAAATTTTTGGACTGTATTTTTGGAATGTTACACTTAATGGGATACATTACAAGAAATATGTGTGTTTTATGCATGAAAAAGAATTTATAAATATGTTACTATGTTTCTTTTCTCAAATGATACTTCAAATGCACATTTTGTGACATATTATGAAATTGTCATGAAAGGTTTATACTTGTTAAGTATAACCATTTGAATACCCAATGTGCAGGGTATGTAATACAAATACTTCATGTAAGCAAACCTTATGGGACAAATTTAGAAGGACCTAGACGTTTTCTAACCTCCTAGAAGTCTGGCTTACTTAAATGTAGCTATGAGATTCCAAATTTATGTTTTCAAGACTGATAGATGTTACACAAAAAAATACATAAATTGTTCTTTTTTTCATTAAGCTTTTATTATATGTTTATGATAAATGTCAAAACTATAACTAATCTTGAAGTTTAAAATCCTTCGTTTATTTTTGAACGACTGCATTTTCATATAAACACGCTAGCAATGAGCTAACAGAGAGAAACAATAATTATATCAAAGAAGAAGTGAGATTTTTTGCAGGCACTCAATCCAATTAACTTTTATTTTTCTACTCCTAATACAAAAGGGATGTTTAAGGATACTCAAAAACAAATCACTCCTTGGTTTTTCGTTATCAAATTGAATTGCATTTCAAAAGCACCACAAACACCACCAAATCTTCAATCAACAACCTCTAAGATTAAATGATCCGTATTCATTTATGTATCTCAAGAAAGGAGTATAAACCATATAAACTAATTACTATTTTATCATTATTTTGTTTAAAGTATTATAAGTTATTGAGATAGTATTTTATACATTTCTGATTATGTAGTTTTATTGTGTTAAAACATGATGAAATAAAATATATTTGTTATTAAATCTCTTAGTTGTAATAAAACTAAGAAACTAAAGGTAGATGACGGGACCCACAAGATCATGACGTCATAAATTATCCGAAAATATAGTAAAACTAAGAAGGATAAATTGGAAAAAAGCCACTATATTACCACAAAATTTCAATTTTGACACCGAATTATTTTTTTCTCAATTATGTCACTATATTTACAATTTTGTTGCAATATGAACCAAATGACCATTTTCTCACTGTTTTCCCAGTAACCATTTTTCCCGAGTTGCAATAAAGTCACTAAGTTTATTAAAATTTTGATTTTGACACCAGATTTCAAATTGAAAGAAAATTACTATATTACCACAAAATATTGATTTTGACACCGAATTTTTTTTTCTCAATTATGTCATTACATTTATAATTTTGTTGCAATGTCAACTAATTTTCTGATTCAGGAGATGTTATTGTTGTTTAGAAGCTAGATTTGTATTACAAATGAATGAAAGTTGATCCAATGGTTCAAACTCACTTACAAGTCAATGAAAAGCATATCAACCTTTCAGGAGATGTTATTGTGGTTTAAAAGCTCAATATGTACAACAAGTAAATAAAGACGCCTATAAGGTTGATTTAGTGGTTCAAACTCACTAAGCATCTCCTGGAACGACCTTATGGGGTCTTCATTTACTTGTTGTACAAATAGAGCTTCTAAACCACAATAACTTCTCCTAAAAGGGAGAGGATGCCCTTTTCACTATCTTTTAAGTGATTTTGATCCACTAGATTGACCTTCATATTCCATTTGTGAAGAAATACCATGAAGAGAATTAAACAATAAACATTATAATAAAAAGTGCCACCTAAAAGGGTGAGTACACCCTTTTCGCTGTCATGTCATTTATTTTTTATGTCATGTATTTGTTATCCTGCTAGATTGATGGTAAACGGTCAATAGGTTTAGAAAGAAAGTTTGTAGGGATCTTCATTTATAGGGGTCTTCATTTATTTGTTAATGGTATTCATTTATTTGTTGTACAAATCAAATTTGTAAGGGTCTTAGATCGATCTTGTAGGGGTTATCATTTACTTGTTGTACAAATCGAACTTCTAAACCACATTAACATCTCTTGAAAGGGTGATTATGCAATTTTCACTAACTTGTAAGTGAGTTTGAAACATTAGATTGAACTTCATTTATTTGTTGTACAAATCAAGCTTATAAACTACAATAACGTCTCCTGAATCGGTCAATTGGTTGACATTGCAGCAAAATTATAAATGTAATGACATAATTGAGAAAAAAAAAATCGATGTCAAAAATAAAATTTTATGATAATATAATGACTTTGTTGCAATTTGCAACTCAGTGTCAAAATCAAAATTTGATAAACTTAGTGATTTTATTGTAATTCGAGAAAAATAGTTACCGGAAAAACAGAAAGAACCAGTAATTTGGTTATTATTACAAAAAAATTATGAATATAGTAACATAATTGAAAAAAAAATCAGTGTTAAAATCAAAATTTTATGATAATATAATGAATTTTTTTTACAATTTCTTAATTTCTTACTAAAATCTTGTTACCTTCACTAGGGGTGGAATTGTGTAACAGCCCGTATTCCCAGGTATTATTCATTCTTATAATTTTGGTGATTTGTGAGGAGACTCGGCGAGTTGGAGCTCAAACTCGCCGAGTATGGTCGCGGCTATGGGCACGGGTTCGCGTCTGGACTCGGCGAGTCCAAAAGTGGACTCGGCGAGTCCACGTTGTTTAATGAAACCCTAATTCCCCGGATTTGGAGCCTATTTAAGGGCACTTATAGCCTCCCATTGCAGCTACCAGTCCCTTGAGAGAACCCTAAGAGAGCTAAATCATTTTGGGAGAGAGGAAGTCACTTTTGGGCCTTTGGGTTCCTTGTATAGCAGGAAGAAGGTGGCAAGAGCAAGGAGGAGGTGAGATTCCAGCAGATCCAGAGTCCAGAGGCTTCATTTTGAGGTAATAGTTCCAACCTCCTTCAGTTTTAGGGTTGATCTTTAGAGTTAGGGTTTTCTAACCCCTTTGGAGAGTGATTATGTGAAGCAAATGGTCCCTCTTCGAGTTTGTGCCTTGGATCTGGACTCAAAGAGGTCCAGAGACCCTAACGCTTGGAGCTTTTTGGGTTATTATGGAGTTATTGGACCTAGGTTGTCATTTTTGGGACCAAATCTCCTTTTATGCCTTATGGGGGTTATACAAGCATCAAGTTTCGAACTTTACGTGACATTCATGCTTGGGAAGGCCAGATCTATGGTTTGGGGAAGCAGATCTGACCTTAGAAGGTCAATAGAGTTTATGCATGGCATGAACTCGCCGAGTTGTTCTTGAGACTCGGCGAGTAGGGTTGGGGTTTCACGTAAATTCTTCAGCGAGTAGACTCGCCGGGTTGGGGGATGACCCAGTGAGTCAGGGAGAGTCAATAGGGGCTGGGTCAAGCCAGAACTTGCCGAGTTGTTCTTGAGACTCGGCGAGTTGAGTCGTGGAGGCCCCGCGATTCATGCCAGGTGGAACTTGTTCGAGTTAGGGAAGTACTCGACGTGTCAAGAGAGGATCCGAGGGAGTCAGTGAACACGTATAGACTCGCCGAGTCGCTCTAGTGCACTCGCCGAGTCCGGTCAAAGTTGACCGTTGACCAGAGTTGACCAGTGTTGACTTGATAGGGTTAGTCAACCTTAGTTGTGAAAGTGTTAATTAGAGATATATTCTGTTATAGGAGGATTATAGCTCGGGGGGATCGAGCGCGAGTGATTTTTGGGATTTGCGAGTTATCGAGATACGCGAGGTGAGTCTTCTCACTATACTTTACCTTGAGTAGGTAATCAGAGTTATGTGACAGAGTATTTGTATGCTATATGTATGTTATGTGTTGTACTGCATTATTTCTATGTGATTTATGCTATGCATGTTTATAGAGTTGGAACCGGAAGGTTCACAGAGATAGAACCAGAGGGTTCACAGAGTAGGGTCCACAGACCCACAGAGTTATAGCCTCGAGTGGCTAATATGTGTTATGTGTGGTATTTTGGGGAACTCACTAAGCTTTGTGCTTACAGTGTTTGGTGTTATTTGTTTCAGGTACTAGTGATGACCGTGGGAAGGCGCCGACTTGATCAGTACACACACACGGGATTTTTATGTTATGAGATCTTGGGATATTTATATGGCATGGATTGAGTTTCAAACATTGATGTTTTTATGAATATTAAATGAATTATGTTTTTATAAAATGCGAAAAATTGTTTTAAAATTTACGGTGTTACAAGTTGGTATCAAAGACTTGGTTTGAGGGATTCGAGTACACCTTCGGGCGTATTTGAACTCAAACTGAGGATTTGAGAAGTATTTTCAAAAAGAGTAAAAGATTTTTGGAAAAACGCAGAGCAGAGTTGTGTGTACGATCATTCCGCGCCCGAACGGTGATTTCCCAAAATACCCTCATGTTATGTGATATTGATATGGATATGATGTATTCTCATGCTAGAGTAGGCTAGGTACTCCGATTAGGATTAGAGTGGCCTGATTTGTGATGCCTTAGCCTAGGGAGAGGTGAGCTGCTATGAGATGCTTGAGAGTGAGTAGGTAGCAGCAAGGGACTTATGAGAGATCTGATAGAGAGTGGATTATGCATAATAGAGTACTTGGAATTTGGGATCCGAAGAGGGGGACTTGGGGTGTATTCTGATACGGTGCGGACAGTAGTATTGGGCCCGTACTACTGAAAGCACCGGGGCAGTGTACAACCCAAGTAAGAATCTTTGGAATGCCAAGGATCAAGGATGAATGAGTTGTCGAGTGTGAGTATGCTCGAATGGATTCTAATTTATCATATGTTGTATTTCAGAGGTAGGTCATGGTGAGGATACGTCTTATGCCTGAGAGAAGTGGGGCCAGTGATGAGGAGATCCGCCAGATCATTCATGAGGAGGTGGCTGCAGCCATCAGGGCAGAGATACTAGAGATGTTCGGGTCTATTAAGACCACGTTGATTGAGACTTTCGATGAGCGTTATGCTGCTCCTTCTGAGGCTGCTGTTGCAGCGGCCACTGCAGCTATTGCTGCCGCGAGGCCGCAGGGTGGTGATGCGTTGCTGTTCCGAGAGTTCAGCAACACAAAACCGCCGGAGTTTGATGGGACCCAGGACCCGGTGGCGGCTATGAGATGGATTTCTGACATAGAGGGGTGTTTCTTCACTTGCTCATCTCCTGAGCATTAGAGAGTTCGGTTCGCGCTGAACCAGCTTCGCTTGGGAGCGAAGGACTGCTGGAAGTTTGTGACGGCGCACTTTACGCCTGCTGAGCTTGCGGCAGCGACCTAGGAGAGGTTTACCACCATGTTCCGAGATGAGTACGTTCCCCAGGTGGAGAGGGAGCGTTTGGCCCAGGAGTTTCTGACCCTCAAGCAGGGTACTGAGTCTGTTACGGTGATTACCAGGATGTTCCACGAGAGGGCGATGTTCTGCCCTGAGCACGTGTCCACTGAGTAGGCATGTATGAGCCGATATTTGAGTATTTTGAGGCGAGACATTCAGGAGTTCGTGGCGAACTCCTCGTACCGGACATTTTCCGAGCTTTAGGAAAATGCCCGGAAGAGGGAGACTGAGCTAAAGACTCAGGACAGGGAGGAAGTGGAGTCTCAGGAGAGGGATCGGCGACCAGCACAGTCCCAGCCGGCAGCCAAGCGGGCCAAGCCCGTTGATCCCAAAGCGGGGAGCCAGAAGGGTTGCACTTGTAGAAAGTGCGGCAAGGGTCATGATGGAGTATGTAGAGCTGGATCTTGCTACAAGTGTGGCAAGGAGGGGCATGTGGCCAAGGACTGCCCCAAGGGGTTTGCAGTGTGTTTTCACTGCAACCAGAACGGACACCGGAAGGCGGAGTGTCTGCAGTTGCGGGGATCAGCTCAGGGATCTGCCCCTGCCGCGAAAAAGCCTTTTGATCAATAAATTTATCAAACAATGACAGTAAATAAGAATAAGAAGAATTCACGAAGAAAAACTTTCACTAAGAAAGATAATCTCACAAAGAGATTACCGTGTGCACAAAGCAGCTATTAGGGTTTGTGAAAGGCGTGTACTTTCACAAACCTATACAAAAGATTATATACTGCTATTCTAGTCAATCCCTATAAATCAGGGATATGCCAGCTAACTAAATTACCCTAACTATGGAAACAAAATAAATACAAAATCTGTTACAATGCACTGAATAAACTAAACACACTGTACTGCTGAAAAGCTGATGCTGATACTGAGATATGCGCTGATGTTGAAAGATATATTTCAAACATCATCATATTTCAAGGTTTGACCTTACAATCTCCCCCAATATGATGATGTTCAAAACCAACTAAATTAGAACACATCTGGACAAGAACTCTTCATACTCAGCTTCAGCTTCTATTTTTACCGGCCAGTAAGGACTATCCAGCAACTCCTGTCTTCTATTTAGCAGCTCCATAGCAATAAGGATGTGAAACTCTTCGGAGAGATCTTGATGACTCATGCACATTTGCCTTAAGCCAACGAGATGAGTGGTTGGAGCCTTTGGAATCTCAGCAGTTCGCTGAAAACACATTTTTCTGTTTTTATCGAGATAGAACATCCCGTGTTCAGGAACTGAGATAAATTTATGTTGAACTGGGTCAACACTGATAGGAAGAGAGTTGTTTATCCCACCATCACCAAAGTCCAGAACCAACACATCTTCACAATCAACTTGAAATTTGGTTCTTCGAGTTCTAGGAACAAATGACCTTTGGCCTTCATGTTGTGGTCGTTCTTTAGGAACAAGGTCCAAACGCTGAACTTTCTTGATCAGCAGATGTAAAGCACATGTCAGTTCAGAGGAGTGAGCTGAGTTTTGCTTGGATGCTAATTCGAGTAACTCCATCCATTCAGAATATCCATATTTGATCAGCTCATCCCTCTTGACAACTTCAGTGTATGAATGTTGTGGACCTTGACGAGTAATCAGCAACGTAAGAATTTTCTCGCTGCGAGGTTTGGAAGCTTTAACTTTGATGATTTTGTCACCACACACTCGTCGTCTAAGAACATCTTCAAACCTCTTTTGATCAATCCTGTCAAGAACACTATCCGACTTAGGCTTACTGCTGCTAGGAGGAGGCTGAGAAGATTGAGATTTGGACTGAAATTCCAAGAATTTCTGCATCTGAGCTTCAAAAGATCCTTTGGCCTGAAGTTTATGCTGAATGAGTGATTCATCAGCTTGAGCAATGTTCTTTAGAAGCTGAGCATGATTGGCTTCATCAAGAATTTGTTTAACTTGATCAGGAGACATGTTCCATTCAGCCGCCAAATTTGATATACTGACTATGGACTTGGGTTTCTTGCAAGACAAAGAAGTATCAGTGTGTGAATGAGCAAAGTCAGTATCTGCTACCTTGCGCTTGCGAGATAGCGGATGAGAATCTTCACTAGCAACGTCTGAATTTTCTCCTTGGACCGGGATAACGGAATCATCAATGGGATCAACGAATTTCATGTCTGACCTTTGAGATTCATTTTCAAGATCATCTGAATCTTCATCTTGGACTGGAATAAAGGGATCAATGAAGTTCATATCTAGTATTTGACATTCATTATCTAGTTCATCATCATGCTCACTATCTTCAACAAGCTTTTCAGTAGCTGCTGGACTAATAGGCTCCGCAGAGTCAGACTCATGCATCGGCTTTGGTGATTCAGTCTGAACAATGAAGTTGTCAACAGGTTCGGTGTCTCTCTCATTTGGATCACCATCAGCATTATCATCATCATCAGCATCATCATCATCATCATCAGTATCTCCCCCTTTTTGAGCATCATCAGATTGGGCACTAGAGGAAGGAGTATGCAAGAGAACTTCCTTTAGCTGATGAACATCAGCCTCAATGCGTAGAAGATGCTGACTCATGTACCGAGTCAGTGTCAGAAGTTCATTAAATGCTGAGGCTGGAATTTGAAGGAATGAAGTACCTGGAGCTGCTTGTGAGCGTGGTGGCATCCCCGGAGAAGATTGGTCACCCTATGGTGGATTTTCCCCTGTGAGGGATGCTCCCCCTGAGATGGGTGCTCCCCCTGAAATTGTTGCTCCCCCTGAATCAGTGAATCCTTTTGAGCTGAGGGAACTTTCTCAGAAACAGAGACGATATGATGAGAAAGTTGAGGAGAGAAATGACCACCATCATGTGGTTCATCCTCTTGACTGGCATGATCTTCATGGTTACCATCAGCTCCTTCATTAGTATCAGCGGTGAGTGAAGGAACAGTGTATGGATTTGCAATCCATTCTCTCATCCTATCAGAGATTCCGATGTCAGTATCCAGTGGATCATCTTGATACATTTGAATTGACATGCGAGGGCATTGGATGGGATTTCCAAGGTGTGAGAAGTAATCTGCAGCAAAAAATTTATCGAGCACAAGAGCAATCCAGCGTGGGAAGGGAACGTGATCAGCGCGTACATTTGCATGAAGAAGCTGAACAAGTTGATCAAAGAAAAAGGTCCCATAATCAAGTCTTTTGTTGAGAAGAAGTGAGCAGACGACTTGTTGCTCATAAGTGCTCAGTTGATCACCATTTCGAGACTTGTGACCCACACATTTGCACAGAGCACCGGTGAAAAATTTCCATCCTAGGGTCATACATTGGTGCAGAATAAGAGCTGATCGAGCACCAGCCTTTGAGTGATCATATCCTAGTTGATCGAATAGACGTCGACATCGTTCAATAGAAGGAAGTTCAGAGAATGGTTCAAAGATAGGTAACCTGAGTGCAGCACTGAGGAGTTCTGCGGTAATAAAGACAGAGTGTCTTCCACGGCCAATAGTCCCGATGATGACATTGTTTTCATCATTGACTGTTGCGGTGTAGTAGAACTCACAGACTTGTTCAGGGAAGAACTCTGATGGAATGTCACTGATGGCGTATCATAGGCGGCAGGAGGCTAAGAAGTTAACAAAATCATCGATTCCAAGACCTCGATGAACATCTGGAATATCAGGGTTGAAAACAACGTTGGTGGCTTTGATGTATATTGGGAGAGGAGGAGAGTTTGGGGCAGGGATTACCCTTCGTGAAGTAGAGGAGAAAGTGAACAGAGAAGCTGCCATTAGAAAGTTTTTAGGGTTCTAGGGTTTTGAATATAAGTGAAGGAAGTTTAAATTGTGGAAGGAAAGTTTGACATAAGGGTGGAAAGAGGTTTAAATATGGAATTAAACGGGCCTTTAAAAAGGTAATGATTATCTTCTTCATAAATAACGGCGTATCGTAACAACCTGTCAGATCAGAAAAATAGCCGTTGGATAAAAGAGCCGTTGACTGAAGATGAAACGTCAATCAGTGTTTGCGGAAGCGCTGAGATCAGTGTCACAAAAGTTACATGCTGAAGATGATTCTCCGTCAATTCAAGGTACAACTTGCTTGATTGAGGCTAGCAAGGAGATTGGTGCGTGTGATAGATACTAGTTGTATTATCTAACCATCGGCACAGAGTGTTGTCTCTTTATCAGTGAGTGGTTTGTCTTACTGAATCATTAGACACTGAATGAGAAGAAGGTAAAGAAAGGATTGTTGCGTGTGATAAACCTTGGTGTTTTGGTCTAACCATCGGCAAAGATTGGAAATTCTCATCAGTGTGTGTTTTGTCACACTGAATCATGGAATTAGTGTAAGATTGGTAAGAAGAGATAGTTGCGTGTGATAGATCTTGGTGTTTTGATCTAACCATCGGCAAAGATTTTTAGATTATCATCAGTGTGTGTTTTGTCACACTGAATCACGAAGTCAGTGTAAGATTGGTAAGAAGAGATAGTTGCGTGTGATAGATCTGGGTGTTTTGATCTAACCATCGGCAAAGAGTTTCAAGTTGTTATCAGTGTATGGTTTAATACAGTGAATCATTCAACTTTAGTTTAGAAGAGTTGAAGAGGAGAGAAGGATAGGAGATCAAACCAAGTACTCAGTATGCAAATATCACCAGCATGTCATCATCAGCACAATGTACATTAGCTTATAAGACAATACCAAACATTAGCGAAATTAATCAGCAAAATTAATTACAAAGTAATCATTCCAAGTTCTCCAATAATGTAAGCAGTTGTTTGAGAATCCAGTGCCTTGGTGAAGATATCAGCAAGTTGCTCTGAAGCCTTGACATGTTCAAGAACAACCTTTCCCTTCTCAACATTATCTCTGATGAAGTGATGTCTGATTTCGATATGCTTCGTCTTTGAGTACTGAATAGGATTTTGTGTGATTTGAATGGCACTGGTGTTATCACAATATATGGGAGTCTTTGAGAACTTGATCCCATAGTCTAGAAGCTGATTTTGAATCCATAAGAGCTGTGCACAACATCTCCCAGCTGCAACATACTCAGCTTCTGCAGTCGAGATGGCTACTGATGTTTGCTTCTTGCTAGACCAACTGATGAGACGATTTCCAAGGAAATGACATCCACCAGACGTACTCTTTTTGTCTAAGTTGCATCCTGCATAGTCTGAATCAGTGTATCCAAAAAGTTCAAATGCTGAGTCACGAGGATACCACAGTGCTAAGTTTTGAGTTCCTTTCAAGTATCGAAAGATACGTTTGACGGCCATGAGATGAGATTCCTTGGGATTAGCTTGGAATTGAGCACAAAGAATGGTTCCAAACATGATATCAGGATGACTTTCCGTGAGATATAAAAGAGATCCAATCATTCCTCGATACAGAGAGTGATTGACATCAGTTCCAGTTGGATCAGCGTGCATCTTGTCAGTCTTGGACACTGGAGTAGAGGCTGGTTTGCAGTCACTGAGAGAATACTTAACAAGCAAGTCAGAAATATATTTACTTTAGCAAATAGAGATGCCTGATTTTTGTTGCTGAACTTCAAGACCTAAGAAAAAGGTCATCTTCCCCATCATGCTCATTTCGAACCTTTGAGACATGATCTCTGCAAATTCCTTGCTTAGTTTCTCATTTGGAGAGCCAAAGATGATGCCATCGACATAGATTTGAACAAGAACCATGTCTGAGCCTTTGTTTTTGATGAAGAGTGTATTGTCGATTTCTCCTCGTCTGTATCCATTTTCAAGAAGATACGATGTCAGCGTCTCATACCAAGCCCTGGGTGCTTGCTTCAGTCCATAAACAACTTTGTCTAATCGGTACACATAATCAGGGTGATCTTTGTCAACAAATCCTAGGGGCTGATTGAGGAATACTTCTTCTTCTAACACACCATGAAGAAATGTTGTTTTCACATCCATCTGATAAATAATGAAATTCATGTAGGATGCATATGCGAGAAACAATCTGAATGCTTCAATGCGAGCAACTGGAGCAAAGGTTTCCCCGTAGTCGATGGATTCAATTTGAGTAAACCCTTGAGCGACAAGCCTTGCTTTGTTGCGAGTAATGATTCCATCTTTATCAACCTTGTTGCGATAGACCCAGCAAGTTCCGGTGATGGTCTTTCCTGATGGTCTAGGAACAAGAGTCCAAACCTTGTGCCTTTCAAACTCATTCAGTTCTTCTTGCATGGCTTTAATCCAGTTAGCATCTTGAAGAGCTGAGTGTATCTTGTCAGGTAAGATCATTGAAACGAAATTAACATACATACAAAAGTTATTAGATACACGAGATCTGGTTCGGACACCATCATGAATATTCCCAATGATTTGATCAACAGGATGATATCGATGTTCAGAAACTGATGCTGATTCCAGAGAATTTGACACTGACGAGTTATCAGTTGCAGGAGAGTCTTCAGCTTCAACGGTTTCATCAGCACTTGATGAATTATTATATGATCTGCCTTCAATATCTTGATTCAAGGAACTTGGAACTGGAACGATAGAATCAGAAATATCAGCTTCATCTCCAGCAAGAGGAACTTCGTCAAATAGGCAAGAGAGAAGCTCCTTAAAAATAGAGGAAGAATGAGTGACTTTTTCATCAGTGTATGATTCCTCGTCAAACTTCACATGAATGGATTCTTCAATGCATTGCCTCTTCACATGAAAAACACGAAAAGCCTTTGAAATAGATGAGTACCCAACAAAAATACCTTTGTCAGCCTTAGGTTCAAATTTAGATCTTGGGTCACGCTGATTTAGAATATAACAAATACATCCGAACACATGAAAGAAGGATACGTCTGGCTTTCGACTTTTCAGCATTTCATATGGTGTCTTCTTGTGGATCCTGTGAATTAGAGATCGATTCTGAGTAAAGCACGCTGTATTGACAACTTCAGCCCAAAACGACATAGGAAGACCAGCATGAATCATTAAGGTTCTTCCTGCCTCAATCAGTGTTCTATTTCTTCGTTCAGCAACTCCATTTTGTTGAGGAGTACGAGGAGCTGAGAAGTTTTGCCCAATGCCTTTATGATCACAAAATTCTTCAAGAGTTGAATTCCAGAACTCAGTACCATGATCACTTCTTAGTTGCTTAACTTTGAGACCTGTCAGTGTCTCATTTTTATGAATCAGTGAGATAATTTCCTGTGCAGCATGACTTTTCTTCTTCAGGAAAACCACCCATGTAAATCGAGTGAACTCATCCACAACCACTAGAGTATACTTATTTCCACCTAGAGAACGGACATGAATAGGTCCAAACAAGTCCATGTGGAGTAAATGAAGAGGGACATATATACTGTAACATGACTTGGGTTTGAAGGATGACTTGGTTTGTTTTCCTTGTTCACAAGCTGAGCACATCTTGTCTTTAGCAACGCTGAATTTTGGGAGCCCTCTAACTAGATCTTGATTGGATATTTTGGATAGATTCTTGAAGTTCAGATGAGAGAACCTTTTGTGCCAAATCCAGCTGAGATTGGTCTGAGACTTTGTAAAGAAGCATTGCATCAGTGCCTTGTCACAAGAGAACATATCAAGAACATATATATATATCATCTTTTCTACTTGCTGAAAGTACGATGTTCTTGTCAGTGTTGACAACTTTTCCTTCCTTCTTTGTAAAGTGAACTTCATAGTCAACATCACACAATTGACTGATTGAGATTAGATTGTGTTTGAGACCCTTTACATATGAAACATTTTTGAAAAACTACGTTATTGCACTTGATATTTCCATATCCTTTAGTGAACCCCTTTCCATTGTCTCCGTATGTAACTGCAGGACCAGTTTTCTTGACATAATCTTCCAGGAGAGACTTGGATCCTGTCATATGTCTTGAGCAACCACTATCTAAGTACCAAAGATGCTCCTGACCCTGCATTGCTGAGAAACTAGTTAGAACACACTGACCCATTCAAGGATGGGTCATTCACAAAGTTATTTGATAATAGATTATAGCACTCCTTAGGAAGACAGATTAAAGAATTTGACTTAAGAGTCCATTTTTCATTTTTAACTTTAATATTATCAGCTCTTAAAGATAATTTATCAAATGAACATTCACTGATCTTATGAGAGGTATCACCACATCTGTAACAAACTCTAGTACCAAAGTTCTTCTTGGTGAGCAATTTTTTGGACTTAACACATTTTAACTTGTAAGATTTACCAAGAGAGCTTTGTGTCCTTTTGTTTATCATTGAATCATAACTGAATTCAGTGTCAGACAAATTGTGATCAGTGATAGAAGATGAGCTATCATCAGAGTCTGATTTGGACTTATTCATAAATGCATTGCAATCAGGAAAATGCTTAAGTTGCTCATGAACAACATGAAACACTCCATTTGAGATAGGGAAGGCAATAATATTCTCAGTGAGAGGAGTTGGTCTTACAAGATGCGTAGGGTAAGAGGTTGGATCAATTCCGGTAATTTCAACATTACACTCAGTAACACCATTAGAGTTAGTAACACAGTATTCATTAATTAGACTTTGATTAATAAAAGAGTTACTGACAAACTTATTTTTGAAATTGTTTTTCATTTCATTCATGGAATAAAATTCAGATTCTTTTTCCTGTGATTTAAAAACTTTTTCAGCTTCTGCAAAATTACCCCCAAGAATTTTCTCACATGAATGTGGAATTTGAGAAGAAATAATATAATTAGCATTTTTGTGAGATTTGGCCCAAGTATGAAGCACAGTTTGTTCTTTGATCAATAGATCTTTAACATTATCAATTTCAACAGACAAAGATGAGTTTGACAAACTAGTGATTCTAAGATTTTCCTAAGTGGAATCAATAATGTTATTTTTCATGGATATTTCAGTTTTAAGAAGATCAAGTTGATTTTGCAAATCCCTTATTGTTTGATTCTTCTTAGAATTAATAACACCCAAATACTCAAACATTTTGATTTTTTCATTCATTGAATAGGAAACAAAGTTTTTAACCTGATACATTGAAGGAGAGTCAGTGTTGTGCTTCCTTGAATTTTCAACTGCATCAGGCATATCAGCATCAAATGTACTTGTGCCTTTTTCAGGAACATTCGTGTCTTCTATCTTTACCATTAGACACTTGACTTCATCATCTGATGACTCCTCATCAGTCTTCCATTTTTCTTCTTCAGCAACAAGAACTTTATGTTCCAAGTTTTCTTTTTTCAGTTTCTCAATCAGCTTGTTGTACTTCTGCTTCCAGTATTCATCCGAGCCTTGTTTTTTTTGTTTACATTCCTTCGCAAGATGATCAGTGCTCCCACAGTTAAAGCACTGAGCTTTTCCTTTCTTATCAGTACCATGCTTTTTATCAGCTTCTGATCTTTTAGAAAACTTTCCACCCATCTTCTTCTGAAACTTTGAGAAGCTTCGGCCTGATTTCTCAAAAGTCTTCACAATCAAAGTTGCACTAGCCACAACCTTTTCAAGATCATCAGTGTCAGTTTTTGAGGAATCAGTGTCTGAATCGCTTTCAGTGTCTGAATCTGACACTAGCTTTTTTTTTTTTAGAACAAAGCTACAGATGATTCACGCCGAAAATCTTTCATAAGCTCCTTTCTTTGAAGCTTGGAATCCTCATAGTATCGAAGATTTCCATAGAGACTTTGTAAGTCCATAGTGTTGATCTTCTCACTATTTTTCAGCACATCGACATGGTTCTCCCAACCTGCACCCAGAGAATCCAAAAACTTCTGCACTAGAACAGTTCTATGCTTCAACTGATCTAATCTCCGTAGGTCATTAACGAGAGTATTGAATCTGTTAAAGGTTTGAGTTAAAGTTTCACCTTTCTTTGCAAAAAAATGTTCATACCTTCTGTTAAGATCATTTATTTGAGTAGCCTTAACTTCTTCAGTGCCTTTAAAAGATACAGTCAGAGTATCCATCATCTCTTTTGCTAAGATGCAGTTTTGAACCAGCCCGAAAATATTGTATGGCAAAGCGTAGCTGATTGCAGCACGAGCACGAACATCTAGACCATTTTTTCTTTTGTCATCTGCCGTCCAGTTTTCTCTAGGTGTTTTCTTCATAGCACCATCAGGAACGTTGTTTTTCAGAGGCTGATACATTGGGACGTATGGACCTTTTTCGACTATGTCCAACATATCTTCATCTACTGACTCCAAAGCATATAGAGCCTTTATTTTCCACATGGCAAAATTTGTTTCATCAAAAGGAGGAATTTTAGCGGAAGGATGATTTGATGAGTTTGACGAAGAAGAAGATGAAGCCATTTGTTTGATAAAAGAAACCTGCTCTGATACCAATTGAAAAAGCCTTTTGATCAATCAATTTATCAAACAATGACAGTAAATAAGAATAAGAAGAATTCACGAAGAAAAACTTTACTAAGAAAGATAATCTCACAAAGAGATTACCGTGTGCACAAAGCAGCTATTAGGGTTTGTGAAAGGCGTGTACTTTCACAAACCTATACAAAAGATTATATACTGCTATTCTAGTCAATCCCTATAAATCAGGGATATGCCAGCTAACTAAATTACGCTAACTATGGAAAAAAGATAAATACAAAATTTGTTACAATGCACTGAATAAACTAAACACACTGTACTGCTGAAAAGCTGATGCTGATACTGAGATATGTGCTGATGCTGAAAGATATATTTCAAACATCATCATATTTCAAGGTTTGACCTTACAACTGCACTTGTAGAAAGTGCGGCAAGGGTCATGATGGAGTATGTAGAGCTGGATCTTGCTACAAGTGTGGCAAGGAGGGGCATGTGGCCAAGGACTGCCCCAAGGGGTTTGCAGTGTGTTTTCACTGCAACCAGACCGGACACCAGAAGGCGGAGTGTCCGCAGTTGCGGGGATCAGCTCAGGGAGCACCTCAGGGATCTACCCCTGCCACCATCAGAGCTACCGAGAGTCGGCCAGTGAAAGTCGAGGCACCGAGGGCATGAGGGAGAGCCTTTCAGTTGACCGCGGAGGAGGTTCGCACAGCGCCCGATGTCGTGGCTGGTATGTATTCTTTCGTGTATTTATTTTGATGTTGAGATATTATGCTTATATTATGTTATGCGTAGGTACTTTTCTTGTGAATTCTGTACCTGCCTTGGTGTTATTTGACTCGGGTGCGAGTCGGTCTTTTGTATCTTTGGCTTTTAGTCAGCATATCAGTGTTAGTCGTGAGGCATTGAGTCGGCCTCTGAGAGTTTCCATAGCTGACGACGGGGTGATATATGCCACAGAGGTTCTCCGGGGGTGCGTGTTCGAGATTTTCGGTGTTGAGTTCCCGATTGATTTGGTTCCTATTGCGATGGGTGATGTATGTGTCATTGTGGGCATGGACTAGTTGAGCAGATTCGGTGCGGTTATCGATTGCGAGCGACAGCTGGTGACCATACGAGACCCTAGTGGGGGAGTCCTTACGGTGTACGGCGAGGGTACACGTTCTGGGTCAGCGTTTTGTTCGGCCGCTAGGGTGAGGCAGTGTCTTCAGCAGGGCTGTAAGGGTTTTATGGCGTATGTGATGGATACGCGAGTGGATTCCGAGAGGTCGAGGTCAGTTGAGGAGGTTCCGATAGTGCGTGAGTTCCCGGATGTATTTCTAGAGGAGTTGCTGGGTGTGCCTCCTGTGAGGAAAGTGGAGTTCAGTATCGATTTGGTTCTGGGGGCCGCGCCTATCGCTAAGGTGCCTTATCGCCTTGCACCTCTAGAGATGCAAGAGTTATCCTCGCAGCTTCAGGAGCTGCTGGGAAAGGGGTTTATTCGGCCGAGCAGCTCGCCGTGGGGAGCGCCTATCCTGTTTGTCAAGAAGAAGGATGGTTCACACCGGATGTGCATTGATTACCGGGAGTTGAACAAGCTGACGGTCAAGAACCGTTACCCGTTGCCGAGGATCGACGATTTGTTCGATCAGTTACAGGGAGCATCTTGGTTCTCCAAGATCGATTTGAGGTCTGGATATCATCAGGTGAGGGTGCGAGATGAGGACATCCAGAAGACAGCATTCAGGACGCGTTATGGGCATTACAAGTTTGTGGTGATGCCTTTCGGGCTCACCAATGCCCCGGCAGTGTTCATGGATCTCATGAACCGAGTGTGCAGGCCGATGCTGGATCGGTCGGTGATTGTATTCATCGACGACATTTTGGTATATTCGAGATCTAGAGAGCAGCATGAGGAGCATTTGAGGGAGATCCTCGGAGTTCTGAGATCGGAGAGGCTTTATGCCAAATTCTCCAAGTGTGATTTCTGGTTGCGAGAGGTCCAGTTCCTGGGTCATCTCGTTAACCAGAAAGGGATATTGGTCGACCCGGCCAAAGTTGAGGCGGTGATGAGTTGGGAGGTGCCAAGGTCACCCTCCGAGATCAGGAGTTTCCTAGGATTGGCAGGTTATTATCGGAGATTTATCAAGGATTTCTCTAAAATCGCAGTGCCACTCATCAGGTTGACCCGAAAGGGTGTCGCTTTTTCATGGGGCCCCGAGCAGCAGGCCTCCTTTGAGATGCTTCACCAAAGGTTATGCGAAGCCCCGGTGTTAGCCCTCCCGGAGGGGATGGAGGACTTTGTGGTATATTGTGATGCATCGATCTTGGGGTTGGGAGCGGTGCTGATGCAGAGAGGGCATGTGATAGCATACGCATCAAAGCAGCTGAAACCTCATGAGACGAGGTATCCCACCCATGATCTAGAGTTGGGGGCAGTGGTGTTCGCCCTCAATATTTGGCGTCACTATCTGTATGGGGTTCGGTGTACGATATACACGGACCATAAGAGCCTGAAGTATTTGATGGATCAGCCCAACCTAAATATGCGGCAAAGGAGGTGGTTGGATGTGGTCAAGGATTATGATTGTGAGATTCTGTACCATCCGGGCAAGGCTAATGTGGTAGCCGACGCCCTGAGTCACAGGGCGGAGAGCGCCCCATTGCGAGGTATATGTTTGCGATTGACCGTGTTGGCTCCGGTGTTGGACACCATTCGTGGAGCACAGGCTGAGGCCGTGAGATCGGAGAACTAGAAGAGAGAGCGATTTGTTGGGTTGGTATCGGAGTTCGTTACCGATGGTCGGGGGCTTATGACTTTTCAGGGGCGTATATGGGTACCGTTTGTGGGAGGGGCGCGTACCATTTTGATGGAAGAGGCTCATCGGTCGAAATTCTCGATCCATCCTGGGGCCACTAAGATGTATTTGGACCTGAGGAGGGAGTATTGGTGGCCCTGTATGAAGAGGGATGTTGTGTGGTTTGTTGAGAGGTGCTTAACCTGTCGTAGGGTTAAGGCCGAGCACCAGAGACCGCATGGTAATTTGCAGCCGTTGGAGGTTCCCGAATGGAAGTGGGAACAGATCACCATGGATTTTATCACCAAATTGCCAAGGACCGCTAGGGGAGTCGATGCAATTTGGGTGATTGTGGACAGGTTGACGAAGAGCGCCCACTTCCTTGCTATTAGTGAGAGCTCCTCCGCAGAGAAGTTAGCAGAGATGTACGTGAGGGAAGTGGTATCTCGGCATGGGGTGCCGATCTCGATTGTCTCAGACCGGGATGTACGTTTCACTTCCAGATTCTGGAAGAAGTTTCATGAGGAGTTGGGTACTAGGCTGCATTTTAGTACCGCATATCACCCCCAGACAGACAGACAAAGTGAGTGGACGATTCAGACACTCGAGGACATGCTCCGGGCATGTGTTTTGGATTTCGGGGGGAGTTGGGATACGTACTTGCCCTTGGCAGAGTTTTCCTACAACAACAGCCATCATTCGAGCATTGGTATGCCGCCCTTTGAGCTATTGTATGGGAGGAGGTGTCGGACCCCCATTTGCTGGGGAGAGGTCGGACAACGTGTGATGGGTAGTACAGAGATCATGCTTCAGACGACAGAGCAGATCCAGCAGGTCAGACAGAGGTTGTTGACCGCTCAGAGTCGTCAGAAGAGTTATGCGGACAGACGCCGGTCCGAGCTTGAGTTTAAGGTCGACGACTTTGTGCTCCTGAAGGTCTCTCCTTGGAAAGGAGTGATTCGATTCAGGAAGAGGGGCAAGTTGGGGCCCCAATATATTGGTCCATTCCGGGTGATCGCGAGGGTAGGCAGGGTAGCCTATCGTTTGGAATTGCCAGCAGAGTTGGGGCAGATTCACGACACTTTCCACGTGTCACAATTGCGGAAGTGTATAGCCGATGAGTCGGCAGTGGTTCCATTAGAGGATATTCAGGTGGATGCGAGCCTGAATTATGCTGAGAGACCAGTGGCAATCAGAGATCGGAAAATCAAGGTTCTGAGGAACAAGGAGGTACCCTTGGTCTTGGTTCAGTGGCAGCATCGGAAGGGGTCCGAGATGACTTGGGAGCCAGAGCGTGAGATGCGTGAGCAGCATCCGGAGTTATTTGCAGAGCGAGACTTTGAGGGCGAAGTCTAGTTCTAGTGGGGGAGAATTGTAACAGCCCGAATTCCCAGGTATTATTCATTCTTATAATTTGGTGATTTGTGAGGAGACTCGGCGAGTTGGAGCTCAAACTCACCGAGTATGATCGTGGCTATGGGCACGGGTTCGCGTCTGGACTCGGCGAGTCCACGCTGTTTAATGAAACCCTAATTCCCCGGGTTTGGAGGCTATTTAAGGGCACTTATAGCCTCCCATTGCGGCTACCAGCCCCTTGAGAGAACCCTAAGAGAGCTAAATCGTTTTAGGAGAGAGGAAGTCACTTTTGGGCCTTTGTGTTCCTTGTTTAGCAAGAAGAAGGTGGCAAGAGCAAGGAGGAGGTGAGATTCCAGCAGATCCAGAGTCCAGAGGCTTCATTTTGAGGTAATAGTTCAAACCTCCTTCAGTTTTAGGGTTGATCTTTAGAGTTAGGGTTTTCTAACCCTTTTGGAGAGTGATTATGTGAAGCAAATGGTCCCTCTTCGAGTTTGTGCCTTGGATCTGGACTCAAAGAGGTCCAGAGACACTAACGCTTGGAGCTTTTTGGGTTATTATGGAGTTATTGGACCTAGGTTGTCATTTTTGGGACCAAATCTCCTTTTATGCCTTGTGGGGGTTATACAAGCATCAAGTTTCGAACTTTACGTGACATTCATGCTTGGGAAGGCCAGATCTATGGTTTGGGGAAGCAGATCTGACCTTAGAAGGTCAATAGAGTTTATGCATGGCATGAACTCGCCGAGTTGTTCTTGAGACTCGGCGAGTAGGGTTGGGGTTTCACGTAAATTCTTCAGCGAGTAGACTCGCCGGGTTGGGGGATGACCCAGTGAGTCAGGGAGAGTCAATAGGGGGCTGGGTCAAGCCGGAACTCGCCGAGTTGTTCTTGAGACTCCGCGAGTTGAGTCGTGGTGGCCCCGCGATTCATGTCAGGTGGAACTTGTTCGAGTTAGGGAAGTACTCGACGTGTCAAGAGAGGATCCGAGGGAGTCAGTGAACACGTATAGACTCGCCGAGTCGCTCTAGTGCACTCGCCGAGTCCGGTCAAAGTTGACCGTTGACCAGAGTTGACCAGTGTTGACTTGATAGGGTTAGTCAACCTTAGTTGTGAAAGTGTTAATTAGAGATATATTCTGTTATAGGAGGATTATAGCTTGGGGGGATCGAGCGCGAGTGATTTCCGGGATTTGCGAGTTATCGAGATATGCGAGGTGAGTCTTCTCACTATACTTTACCTTGAGTAGGTAATCAGAGTTATGTGACAGAGTATTTGTATGCTATATGTATGTTATGTGTTGTACTGCATTATTTCTATGTGATTTATGCTGTGCATGTTTATAGAGTTGGAACTAGAAGGTTCACAGAGATAGAACCAGAGGGTTCACAGAGTAGGGTCCACGGACCCACAAAGTTATAGCCTCGAGTGGCTAATATGTGTTATGTGTGGTATTTTGGGGAACTCACTAAACTTTGTGCTTACAGTGTTTGGTGTTATTTGTTTCAGGTACTAGTGATGACCGTGGGAAGGCGCCGGCTTGATCAGTACACACACATGAGATTTTTATGTTATGAGATCTTGTGATTTTTATATGGCATGGATTGAGTTTCAAACATTGATGTTTTTATGAATATTAAATGAATTATGTTTTTATAAAATGCGAAAAATTGTTTTGAAATTTACGGTGTTACAAATTGGTACGGTACCAATTCATTTTTCTCTAAACTGTGTACCGTACCAACTATAATTGATATAAAAAAATTGCTACCGGTACCGTACCAAGTATACTTGGTACCAATTTATTTGGCTACCAACAAGTGTGGTTGGTACAAATTGGTAATGGTATATACCAACTTCTTTTAATTTCTTTTTATAAGATTAAAAAATAAGCAAAAACATCGGGATTTTGATGTGTAGTATAGAAATTAGTTACGTAGTTTTTTTAGTTTACAAAAGAATTCTACTAAAGTAACGGTAAAGTAGCGTTTTAATATTGTGCTTTAACTTGATAATAACTATTGACTAATACGACTAAATGACTAATATAATGTTATTAAAACTGTAAACACTAAATACAATTAACAATTGAAATATATATATATATATATATATATATATATATATATATATATATATATATATATATATATATATATACACACACACACACACCAAATGAATTGGTTGGTACGGTATTACCATGATATTCCAATTTTTGTACCATTACCGTACCAACATTAATCAATTGGTATGTTACTACCAACCAAACATGTTGGCTACTAAATATATTGGCTACCAAGTTTCTTAGTTCGGTTGATAACATGTTTTTTGGTTTTCCGTGATATAATTTTGCCTGCCATAACATTCACTATCAATTCATTGTTGTAAATTTGTACATTTTTTTTACTACTTTTAAAAAAGCAAGATAGAGGATATTATAGCATGTTTAACGTTTGTGGTGGCCCCAATTTTTGCCTTCCGATGAGAAACAAGATCAATGTACCTACCTTCTCTGGATCAACATGACTCTTTCTGTGGCATTATTTCTGATTTTTAAAAGGTTCCAAATATCTTTACTGAAAGGACCATACTACCCATTTGCTCAAACACACCTCATGCCCATGTGAAACCAATGAATGCTCCATCATCATCCTTCTTCTCGTAGTTTCCTGAAAGAAAAATCCACTAAAAGGGTACCCAAAATCCTTTTTCTCATCTGGGTTCCTCTCCAATCATTTAAAATTCATTCACCCTGATTGAATTTAAAGATCAAGATTACGTTTGACCCTTCAAAATCATGTGATTTTATTTAAATTGAAGCGAATTTAAAGGAAAAAAAAAAAGATGGGTAGCAGTTGCAATGAGAAAACGATTGTTTGGTTTCGAAGGGATCTAAGGATCGAAGATAATCCAGCGCTGGCTGACGCAGCAAGAGATGGCTCTGTTTTTCCTGTGTTCATATGGTGTCCGAAAGAAGAACAGCAATTTTACCCGGGTCGGGTTTCAAGATGGTGGTTGAAGCAATCTTTGATCCATTTAGGACAGTCTTTGAAATCGCTTGGAGCTGATCTTGTTTTGATGAAAGCTCAGAGTACTATTTCAGCTCTTATTGACTGCATCACTGCTATTGGTGCTACTAAAGTAGTGTATAATCAACTCTATGGTATGTATGCTCTTGTTCTTATGACTTTCGAAGTCAAACTAGTTGTTTGAAAGTTAAAATTTCGCCTAGATTTATTGTCGTTATTGAACTCCAGTAGCTATTTAGTGTTTATAGTTATAAGAAATTTTAATTTAGTAGTTTTCTTTCGTCTGAAAGCTGTTTAGATCGATGTTGTTAAGTTTTCTTTCGTCTGAAGTTGTTTAGATCGATGTCAATTTGCATCCTAGAAATAGATGGTTTGACTAAAAAAGTCAAAAGGGGATTCTAATTTTGGAAACAATCTTGAAAATACAACTAGATTATGGCAAGTAGTCCATAAAGTTCTATATGGATAGATGATGCTTGAGAATTTCTCTAAGAAATGGAAGGAAAAACAAATAAGGGAAAATTTGTGGAAGTAGGACTTGGTAGGTGGAACTTTCGTTACTTAATTTTAATATTAAGTCATTCTTTATGCATTAAGTGAAAAAGGAACACTCGTATATATAGTTATGTCTCCATTAAGTCTATTAAGTAAGAAATCAAGAAACATCTAAAATGTGTTCCTTATGTCATTGGGGTTGGAGCATTAATCTTATATTCGTATGATGCATGAACAAATTAGAAATTGCTTCTATGCTTCTTACTCAGTTACTTCTAGAGTTGGTTATGGTTTTCTAAATATTTGATAGAGCATTAATGCCCAATTTTGCACAAAATGTTTTCTTGATATATGAGTGTAACCTTTATGATTTATTCATTATATTGTAATAATTAGTAGTCTAAATTCGCAACCTAAATTACCTTTATGCTCATATAAGAATAAAATTGTAAAGTAATTTGAGTTAGAGTACATGAAAAATGAAAAAATTGTTGGTGATTTTATCAACAAATATATTTTAGTTTAATGGACTTAACAAGTGTTTCAAGAATAATGTTTAAGTCATAATACAAGTTAGGAGGTGTGGGAGTGCACACTTGTATTTACTAAAACATTGTTAGAACAGTACAAGGACTATTATGTCATTCTTTCATTCTTGAAAGATGTAAATTTAAGGACTAATCTGTCTTTTTTGAAAGATACAAACTGTTCTTGTTATCGGTTGAATGGATAAATCCGGGAAAATAACGATTCCTTTGAAACACAGAAAAACGGAGAAACTCTTCCTTCTTAATCTTCTTCTAAAATTGATTCTGATTTTGTGCCTAAAATCAAAATTGTTGTATCAAGAATTATCCTAAGTTTGGATTTCGTGATACCCAAGGCATATAGGGTCGAAATATCAAACAAGGAAAGTGATTACACGATTCCTGTTTTGTTATCCAGATTTCCATAACCCTATTTCGATTTTTCCCAACAAAAATCTCTATGCTCTCAACATGATTCCTACCTTCTTCTAATTAGAAGACAAAGTAACCACATTTAAGGGGGTGAAACGTTTCTTGCATATTCATTGATCCCAATTCCCAATGTTCAATTCTTTTTTTTTTCTTTTTAGGGATAAATACAAGAAATAGAAACATACTTTCTTTTCTTTATTTATTATATCATCTTACTTTCTGTTCCATTCTATTATAGCATTTTACTTTCATTTTATTTTTCTTATCAAGACATTATTATACTTTTGAAAATTTTTACCAAATTATAGCATTCTACTTTCAATTTAATTTTATTAGCACAATACACTTTGAAATATCAACTCAATTATTTTTCTTATGTCAAAAATCTTTGTATTTGAGTTATATGAAGAAAATCTTGCATTTACCCCTTTCTTTTTACTCTCTTGATTATTTTATAAAGATTTGATTTGTGGTTTTTTACTTTTTTTTTTTTTTATAGATCCTGTTTCACTTGTTCGTGATCATAATATAAAACAAAAGCTTGGGGAGCTTGGTGTTCCTGTTCAAACATATAATGCTGACATGTTATATGAGCCATGGGAAGTATACGATAATGAAGGCTATGCATTTACAACATTTAATGCGTATTGGGAAAAATGCTTGAAAATGCATAATGATCCTATTATACGTCTTCCTCCATGTCGATTGATGCAAGCGCCAGGTCAGCAACTTTTTCTTTTATAAACATGTTGATTTATGCTTAAAACGATTTGTAATTTGACTTTTGAGGTTGGAAAAAACTACTGTTCTTTTTTATTAGTATTACCTTTTTATCGACTGAGGTCTAAGCCTGTCAAATTTCTTTAGTGATTAAAAAATTAGACCTTTGTTTCATTGAATATAATTAATTTGAAAGACACAATAACTATGACATAGTTTCAACAAGACAAAAAAGTGGAAGGGTTTGATCTTTAAAAAAGAAGAAGTTGAGGGGCTTAATCGATAAAGTGGTAAAAGGTATATACATTACCATTTCTTGCATTTAACCCTCCAAAACATTAATTTAAATTATTATTTTTCTTAACTGATTATTATGGGTTTGAATCGCAATAATCAGTTTAAACACACATCAAACTCATGACACATTATACAAAATCCAAAATAGGATTAAATGCAAGAAATAGCAAGGTACTTTCATTTATTTGTTTACTATAGCATTCTACTTTTGTATCTTTTTATTACAATAATGTTTTAAAAAATTCTACCTAATTAAAGCATTGTTATCCAAATACAAAGCAATCTTCACTTCTATAATTCGCTAAAATCTTCAAAGTAAATTATCCTAATAAGCAAAATTCGTATGTGCAAATGCTATAATTGGATAGATTTTGCAAAATACAATGCCTCAGTAAGGAAAAAAAACAAACATGCAACACCGAAATAAGAAAGAATTGAAACTAGAATGCTATAATAAATAAATAAATGGAAATACATTAACATTTCTTGCATTTAACCCTCCAAAACATTTATTTAAATTTTAAATCATTCTTTTTTCTTTCTTATAACAGGATCCGTAGAAGATTGCACAATCGAAAAACTTGGTCTAGAAGACGAATCAGAAAAACCAAGTAACACATTACTAGGAAGAGGGTGGGCCCCGGGTTGGATAAATGCCGAAAAAGCCCTCAACACATTCATAGAAAATCATCTTCTTGATTACGCAAAAAACCGCTTAAAAGTCACGGGTAACTCCACTTCAATTCTCTCCCCCTACATTCACTACGGTGAACTAAGCATCAAAAAAATCTTCCACACTGTCATAATGAAGCAAATCCTATGGGCACAAGATCAAAACCACGAAGGCGAAAAATCCGTAACTTATTTCCTAAAATCAATTGGTTTTCGAGAATATTCGCGTTACATTTGTTTTAATTTCCCATTCACTCACGAAAGATCGCTTTTAAGAAACTTAAAGTATTTCCCATGGCAAGCTAATGAAGCACACTTTAAGGCTTGGAGACAGGGTCGGACAGGGTACCCGTTAGTTGATGCGGGTATGAGAGAGCTTTGGGCAACGGGTTGGCTTCATAATAAGATTCGGGTGATTACTGCAAGTTTTTTGGTCAAGTGTTTGTTGTTGCCTTGGCAATGGGGGATGAAGTATTTTTGGGATACGCTTTTGGATGCGGATCTTGAAAGTGATGTTCTTGGTTGGCAGTATATATCTGGGAGCTTGCCAGATGGGCATGACCTTCGGCGTCTTGATAGCCCCGAGGTATGTTGTTGTTTCGTGTTTTTTTTTTTAAATATAGGTGAAATGCAAGAAATAGCAATGTACTTTTATCTGTTTGTTTGTTTGTTATATCATGTTACATACTTTTGTTCCATCACAAAAATGATCAATATAGAGGGTGTATATATATGGAAATGACCGCTTATTCAACATTTATCACAAATAACTACCCATTTCACAAAAATGGACTTTGCTAAATAATGTCATTTTGCAAAAAAAAAAAAAAAAAAAAAAAAGTGATTTCTTTTTTCTTTTTAAGAAATTGCTCCTCCCACTTCTTTGGGGCAGGGAGGCACCGGTAATTTCCAATTTCTGTTGCCAAATTCATAAGTTTCAATGTCCGTTTTGCGGGGGAGTAATTTGTAAATTTTCTATTAGGCAGGGACCATTTTTCTAACTTTTTTAAACACATGGACCATTTGCAGTAAAAAAAAATTCTGCACATGGATCTTTTTTGTAAATTAGGGACAGTTTTGTAATTTATTTTCAAAGGGGGCAACCCTGCCAACATACGAAAGTGTTGTAGCCAAAGGGTCAAACCCAAAGAGTATACTATTTAAACACATGGACCATTTCTGTAAAAAAAGTGAACAGGGACCAAACTTGCCAAAATATGGAAGTATTGTGGCCAAAATCTAAAACCCAAAAGTATACTTGTGGCCAAAGTCTAAAACCCAAAAGTATACTTGTGGTCAAAGTCTAAAATCCAAAAATTTACTATTCATAACCAAGTTGCATATTATTATATATAATAATGTTGTTAAAGGTTATTTGTAGTGGGGACTAATCATAAAGCAATTCCACAAATCGCAAATTCCATTTTGCTAAATAGGTGGTTTTTTTTGTGATAAATGTTGAATAGGTGGTTATTTCCTACAACCTCCCATTTTAGTCATTTTTTGATTAGCCCTACTTACATTTCTTTTTATTACAACATTGTATTTTCTATATTTTTCTTATTAAGGCAATATGCTTTGATAAATTTACCCAATGATAGCATTGTACTCCAATTTTTTTTTATCCTATTAGGACATTGTACTTCAAAAACTTTACATAGTTAGAGTAAAAAATGCTTCGTATTTGTATCATGTTGCTATAATTGGGTAAAGTTTTTCAAGTACAATGCATTTATTAGAAATACTTAGCTATTTATTGCATTTAATCCATTTGTTTATTATAGGAAAATCTCTGATAAAGTCCCAATATTTTCGGTCAGTTTATGTTTTAATCCCAACTTCTATTTTTTAAACAGAAAAGTCCAGATCATCTAATTTTATACGATAATCTTAATTTGTCATTTTCTATTGAGAAAATAAGGACTGTTTCGTTATTTTGGGCAAAATATAAAATAATCAGGATTTTTCTGTTCAAAAAATAAAAGTTTGGATTAAAACATAAGCTTGCACAAAATATTGGGACTTTATTAGAGATTTTATAACATCTTATTTCCTACATTCATTTCTTTCTATTACAACATTTTACTTTCAAATTTATTTCTCATCATGCATTGTACTTTCAATTTTCTTTTTCGTATTAGGACATCAAAGTTAGCAAAACCTACATATAACATTCATGATTGCTATATACTTAAGTTTCATTCCTTTAATTTGGTAGATTTTTAAAGCTACAACACTAATACAAAACAACGAAAGTATATATGATACTATAATAAACACATCAACAAAAGTAACTTATCATTTCTTGCATTTAACCCTTTATATATATATATATATATATATATATATATATATATATATATATATATATATATATATATATATATATATATATATATATATATATACACACCTCTAAAACTATTGAAATTCTTAAAAAAAATCAGGTTCAAGGATTCAAATATGACCCCGAGGGTGAATACATAAGACAATGGCTACCCGAATTATCAAGAATACCAACCGAATGGATCCATCATCCATGGAATGCACCACTTGCTGTTCTTCAAGCTTCAGGAGTCGAATTAGGATTAAACTATCCAGAACCCATAATAGACATTGAAGTTGCACGCGATAATTTAACAACAGCTATATTACTTATGAACGAAAAAGAATCCGCTTCTAAACAAGACAACAACTGTGAAGGAACAAATGAAGTTGTAAATGACAATTGTGACCTTGAAAACTTACGTATTCCTAAAGTTCTTTTGAAAAAAGAAAAAAGAGTCACGTGTCCTTCGAATTCCTCTAATGATCAGAAGGTGCCTTCGATGATGAAAAACAGTTCTGGAGTGAATAATAATAATGGGGTGAAAAGATCGAGGCAAGAACCAGATGAATATAATTTGAATGATTGTAAAAGTGAAAGTGAGTTTTCGAAATTGGATGATGATTTGTGTTCTACAGCTGTTTCTTCATCTGGTAGTAAGAAACAAGCTACTGGAAATAGTAGTTTCTGTTTTTAGTTTCTTGTTATGAATTAGTAGGATGATATTGATATTGTTATTGTTATTGTTAGTAGTAGTTTAATTGTTGTTTATGTGTTATATATGTGTATGTTTTCTTTCTTTTTGTAATTTATTGTTGAATTAAGAAACGGAGGTTTAATCGTTTAATGTTTAAATGTATGTTTCACGATGATGTCTATAATTTGTGTTATGTGAATTTGCAATAAGATTGTTAGTATCTATTTTAATTATTATTCTCATCATATAGTGTTTGTTATATGGTAAAAAGTTTTTTTTTAGTGAGGAAGTGTTGTATGAACAAAATGTCTTTTTATTTTGGAAAATCTCCGGAAAAATCTCAATGTTTTACCCTAATTTACGAAAAAGTCACAAACTAAAATTTATTTATGAAAAAGTCTTAATTACCGGTAAAAACGACGTTTTGACCATATTTTCCCGGTTTCATTACTTATCCGGTTTAATTAAGTCTCATTATTTTACCATAATTTACGAATAAGTCCCAAATTATGGTAAAATAATGAGACCTTAATGAAAATTATGATAAAATAATGAGACTTTAATGAAACCGGGTAAGTATTGAAACCAATAAACCGGAAAAAAAAAGGGTCAAATCGTCATTTTTTCTGGTAATCGGGACTTTTTCATAAACCAATTTTGGTTTGAGGCTTTTTTCGTAAATTAGGATGAAATATTAGGACTTTTTCGAAGATTTTCTTTTTATTTTTGGATGAATGATAGTAAAATGGAAGAAAATCATGATCTCAAAAGTCTTTTTAGTAGTCCCACATTCAGAAGTCAAACCTTATGAAACTCATGAAAGTAATAAAAAGTTGGCAAAATACTGTTGCTAAATTGATGTTAATACGATGAAAAAAAATATTTTTTATTAGAGTGAAAAAGGTTAAAACTATGTGAGACAGAAATTCAAATATTATATCAAAACATTTGCATCTCCTTTTTATCTTCATCGTTAAAAAATTACCTTTGGATTTCTATACGATTCTATGCGATCAAGTTGTAATCAGTATCAAATGAAACATCGTATTCAGTACAATTTATTAAAGATAAAGTATAAAGTATTCGTCAATTTTGACGTTTTTTTTTCTTTACTTTACGAAGCTTTTTCTCCTCTTTCACATTTTGAAGTTATCCAAAAGACCAAAAGTATGAAAAGGTAAAGGACTTTTTAGGATCCTATCAAGTGTGGTTGGATTTTACATTATTAATTATTATATTTGAATGTGAACTTTATCCTTTATCACACTAGTTGTTCTCCCAAAAGCAAGTGTAGAAAATGTAAGATTAAGTGAGAACGACTAAACAATACATAATGATCTTATTAAATAACATGCATGGGATCTTGTATCCAAACTAAATAGATGCATATTATTCGTTGTGTGTGGTTATTCCATCATAAATTTAGGGATAACGATGGTCTTGAGCAATACAAAGCACGCCTTGTAGTTAATGGGAAGTCTCATGAGGCTAGGGTAGACTATAATGAATGTGTAACCCTATAGAAAAATCAGCCACCACACTTACAGTTCTAAGCATTGATATAGGAAAAATTTGACATATACATCATCTAGAAGTGACTTTTTTCATGGAGATCTCAAAGAGGCGGTGTATATGTATCAACCAGTAGGATATGTCAATCCATGTGCATCGACTCATGTTTGTTGCCTTTTTAAGTTTCTTTATAGCCTAAATAGCCCCTCGTTCTGGTACTAACAGTTTCCTAACTATATCTTGAAAAGTGGCTTCACATGCAGGAAAAATGGCACATCACTTTTCATTTACAACTACACTAAATATATAGCCTAGTTACTAGTGTAGATAACAACGTCTTTACCTCGTCTAATACATTGAAATCCGACATTATCGAGGCTCTCGAATCCGTATTTTCTATTACCAATTTATCTAAATTGTGATACTTATTAGTAGGATGAGCATCAGAACCGGGTACCTGTTTTTGGAACCGGAACCGCCTCGAAACTGCCGGTTTGGAACTAAAATCGCCTTAAGCGGTTCAAGTTGTGGTTCCTAAAGTTATGGAACCGCCTTAAGCAGCTCCAGTTCCGGTTCTCGTTTTTTCGGAACCGCTACCCGTTGGGTACCCGCCGGAGCCGGTTTATATATATATATATATATATATATATATATATATATATATATATATATATATATATATATATATATATATATATATATATATATATATATATATATAGACACACACACATACATTATTTCAAATAAATATGTGTGTTACTTAGACCGGTTTAGAATATATTGGTCCGATTTTGTCCGTCTTTGGTCCAAATTCATTTGATTTGGATCGAACTAAAATGCGGTTTTATCGAGGAAAGTTAACAAAATTAATGTAACCGGGTTACCCGATCTTGAAACCGGAACCGCCGGTTCTAAACATCTAAGAACTGCCTAGACCGGTTCCAGTTCTAACTTTCTAGAAACCGCCGGTTCCGGTTCCGGTTCTCGCCAAATGAGGCGGGTACCCGCCTATGCTCATCACTGCTTATTAGGCATCTCACACTGCAAAATTTTTGACATACAGTCACACTTTTGAAAAACAATATGACAATTTCGCTATAAATTGTGACTAGTTATCATTGATACAATCATGACTTGTTTTTGCCACATCTAAAAATTTTAATGGTTTTTAAATGAGACGATTAATATATATATATATATATATATATATATATATATATATATATATATATATATATATATATATATATATATATATATATATATATATATATATATGTAGTCACATATAAAAATCTAATGTACCTAAAAGGTAATACATATGGTGATATGAATTGTTTGTATAACCATATGTATCATTTAGCGTATTTGTAATTAGCAGATTTTTCTTACAACAACTTCGACTCCGGTATGCCTCCTTTTGAGATCCTTTACGGGAGAAAGTGTCGGATCCTAACTTGTTGGGGAGAGGTTGGTCAGAGGGTTATGGGGAGCACTGATGTTGTGCTCAATACTATCAAGCTCATTCAGCAGGTATGTAGGAGACTACAAATTATATAGAGTCGGAAGAAGAGTTACATAGATACACGATGGTCCAATCTTGAGTTTTAGGTCGGGATTTCATGTTTCTAAAGGTGTCACCTTGGAAGGTTATCATTTGGTTCCAGAAGCGGGGAAAGTTGGGGTCCATGTATATTGGACCCTTTAGGGTTATTGCTCGGGTGGGCAAGGTTGCCTACCGATTTTGGATCCTCCGGAGGAGCTCAGCTAGATCCATAACACTTACTATGTTTCTCAGTTAAGAAAGTTCATAGTCGATGAGTCCGTAGTGGTTCTGTTGGATGATATGAAGGTGGATGAGTGCCTAAATTATGTGGAGAGGCTAGTCAAGATTTTGGATAGGAAGATGAAGTCCTTGCACAACAAGTGATTGGTTTAGTGAAGGTGCAATGACAACACCGAAACAGTTCAGAGTGGACATGGAACCCGAGGAGGAGATTATAGGATCGATTAACTAGTTTGATGTATAAGAAATCATGATAAATAAGTAAAGAGAGTGAAATGTAAGATCAAGATGTAAATAATTTCATGTTTCATTCAATTAGAGTAAGAAACTTAATTACAAACTTGTAAGAACTCGCAAAAGACTTACTCCACCTTCTAACAAACATCCTTATTTATAGGTAGACAAGAAAGGGATTGGTTAAAGCTTAACCAATAAGGTTATGACATCTAAATTGTGATACAAGATACAAATTGTAAATCAAAGTCACTCTGAAACTTAGGGTGTACAAATTCCGAAACTAACATACTCTCGGAACTAAAAATACAAAGAAGACAAGATATTACAATTAACGTTTTTGTAATAGACTAAGACAAAACACATATAAAATTATAAGACCTAACAGAGATGCACAAACATTACCCTTATGGCAATGGATTTCGGGGACGAAATCTAAGTCAGACTGCGAGAGAGTTGTAATACTCAATTCCTGGTATGCATTTATTTTATCAAGATTGTTGAATTTTAGACTAGGCGCGACGCAACATATGTTGGTCGCAACGCGCTTGACATGTGGCAGGCGTGGTGCGCTTAAGTAAAAGCATGGTGTGCCTTAGCTAGAAAGAGAAACCCTAATTCTCGGTCTTAGGGCCCTATTTAAAGGAACTTACCCCTATTTTCCTCATTTGGCAGCCTTCATTCCCACAAACGTTCCCTCACCCAAAACCTTAGCCTCCGTTTTGAGGTTTTTCATTTGTTTTTGTGAAGATTAAAGAAGGATATCACTCTTGGGGCAATGAAGCTTGGTTCCATCTTAGATCCAACATTCTTATTATATTTATGGACCTTTGTGAGTATAAAGTTTCAGTATTGATATCTATTTCTTTAGATCTAGTTTTTATATCATTTAGGTAGCATCGGTCCCTACTCTTCGTATTGGAATTTGAAGAACCCTAGAACCTTATGAGTGACTTTTATAACTTCTGGACTTGTTTGATGATGAAAAAATGTGGTTACATACATTTCCATTTCTGTCATACATGAGTTTTAGTCCTTTAAGAGTTGGGTTTAGAGGTTACAAGAGATTAAGCCATGAAAATGGATAAAGTTGGAAACTTTATCCATTAATTTGTTTAAGAGATTCGGATGTGAAGTTTTGGGCTTCTGACTTAATAGAATAAGTGCTTAATAGAAGGAGACTGTTCATGAAAGATCTATATGTCCAAGAGTCATTATAAAATGATATTGCTAGATAATATATGATCCTAAAGGGTCGCAATAACAAGAACTTGATACAATTTATTATTTCTTGTTTCCAGATGATTGTCTTGGGTTTCTTCTATTAAATTTACGCTTGTATACTCCAGATTTGGGAAGCTCAACTTTTGCTACCATGGATCCCCCTCAGATCTTTGTGTTAGCTAGATGGTAGGCAATTCGTTTTTTACTGTCATACATTGTGGGTTTTGAAGCGATAACCGTCCGATTTTTGGTGCTAGACCCTAGATGTATCATTCAGTTTTCTTGTATTCGGGGGTTACAAGTGTCGGACACATCACAAAAAGGTCATTGAACTTAGTGGTATAAGCATTTTCTCTGAACCCTTCATTCTTAGGTTCCATGATTCTTGTTCCAGGTTTTGCACCTCATCTCTAGGACAATCCTCTTTTATTAACATCATCTTTAGATCCTCCTAACTAATGCCTATTGTCTTTACATGGCTATTCCACCATGTTAATGCCACATCAGAAAATACAAGCTGCAAACCTTTCTTTGTAATCATTCGGACAGAAGCTTATTTGGAAGGCGGATTCTGTCTTCTAGATCCAAAGAGTCATTCCTAAAACCCCTTCAACATCGTAGAAGGATCTATGTTTGTAGCTTATGAATGTTCCGCATGTGCAATCCCTTGAAACGTTACTATTATTTCTATGGTGGCTGCTCCAATCTCTACTTTGTTCAGAGGCGATGTCCCTAAATGGCTTAAATTGTTAGCTACTTGTTTGTTTGATTGTTCACTCGATTGAAGCTATGATTGCGCTAGTGATAAATGATCACTCATTGATCTATTGCGGGACATTGCTTTATCCCATTACAATTGATTGAAGGAGAGATGTGTCGCGTGAAAGTATTGTTGAAAATATAATCGATAATACTACAATTGTTGACATTAATTGACTTTGATTACGTAGTAGTCGTCGGTAATCGTAATTCGTAATGATTTACAAATATGTGTGTTTCCGAAGGTGTTCTTAAATATCTAATAGGAATATACGTAGAGTATCATGACTGAAATCCAGCAACCCAAAGCGACATGTCTATCCTGTCACCGCTCTCCTAAGTAGTCCTTTAGTAGTATAATTAATAATACTTTTTATTTGTAGGTTAAGGGATATACCAAAACCTAAAGAGTAAGTCCTAGACTATAGTCGTGCTTTCTTAAGGAAGTACTAGTTCTTTATAGTCAATAGCTCTGATACCAATCTGTCACACCCCCAACCGGCGGCGGAAATACCAAGCAGTGTAACGTCATTCCTTGTATCACAGTTATATAACATATATTGAACAGTACAAAACAATTATTATAAACTACGTACCTTTATTGATTAGTTATGTGACAACTTAAAATTTTTGATTAATCAAGGGTTAACATGTAGCTATGTATAAGTACAACCACAATGTAACATTGATGCAATAAAACACTTGAAAGTTAAAAGGGCATTATTCATATATGTATAAATGTATGTATATATGCTTACTTTGAAAATCATGTTTATAGTAAACACTTAAAGGGAAAGTAAAACCAAATGATTGGAACGTAAATCATGGAATTAAAACATTGTTTTATCATTTTTGGCCTAAGTACCCCCACCCCTTGAGATTTCGGTTTGCTTAGGACCACACAAGGCCAAAATCTCCCACCTAGAACACCCAATCTAGGTCCCCACTAAGGCCGAAATCACAAGCTAGGTAGGAGCTAGGACCGAAATCACACCTAAGATCCAAACCACTAAGGCCAAAAACTCCTTTGTGTGGAAGTTAAGACCGAAATCACAAAGGGAACAAGGTGATTTCAGTCATACCTTGGCCGAAATCAACATTTTAATACCTTTCTTATGTGATTTCGGTTTAGGGAAGGAAAAAAGATAAGGTTAGTTGACTTTTGTGATAAGATACTTCACCAATTTCCCATGCAATTTTAACCCAGCAAACCTCCAAGCATTTATCCAACAGACAACTAGGTAAGCATCGTTTCACTCTTCCTTGTTATATACGACAGTAACCCATCCAAAAAAACCCCCCCACTTTCATTTCTCTTTACTATAACTCCAAAATTCTCTCAAGAACAAGTCTAAGATCCTCTAAGAAATTTCTTCCTTCAAGTTTATTCCTAGAAATTTTGGTAAGCTTTTCTTGTTAACCTAGTGTTTCTATACATTTTATGTTAGTTTCATTATATTTACACACATTATTATGTGTTAAAATCTCTTAGGATAAGATCAATTCCAAGAAAATTCATCAACCACACTCAAGTGTTTAGGCTTGAAGATCTTCACACCACTTTCTCAAACAACCCACAAATCCACTCAATGTGAGTTCATACCCCCACTTTTTCGACATTTTCATTTTTTAGGGGGAGAATACAAGTCAAAAATTGGTTTATTACATAAATACTTGCTTGTTACTTCTTGATATTGAAGTATAAACCTTTATTTGCCCATGTTATGATTATCACTACTTTTTATACAAAATTTGTGATATATTAGTTTTGATATGCAAAGTTAACAAAAACATAACTCATTATATGTTACAAATATCATAAGGGAAAAGTATAATTTGGAAAACTACATGGTTTTAGAAACTTTTACTAAAAGATAGCTTTTCTAGCAAAAATGGTTACATTATAGTCATTTACTATTTTGGCGGGTTACTACCCAAAGATATCATGTTTGGATTACATATTTTGACACTAGACAAGATAACAACTTTATATTTATATAAACGTCTCAACAAACATACAAGATAAACTATAATTGATGTAGTTTGAGAGTTACAAAACCACACTTTCATTTCAGAATAACCATATAATTATTCAAAGGTATAATTATTTCATTTTACAACAAAAATGAGTCATGGTTCACGTAAATATGTTGATGCTCTTGTGAAACATTTGCTTCACCGTACCTACCTAGTGTACACCTTAAATCCTGCATTATAACTAGAGTCTCCTTGAGGGAGAGTGAGATAGTTGTGTATAGATCTATACAGGATTGACAACCCCACACCTTAGCTATTAGCTATAGTTAGACCGACAAATCTAGGGTGACAAATGTCTACCAGCTCCGAGGCCTGAAGAACGTCGTTCAAGCACATCAGTCATATTAGCACGGTTATAATAACTTACATAGGGATTAACAAAACTACTTGGTTTACGGGGTAACTTACACTTCATTAGTTTTATAAAATAAAATTACATACTATTTCTCAATACAACATTACTTACATTTTTTGGTCTTAGGGTTTAAGACTACAGTTCATATTTATGAAAATATTGGATTTTAGGGAAACATACATTGTCATTTTACAAGGAAAAGATACAAAGGAAATACATGCATTTTAGTCTTGGGTATAAGACGTACAACTCGTTTTTAAAGAAAATATCGGATTTTCTAAAAGTATACAAAACCATTTTTACATGAAACCGTTACAAAACCTTCTCATACAAAATGCTTATGAACTCACCAACTTAATTGTTTACACTTTTCAAAATCACTTGTATTCTTAGGAAACCAATAAACAGGTAACCACACGAGCTTTTGGTGGATGGAACGTCGTCACACCACGTTACTTACATTTTGTCATAAAGATTTGAAATTACGTAAACAATGATTTTGAGTACAATGTAAACATATTATTCATCAATGTAATGGTTGTAATGCTTTGATGTCTATTATTCAATTGTTATGATACTATACGTAAAATTATCCGCCCCCAGACGTTTCCGCCGTTCTGGTTTGGGGTGTGACGGATTGGTATCAGAGCATTGTTTATAGTGAACTAAGTATATCAAACCAAGGAAGATATAAAACTATAAATACAATGGGCCTAAACGCTCTGACTAAAAGTATACTTTTTAAAATATAAGTATTTTTATAAAAGTATACATACATGCATACATACTAGGACAATATAGTAATAAGAAACATATAAAAGTATTTGGATAAGTTAGACACTACGACTAAGCCAAAATAGTTATGTAATCATATATGAGATAAATATAGCCTGATCAACTATATTTGTACGATATATGACCAACATGTGTTTAGGAATGGTTGCGGTGAGCAACAAATCTAAAACTTACCAACCCTATATACCAAGAAGCCCTAGAAACAAACATAGCAATCCTCCCAAATCCTCTAAGTCACTTACCCCACCGATGCACCAAATGTCTACTAAATAGCGGCACGATACTCACTGAAGCAACTCCTAGGCTCCCCTTAGGTTCCCAACCTCAACGAGTCGCCGCACTAAACTCTCTGGGGCATATCCTAGGCTTTCCTAGGTTCCCAACCTCGCCCTGCCATCAGTTGCTGAAGAACTCCCCGTGATGCCAGCCATCCACCTCCTGGATATCGTCATATCCACTTAGTAGCTGACTCCCATCACTCAAGAGTTCCAGAAAGCACAAAGTAAGAAGCATTTGTGCAGTAGCACTCCGATCCAAAGAACTATCATAGGACATTCAGTCCACTAACCCCAAATCGTGATATCCACATCCATCCATCCTTGTTGTCGGCTGCTTTATGCATGCAAATTATACACAGAACAGGATCTAATAAACTGTCGAATAATAGACTCTACCCTAGGACCTCAACCAAACAAGGAACAAGAAATAAGGCCAAATCAATTATTCTAAGGCTATAAGATCCTAACTGTATACAATTTTAAAAGCATACACTTAGCAATTACAAATACCAATTATCATTCTTATTCCAACATGGCATCCAATATTTCAAGGCTACACGCATCACATATCAGGCCAATCTATTATTTACTACTCAGCACTAGCATGCAAGTCTACCAACTCATACAACATATAAAAAGGCATATCTCCTATCTCTAACTAGCATGTGATTCTCATATTCATAAACCAAGTCATAACAGATATCATATATGGGTATTCTGGGGAAACTTACTTGAGCTTGGCTGATTGCATGCACCACACCCTTTCTTGTCATATAAATTCCTTCCTTAAAACATTTTCCTTTTGAAAACATAAAAGATCCTCAATTTGATTTCAAACACACCCGAATATGTCTGAATCCCTCAAACTAAGGCTCTAATACCAACTTGTAACGAAGAAAAAATCAAGGGTCAAAATTTCATTTTTAATATAACCCAAACATAGATATTGTTTATTCCAAATATTCCAAAACATTGTTAATTAAAACATTTATCAGAGTTCAACCCAAAATCATTTGTTGTGGAAAACATGGGTGTGTGCAATGCTATCAAGCTGAGCCCTTCCTTTCCAAAACCATGTTACCTGAAACCATAAACAAAACAGTACGCACGAAGCTTAGTGAGTTCCCCCAAATCATACCCCACACACAATCCACATAACACATATCATATTAGCTATAAAAGCTATCTCTACCACATACGCCATATCAATCACATAAGCCATGCATATAATCATATAAGGAAGCCATGGGCTCGTGCCCTGTGTCTTACTCCAGGATGCCATGGGCTCCCCACATGGTCTTACACCTAAGTGCCATGGGCTCTCCCATGGTCTTTAATAGGAAAGCCATGGGCTCTTCACATGGTCTTTAATAGGAAAGCCATGGGCTCTCCACATGGTCTTATATCTGGGTGCCTTGGGCTCTCCCATATTCTTTAATAGGAAAGCCATGGGCTCTCCGCATGGTCTTACATCCAGGTGCCATGGGCTCCCCCATGGTCTTCCATGCAAGTATCACAAAGACAACTAGCATACCACCTATACATGCATACCAGACATATCAGTAACGAATCTACAATAAACACTACAACATAATAGGAAAGTCATGGGCTCTCCACATGGTCTTACATCCAGGTTCCATGGGCTCTCCCATGGTCTTTCATGCAAGCATACCACAAATACCACTAGCATACTTCCTAGCACATAACCATCTATCATGCCACATAATACAACTTTAGCTAGTGTACCATATATCATAAAATGGGCCGACCTTGAAGCCTTAGACCCATTGGTATGGTGAGGAGACTCACCTGGCACTGCTGAAGTCCCGCGGATAAAACTCTCGCTGCTGGTTGACAAATTCCCTAATTGTCAACATTAAAATGACACCCAATTAATAATTTGGCTCCAATGCATAACCATAGATCTACACTTGGGGTAAATGGACCATTTACCCCTAACCTAGCTTGGTTCAAAAACCAAGGCCCAAACTCACACTCTGAAGGACCGAAAACCCAATAATCAACCAAGGCCCAACATATGACCCAATTTTCCAAATTGGGCCCAAACCTCTACATGGACTTATTGTAAGGCCCAAACAATTATTCTAATCCAAACAATTGGCATTATGATGGCCCAATAGCTAATAATCCTCAAGGCCCAATTATGGCCCACTTATGGCCCAATTCTCCAAATTGGGCTTAAGCCTCTCTAATGGGTATTATCCTGAAGCCCAATAATTTCCCTTAGTCCATAAATATGTTCCCAATGGGCCCACAAAGGTCCACAACATCTTAGTCCAACAAATGGCCCAGCAAGCATCCAAACCTAATTAGGGTTTTTTCACATAAAATGACGATTAGGGTTAGGTGTTCCTACTTTACCCATTAAGGACTTAATCTATTAAGGACTTAATCTGTTAAGTCCAAACATACAATGAAATCGAGCTTGAGTCATAACTCCACTCTAATGGTCCAAAATGCGGGTCCCGATAAGTCCAAACCAATAATTCCAAAATTAGGGTTTTCTAAACCCTAATTACGGTTTTCAACCCAATAATAGCCCAATAGGCCCAAAACTAAGTCCTTAGATAAATTAGGGCTTCATTAGGCGCACTAGGGTCTCATAAGGCGGGCACCACCCACTACCACCTCGGGTAGTGATGGTCAACGGCGGCTCATGGCGGCGGCGACCACCTTACGGTGGTGGTTATGAGTTTCTTTTATTATTTTCGCATCGGTTACAATATTACAAACCAAATCCCGAATAACACACATACTAATACAAACACACACAAACAACCACCCTAGTGGTGCCCCGCGGTGGCACATGGTGGCAGCCACCACCTCATGGTGGTGGTGGTAGCTTTTCTTTATGTTTTCCGGAAAAAACCAAAGCACACACACTCTATCTGTTCAGAAAACAACTCTAGCCACCCACATGGTGACGCGTGGTGGCGGTAGCGACACAAAAATGCGACAACAGTAGTGGTTTGCGACGATAGCCGCCACCTGCCGGTGGTGGCGAGTTTATTGAGTCTATACTAAGCAACACATGTCCACACGAACACGTACTCGTCAAGATCTCCGCACTGAAGTGCACCCCAATCTCAACCACTTTGGTAATGGCGCAAGGCAGTCGGCGAATGACACCAGCCGCAACAGCCGCTCGGAGTGACGAATTTGGCGACCGTGCAACGGAAGAAGGAGGTGGGGAAGACCACTGCAGATTCACCGGTAAGTGGCAGCAGCAAATTTCATCGGTCTTTGCGGTTCACGGCTTCATTGGCGGCCTAGAGCAACAACGTTGGATATTCCGGTGCTCCTCCGGTGGTTTGTGGCCTTGATAGCAGGGCAGTGAGTGGCAAAAGGTGGCGACCAGCTCCGGATGATGCAACGGCGGCTGAGGGACTCTCACATGGTGGTGGCGGCTGGGGGATGAGAGGTATAAGGAGGGTGACAACTGTAGAGGGTTAGTTAGGGTTAGAGTTTCATTGGCTTTATATACCCGACAATTAAACATATTGCCATAATGTCACAAATGGTCCCTGCCTTCACCTTTTCTTTCAAAGTCAGCCCATATTTTACCCTTTTAACCCTGCCTCTTGAAATCTCTTTCAAATCCAGTCCAATACATACCAAACACACCCTAACTTTTAAAAATCATTACAAAATACATCCTGAAATTATACTTTGACCCTCGAAAGTCTAAAATGTATCATTTGGCTCCCTGAACCACTCTTCGTTAAATATTATTAGATTTAGGGCGACTATTCGTTCATCAATTTTATCTATTTATTTATTAAACAAACAAAATGTTACACCTTTTGTTATAGAGGCTATAATGTTAGAATTTATTATAACTTATTCATGCGAAGTCAGATTTAGACGTTCTATATATTTTTGGAATCGTATAGACTTGTAGTAGTATTGAATGAAAATTTCATTAAAGATTAAATTAAATTGATTATAATATGTGTTTGTTATATTTATGGGGATTATCTTTGACCTAATTTTGACTGGTGTTACAAATTTAAAGGCTACAAAGGTTGTTATGTTCCTTCTCTTCTTTGGTTGTTCTTTTCTTTCCAAACTTTGCAAGAAGATCGGCGGTGGGTATAAACTAGTTTTATGTTTATTCAATTTATAAAGTCTTTCGTTGCTAAAATCTTATGTTTTTTTAAACTATTCTTCAATAAAAACCCAACAGTTTAACGATAAAGCTCGACATCCCTATTGGGTGTTGTGACATGATTTTAGGGACTTCACGACTATTTTTTCATGAAATGGAGCGGGGAGTGCTTGGTCTTGGTCACGACGCACCTACTGTTGACCATTGACCAATTGACCGCTCACTTTTTAGCCACTTTCAAATTTGGTTAAACTTTGAGGATTTAAGTTATACACTGAAGTTTGAGCTCTAATTTTAATCTAGGTCGTTCATGAGGCCGAATCGTACGAGTGCACATATGTAGCTGTGATTCTTCAACTTTTAATTTCAGGTGGGTTATCTCAGTATACTATGTTTTACAATATACATCTTTTTCATGATAGAATGTAGTTATATTGTAGTATGTTGATTATACAAGTAGGCCAATATAGTTTTTTTTCATGTGTTTTATTAAATTGTATGATATATGGATATACTTTATATTGATGGCTAAACAACACATGATCCATTAGTCATCGTTGATGACTAGATGACATGGGAGCAATTAGTTTTCGTTGATGACTAGACGATATGAGAGCCGTTAGTCTTCTTTGTTCAGGTGGATCGACACTAGAGCCGAGAGCCTTTTGTTTGTATGCATTATATATGTATTGCAATATCTGGTATTTTGGTGAACTCGCTAAGCTTTGTTCTTACAATTGTTGATTAAATGTTTTAGGTACTTCCTTTAATCATGGGAAATCTTCATCTTCATTGTACCGTACGTGCTTCACTATTGATTTTGTTATAGGCTTCTGATGTTATATGTTGACTTGATACATTTTGTTTAATATGGTTTGATGATGTTTTGAAAAAAAAATTACTACCTTGATCTTTTATGAAAATGTTTTGGATGTTTTACTTATGTATTAAAAAGAAAATTTTGTTTGAAATTTAGAATGTCTCATTTGACTACCCGCATTCCTAGAAATTTCCCTTCACCCAAAACCCTAGACTCCATTTCAAGTTTTGTAAATTTGCCTTGATTTTATGAATATTGAAGAAGAAGGTCACTCTTAGTGTAAGGAAGCTTTGTTCTAGCTTAATTCCAACATTCTCATCATATTTCTGGACCTTTGTGAGTATAAAGTTTCAATCTTGATATCTATTTCTCTAGACCTAGTTTTTATGTCATTTGGTAGCTTTTGGTCCCTTCACTTAGTGTTCTTGGATTTTTGAAACCTCCAGAACCTTACGAGTTACTTTTATGACTTCTAGACTTGGTTGATGATGAAAAATATGGTTGCATGCATTTCTATTTGTGCCATGCATGAGATTTGGTCATTTTAGAGTTAGGTTTAGGGTTTATAAGAGATTAATCTATCGAATGGATAAAGTTGATAAGTTTATCCATTAAGTCACTAAGAAGATCCAAATCTAAAGTTCTAAGCTAATAAATTAAGGGAATAAGTGCCTAATAGAAAGAGGTTATTAAGCCATAAAATGTGAAGCGCCTATTGGGGGGTTATTAACCACTTTTAGGGATTTCACAACTATTTTGTCATGTAGTGGGGGCAAAGTGCATGGTCTTGGTCACATCACACCTACCGTTTACTGTTGACTTTCATCAGTTGACCATTGATTTTTTGACCACTTTGAGTTTTGGTCAAACTTTGAGGGATTTAAGTCATAGACGGAAGTTTGACCTCTAATTGTTATCTAGGTTATTCATGAGACTGATTCTTATGAGTAAACATGTGTAGCTATGATTATTCAGCTTTTAGTTCAAATGATTTATCACACTATATTATGTGTTATAGTATGTATCATTTGCATGATAGGATGTAGTTGTACTTTAGTGTATTGATTATGCAAGTAGGCCATTATAGTCTTTTGCATGTTGTTTCCTTGATTATATGATATGTGGATATACTTTTTGTTGATGACTAGACGACTTAGGAACAATTAATCGTCGTTGATGACTAGACGACACGGGAGCCGTTAGTCCTCGCTAATGACTATACAGTACGTGAAACTTTGTTTGTATACATTGTATGTGGTATTTTGAGAAACTCACTATGCTTTATGATTATAGTTTCTGATTAAATGTTTTAAGGTAGTTCCTTTGATCGTGGGAAGGCTCCACCTTGGCTGTATTGCACACGCATTGCTACTTATTTTTTTTTTATAGACTTCATATTTTTATGTGAAGGGTCTAGTATGCTCAAGAGTCATATTAAAGTGATATTTTTAATTAACATATGATATTAATGGGTCACACTAACAACAATTTGATATAATTGATTATTTATTAGAAATTGATTTTAATGAATATTCAATAAACTCTTATAATTAATTGGAAATTATTTATTTCTTGGAAATACTAACTTTCATTAGCAAGTAACATAATATATCATATGGTATAATTTATAAGTCATGTACATTATTTTGGACTAGAAATACTTTTTTTTTTCTTTTAGCCAAAACCCAAACTTTATAACTTATAAAAGAGCTTGTAAGTTTTTATAAAAGTTTGACTTATTTTTACATCTTAAAACTGTGATACGCTTTTAGGAAGCATGTTAAAGTGATATTGTTAATTAACATATGATACTAATGGGTCACACTAACAACAACTTGATATAATTGATTATTTATTAGAAATTGATTTTAATAAATATTCAATAAACTCATATAATTAATTGGAAATTATTTATTTCTTGGAAATACTAATTTTCATTAGCAAGTAACATAATATATCATATGGTATGATTTATAAGTCATGTACTTTATTTTGGACTAGAAATAATTTTGTATTTTAGCCAAAAGCCAAACTTTATAACTTATAAAAGAGCTTGTAAGTTTTTATAAAAGTTTGACTACTTTTTACATCTTAAAACCGTGACACGCTTTTAGGAAGCATGTTATGGGCTTTTGATTATTTAAAAGAAAAGAATTACATGTCTTAAGAAGCATGGGAGACATTCATGACAAAAGGGACATGTTTGTTTAAGTGTTAAGACCTAATGGTTAATACTTTAACTTTATGCATATAAAGTGAGGCTTGCATTTTGGCTAGTGACTTCTTCTTTCAATTGCCAAATCTACTCCCCACTCTCCCTTTCTCTCTAGTTTTGGTTAGAAAACTTGAAGAACACTTGTATCTTTTGATCTCTTTGTGTTCTTATTATGATAAGAACATAAAGCTTAAGAGTTAAGAGTTTTGGACTAGCATCTACATCAAGTTGAGTCATTGTTGGTGTCTCAAAGGTTCCACATTCTTCATCAACTTCCAAGCCTCCCAAGAGGACCTAAAGAACAACAAATGTTGTTATTTCTTCATCCTTTCTATGATTGGTGTTTAATCTTTCTATAACATGCAAGAAGATCATTAGTGGGTATAAAATGTTTATGTTATTTCAAAAAATTTAAGTCTTCTGTTTGCCATATTTTGTAGTTTTCAAAACTTATTTTAAAATAAAAACCAACAATTGGTATCAGAGTCACCTTGCAAGTTTGGTTAGATTTTTTGATTTTTGGAAATCTTGGTTTTTGGAGAATATGGGTAACTTGTTTTTGTATAAAAATAAGTTCATACATATTTTTTTATGACAACTTTATATTTGTTATTTTATGTGACAAAAGTTTCATGCATCTTTTGTCATTTAAAGTTCTTTTAGAAAAACAAATGTTGTTTTATGTGTATGTTGATATGTATAATGTGCATAAACTATACAAAGACTATTATGATTGTTGTGTTGTTGTGTTTGTTGTTTTTATTATAAAACTGGTTGTAATAATTTATTTATTCATATGGTATGCAATAATAGATTAGTTTTCTTGGTTATTTTTGTAAAGTAATAAATTAGTTTTTAGAAATAATTTATTTGTACAAATATGTAACAAGAAATGAAGTTGGAGCCATTTTTTTGAAGACAAAAGGGAAATTTTCGAGTTCATCATGTGCTGGGCAGAAAGATGACACTTTCTCAAAAGTGTCATGAATGCTATACATGTGTTGTACATGTGCTGAACAGAAAGATGACACTTTCTGAAAAGTATGCATGTGTATTGTAGTATGTGGTATTTTGGGAAACTCACTAAGCTTTGTGATTATAGTTTTTGATTAAATGTTTTAAGGTAGTTCCTCTGATCGTGGGAAGGCTCCACCTTGACTGTATTGCACACGCATCACTATTTATTTTTTTATAGGGTTCATCTGTTTTATGATGACTTGATACATTTTGATAATATGGTTTGATGATGTTTAAAACAATTTACGACATTGATCTTTTATGAAAATGATTTGGATGTTTTACTTATGTTTTCAAAAAAGAATTTTGGTTTGAAATATGAGTCGTTACAGATTTGATCCTAAAAACTGGTTAACCATAATAATAGTTCAAACTAACTATAAATAAAAAATAAATTTATTTTTATTTTCATATGGAACTCACGAGTAGAAACTATTGAGATGATATGATTTTAAGATATAAATATATTATGGTATATTTAAAATTATTACTTTGTTTTATAATAATTTAGTGTAACATTTATTATTTCAAAGTTAATGACAAAGATATAGTTATTTTTAATAACATATATCTGTTAATACTTTTATTACATTAGTATTATGCGTTTTACGTAGACATTGACCTCGATACTAGAGAAATCAAAATAAATGTGAACACTATAGAGTAGACAGTGTTTTGTTGAGTGTGATTAAACCAAATCATTACAAATTCTATGTATTCTAACTTTGGAAGAGTAAATCGGTCTAAAGGTATCAAAAGATCTTATTCGAATGATCACTAGTTGTTAGAAATCATAAAAGCTGGAAAAACATGGGGTTTCTTCGTCTTTTACGGTAATCTACAAACGTGGATATGATTTTGGCGAATTAGGGTCAAATATGGTGATATCAATAATAGTTAATATAACTCAAATCAATTCGGGTCAGATTAAGCACAATCGATTTTGAGGTGAACTGATCCAATCCAGTTTTCGCATGCATCTCAAAAATGATATGCAATAAGTAATTATTTGTAATGAGTACATGCATTTAGAAGTTTGGCCTTATATTCATATATTGTGTCCTATGTTCTGTCTTGATCAATTCCATGACTATGAACTCAATACAACATATATATGTGAATTAAATAAAAGTACTTTGTATACAAATGTCATGGTTTAATTTGATAAAATGGGAAGATTAGAGGTCTAGTCGTAAAATATATAAACCTTGGGGACTATTCTGCAATTCACCAATAAAGGAAACAGCAAAAGTTTAAAAACTACCTGCCGCTTGTTTTCCCCAATTCATCGATGCTTTAGGTTTATCCATAGCAGTGAAACGAGCTTGGACTTGACTCTGTAGCAGGAAACCCAAAATTTGAACCCGAACCCTAATTCCACTTCGCTTATTTTTGAATTTCAGTTATCTTTCTGGAATTTGGCGGGTTCATGGAATCCCAAGGTAATCCCTTATGAGAAAAGCCCTAATTTCATCTACTGCTTCATTACGAATTTGTTTGCTTCGTAAAATTATTCATTTTTACGGGTGCATAATAATCATTAGGGCAGAAAACTTCGAACAATCCAAAGGCCATGCTTTCATCTCTTATGAGTAAGAGACAAAAGCTTCAGGAAGAACTTCGTACAATTGAAAAGCAGGTTGGTATATGTATAATTGCTTACTGTTATATCGCATTGAGTTACTACTATACTCGAAATACTAAAAAACTTGAGAATTTTCCTTCAAATCTAAAAGTAATCGGAGTTTCAATTGTTTTGAGGTAGAAATCAGAAAAAAAAAAGACTATTAAATACTAAATATCTCTTCCAAATTGGTCCAACTTTAGGCATAATAAAAGATTGCAACCAAATAGATATTCCATGAAATATTGATACATCTTTTGATGAATCTACAATGAAATATATAAAGAAGAGAGCATATAATTATAATTGTGTCTGCTAAAGTCATGATTAATGACAGATTATAAAAGTAGGATCTTACATTGTGGAAGAATTTAAAGAGCTACTATGCTGTTGTTATATAAAATGAATGCTATTAGTTGTATATAATTTCACAAATAAGAAAATTCCTCTATATGCCTTGAATTGCTGATGAAAATTTCCTTTGTTTTTTGAGCAATGTTTATATGTTGGAATGATTAAGATAGGTGTATGAATTAGAGACAAGCTACTTACAAGAATCAAGCAATTTTGGGAACGTGTGGAAAGGATATGAAGGGTTTCTTTCTTCCTCAAAGAACACCACAAAGTATGTAATCTCATTTTACTTATTTCTTTTTTACTTTCAGCTTCATTCATTTGTTGCTCTTTTTGAATGCACTATATGTTCAAATATTACATTTTTTTTTGATATTATTGAAAACTATGAGGTGTTGCTTTTACTCTACTTATTGACCCTAATTTTGATATCATTATATGCAGCTTGAAAAGATCAAGAAAATTCCAGCATGAAGATAGACTTTTCTCCCTATCATCAGTTACTTCACCAGCGGTAATTCTATAAATTAATTGAAAATGACATAATTATATTTATTGCATTATACTTTCAATTCTATGTCCAATTCTTTATTCAGATAATTCATATTTTCAATGTCAGGGGGATTAAATTAACTTTCAAGTGTTTAATAATTGTTTATACTACTAAAAACTCATTAACTAAGGGGTAAATCGATATATGTGTGTGTAAAAATATTCTTTTGGGATAATTTAAAGGGTTAAATTCTAGAAATAGCAATTTACTTTCATTGTTATCATTTTTTTCTTCTGATTAAAGGCTGGGTTAATCTCATAAAAAGACCTTATATTTTGTGTGTGTGTGTGTGTGTTTTTTTTTTTTTTTTTGTCAGATTAAACCTCAACTTTATTTTTTTCCTGAAAAAGACCTTGCATTTTAGTCATTTTTTTCCGAAAAAAGCTGTAAAATGTGAGGTTTTTTCGCGAAAACTAAAAAAGTTGAGGGTTTTTTTTTGGAAAAAAAAGACAGTTGAGGGCTTTTTTGGAAAAAATTAAAAAATACAAGGTCTTTTTCAGGAAAAAAAATAAAGATGAGGTTTAATCCGGAAAAAAAAACACAAAATATAAGGTCTTTTATGAGATAAACCCTTAAAGGTTTTTACTTTGAGAAGTCTACCTTCCTTTCAGTTTGTTTCTTATTAGGACAAAATATATATTTTCTTTATTATTTATACCTCCATAACTTTTTGGTTATTTAAAATTCATTAGCTTAAAAGACATTTAGTTTACAAAAAGAAAAAGATTAGAATTTGATGTACATAATGAAGAAAAAGGAAACAGTTTTAATTTCTATTTCACTTATATTTTTTTTCAGGCTGAAGAGCTTGGAGCAGGAAGGGAAGGTTAATTTTTTTTTTTTTATATTTTTTTTTAATTAACAATTTTACTCTTTAAAATGTCTTCTCTTTTCAAAAAATCTACATTTTATTTTAATCCTGTGTGATTTTGACTGATTTTTATTTTATAATTTGTATATTTTTTATTAGAGGGAAGATCAGATTTAGGTCCAGGCAGACCTAAAGGTGGAGGCTTGACTATTAATGGACAGTAAGTACACATTTCCTTTTTTAATTGTTTTTGTATAAAAGGGTAAAATTGTCGTTTGGTGGAATGAAAGGGTAAAATTGTCATTTGGTCTCATTCAGAGGGTTTGTTCAATCTTAGAATACAATACTTTATCTATACAAATATCATTACCCATTACCAAGATTAATGCCAATGGGATAAAAAAAATGAAGTTTGTGCAAAAAGACGTAAATGCCCTCGTCATGATTGATTTATTTTTTTAGAGGAAAACCGAAGAAAGGAAGAACAGGACCAAGAGATGGACGAAAAATCAGACTGTCGAATGACTTGGATCTTGATGATGATGATGATCATGACATGGGTGGCATGAGATAATGTCGTCAAAGAATATAATTGTTGTAAGGAAAGTAATAAATCTATATAATCGAGTGTTTAATATTCTATTTTGCATTTTACATTTTCTTTTAAAATTTTTGTTTCATATTTGGTGTGCCTACTAGGATTTGATAATTTGGTTCTTAATGTTCTTTGAAGCTTTGATGAATCTTTTGGATTTGAGTTTATAGTTATATACACTTAATAAAACTCATTTTTTATTTTTTAAGTAAAAAAATTTAAAACTAAAGCTTCTTATATGTATATATTTTGGTTGGTTTGTATTTTCTAGTATGGTCCCTTGTTTTATAAAATACAAATTTCTTACATCACACAAATATAAAGGCTTGTAAATCACAATAGTAGAAAGTGATGAGGTTGTTGTAACGAAATTGGACATGATGATTTAGAGATGTTCAAGTTGTGTAAGTCTTTTCTTTTCCACAAGTTTAACATCTAACCCACTATAAGAAATCTTTATGTTGACGCCCAAAGCACTTTATAAGATTCACTCTCGCTCTCATAATACTAAGTGAAGACGGTGGATAATCACACAAGTTCAAACGCTTAAAAATGTGTTGGATGTCAAAGGCTAAAACTCACAAGAAGAGAATATCAAATTTGGAGTTTTAGATATGTTTGATTTTAAATTCAAATTCTCGAAAGAGAGTTGGAGCTCATGAATTGGGCAAGAGTTCACCACTCATCTTTTAGTGATATGTGAGAAAAACCTGATTGAAATTTGAGCGATAACAGTGTTACTCTACAGACAACAGTGTTATTCTACAGACGTCTGGTGTGTATGTATGTATGTTTGTCCGAACGTTGTACTGACATCCGGACAATGTACGGGTGTATGAACATGGTGAGGATGTCGACACTATCTGCATCTCGATATACTATTCATAAAAAAATGTTTTTATGAGAACCTTTATTTTTTCACAACATTTTTTTAGACAAATAACGATTTAAGTGTTAGAATACGACATAAAAATTTTAAGATGACTAATAATATATTATTGGTCAAGACTTTGAGCGTTGCTTCGTACACCGACTTTCAAAGGTACTGCGACATGCTTCCCCTATGTATAAAGTTTGTTTCACATACTTATCTTTACATCAATTGACACACTTCTATGAAATATCATTTGCAAAAATCAGTAAAGAATCTAAATACTTTTTTTTTTCTTTCAAAATGACATCGTACAATCTCATAATAAAGTTACAAATTACTTTACAAGCATAAGACTGCAAAAATCAGTAAAGAATCTAAATACTTTTTTCAAAATGACTTCATTATTTTGCAAAATGACATCATAATTTCGCGAAAATATGAACAATTCTACAATAAAGTTGTTAAAAATGTTTTTTTCTTCAAGTTTTTTTTTACGTGAAGACCATTCATAAGCAATTTCGCAATTGTCAACTAACCAATAACGAAATTGGTGGTCATTTTGTGCAATTGGTTAAAAAGATGATCAATTTTATTACATATCATTTTTGTAATTATATAAAGTTCAGACCCATTTAAAAAATATTTGATACATGTTTTGCTTGCAAGGCTGTTTCCATGATGCTGCTCTCATTATCCTTCACTTGGAAAGTTTTGCTGCCATATTCTGGACCACTTGCTATCACCAGAACTATTCTGTAAGTCAAAAAAATTTAAAAAAATTATATAAACTCTATTCCTCACAACCTTTATTCATCTAATTAATCACCCGCAACATATTAATTATTAATTCTTCAGGTATGTGCTATCATTTTTACTTGGTGCTGCCTTGTTTCTACTCTGTTCCTACTCTACTTCCTACTCTACTATTACCACTTACTAGAGATATTTGCCTCCAGAATTGAAGCAAAATTAGTTGCATTATCACCTGGAATGCACTGTGTAAGTTTATTTTATGTTCAATCTTTGAAAAAATGATTATTTTTACTGAAAAATGGTGATATTTTTAATCTTTACAGTTTACATGCCATCACAAATACCATTGTTTCAAAAATCTTTAAAAGTATTCCCAAAAAACATCAATGGGTGTTACCAATTCATATCTTAACCATAGTTAGAGGAATAAAGATAAAACATAAAACAAAAGTCAAGTCCAATATCCTTGATGCTCCTAGCCCACTCTCTTTATGGTTTGCTACCTGAACCTGTAAACACATGGAAACAACATCTAACTGACAAAAAAATCTCATGACTTACAATATAACATAACATACAATATATTCATACAAATATACACATACTTCACATATCTAGCTAGTCAATAAGTAACCGTGCCTCTATACATTCATCGGTCGATAAATAACCAGCCTCCATCATCTTGGTTGTTTACATGCACGACACTAAGCACATTCTTTCCTAGGGATCCCTTATTCTTACTTATTACATACATGTGCACATACATCATAAAACATAACATAATTTAACTAACATATCAAAATATAACAATGATGTAATCTATTATTACATACATATATCCACATGCTTTAACATGAATCTTATTCACTTTATCATACTCTAAAAGGATATTTTAACTCACCTGTTAAATGTGAATGCAGAACCTCAAGTGTCAGGGCCAAAACTATTCCTTTCCTTTCCTGCGAAACTGCAAGTTGTAACATCCCGTTTCCTTTCATTTCTTATTTCAGGGCCATGGGCCGCAAGTCAATTGTGTAAAAGCTTTGAGACTTATAGAGGTAAATATTAAACCTTGTGGAAGGAGGTAATGTGTAAAATTCGATTCTAGGTGTTTATTCTTTGGTCCTTGAAGTTTAAAATATTTTGAAAAAATGGTCCCCTCGTACACTGGGCGTACATTTTTGTCACACCCCCAAACCGAAACGGCGGAAACGTTCGGGGGTGGAGGACGTCGTGTAAAGTATCACAACAATTGTATCATAGTAGTCAAAGTAAACACAACCATTACATTGAGTAAGTAATTACTTACATCTATTTGATACATAGTTTATATACGCCAAAAGTATAACAAAAATATAATAGACGTGTCTGTATACGCTCTGTCTTCTCAAAAGCTGTGGGAGTACCCGTCTACTGATTTCCTGAGAATACAAGCAGTTTTGAAAAGAGTATCAACATTAAAGCTAGTGAGTTCATAAGCATGATTTTTGTTAATGAATCTATGAAAATACTTGTATGTTTCCAAGAAAATCCAATATTTTCTTTAGTAAAAAGGTAGTCTTAAACCCTAAGACCAAATTGTAAGTTCATTATTGAATTCTGCTTTTGCATATGAAAGTAATTTTATGTAATCCCTGGTTACCACCAGTAAAGTAAGTAATGCATTGTATGAAAACCCTGGCTATCACCAATATGTATAGTAGTTTTATTACTTAAAATAAAACCATAAGTTGAAATCCCTGGAATCCTCCAGTTGTAGTATGTAGTAGTTCTATTAATGAAAATAAAACTAATGAAGAATGAAATCCTGTAACAAATGGTTAGTTTATACTGTTGCGAGTTCGTATAACCATGCTTGATATGAACTAGTGACCTCTACGACGTTCTTCAGGCGTCGGACGGTATGATATTTGTCACCCCAGGCATGCCTGCCCAACTGTAGCTAGCAGTTTAGGTGTGGGATAGTCAATCCCGAATAGATCTATTCATAAATCTCATGCTCTCCCTCCAGGAGACTCTGGTTATACTATGATAGAATTCAGCCCGCACCCCGAAGGGTACAATTGAAGTGATGTCTCACAACCTTGTATTAACTAGTTTACGTGTAATGTAATGTTTAATTGTACTTGAATCTATACGTATGTCTTGTAGAGTAAAAATAATTATACTTAAATAGTTATTTAGTATGGTGCTCTTTTATTCAGAATGTAGTAATGTATACCATAAACTATATCTGTCATAGTTTATATAATTGTTAATGTATAATCCTGAGATGATAAAACTGTGTATTCAAAGCCCAAACTATACCTATTATAGTTTGCATGTGTGTTAATTACTCGGTTTGTGTATTGTTTTGAAAATTATGCAATTATAGTTGTGAGTTGAAAACTTCCCTTATGCTCAGCATGTTACAAAAGGGATAAAATATCTAAATACTTTATAAAATGTGGTGATCTTTTGGTTGTATCAATTGCATAAATTTTAGTCCTATTGAAATTCTATGTATAAAGTTCTCAAAAACCATTTGTATTTGACTTGTATTCTCACCTAAAAATGTGAAAATAATAAAAGTGTAGGGGTATGAACTCACAGTTGGCTGCGTATGCGTATTTGCTTTTCTAAGCATTTATTGTTTTTATTATTTGGGACGAAAATAGTATTGGATTATTTGTAGCTTGGACCAAAAACCCATGTGTTTTCGGTCTAGCATTGCGTTTGGTCCTTGAGTTTGCAGCCCATATATATATATATATATATATATATATATATATATATATATATATATATATATATATATATATATATATATATATATATATATATATATATATATATATATAAGTAAGGGGTAAGGAGGGGGTGTGGCGTAGAGGAGAGTCAGAGAAGAGGAGCAAATTGTAGAGAGAGAAACTAGAGAGAAGAAGAGTGTGTGAGAGAATCTAATGTGTATGGAGCATCACTCATATATTTGAATACATCATAGATTCAAGTTATTCTTCTTCTCATTCTTTTCGATTTTGATCTGACATCATCCGTTTGATTGGGATTCCGCACCATCAATTGGATCTGATTGATACACTTGTAGATTGGGGACTTACAAGTGCTATCAGAGCTTGGATTGTATCAATCAATTTTTCCAGATCTGGAGCTTATTTGATCGTATTTTTGAAGGATTTTTGCATTTTTGGATAGATCTTGACAAAACAAGGGGGGTTTGTTCTTTGTATTTTTCCTAAAAACGAGTTTTGGAGCAAAAAATGAGAAAAACGTAGTTTTTCTTCGCATCTGTTGAAGGTGTACAGCTCGGTGGACGGCTAGGGAATACGGCTTGGTGGCTTACCTGCTGCGTGCCTCTATTAACAAAAAAAGACCTGCTGCGTGCCTCTATTAAAAAAAAAAGAGGGGATTTCGGGGTGGAAGAGGATCGAACCCAAGTCTCCTCTCTACTCAACTATCATGACTTACCAGTTGAACTAACTTACATCACGTTCCTTTCCTTTGCAATTTAATTCAAAAGGCTTCTCGATTTCGATTTCCATTTCGCATTTTTAACATATTTAACCCAAAAATCAATCTCTTTTATTTTTAATTTTAATTTTCTACCCAAAGTTTTTTTTTTTCTAATTTTAGTTTTTAATTTTTGACTTTTATTTTTGACTTTTGACCTTAAAGTTTGACCTTTGACTTTCAAGTTTTACATTTGACTTTAAACTTTGACTTTCTTGTTTAACTTTCAAATTTTCAAGTTTAGCTTTTCGATTTGACTTTTAAGTTTGACTTTGACTTTTTAAAGTTGACTTTTAAAGTTTGACTTTTTGAGCTTGAATTTTAAGGTTGACTTTCTCAATTTTTAAGTCAAAGAGCAATTAAAATAATATGAAAACAAATAAATAAAAAATATAAAAAAATGATTTCCTCAAACATCCCGGTCAATGAAGTATCTTGTTCTCAAACTTGCATTAAAACAATTAAATTTTTGCGCGACCAAATCGAGTTGATTAAAAGGGAAAATGAGGACCTTAAATATGAAGGATATACACTTAGGAAAGGTCAAAAACCATTAAAAGCATAATTAGAAACCAAAATCAAGGATTTCTGAAAACTGCAAGAAGATTACAGCAACAAGTATGAGAATTATGATCACATCAAAATAAAACTTGCTGTTGTAATTGAAGAACTTGACACTTTGAAAATTAAGTGTGGCAAAATAGATGTTAGTTTCAAAAATTTATACTGCGTCAAGTAAGAGAGTCGAGTCCTTAGTTGAAAAACAATTGAGTTTTAAAGATAATCAAACTAAGGGTTTAGGGTATCACAGTGTGCCACCTCCTTTTAATGACAACTATAACTCACCCCTTGAGACCAATGAGGAAGAAATGCCTGCTCAGTATGGCCAAACCCCTATCCCAACTTCAGTTAAGACTGAACCATCTGGTCCTACTTAGGTTATTCAGGTGAACGTTTCTGATGCTTCTACTTCATGTGCAGGTAAAGTGGTAGAAGATGAGAACAAGGAGAACTCTACTGAACAAACAAACGGCCCCTTGAACTCTAAATTTGTTTCTTTTAATCAACCTGCTGTTGGTAAATACAGGACACCAAAACAAGCAGATCAGAGTGTCTGCTGCAACTGTGCTTGTTGATGAGAATTGTTATCAAGATTTAGAAAGCAATCATGATTTGAATGAATGAGTAATGAAGATAAGAACACCAAAAGTAAATATTAATCAGCAAGTTTGTATTGAACATAGAATTCGAATACAATAGTGATTACAAAAAAATAACCAGAAAGACTCGTGTCTCTACTTCTATCCTCAGCCCCTATTTATAGGAAACATGAGTATACAAAAAATACTAAGTCTAGACATTAAGCTCCGACATAAAATGACTTAGTAAATAAAATATGCGAAATAGAATAGACAACGCTTCGAATTTTACAACAAAAAGACTCAACATTCTCCCCCTTTGTAAACAGTCGAAGTCACTCAATTAGTGAGAACTTGAGCAACTGAGTGCATTGTCCTTCGAATTTCAGAATACCAAGTGATTATCTTCTTCAACTCCTTCTTGTCTCCATCATTGTTCTTGGTGCAATTATTCATACGAACAATAAAGTTTGTATATTGCGAAGTTGTATATCTTTCAATATCAGCAACTTGAAACAAGAATCTTTTTGCCTTTCCCCTTGTGTCTTTCCCTGCGAACACCATGCCAAATGGTTTAAGACAAATTTCACCATCAACATATTTCATCAACTCCTGTTGTGGCTTCGTAGGTTCCATAGAAATATTAACCTTTCTTCCAACACCTGAAGCAAGGTCTTCATCAGTTAAGGCCAAGCAATCATAGTAATTATCTATGAATATCTTGAGATTCCCTAAACCAAGTCTGAGCACATCTAAATCAGTTTCCTTCAGTTGGTTTTCTTCCATATCCTTCAAAATTAGGGCAACTTGAACGAGATCATTGAGATTCATCAAAGGAAAGTCGGCAATTGAGAAATCAAATGGTTTGTTGTTTGCTCGAACTATAAAGTAACGAGAGTTCTGAAGCAAATTATCGAACATGACATCTTTCTTGATAGCCGTCACTCTTTTTATCTTTACCAAGGACCAAACTTCATCTTGATTTTTCCCAAGCACAACATGAAATCTAATTTTCAAGTATGTGTACTCATCAGGATCTTTGAATCTTTCATTGACCTTGTACTGTGCCGTGATAAACATCATTTCGTTAATTGGGAAGTCTAGTTGATACATGTATGAGTTCGAAGTGGCATAGCTTTTCCTTGGCTTTTTCTCAAAAGCATACATGTGATTCCCCAATACTCTGGATTCAATTGATTCGAACGAGTATAACTTCGCAGGATCTCCTTTGTTCATTGTTGGTGGGTCATTTTCTCTTAGCCTCATTATGCTTTGAATATGTCTCTGTTTCTCTATCTTAGCATCGATTTCAACTTTCTTCTCCTCCTTCGACTTTTCATAAGCAATGCCTTTCCTTTCCCAATATTTGAAGTATTAGGCTTCACACTTGAACTTCCTTTATTTGTTGAACCAGTTTTAATTCCTTTAGGAATTACTTTTGTAATTGGTTTTGTTGTTACTACTGTTGAAGGAATTGAGCTGGTATTCAAAGGTAATGTTGTTTTCAGTTGAGTTGAATACATTTTCCCAACAACTTTCGCATCCTCCCCTTTACTTCGTTTTACTTTGCACCCCTGTGAAAGTAGGCGGGGCATTCTTCGGCAAAAGTGAAGTAAAATTTGTTATGGGAGCCAAAGCCTTCTGAATAGCCTGTTCCAACGAAGTCACTTTCAGCGTTAAAAATTCAGGAGTTAAAATTGTCTGAGAAGTAGGCTTCGACATAATGGCTTTTAGTTCAGCTAACAACTCAATAAGCTTAGCGAATTGCTCCTTGTCATCTTTGCTCTTGGCTTCGATAGTTGGCACAGTTGATTGATAGTCTTTAACAATCGTTGTGAGTACATCAGCCATAATGTCAACACGTTGTTGTACTATCAAATTTTGCGAAGTATTCTGTTGAAGCTCTTTTGCAATCTCTTGCTTCAATTCTTCGACTTTCAAGTTCACGTCCTCCCTTAATTTCTTGACATCTTGAACAAAAAGAACATGACGTTCTTTTGTAACATTTTTCAGTTCTTGTAAGGCACCATCAAAGTTTTTCCCTTGAGCTTTAAGCCGAAGCTCATTGTTTTGATCATTACCGTCTATCTTCTCAAGTAGTCTTCTTTCAGCTGCTTTTATCATTGCATCAACCTCCATACCAGAAAGCGAATGCTTCGCACCAGAGTCAGCTTGTGACTGAAGAATGGTATTTAACTTGCGATTCAGGATTTTGAATTGTTTACCCGACATAAGCATGTGGTCAGGTATCTCCTCCTCCTCCTCTGAATCAAAGTGAAGTTCTTCAAATGTTCCTCCGAAACCACCTCCTTCAATTTCATCATCGGAATGAGCTTGAGAAGTTATTGGTTGAGGATCCTCATGGGATTGAGATGGGAATAGAGTCGTGAAAGGATGTTTCAAAACATGATCAAATATGGGTGAAGTTGTAACACATGGGTTTGGAATGGGAAATGGTGGTAACGAAGTATTTAGCCTTTCAGATGAGATAGGTAACGAAGTGGACAAAATAATAGGTAATGATGTTTCGACACTCGTGATAGGTGCCCCCGTATCAGATATGTTGACAACCATATCAGAAGTAGGTACCTCCTCATTAAATGATTCAGTAAAGACTACTTCGAGTGGAATTGTGGTTGTGGTAGAAACATGTGAAGTGATATTTGAAGATATAAGTGAAGTTGTTACCATTGATGAAGTCGAAATTATCGGAGTTTCAGGAACAACTTCATCTTCTGAAGAGTCGTCGCGAACAACAAGCTTCCTTTTCTTATACAATTTCTCAGTAATGTGCTTCGCAACATCACGGGCTCGCTTTTTCTTAGACATTAGAGAAGTAGGTGCAGGGATTTCTTTGATAACAATTCCCTTACTACTTACTTGAGTTTTGCGAAGCTTCTTTAAAAGTCCTGATTTTGAAGGTATAATCTCCTTCATAGGCTTGTCAGATCCAACCTCCTTCTGAATATCTTCCCTTACTGAAGACTTAGGTAATTTAGTCTTTTTTTGCTCCTCATTCTTTGACTTCTTTGCTTGCTTGGAAGACTCACCTTCAATATTTAACAAAACTCCAGTTTGAACATATGGATTGATAGTCTTCATATATCTGACGAGCACTTTATGAGAAGAATGTACTTTGCGAAGCATTGTATCAGGAATTCTTGCAATGTTCGTAAAGATATTTTCATCATCCTCCACTACCTTAGGGCATTGGTACTTGATAAATTCTGCAACCTTTGCACCTTCAGGAAGTTGAATGCCTGCTTTTTCATAAACTTTTTGAAGAATCAAGCTCCAATAACGAGCACACGAAATCCCCTTTTCCACAGTTGTATTTTCAAGACTCTTAATAAATTCCTTCCATAATTGAGTCCCATAATCCACATTTAGATCGTAGTAAAGCCCCATGACCATAGTGTAGTGACATAGAACATGGTTTGGCATTCGGAATTAAAACTTGCACAATTGAACATGGTGATTTGGGTGTTTAAGAGATATATTGAATGTATATGGTGTTACAAAAAAGATCTAGATCTAGACTACATAATTAACACACACTTACACACTCACTTCTACATCTCTCAAGCACACCTCTACAAGTGGACAAACCCACCTTATATAGAGGTGTTTACATGTCTCTCTCTTACTCTAACTATCAAATGGGTCTAAAGGCTAAAGCACCACATGCAAGTGGGTTTTACAAAAGTCAAACGTTTACAAAGTCATGAATGAAGAACTTTGTACCCCAACATTCTCCCCCTCAAAGTTAGGAATGAATGACCCACTTCAAATCTTCCAAAATCAAGCACTACACGGTTCGAGCCTCAAAGGTGACACATGTCGAAACGAACTTCAATCTTCAATTCTTCCATGACTCTTCAATTTGGGCTCTAGGATGTGAGACCTTACAAACCGAGCAGCAACGAATGATTAAGAGTATTCCAAACTCCAAATAATCACCCAAAAGTTGCGCATAAAAACACACCCCAAAAATATTCAATAAAACCAAACCCATTTCGAATACACCACTTCCGAACATCCAATTGCATCATTCCGTAGGCTTCAAAACTTCAAGATCACTTCGGTCTTCAAATCCGCGTAATATGAAAAATTCAAGTTCGAATTTCCATATAAAACTTCTCCCCCTTTTTATAATCGAAATTTGATTATAAAACTCCAAAGGAAAAAGAACGTGCTCTATTCAGAATTTTTCATGTCAAAACTCCCCCTTAACATGTGGCATAAACTTTGTGCTTCAATCCGGAAAATCCAAAAAATAATGAATTTTTATCTTCGTTCACGGATCGCATTTGACAAAATTTCTCAAAAATGGGTAGAAATTGCCAATTTCAAAATTCTGCAGTGACCCGTTGCACCCAAAACAGCCAAATATGCAAAACTCTCTCCCTTTTCCAAAGCTGGGTAGAAAGCGTCAATTTGCACAAACTGCAAGGGCCTAAAATATACTTTCTTCAATTTTCAGCAAAAAACAGTCATTTTTCGGATTTGGTTGCAAACTGCCAAAAATTCGAAGCCTCAGAGACCATCTTCGAAAATTCTGCCCTTTCTCTCAAACATACGAAGACTTGTTCCAAAAATGCAAAGCCTCAAACAATTTTCGAAGTTGGGTGAAAAGTATCAAAAATTCGAAACTTGCTTTAATTTTCGAAGTGTCAAAAATTTGAAGGTTTAGGGGCCGTTTTCGAAACATTCTCATTTGCTCAATTTCCAAAATACCCCCCTTCGAAAATTCAGAATATACCCTTCGAATATTCAAGATTAAACCCCTTCGTATTCATTCACATGAGTCAACCTCCAAATCAAAATCCCGAACTACAGAAACCCAATATTTTTTTCTTTTTTTTTTTTTTTTTTTTTTTTTTTTTTCTTTTTGCTTCTAATCATCTATTACCCTTCGCTTTTTGCAATAGATCCTTCGTTTCTTGACCTCAAATCACCAAAATCAAAATCTCGTTCTTACAGTCTTCGTTTCTTACTGATCTTCCTAAATCATCAATCCAAAACACACCCTTCGAATCCTTCATCCCCAAAATCTAACATTTATTCGTTATCAAGTATCAACCTTTCGAAATCGTAAGATACGAACCAAAAATCGATTAACCCAAATTCCAAATTATCCACTTCCAGTTCATTCCAAAACCATCTAACCAAAATTGTCATCGATTTAACGAAACATCAAAATCTTTAACATCAAACTTCAAAATCAAAATCAATTTCAAACTTTTTCCAGTTCATTTCCAACTTTCAATCCTTCGATATTAGCATCTGATCATTTACCCTTTTGAAATCAACATTGAGTTAAACCTAATCGACATCTCCATGAACTGAGTATCGACTCCGATACATTGATTCTCCATCAACAGACCACCGATCAACAAATCTTTGCTTTTCATTCAATCAATCCAGTTCATCGACAACAACCAATCGATCTTAAATCAAATTTCATGCCTATTAACATCATCGATTCATTTAAATTTTGACTTTCGTTCATGATACTTTGACTTTCAAATCAGATGGGAATGACATGAATAAATCAAACAAAATCGATCGGCATTCAAGTATAACCCTTCGATAACATTCAAAATCGAAAATCAATCATCGACATACATATGTATTCTTGATTCGGTTCTTCAAAATTTCAAGACTCAGGTGTCGATTTCAAAATAAAGACTTGAACAAAATCGATATTAAGGATGAATAAAAAGAAACATAAAATCGATTCAGAAATCAATCAGGACAAACGACAATCGATCAATCAAAATTGGTAAAATTAAATCTGAACATATGAACGATGAATTAACTCTTGGAATGTCAATGTACAACTTGTATATGCACAAAATGAATAACAGTGTACCCTTAAATCGTATATATGATTTGGATGAATGGGCTTTTTGTTTCAAGATGTTGAATCAAATAATAAAAACGTATGGGCTCAGAATTGTGAACAGTAACAGATTATGATCACTTGGGCTTGAATGATAATCAATTTAATAATATGAATAGTAACATTTGAATTTGGTTCAAATGAATTTATGGACTTCGAACAATAACTGGACTCTATTTTTGAACAATATCTGAATCAAAATTTGGATATTGCATATTTAAAATCAAATCAACCAAACAAATTTGAGATTAGATCGGACTTTGATCAAAAAGAAATAATTGGATCACAACAAGTGAGTTTTTCAAGAAAAATTTGATCCAACGAGTCAAACGATCATAAATGAAAAACGCAACGCACGAATTGAATGAAATTAAGAGAGATCATAGAGAGAGACTCACCAAAATTGATCAAATTGCGACAAAAATTGCCAAACCGAGAATCGTTCTTCAAATATCACATTGATCTTGAAGACCCGCTCTGATACCAATTGTAGTGACATAGAACATGGTTTGGAATGAACTGTTAAACACCTGAGGAAAATTCCAAAGAGAAAATTCCATATACATGGCAAGCCTGACGTCTGAAATCATTTATTTTGTCCAACGGTGTTTGATGCCCCATTTCATTGAACATGTGAACAATCTGTGCATTGTGAGGTTTGAAGAATGGTGCTGAGTTAGGAATCTCCAAGTAACTGATGAACATTGACTTTGTCAATCGAATCCTTCTATCATTCACCAAATTGAAAGTTGAATCGTTGTTGAATTATAGACTAGGTTACGTGTTCCTGAAAACACGTAATCACTAGCCGTTGTAATGATCGTGCCCTATTAAATGCCTTGAAACTAGGGCCAACAGTTACTTTAAACCCTTCGCAATCTCAGCTGTAAAAAATGAACCCTTCGTTTTTGAGGTTAGGCTCTTTCGTTTATGGGATGTTAAACGAAGTCATATGCCAGACTTGTGAAATCGTCAGCCTAAGTTGGTAGTACTTAGAACCTCAAGGATTTCGTGAGTGCATGTGATTCAAACGAATGAGATAAGAAGCAATTTTAAGAAAAAATTGGAATTCTGTGATGTCAAATTTTGTTGACACAAACCAATGAAACCCCAGGCAAAGGTTACTTCGTTAATTACCAAGAGAGGTAAGCAACTACTTTCGTGTTTTCCCGTGATATACAATTGATTACTTGTAGAGAAGTATCAAAGGGCTTCTTTTATAGGCTTAATTTGGTGGTTATGCGAATTTCGTTACATATCTTCCTAAACCTAAGGTGAGTAATTGTAACCGGAATTACTTGTTTGATCGTTTTGATCAGGGACAATATTGCTTTGGATTATTTTGAAAAGTGACAATGGATTCAGATATATACTCACACGGAAATCATATTCATAAAAAAAATTAAGTGCTGGATCCTGTTGGGAAACAAACATCGTGGGTTTCGAACATTTGATCAAGATCACTCATACGAATGAATATGATTTGGAGTATATGAAATACTAGGTACTGAAACAAATGTTTCGTATAATTCTGGAACATGGTTCCCCGTCAATTCCTTAATGTGAGAAGATTTTGGGTTTTACTTACTTCACGGACTCATGAAATAAGATCATTAACACATATTGATGACATGTCTAAAGCACGATTGGTTTGATCAAGTGACCTCAAGGACATGTGTCTTCGTGTGTGCGTTGTGTTAAGAAATTTTGTGATGAAAAAGATTGGTTGTAAGATCGAAAGTACCTCTGTTATTTTTGGACCAAACAGTATACTCTTAACTCATGTGAGAAGGGTAAGGTAGCTCGTTGGACTTATGCGAATGTAAGCCTAATTGGGAAGAAACTTTCGTATGAAAATTTCATTAAGGCTTTCGTTTGATACACGTAGAGTTATTTGAGGCTTGGGTCGACATGCAGCAGCATGGTTCTAGGGACACCCTAACTAGTATATAGTTCAAAGAAATGATACCTTCCCATAGAAACCTAAGCATGTCCTCTTCGAATATTGCTCCAACTAGTATTAAAAAAACACAAATCTAAAAGAACAAAATTAAAAGAACAAAAATCTTTTTGTATTTTTATATTTTTGAAAAGAAACAAAAATATTTTTGTGATTTTATATTTTTCAAAACAAAATTTAAGAAAATAAAACAAATTTAAGAAAATCTTTTTGGAATTTTAAATTTTTAGAAAATGAAATACAAAGCAAAAGAAAATCTAACTACAAACAAATGAAAATATTTTTGGTTTTTCGTGTTTTCTCAATGCTTTAAAAAAATAAAATGAACTCATGTTACCCAAAATGCGAATGCGAAACATAGTGAAGCCTCTTAACGCACAGTAACTTCTGAATGATTCCGACTCAGAACCGCTGAATAAACATTTCTTGACTTGACAAACTTCTTTCATCCTTGAGTGATATTATTTGGCACTGAATTCGCATCGAGCATTCCTAAACCTGCTAAAATTCTCATAAATGATTTTTCATCAAGAGCTTTAGTAAAAATATCAGCAAGTTGTTCAGTGGCCTTAACAAAATGTACTTCAATATTCCCTTCCTCTACATGATCTTTGATAAAGTGATATCGAAGAACAATGTGTTTTGTCTTTGAGTGTTGTACAAGATTGTGACAAATGCGAATTGCACTTTGAGAATCACAGTACAAGGGAATCTTTTTCATATTTATAGCATAATCACGAAGTTGACTTTGGATCCAAATAATTTGAGAAGTACAGGTAGCAGCTGAAATATATTCTGCTTCAGCAGGGGATATAGCAACACAGGTTTGCTTCTTCGATTGCCAACTCACCAGCTTCCAATCCAAAAGTTAACATCCACCACTTGTACTCTTTCGATCTAATGTACATCCCCCTTGGTCAGCATATGAAAAAGCTTGAATGAAAAATCCCGAATTCAAAGGATACCAGAGTCCTAACGACATTGTCCCCTTAAGATAGCGAAAAATGTTTTTCACCACAGTTAAGTGAGGTTCTCTGGGATTTTCTTGGTACCTGGCATAATTACACACTGAAAACATAATATCAGACCTACTTACAGTTAAGTACAATAAAGACCCTATCATGCTTCGATAAAGTGTTAGACCAACAGCAGGAGCATCTAACGAAGAAGTTAGTCTTGTTCCCACTGCCATTGGCACTCTAAGCTTTGTACTGTTCGTCATTCCAAACTTCTCAAGCAGATTCTTCGTGTATTTTTCTTGATTGATAAAAATTCCATCCTTGTTCTGTCTTATATTCAAACCAAGAAAATTATTTATTTTTCCCATCATGCTCATTTCGAATTAACTTTTCATAAGATTTTCAAATTCAGTAGACAATTCAAGGTCAGTTGAGCCAAAAATAATATCGTCAACATAGATTTGAACAAGCATAAGATGATTACCCACTTTCTTTCAAAATAGTGTGGGATCAACTAATCCTTGCTTAAATTTTGACTATTTCAAGAAATTGGTAAGAGTAGCATACCATGCTCTTGGTGCTTGTTTTAACCCATAAACTGCTTTGTCTAGAATGTAGACATGATCAGGATGTTCCTTACTTACGAAGCCCGGTGGTTGTTCGACATAGACAGTTTCTTCTAGCTCTCTATTCAAGAATGCACATTTAACGTCCATTTGATAAACATCAAAATTTTTGTGAGCTTCATAGGCTAAAAATATGCGAACTGCCTCAAGTCTTGCGACAGGGGCGAATGTTTCTTCATAGTCAATTCCTTCTTGTTGCGAATACCCTTTTACTACAAGCCTAGCCTTGTTTCGAATAATATTGCCATCTTTGTCGGTTTTATTTTTGAAAATCCATTTTAACCCGACAATCGAAACATCAGAAGGTTTAGGAATAAGTCTCCAAACCTTGTTTCGTTCAAATTCAGCCAGTTCGGATTGCATGGCAACAACCCAATCTGAGTATTCCATTGCATTCTTTACTGTCTTTGGCTCTATTTTTGAAATAAAAACATTAAACATACACAATTCTTGATTCACATTAAGTACCTCGTTCTTCGTACGAATCTGAGCTCTTGTCAACACACCGTCTTGAGGATTCCCTATGACCTGTTCTTTGGGATGACTTTTTGTCCATTTTTCCATTGGTGGATATGTCGGATCGAAGTCTAATGGTGCATCCTCCTACACCTCTTCGTTTTCAGTTCCAGCAACTAAAATGTTGTCTTCAAATTCATACTCCCCCTCAACTGAACCTTCAAGCCCCCCCCTCAACTTGATTATCATCTTGATACTCCCCTTCAACATGTTGATCTTCATGTCTTTTCTCCCCTTCGAAAGTATGTCCACCTTGAACACTGATTTCATCAGTCATATGCTCCCCCTCCATACGAACTTCAGGCATGCTTTCTCTACTATTTGAGTCAGATGTATGAGTAGAATCATCATTGTGTTTTGAGGATTCTGGTGTTTGATTATCAGCAGCATGAATTCCAGCATCGATCGCCCTATCAGGAATAACAAATATTAATTCATAATCAAAATCAATAGTATTTTCATTTTCAACTTGATTCTTTGAATCAGCTATGATTGGTTTCTGATCGAATGTGCGATCTATCCGCTTAACAAAATAGTCATAAAGGTTAAGTTGAAAGTCTCTTCAACTTTTCGTGTTCGCTTGTTTAACACTCTGTATGCAACAGAATTATGCGAATATCCTAAGAATATGCCTTCATCTGCCTGCGCATCAAACTTGGAAAGATTATCTTTTAAGTTCATTATAAAACACCTGCAACCAAAAACATGTAAAAATTTTACATTAGGTTTTCGATTGTTAATTATTTCATATGGAGTAATATTGAATCTTCGATGAATGAATGAACGATTCTGAGTAAAACACGCAGTTGACACAGCTTCAGCCCAAAGATATTGAGGTAAGTTCGCAAATGTCAGCATAGTCCTAGCCGCTTCCTATAGAGACCTATTCCTCCTTTCGACCACACCATTTTGTTGTGGTGTATATGGTGATGAAAAATTATGCGAAATCCCTTTAGCTGTGAGAAATGAATCCAACTTTTGATTTTTAAACTCAGAAACATTATCGCTTTTGATCTTTCGAACACTCTTTCTAAGACTCATCTCAATCTTCTTGATAAAGTCGATCATCGTTTGAGCAACCTCAGATTTTAACCTGAGAAAACAAATACCCATGTAAATCGAGAAAAATCATCAACAACAACTAAAATATACCGCTTTTTATTGAGTGTCTCAACAGTCGACGGTCCACATAAGTCGATGTGAAGAAGTTCCAATGGTTCTACGATATTCGAATCTATAATGATTGGATGTCCTTTTCTGTGTTGTTTTCCTTGTTCGCAAGCTGCACATAAAGTATCATTATCAAATTTAAGTACAAGCAAACCTCAAACCAAATCTTCAGTGACAAGTTTGTTAATATTGAGAAAGTTCAAGTGAGATAATCTGCGATGCCATAGCCAGCTAATATCATTAGAAGCCTTCGACAAGAGACACACTGGTGGTTTGCCCACAATCGGTTTGATGTCGAGTGTGAACATGTCTCCATATCTTTTTAACTTGAGAAGCACTTCATTTGTGTTCACTTTCGATATGATACTACCTTCTTCGTTGAATACCACCTGATTTCTAGTGCCCACAACAAGTTGCGAAACACTAATCAAGTTATGTTGAAGACCTTCGACATAAGCAACTCGACTTACTGTGAATTGCTCATTCGTGACTTTTCCATAGCCTTTCACTTGACACTTATGATTGTTACCAAATTTAAATAATCCCACATTTTCCAGGCTTCTATAATCTCGCAAGTTCTCCTTTCTTCCAGTCATGTGACGAGAACAACCACTGTCAATATACCATTTCGAATCATATTGCTCATCACACATCACCTGCATTTAATGAAAAAATTAAGGAACCCAAGACTTTTTGGGTCCTTCATTAGTATCATTAAACAGATTCTTAGAATTTAATACCCAGGTTTTTACTTTTTCCTTTACACTGTGAATTAAATCAACATCATCAGATTTGGATATTGAAATAAAGTTGTTCGATAGTTTTGGGTTTTCCTTGATTTTCACCTCAGCCTTCGCAACCTGCTTAACTTTCACAATTGGTTTCCATTTTTGTACTGGAAAATTCGAACCATGAGAAGATGAACTATTAGCAAAAGATTCATTCACGTATTTTTCAAATGCAGTCTTGATTTGTTGTTGTGAAAATTTGCCAATTTGAAATGTTTTTCCTTTTCCTTCCAGCCACTTGTTGATCGAATTTACATAAGATTTTCCTTTTGTGTAAGAAACTTTGGTTGGTTTTGTGATTGAATGATTTGGAAAATTTGGTTTTTGAGGTGAAAATTTTGTTTATGTTTGGGTTTTGACATTCAAAATTGGTGAATTATTCGTTGATTTTCCAACATTTTGAAACTTATGATCATTCACAAAGTTATGAGAAGTCTCATATTTTCTAATGTTATCATATTTTCGAATAAATTCATCCTTTTTATTTAACAAATCCTATGTTTTAACATCATTAGACTTTTCGTTAGACACTATTTGCCAAAAATTGCCTTTCGTGCTTTTCGTTTCGAAACATTGTTTTCACTTGAAAATTTTCCAACCATCATTTTAAATTCATGAGAATTCAATTTCACTTCTGATTTTGTTTTACCATCTTTTTGAAACACTTTCTCTTCTTTTTCATGTTTAACCACCCATTTTTGTGGTGGTTTTGGATGTTGAAAAACATAAGAATTTTGAGTTAAATTGTTTTCTACCGTGTTTTGATTTGTAAATAAACCTTTGGTAGTTGACCATTTGTTATCATTTTCAACCATTTTGTTAAATTTAGGTTTGATTTTCTCAACATTTCCAGCAGTGACGAAGACTTGGTTTGGAAAAACCGTTTTATCAGTGCATGTAAAATTCGGATAGACAACCGTGTTGGTTTCCAAGTAGTGTGCACCTTTGTCATTATGAACTTGGTTGAATTGCTTCGTGTCACCATACACTTGTTTTACAACAACACGTGTAGGTGATGTTTCAGTTGAAACATTCTTCTCTTTCTTGCATTCACACGAAGTTTTCACTTTCTCTTCGTCATCATCAGTGTCATCTGTTTGGCTACTTCGAACTTCCACATCATCAAAGTCAAAAAGTTGCAAAGTTGATGGTTTGTAAGTGTCAACCTTCACTATCGAATCAACTAAAATTTCTTTACCTTTGACCTTAGACGTTATATTAATTACTGACATTTTAGAACAATCAATCTCTTCTTCCTCTTCAATTTCACTAATTTCACTCACATTATCTGAATTATCATCGACATCAGCATAATTGAGTTGAGAATCAAGAGTCGAAGTCTCAGTTTTCTTTAAAATCCTAATTTGTTCATTCTTCGTTAAACTATCATTTACTATATCTACCAATTCATCAGCATTTAGAAATTCATCAATTTTGACAATACCATATTCAAATCTATCATCAGGTATTTTGTCAAACTGAGCAATAGTATCTTCACAATCATATGATATAACATCAACTTTTTCACGTTCATAAGCAAGAAAAGGTAGTAATTTTCTATGTTGTTCTTTGCTTATTTCGGATGAATGATGTAAAGCAGTTAACTTCGCATATAGTCTCTTAGCTGAATTACAGTAGATGTTTCGTTAAGCTAACAACAATCTAAAATCTCTATCTAGACTATCCCTATCAGTATTGACATTTTTCATTTGTAGTTCAAGAAAATCTACCCTACTTCGTTTTATGTCTAACTGTCTTCATGTCTCAGCTAGTTGTGTTTTTAGATTTTGAGCCTCAGTACTAGCAGACACAATAACAACATCAAATTTAGCAACAGTATCATCGAAAGCAGTTATTTCAGCATCATAAGCAATTGGAGGAATATTAAAAGATTCAAGAATAGCACGTACCTTAGTGGTCATAGGAGACTTATCAGTGGATTTGGACACGAAGCAAAGTCCATATATTTCTTCTTCTTTATCGCTATTCTTCTCGAAACTAGCGAACATCACACCGTGTGTAGGGTGCCTCATTTCTTCATCATCTGAACCAGAAGATCAGATTTGGTAGGTTCCACTTTCATCTTCGTCTATCTCTCCCTTAGCAACCAAAGATAACCCTTTTGCTTTTGCACGAACTTCCTCAAGCTTTTCAGCATAGTAAGCTTCGTCTTTGACTTTGGATTTCTTTTCATCCTTCTTCCTTAACATGCAGTCAGTTGCGAAGTGGTTAGCTCCATTACAGTAATGACAATTGACTCCTGAGTCACCTTTCAGCTTTTTCTCTGTCTTTGATTCCTTCACATTTTCATCCACCTTTTCATACTTCTCATACTTCTTCTTCTCCTTACCTCCATCCTTTACTCTAGCTTTCTCAAAACCACTCTTCGCATCTCCTTGCATACCTTTTGGTTTGAATGGCTTCTTAAAAAATTTCTTTACTCTGTTGTTTGAGTAAAATGCAACTGCCTCATTATTAGAATTCATCAGGAACCCCTCATCATCCGTGCCTTCATTTTCAACAGACACAACTTCATTCATTTTTGACACCAACGCCAGTGGTCCACCTAAACTTTGTTTCGACTCTTCTAACATTTCAGCCACTTTGTTTTCATGTGTTTTCAGTTGATTGTATAAATCATTCAGACTCGAAGTATCAAAGCTCTGATGATTCTTTATCATCATGCTCACACTTCGCCATTCTTTGCGAAGGCCCATGATAAATGTAAGATTGAATTCCATAGGAGACCTTGTGATTCCATATCTGCTGCATCGATAAATGAGTTCATTCAGACGATCATAATAATTTTCAATCGTCTCAGCATCCTTCTGGCTGAACTCCTTAAGCTCAACAAGACATTGTTTAACAAAATTGATCTTTGTCTTTTCACTACCTTGGTATTTTTCTTTCAATGTTATCCATACTTCTTTTGCTGTTTTACAGCCACAAATGTAGTTGTAAACCACATGTGGCAATGCACCTCTCAGCTCTCGCATACATCTCTTCTCATTCTTTTTCATATGATCACCTTGATTAGTGACTTGATCTGAAGTTCCAGAGGCTCCTAATGTTTGAACATTCGTAGGATGTACAACTGGTCCATTGATATAGTTCCAGAGCTCCTCATCAATCCCATTCAGATAATATTCCATTTTGTCAGCCCATTGATCATAATATTCCGGAATCAACATCGGAATTTTAGTAGATGAATCAAGCAAATGAGAGTATGAGGTCATAGTGTTCATGTTAAAGTTCGCCATTGTTGAACACGAGGATTTTGATGAAGAACTTGAAAAAATTGATGAATTTGTGAATTGATCACAAATTGCTAGTCGATTACTCGACTAAACAATTCAGATGCATAATCGATTCAAATCTGAATATCAAGAGAGATTTTCAGAACCAAAAGCGCGGAAATATTTTGAATAAACTTATAACTCAAAATGCAAATGTTCTAGAATGAAAATTAGATCAATGCAATTTGAATCCTGCTTTGATACCACTTGATGAGAATTGTTATCGAGATTTAGAAAGCAATCATGATTTGAATGAATGAGTAATGAAGATAAGAACACCAAAAGTAAATATTAATCAGCAAGTTTGTATTGAACAGAGAATTCGAATACAATACTGATTACAAAAAAATAAGCAGAAAGACTCGTGTCTCTACTTCTATCCTCATCCCTATTTATAGGAAACATGAGTGTACAAAAAATACTAAGTCTAGACATTAAGCTTCGACATAAAATGACTTAGTAAATAAAATATGTGAAATAGAATAGACAATGCTTCGACTTTTACAACAAAAAGACTCAACACTTGTGTGAACAATAAAAGACGAGGCAAGAGTACGCCACCAGGGGTAGGAAGAAACAACTTCCCAGTGAAGAAAAAGACATGCTTTCACTGTGGAACACCTAGACACATTGCCATAAATTTTCCAAACCGTGCATACATTCCTTATTACACACAAGGCTAGCAGAACGCGCAAAGTGGGAGATTCTACAAAAGAAATCATTTGAGGTCACAATCGCAAAGTGGCGACTGGAATGCCCAGAAGGCCCATAATCAAAACCACAAGGCCAAGAATCAAAATCCCAAGGACAAGAAGGGAAAGTCGGCCAAGAAGCCAAGCTCAAGAGATGCTCCTGTGAAGCCAAGACCGGTTAGGTCAAAGTCATCTTGGAAGCCGACTTCAAGTTCAAAATCAAGTACCGAGGCACCCATTGGATTGAAAAAGAAATGGGTTAAACCCAACTACAGATGGGTTCTGAAGGTTCACTCTCCCAAATCTTCTAATGATTCTAATATTTCTTCATCTTCTATTTGTGATAAAAAAGATATGTCATAGGAGAGAGTACTGTGCAAGGATGACAAAGGTCAACCCAGTTTAAAAATGGACTGGGTTCCAAAGACCAACTGATCCCGCTCTGTGTCAGAGCAACTATGGAGGCATGTCATCAGACTTCAGTTTGTTGGTAATGGTTGTTCCAGGCACATGATATGGGACATCTCTCAACTGTGCAACACTTAGAACTTTGTTTGAGAGAATGTGTCCTTTGCGGGAAAGGAATAAAGGAGAGGATCACACATGGGGTTTTGTTCTTAACAACGTGAAGAATTTCCGGATCTGTTATGAGATTATGCATGCCGTTCTCAGACCTTCTGGATGCAAATTTAATCGGTGACTTACGGTTTGATTTTTCTTCTCGATACTCCTGAGTTTATCTTAAACTGATTTGTTAACGGGCAGTCTAAACAAGTGTAAGGGACTGAATCTGAATTATCTATTCTCTGTGTTCAATGTGCTGGTAGGCACAAATGATTTAACAGTGTGGAATTAGGTAGGATTGTTTGGACTGACCATACGACGCTCGGGGAGATTGAGCAGTGAGATAAACATGGGAACCCACAGGATACACTAAATTAATACGCATCTAGAACTGTGATTCAACTTTTCCTTGATGTACGGACTTATGTCCTTAATTCTGGTTCTAATAGGGCGATTGGGGGTTCTAATAAAGTAGGTTTGTAGGAAATTATTTTCTTGCTTTCTATCTGTCAGTCATATGTTGCATCCTTTGCGTAATTGGAAGAGATCTGACCTGGAATGCAACATATGCAACTCTATTTCCACGTACCTCCCTCTTTATCTATGAAATTCTTTCTATCTGTTAGCTATATGCTGTCCCCTCTGTGTGATCAGAAGATCCGACCTGGGACACATCATTTGTACCTCATTATCTCTATAATCCCTCTATCTCCGTTAGTCATATGTTCTCCCCTCTGCGTGATTGAAAGAGATCCTACCTGGGACATAATATATGCACCTATCTCTAAATATGTCTTCCTCCTTAATAATTGTTTACTCACCTAAAGTAAAGAGTCCTTAGGAAGTTCTTGATAACCAGGGTATATCGGGAAGTGGGGAACACGTTCTAGTGCAACTAAAATTGAACCATTTAGAGGTTTTATGTTGATCTCGCTGCTTAATTTAAGTGGACCACAATACCCGTGGTCGTCGTCAGCTAAATGGTATATTTGAAAAGTTTGTCAATATTCTTCATGTTTAAGTGGACCACAATACCGGTAATTGACCAGATCTATTCATGAAGGTGAAGGTACTGATAAGCAAAGTTAAGACTGTCTCACAACTTTGACCCCAAAAAATGTCTTATATTTAGTCAAATATTTTTGTTCTTTTGTTAAATTTGTTCATTGTTTTCCTCTATGCAGAAATTTAGGGGGATAATTAAAAAAACTAAAAAAAAATCAAACAAAAATCAGAAAAAATCAAAAATCCAAAACTAGTGTTGTTTCTGTTTTATTTCTTATTCAGAAAAATAAAAAATCCAAAAATATTTTTCTTTCTGTTTTTCCAAAAAACATGAAAAATTCAAAAAATATTGTGTGCTAAGATTTCTTTTAGTTTTGTTTTTGTCTTGAAAAGTGAATTCAGATGTAGATGAGACTCATGGAGACTGTATCGAGATTTCTGAGCCAAGGCTTCATCCGTGAGCATCGAAGAATTCTTATTCGAAGGAGCAAGAAATGAAGATTATTCTTTCAACATTCAATCCTTTAACCTGAGAAGCAAGGTGAAACTGCAATTGAAGATTTTGTGACGGATTGCATTGAAGCCTCCTCAATCAGTATGCTGCTATCTATGAACCTGCTGAAGTGATCCAGAAGATTGGTTCTCTCTATTATTATCTCTGAAGATTCTCAAGCTGATAATGCCATCTTTCAAGAATCTTTTCAAGAAGCCTCCTCACCCAACGTGATTTCAGAGTCAAATTTTAAAGAAAAGCCCAACTGCTCAAGATGAAGTCATTTATTGAAGATTCATATGTTCATCTTGAAGCTATGAAGAATTTAGAGTTTAAAGCTGAAGCCAAGCTCACAATGAAGATTGAAAAGAAAAGCCAGCTGCATTTTAGGGGGAGTTTGTTGGGTCAGATACAAAAGAAAGCTATAAACCAAGGGGGAAATTGTTGGGTCAAAAATATGGTTTATACTTTGCTTTTTTAAGCATTTATTGTTTTTATTATTTGGGCCGAAAATAGTATTGGATTATTTGTAGGTTGGACCTTGAGTTTGCAGCCCATATATATATATATATATATATATATATATATATATATATATATATATATATATATATATATATATATATATATATATATATATATATATATATATATATATATATATATATAGAAGTAAGGGGTCAGGAGGGGGTGTGGCGCAGAGGAGAGTCAGAGAAGAGGAGCATATTGTAGAGAGAGAAACTAGAGAGAAGAAGAGTGTGTGTGAGAGAATCTAATATGTATGGAGCATCACTCATATATTTGAATACATCATAGATTCAAGTTATTCTTCTTCTCCTTCTCTTCTATTTTGATCTGACATCATCCGTTTGATTGGGATTCCGCACTATCAATTGGATCTGATTGATACACAAGCAGATTGGGGACTTACAAAACGAGATTGGAAATCAGGGCCCTCAAGTTGTTGTACGCGAAGTTAACGGAATCTTAATAATAATTAAACACATATTTGCATTTAAATTGTTAATCCATTAGTTAAAGTGTTATAAAACACTTGTTTTTGGTTGAGGAATGTTACCGATGACTCGATCGAAGTGGAAAAGTGGGTTTGCAGTCAAGATTCGCGATGTAGGGCTAATTGCGGCCGAGAAGAGATGACGGCCGTGAACTGTTCTCGGCCGTGAGCGGTTTACTGCATTTGAAGGGTTTACGACCGTGAACTGATTTCGGCCCTTGAAGATTTGAAGATTTGAAGGGTTCACGACCGTGAACTCAAGAACAAAGTATGCTTGATTTAATGAAAGGATGAATGTGTGATGCTCCAAAACGATTTCTAAGGTGGATTTGGGTGATTTTAGGAGGATAGATTGAGTTTTCGTTGGTGTTTTTAGAGAGAGAAAGTATGTTTTCGGCCAGAAAAGTGTAAATGAGGGAAGAACACACACATATATATATATAGGCTGGGTTCATGGTCTGTCGTGGGGTCCAACCAGTCGTGATCGGTTTATGACCGTGAATACATTTGCGGCCGTAAACACTGGGTTGCATGAGACTTGGTTGATTTTCGAAGAAAAACTTGATTTTTGCATGATTTTGAACCCGAAACTTATATAAATTCAATTTATATGATATAAGTTATTTTCAACCCTTACAAGTTTGACAAAACAAATAAAATTCGAAATTTTAATTTAATAGGATTTGACTTTCGATGACTGAAAAAAAGGTTTGGGTTGTCACAATTTTGGTACGCTTAGCGTACATGCGTGCCTTGGATTGGGAAGTTTAGCCATGTATGCTAGGTGTACGTGGTGTACGTAAGGCGTACACATCCAAAGACTAAACCCTAATTTTTAGGGCATGAGCCCTATTTAAGCATCATTATGGCCTTTGGGTACTCACCCTTATCAACCACCACTGCTATTCACGACCCATTAAACCCTAGCTTACCCGATGGAGTGATTCTTGAGCTTGGAAGTGACTTTTGTGGCAGTTTGGTGTGTTTTCAAGAAGAAGAAGAACTTGGAGATCAAGCATTTGTTGAGGTTGAGCTTCCAGATCCAGAGTCTACAGCAACTTAGGAAGTTTTTGAATGTAAAAATTTCTTACCATGATGATTCTTTTGGTTGTTAGAGTTTAGGGCTTGGTTATGAGTTCATTTTGGTCCCATGGGTTCTTTTGTGAGTTTGGGCAACTCCAGAAGTTAGAAATGTTAGATCTCAGTCTCTTTGATGTTTTAGATGCATAAAAATGTCATTTTTGTGGCTGATAAGAGTCCATGCATGAATTTAAGTCCTTAATGTGAGCCTTGTTGGATAAAAATGGATGTTGGGTTCCATTAAGACATACTAAGGCATAAAATTGCCAACATTATGTCTTAGATCCCTATAATGGTCAAGATCTGAAAGTTGGATCGAGTGGCTGTAAGGATTAAGCACCAAATGGCTTAAGGTGGAAAGCAGCTCAGTACACTGAGCGTACCAAGGGGTACACCATGCGTACTGGCAAACGGACGAGTACGTCGAGCATACGTCTCTATGTAGGCTTTTGGACTTTGTTGAGCTTTGGAATTTTGGGGCTTAGTTTGGGATTTGGCCTGTTTAGGGTGGATGAGCCTCAAAATTCTAATAGTAGGCCTTAAGATTGTTAAGAATAATGACAAGATGACGAATGCGGAATCGGAAGAACATTTATGAATCAGTCACCATAATATGCAAGTAATCTTTCAAAGGTTTTGTGTATATTGATATTGATATGAACGTACAATGAAAACCCTTTTCAGGAAAAAGCTTGTATCAAAAGCTAACCTAATGATTATTTATAGGGAACATAAAATATTTACCAAAAATATAAAACCCTAAAAAGGCTTCCCTAAATAACCAAAAATGCCAAATCAGATTCAACATCTCAAAAACTCAACAATCTCCCCCTAGATTTTGAAAATAATGAAGATCATGATTTTCAATCTTCTTGGCATTTCTCCCCCTAAATTGTGGGACTCATCAGTACATGGGGTATTCAAAGCTAGAGAAACAAATATCATCTTCCAAATGCGAACCCCCTTGAAATATGAACAGTAAAATCCGATTTTGGTGCTTCTGATTCCGAACGGCTTAAAAAATCTGATTGATGATTTATTCCAATTTTCCAAATGGAAAAAATCAATTCCGATTTCAATTAAGGATGTGAGACCAGAAATCAATTGAGAAATCAAGAACTTTATTCTGAAAACCTCTAATTCCGACTCTGAGATCTTTGAATCGATTTCCAGTTTGAAACTTATTGATTGCAGGGAACGAACACGATCATTGGATTATACTTCTCAAAACTACCCTTAAACTTCAATGAACTAGTAGATTTCACCCAAAGTTCCGAACCTAACCCCTTTTTGTCAATAATTCCAAATTTAACCCTCCTGTTACAGTACACTGACAACTTGCACCCATTTTTGCTGTCAGTTTTCAACCCTTTTTGTAGAAAAAGTTACTTTTCACCCCATCTTTTTCAACTTTTTAGCTTTTTGTCAATTCCAACCATATAAAAATCAATAAAAATTGATTTTTTTCAACAACATTTCACCCTTTTGAATGAATTTCCACCAAAATTTGTCATTTTTTTTAAAGACAAAACTTTTATGAAACCTTTGGGACCCATTTAAGATTCAAAGTTGAAGTTGGTTACTTGCACACCCATTTCTTTGAAGAAAAATGACCATCTTCCGAAAATGATATTCCCTTTTTAGTTGGAATTTTTTTTCCAAAATTTTCATTAAACCAACCAAACACTCTTTTCTCTTTTCTCCAACTTCTAACATCTTTATCTGAAGAAAATGAGAATTGAAATTTCTTTAAACATCCTTGGCTTCAAATTTCTGAACTTTTTCACAAGCTTGAGAGACTTGTACTTTGTCATCCAAACCTTCTTCATTTTACCTTTCTTCTTTTTCTTCTTCTTCTTCCTTTTCAGAATTTGAGGGTTCAAAAATGTTAACGCACGACTCTCAACATGTCTTCTAGGGTTTGAATGGTTCTATCACTCTGCCCGTCGGTCTGAGGATGGTAAGTTATGCTCATATCCAGTTTATTTCCAAGAAACTTCTGTAATGACTGCCAAAACCTCGAGGTGAATCTGCTATCTCAATTAGAGATAATAGACACAAACACACCATTCAATCGAACTATCTCTTCGATGTATATTTGGGTCAGTCTCTCCATCTTGTATGTTTCTTTGATTGGCAGGAAGTGGGCAGACTTAGTCAATCTGTCAACAATTACTCAGATAGTGTCATGGCCGCTCGGGGTCTTGGGAAATTTGGTAATGAAGTCCATTGTGATTCGATCCCACTTCCAATCAGGTATTTCAGGTTGTTGAAGTAAACCTGAGGGCTTTTGATATTCCACCTTCACCTTGGCACAAGTCAGGCACTTGCCCACGAAGGTAGCGATTTCTACTTTCATGTTTGGCCACCAATATAGCTTTTTGTTATCCATGTACATCTTATTCGAACCTGGGTGAACGGAGTATCTAGTCCGATGAGCTTCGTTCATGACAACTTCTCTCTAACCACCGAACTTTGGGGTCCAGATTCGGTTCATGAAATAGTAAACTCCATCTCCCTTGATTTCTAAGTTCTTTTCCATTCCTCTCAAGACTTCATCCATCATGTTCTCTTGTTTCAAGGCGTCCAGCTAAGCCTCTCTGATTTGTGCGGACAGATGGGAATGGATGGTCATTGTAAGTGCCTTCACTCTGTGACCTGAATCCTCTTTCCGGCTGAGGGCATCTGTTACCACATTGGCCTTACTAGGATGATAGCATATTTCACACTCATAATCGCTGAGTAGTTCTACCTTCCGCCGTTGCCTCATGTTCAACTCTTTCTGATCGAAAATGTGATGTAAGCTCTTATGGTTGGTGAAGACAGTGCACTTGGTTTCGTAGATATAATGTCTCCAAATTTTTAATGCAAAACCACCGCTCCCAACTCCAGGTCATGAGTTGTATAATTGATTTCGTGTGCTTTCAGATGTCTCGAGGCATATGCACTGACTTTTCCTCGCTGCATAAGCACACAGCCTAGCCCCTGATTTGATGCATCACAGTAGACCATGAAGTCCTCCGTCTCTTCTGGAAGAGAAAAGATAGGTGCACTGCATAGGGCCTGCTTCAATGTTTAGAGCACAATGTCTTGATTTTCTCCCCAACTAAAGGTTACACCTTTCTGATTCATGGTGGTAAGAGGATTAGCAATCCTGGAAAAATTTTGGATAGACCTACGATAGTAGCCAATAAGACCCAAAAATTGACGAATTTCTGTGGGTGGCTTTAGTGCTAACCAATTCTCGATCGCTTTAATTTTAGAAGGGTCCACGTGTATGCCTTCTTCGCTAACCACGTGACCGAGGAAAGTTACTTTTCTGATCCATAATTCGCACTTTGAGAATTTTGCATATAGTTTCTCCGCCATTAGAGTTTCCAGCACTTGCCTCAAATGCTGTATATGATCTTCCTCACTCCGAGAATAGACAACTAGAGCATCTATGAATACTATCACAAACTTGTCTAGGAATGGGCGGCACACCCGATTCATCAGATCCATGAATACCGCGGGTGTGTTGGTTAGACCAAAGGGCATTACTACAAACTCGTAGTGACCATATCGAGTCCGGAATGTTGTCTTAGGAACATCACTCCCATGGACTCGTAACTGATGGTATCATGATCTTAGGTCTATCTTTAAGAAGTAGCTGGCTCGTTGGAGTTGATCGAAGAGGTCGTCGATTCTGGGAAGGGGGTACGGTTTTCGATAGTAAGCTTGTTCAGTTCGCAATAATCTATGCGCATCCAAAAGGACCCATCCTTCTTTTTCACAAATAAGACTGGGGCTCCCCAGGGTGAGGAAATTGGTTTGATCAATCCCTTGTTGAGTAGTTCATTGAGCTGGCTGGATAACTCTTGCATTTCTGCCGGTGCTAGACGGTAAGGGATTTGGCTACAGGAGTAGCTCCAGGGAGTAAGTCGATTCGGAACTCGACTTGGCGCTTTGGAAGAATTCCAGGAAGATATTCGGGAAAGACATCAGGAAAGTTGAAGACTTCGGGGATGCTCTCGAGGTCTTTAACTTCCTATTTCTCATTAACGACATGGGATAGGAATGCATGACATTCCTTTCACAGATATTTTTGGGTTGTGATGCACGAAATGATATGGATGCTTGAGCTGAGTTTATCACCATAGATAATGAGGGCTTCGCCAACTGGCAGATTGAGGCGAATGACTTTTTCATAACAAAGAATATCTGCACGATTTGGGTTCAACCAATCCATGTCGATGATGACATTAAAACTTTTTTTGGAAACTGGCATAAGGTCAATTGGAAAAGAATGAACGTCTAGGGTAAGGGTACAACCAATGAATATTTCGTTAGTGCTCTTTTTCTTTCCATTAGCCATCTCTATGGTGAATGTTTCGGTTAAAGGTTGGGATTTATGCTTGAGTAGATGTTTAAATGCATGACTAACAAAACTCCTCTCCGCACCACTATCGAAAAAAATGCATGCATAAGAGTTGTCGAGGAGAAACGTACCCATAACTACGGTGGGGTCAGCGACTGCCTCCTCCTGGCCTATAGCTAGAACCTTCCCTGTATTTCCAATTGTTTTCTCTTTTGGGCAATTCCTCTTGTAATGCCTGATTTCACCACAACCATAGCAGGCTTGACCAACTCTAGCTCCAGGAGCCTGATTGGTTGGTTGGTCTTGTTTCTTGTAGAAACGGGCTGTGTGTCCTTTTTTACCACAGTTGTTGCATTGCATGTCACGACAGGGTTCGTGATGATGGAAGTTACACTTATCGCACCTTGGAAGGGTTCTAACATATCTACTGGCAGGTGCTTGAGTTGCAGGAGTGGTAGCAACATGAACTGTTAGTACTTGTTGTTTCTTGGAGGCTCCTACGAAGACTTTCCCTTACGCTTGTTCGAAAACTTTTTCTTCTCACCACCCACCTTTGGTGGTTCGGGAATGGCTGCTACAATTTCATTATCAACCCCGTGATCTATCAGAGCCTGTGCTAAACACTTGGCGCTATCAAATGTGAGAGGTTTAGCAGCCAATACGTTCCCTTGAATTGGGGGTGTCAATCCCCATATGTACCTCTCAGTTTTCTTGGTTTCTAGGGTGACCATCCCGGGACAAAGAAGAGCCAGGTTGCTGAACCTAGCAGCATACGTATCAATGTTGGAACCCTTCATCTTTAGGTTCCAGAGCTCGTGCTCTAGCTTTTGAAATCTCCCAGCCCATGGAATTGGCTACTGGCAGAGTTAGGGATTTGACTCGGTTATTCCCCTAATTCAGTGCTCTATCGTTGAAGGTGCAGGCGACGAACTTCACCTTGCTTGCCTCGGGGCACACACATATCTCAAAAATTGATTTGATTTTCTCGAACCAACGAGTTAGGGCAATGACACCTCCATTGCCATCAAAGGATTTGGGTTTCGCGTTCATAAAATCTTTGTATGAACACTCCTTCTGGTGTCCCTGACCACCATCAAGATTATGGGGATGGGTACCACTTTTCGATTTGCTAGAGTGGCCAAAATTGATCTGCGACATTGCAGCAGCCACAACGGCTATAACTGCTGCTTGGAACATAGCAGGATCGAACTAAGGAGGTGGTGGTGGCAGATCCGTTGGAGGGTTGTTGTTCTTTCTGTCAGGTCTCTTCCTGGGAGGCAGATTTTTTTAAAAGATACAAAGGGAAAATGACGATAAGCCTTCTACGTTGATCATGAATCAGATATTTTTGAACAAGATATATCTTAATCCTACAACATTAACAGAGATCTACAAATAAGGTTTACTAACATAAATAAGGAATTGCAGGTCTTTCATTTGTGAAGTTTAGTACTACCTGTAACAATTCCGTGTAGTGTTATAGAGTTATAAAATACTCTTATTGTATTTTAATTATGTGCTTCATTTGTATCGGATTTGGTGAATTTTAGACTTGTCGCAACACCACAGTCTCTCCCAAACACATGTTGGTCATATCTCGAACAAATATAGTTGATCAAGTTATATTGGCCCTACATATGATTACATAACAATTCAGGTTGAACCGTAGTGCCCAATTCTTCCTAAATAGTTTTATGTAGTCCTTATTATGATACAGTTTCTAGTATGTATGTATACTTGTATACTTCTTGTAAAATACTTAAATTTTAAAAGTATACTTTTAGTTTCAGAGTGCTTCGGACCCTTTAGTGTTTATACTTGTATACCATGTAAGGTTCGGTATACTTAGTTTACTATAAACAATAGCTCTGATACCAATCTATCACACCCCAAAACCGAAATGGCGGAAACGTTCAGGGGTGAAGGATGTCGTGTAAAGTATCACAACAATTGCATCATAGTAATCAAAGTAAACACAACCATATGCTCCGTGTATACGCCAAAAGTATAGAAAAAATATAAAAGACGTGTCTCTATATGCTCCGTCTTCTCAAAGCTGTGGGAGTACCTGTCTACTGATTTCCTGAGAATACAAGCGGTTTTGAAAAGAGTATCAACATTAAAGATGGTGAGTTCATAAGCATGATTTTTGTTAATGAAAAAGCTGTTAATGAATTTATGAAAATACTTGTATGTTTCCAAGAAAATCCAATATTTTCTTTAGTAAAAAGGTAGTCTTAAACCCTAAGACCAAATTGTAAGTTCATTATTGAAACCTGCTTTTGCATATGAAAGTAATTGTATGTAATCCCTGGTTACCACCAGTAAAGTAAGTAACGCATTGTATGAAAACCTTGGCTATCACCAATATGTATAGTAGTTTTATTACTTAAAATAAAATCGTATGTTGAAATCCCTAGAATCCTCCAGTTGTAGTATGTAGTAGTTCTATTAATGAAAATAAAACTAATGAAGAATGAAATCCTGTAAAAAATGGTTAGTTTATAGTGTTGCGAGTTCGTATAACCATGCTTGATATGACCTAGTGACCTCTACGACGTTCTTCATGCATTAGATGGTATGATATTTTTCTCCCCAGGCATGCCTTCGTAACTGTAGCAAGCAGTTCAGGTGTGGGATAGTCAATCCTGAATAGATCTATTACGCTCTCCCTCCAGGAGACTCTGGTTATACTATGATAGGATTTAGCCCGCACCCCGAAGGGTACAATTGAAGTGATGTCTCACAACCCTGTATTAACTAGTTTACGTGTAATGTAATGTTTACTTGTATAACGATGAATTTAAGTTATTAATGTGAGCCTTGTTGGACAAAAATGGATGTTGGGTTCCATTAAGACATGCTAAGGCATAAAATTGCCAACATTATGTATTAGATCCCCATAATGATCGAGATCTGAAAGTTGGATTGAGTGGCTGTAAGGATTAAGCACAAAATGGCTTTAGGTGGTAAGAAGCTCAGTACGCTAAGCATACCAAGGGGTACTCCATGCGTACTAGCAAACTGACGAGTACGCAGAGCATACGCCTCTTAGTAGGCTTTTGAACTTTGCTGAGCTTTGAACTTTTAGGCCTTAGTTTGGGATTTGTCCTATTTAGGGTGGACGAGCCACAAAATTCTAATAATGGGGCTTGAGATTGTTGAGAATAATGATGAGATGACGAATGCGTAATCGGAAGAATATTCATGAATCAATCACCATAATATGCAAGTAATCTTTCAAAGGTTTTGTGTATATTGATATTGATATGAACGTACAAAGAAAACCCTTTTCAGGAAAAAGCTTGCATCAAAAGCTAACCTAATGATTATTTATAGGGAACATAAAATATTTACTAAAAATATAAAACCCTAAAAAGGCTTCCCTAAATAACCAAAAATGCCAAATCAGATTCAATATCTCAAAAACTCAGTAATCTCCCCTAGATGTTGAAACTGATGAAGATCACGATTTTCGATCTTTTTGGCATTTCTCCCCCTAAATTGTGAGACTCATCAGTACATGGGGTCTTCAAAGCGAGAGAAACAAATATCATCTTCCAAATGCGAACCCCCTTGAAATATGAACAGTAAAATCCGATTTCGTTGCTTTTGATTCTGAACGGCTTAAAAAATGCGATCGATGATTTATTCCAATTTCCAAATGGAAAAAATCAATTCCGATTTCAATTAAGGATGCAAGACCATAGATCAATTGAATTAATTGAGAAATCAAGAACTTCATTCTGAAAACCTCTAATTCCAATTCTGAGATCTTTGAATTGATTTCCAGTTTGAAACTCATTGATTGTAGGGAATGAACATGATCATTGGATTATACTTTTGAAAACTACCCTTAAACTTCAATGAACCAGCAGATTTCACCAAAAGTTCTGAACCTAACCCCCTTTTTGTCAATAATTCTGAATTTAACCCTCCTGTTACCCATTTTTGCTGAAATGTGTAAGTTTTCAACCCTTTTTGAAGAAAAAATTACTTTTCAGCCCATCTAAGATTCAAAGTTTTTTTTTTCAATAAAATTTCACCCTTTTGACTGAATTTTCAACAAATTTTGTCATTTTTTTTAGAGACAAAACTTTTATGAAACCTTTGGGACCCATTTAAGATACAAAGTTGAAGTTGGTTACTTGCACAACCATTTCTTTGAAGAAAATTGACCATCTTCCGAAAATGATATTCGTTTTTTAGTTGGAAATCTTTTTTTTTTTCAAAATTTTCATTAAACCAACCAAACACTCTTTTCTCTTTTCTCCAACTTCTAACATCTTTATCTGAAGAAAAATGAGAATTGAAGTTTCTGTAAACATGCTTGGCTTCAACTTTTTGAACTTTTTCACAAGCTTGAGAGACTTGTACTTTTTCATCCAAACCTTCTTCATTTTCCTTTCTTCTTTTTCTTCTTCTTCCTTTTCAGAATTTGAGGGTTCAAAAATGATTTTCGGATCTGAACAACCTCATTATATTTTAGAATTTGAACATCACAAGCCTTTGGTACACAAACTTTTGGAGATTGGTAAATCTGAACATCTTGAATTATTGGCTTTTTGTAAGGATCTATTCCTTCAAAAAACATCATCAGAACATGAAAAATCATCTGTTGTTGTTCCAATAGAGCAAAATACCGTTGTTTTCACTATCTCAGAAGACTTTATTTGCGAAACACTAGATTCAGATTGTGACACTTCTGATAAACTTGAAACTTTTGACTACCCCATAAAAAGAACATCTGGAGTAACATTTTCTTTAGAAACATGAAGAACAATATTTTCACACCCCAAACCGAGACGGCGGAAACATTCGGCGGTGGAGGACGTCATGTACAGTATCATAACAATGTACAATAGTAAAACAAGCAACAACATCCATTGCGTTAATAATATAGTTAATACATGTGTGTCCTTTGTATAGTCGTATGACACCAAAATATATATCAAAATAAAAGACGAGTCTTAAACATGCTCTGTCTTCTCAAAACCTGCGGTAGTGTACCTGTCTACTGGTTCCCTGAGAATACAAGTTATTTTGAAAGTGAGTATCAACATTTAAGTTGGTGAGTTCATAAGTATTTAGTGTCAAATGTTTGTATTGGTTCTATGAAATTGTTAGTATACTTTGTAGAAAATCCCATATTTTCTACAATAAATGAAAAGTAATCTTTACCCAAGACCCAACTGTTTGCATGTTTTGTTCTCTTGAAATAGTGTAAATGTATATTTGTACATATTTGTAACTATCTTTACTAGAAAAATAGAATGCTTGTTCATGTGTGAACATTACTTTATGTATGTACTGGAAATGTTCGTTGCGTAAACCGAATCGTTTAGTTAATGTTTAATGTGAATGAGATTATAAGCATAATAATTCTTTTGTTTGTTTGCTTTCACATGTATGTGTTAACACAATCATATTGTGTTTTGCTTGTATTCTCCCCCTAAAAACAATGAAAAAGGTAAATTATAGGGGTATGAAATCACCTTTTGTGAGTGATTTGATTGAAGGTTCGATTTAGGATGTAATTTCCACAAGCCAAATTCCCATAATAAAACTGAGTCCTAATAGCATTTCACGTAATTAATGTGTATATAATTAGTGAACATATTGGAAAATATGTCAAGGATGCGGGTATTTGTTTTGCATCTGGTCTTTCGCGTTCCCAAGTGAATTCGGGTCTTCGCTTCGCATTCCAGCGGACCTTCACTATAGGAATACACCTTTGTTTTGTTCGTTTGACTTCCCTATCCATAATTTCAACGGGGTTTTCCATGAAATGAAGGTTCTCGTTTAATTCGATTTTGTCTAGTGGTATCACAAGTGTCTCGTAGGATAGACACTTCTTTAGGTTTGATACGTGGAATGTAGGGTGTACGTTGTTAAGTTCTTGAGGTAGTCATAGTTTGCAAGCTATCGAGTTGATTCTAGCAAGAATCTCAAAATGCCCAATGTACTTTGGATTTAATTTACCACGCTTTCTGAAGTGTATCATGCCCTTCCAGGGTGAGACCTTCAATAGAACAAGGTCAACAACTTGAAATTCCAAGGGTTTTCATCTTTTGTCTGCATAGCTTTTCTTTCGATCTCTAAAGGCTTTCAATCGTTCATGAATTTGTACTATCTTTTTTGTTTTTTCTCTAATGATCTCTAGAATAGTGAGAGTGATGTCAGGAACTTGTCCTTTAGCTAGTTGTGTATCACCCACTTCAGCCCAACACAGAGGTGATCTGCACTTCCGGCCATAAAGAGCTTCGAAAGGGGCAACCTTGATACTAGTGTGGTAGCTGTTGTTGTATGAAAACTCGACTAATGGTAAATGGATATCCCATGATTCACCAAAGTCGATCACACAAGCTCTCATCATGTCTTATAACATTTGAATCATTCTCTCACTCTGGCCATTAGTTTGAGGGTGGTAGGATGTACTCATGTCCAGCCTAGTTCCCATAGACTTTTGTAGCGATTCCCAGAATCATGAGGTGAATCTACTATCTCTATCAGAGAAATAGATATTGGTACACCATGTAGTTACACGATCTCTCTAATGTATGTTCTGGTTAGCTTCTCCATCTTTTCAGTTTCCTTAATTGGTAGGAAGTGCGCGGACTTGGTTAACCTGTCAATGATCATCCAAATGGTATCTGTTGGGTCTAGTAGTGTTGCGTCCTTGGGCTCAGTCCTTAGCCCAGTTTTGTTATCCAGTTTGGGCCTGTCCAATCGTGTTTATTTTATGAGGGTTTAGTATTTAAGGTGTATGCATGCATCCTTTATTGGAGAGTGCTTTCATTATTATTCTTATCATTGTAGTACAAACCCTAGGTCGCCTCTACAATGGAAGTTCTTCATCGAGCTCTGCTGAGGCATGAATACATTTGAATCATTAAACATTACTTGATTCTATATCGCGTTTATTGTGTTTGTTTGTTTTATTGATTAACCTGTTGAAGATCTAATCGATCTAAGAGTTTTTCAACTAATCAATTGGTATCAGAACAGGAGATTGTGTAATCCATACACATCTCTTCTTTTGAAGAAGATCTTAGGGTTTTCCGCTTTGATTGATATTGTTAGAGCCGTCATTTGCTTTTGACGTAGTTCTTTAAATATTTGATCTGACCCTAACGTTATTTACAAGTCTGATCTTAAGCAGGTTTTTGAACAAACATCATCATGTCCATGGATGATTCTTAGTCAAACCCAATCAATATCTCCAATAGCATAAGATCGACGACAAGGATTCCTATTTTGTACACTCAGGATTATGAGGTCTGGACGCATCACTTTGAAGACTATGCGATTGGCTTAGAAGACAATGGATACTTGATTTGGGAGGCGATTACTGTAGGTCCATTCGCTCACTCAAGCACTTCAAGAATTGTTAAAACTCAAAAGGAGTACAATCAACTCGTCAATGATGTGAAAGACATTCCCCAAGATGAGAAGGAAAATGTAACGACCGAAAAATACAACCAATTTTAAATTTTCCAAAAACATCTCGATTCCGTTAAATCTTTACAAAAAGGGTTTTCAATACAAAACATTTATCGTGTTCCCAGAATCACAATGCTACTAAATCATGAGGAGCGGTACGATCACGCCTTTGCCTTGCCACAGTCTCCTGAAGAACCTGAAAAACATGAAACCACGACTGTAAGCCCGAAAGCTTAGTGAGATATACCCAAAATACCAACCACAAAAACCATACACGCATAACATGCCATAACATATCCGATCACAGAACAGCCATGCACTTAGGGTCTACTGTGTGACTGGTCCGCCGCACCGGCCTACAGTCCACCTGGTCCACCCTCCAAGTCTATCCACATACATCGAGTCTACAGTGTGATTGGTCCGCCCGCTCCTGGGCCTTCAATCTACCTGGTCCACTCTCTGAGTGTACAGTATGACTGGTCCGCCCGCACCGGGCCTTCAGTCTATCTGGTCCACTCTCCGAGTCTATCCACATACATCGAGTCTACAGTGTGATTGGTCCGCCCGCTCCCGGGCCTTCAATCTACCTGATCAACTCTCTGATTCTACAGTATGATTGGTCCGCCCGCACCGGGCCTTCAGTCTATCTGGTCCACTCTCCGAGTCTATCCACATACATCGAGTCTACAGTGTGATTGGTCCGCTTGCTCCCGGGCCTTCAATCTACCTGGTCCACTCTCTAAGTCTACAGTCCGCCCGCACCGGGCCTTTAGTCTATCTGGTCCACTCTCCGAGCCTTCGGCACGTCTGGTCCACCCTTTCGGGGCCTACAGCCTATCCGGACCGCTCGCTGGGCCTTCGGGACAACCGGTCCGCCCTGGGTATCTTGGCCTACTGCACACAGCAGGACCCGCCTCAACCCAACTTCAGTCCAAACAACCATGTGCACATATACATACAATCATATAGCAATTCACAGTCAACAAGCAGATCCAATAGATCACATATCATATCATCATCCTAACCAGGATACCGACCTAACAGGTCACTAGCATAGCATCTCCCTAACTCTCAGGATACCGATCTTAATCAGGTCTCTAACACATACCATCCTAGCTCTCAGGATGCAAACATATCATAACAACAACATAACAACAACTACCCGGATCTCAATCCGATAAGGGCTGACCTTGGTGCCTTAGACCCTGTTGATATAGTGAGGATAACTCACCTCGAAACTGCCGACTGAATAGATAACCCAAGCTGCTCCGATCACTGATACGATCTCCACCACTGGACAATCACCAATGCACTGAACTCAACATAATAATCAATAATTACCAAAATGCCCCTGGAAATCACTGGTCAACCCTTGGTCAAAGACAAGGTCAAAGTCAACCCCTGACTGACTCTACTCGCCGAGTCAACCCGATGACTCGCCGAGTCCCCATACTCAGCATTTCCCTCAATCCGCGACCTAACTCGCCGAGTCACCCCGAGACTCGTCGAGTTCAACGACTCTGAGTCCATTCGCACACAACTCACCGAGTCATCCCTTGACTCACCGATTCTCGACTCGACCAGAAAACATAATGGGACCCTTCGACAAGACTCGCCGAGCCCAAGAACAGACTCTCCGAGTCTAAGGCTATCTTCAACCTACTCGCCGAGTCGTTCATACAACTCGCCGAGTTACAGGCCATCTTCATCCAACTCGCCGAGTTGTTCTTCCAACTTGTCGAGTTCCTGCTCATCTTCAAGAAACTCGTCGAGTACACCCATGTGACTCGCCGAGTACCATCGGTCTGAATCCATTCAGAAGCATTCCAGGCCATGCAATTGATCCAAAACATAGATCTAGCCCCCTACAACCCATCCATCACGTAAAGTGGCAAACTTTACGTGAATCCAAAGAGATCTAGGACACTTGCACATAAGGGCTAAGGTTTGGGACATGATAGCTTCATCCAACACTCAACACAGGGACTTTCATGCATTCCAACTCTTCTCCATTCCAGATCTGAGGTAGCAACCTCAGATCTAACCTCTAAACTCCAACACAACCAAATATCTAATCTCTAATACCCCCAAAATGATGCATCAAGGAAATGGCAGCTCAAAGACGAGATATTACCTCAAAAGAACGCCCCAACTGCAATGAAACTTGAATCCAAGCAAAGCCCCTTGCTCCAAGCCTCTCCTTCTGTAAGATCTCTTCAACAACCACCTCTCCAAGCTCCAATTTGCTCAAAAATGGTGCTTCTCCACGATTTTAGGGTTTCTAGGACTCAAGGGGGAATGAAGAGGCTGGGAGGAAAACATAATGTTCTTTATATAGGGCTCAACCCCGAGAATTAGGGTTTTCTCCACTCAGCGCCTACTCGCCGAGTCCATCTCATTGACTCGCCGAGTCGGCTACTTAACACGCGACCCAGTCGCGACCCTACTCGCCGAGTCCACCCATGGACTCGTCGAATCACTCATTCCCAATTTACTCTTTTAGCCCTTCTACTCTACTCTTGATATTTCGGGATGTTACAGAAAAGTTTCAGTGCAACATCAAAGCTTTAAGAACGATTAGGTTTGCTTTACAATCGGACACGTTTCGGTTAGTAAGCTCATGCACAACGGCAAAAGAAATATGGAACAGGTTGAAGGAATTGTATTCTACGGATGAAGATCTTGAGCATTCAATCCAAACATTGTTGCTCTCAGAATTTGGTGACTACAAGCAGAAGCCCGAAGAGAAGCTTATTCAAGCCTTCGATCGCTTTAATCATCTCCTTAGTAAGATGATAAAGCATGAGATTGAAAGGAAAGTCATTGAACAGAAGGTCACATTCATGAATGGCCTTAGACCCGAATGGATTGATGTGGTGTCTACTGTGAAGGAACATGAACAATTCAAGACTTATTCTCTAGCAAAACTGGTGGGAATATTAAAGTCACTTGATAGTTTCGTGACTAAAGAAACGAACGTGGTTTCTGGCATGGTTTCCTTGGACCTAATCTCCAAAGGGATGAATGTTGCTGAAGAAGAATAAGATTTGGATTTCAGAATATGATCTAACAAGTGAAGATTATGCTTTGATGGTGTCAAACCCCAAGAAGTTCATCAAAAGAAGGTTCCCAACAAATAAGAACCGAAACTAGCAAGGTAGCTACAGTGCTGAGAAAGCGAAGGAGGAACCGAAGAGTGTTTTTCAGACCGAAGAACCAAAGAAGGAAGTAAAACTTGGTGGTGACTCGGGCATTAATTGTCACTATTGCGGAGGCAAAAATCACTTCACCAAAGATTGTATGCTGAGAAAGATGTCAGAAAAAAATGAAGATGAGGATGAGGAAGCAAACCTCACACGACGATTGGAGGAAATCAAGAAGAAGAAAGATGGATCTAATAACACTATGAATGCTCTTATTGTGCAGGGAAATACTGTTGACGATGAGTTCAAAGGTGTTGAAGTTTGGTTCACTAATTCAGAAGATGAAGAAGTGAGGAAGCCCACTCATGGCAGGGCTTTGTTAGTGAAAGAAAAGGACGTTGCAAGAAAGTGTCTAATGGTGATTTATGGGGTGTCACAAATGAGAGGCTATACCACTGATGTGGGACTGGATGAAGAAAAGGAGCGAGAAGGCAGGTGTTTTGCAGCAAAACCTGTTAGTGAACAGATCAACGAATGCGATGAGCTGATCAAGAAGGTACAATCTATTCTTGTTTCCTTACAAATCCCCATCACAAACTATGAAAAAGAACTAAATGGATTAAAATCTAAATTTTCTAGTATAAGTGGTAGTTTAACTCAAACTCGTGTCACAAACTCTAACCTAACTGATCAAATCAGCTGGGTATCATCAAAGAGTGAGGAGAGGCGTATATGGATTGAGTAGAAGGAGAAGGAGTTGATTAGGTCTAGGGATGAAACAATTTATTTGCAAAGAGATAATTTAAAGCTTTTAAAACAATGAAATGTTTTCTGTTTAATTGCTAAATGATTATATTCCAACATTACTCAATTGCATCTTGATTGTGAAATAGGGAAAAAGATACATCGTATGATTTTACCCTTCCTTGAGTTAAAGGAGGATGAAATCGATGCCGATGCATATAACTGTGAAAACGTTGTTTCTTCTGATGATATTTCTCCCACTTACAAAATTGGTCTTGACAAAATAGAATCCTTCATAAAGTCAAAAGACCATAAGGACATGCTCAAAAATTTTTTGGATGAAAATGACAAATTAAAAATCAAAACCGAAACTATACAGAAATTTGACTCTTTGAATGCCAAGTTGAGTTCAGAAAATAAAATTGATGTTGAAAACACTTCTGAATTCAATGAGGATGATGATATGAATATAATATCTTTAGAAGATGAGGTGGACTGTTCCGAATTTTTCAAGAGCAAACCCGAAACCAACAAAAATCTTATTTCTGAAAATTCCATTGAGTTCGCTCGTTTGTCCAAAGAGAAGACCAAAGTCCTCAAGGAAAAGGCTGTTGTATATCAAAAGGTCCAAACGACTCGAAATCAAGTTTATACAGTTAAAGGAGTTACTCAGCAACAGACAGTCGAACTGACAGCATTAGTAGCAGAAGATAATGCTGATGGTTGTGATGAGTTTTTCTGGTCAGCACCGATTGATAACGCTGATGAAACAGAAGGTCTATCTAAGAAAACATCATGGAGAGTAAAAGGTAGGTATGTGGCAGAACCAATTAATGATCCTAGATGCTTTGATGGGCCTAGCACAAGTGGTACCAAAATTCTTGCGAACCGGTCATGGTGTCTAGCGAAACCTCTTCGCTAAAGAGCGAGCCTCATGCTCAAAGACCAAAGAAATAGGCCAACATCCACAAAAATCCAAAACAGGTGTTAGACCAAAAGCATCAACGAAATTTGAGATATAAGAAGAATCTCATTGAAAGGAAACAGTTTTGGCGATCACAAAACCCTAATTACGTTCGCTATGAAAAGCCCTCTAAGTCAAAGGAAGAAACAAAAGCAAACTTAGCTTCTCGCGCTCAATATGATGAAAACAAACGAAAGAAGAGTTTCGGTCCCCAAAATAAAAACAACCGAAAACAGAGTTTCGGTCCACAAAGGCACAACAACCAAACAAGAAGTTTCGGTCCTCAAGATGAGAGAAACCAAAAGGGTGGTTTCGGTCCTAGACCAACCAGTAAGAGGAACCGAAGGAAAACTATTTTCGGCTGTCAACCAAGTAAGAGCAATGACCGAAATCTTAACTCTGATCCCAAATCTCATCTCTCTCATTCTCACTGTCACTCACATAATGATCGAAAGGAAAAAGGAAAGCTCTTTCCAGAAAACATAAAGAAGACGCCGTTTAAACCTGATTTTGAGAACCGAAAGCCTGCCAATGTCAAATTCTCAAATTCAAAAAACTGAACCTAAAGTACTAAAATCTAATAAAATCAAAGTTTTCACCATAAAAAGAAAAGATGAAACAACCTTAATAAAAAGAACCTTTTTAGTTGATGTTTCTCTTACAATTCCGTGTTCTGTAAAAGGCTCACATGGACCCAAGAAACTTTGGGTTCCTAAATATGCTTAATTTTTGCAGGTTATACGTGATGAGCAGTTCGACGATGAATGGTACATAGAAAGTGGTTGCTTGCGTCACATGCCAGGAAGAAGGGAAGAGCTGAGGGAGTTTTGGTCCCTTACAAATGGTGGAAGTGTCAAGTATGGTAATAATTCTTTTGGCACGATCAAAGGCTATGGTATGATCACCAATGGTGATTTCTCAATACGTAATGTGGCGTACGTGGAAGGTTTACAGCACAACCTTATCAGTGTTTCTCAACTGGTAGTTGGTACTCGGTTAAAAGTTTCGTTCGATGACGATGGCTCAGAGATTATTGAAAAGAAGACGAACAATATTCTGCTGAAATCGAAGCGACAAGGAGAGATGTACCCTCTGAATCTCAATCCGATATGTGGGAAACCAGCAGTCTCCTTGCTAAGGAAGGCTCATTCAAATGAAAGCTGGATTTGGCACCGAAGACTCTCTCATCTCAATTTTAAAGACATCAACAAACTGGTGCTTGAAGATCATGTTCGAGGTCTTCTTGGTCTCAAGTTCGATAAAGAACACATGTGTGCTCCATGTGAAATGGGAAAGCAAAGTCGACAGAGTCATCCTTCTCGAGTCAACACAAAAGTTATTGAACCACTTGAATTACTTCACATTGATTTATGTAGTCCATCCTCAATCGAGAGCATTGGCGGTAACAAGTATATACTTGTCATAGTGGATGAATTTTCTCGGTTTACTTGGGAGTTCTTTTTGAAACAGAAATTAGAGGCCACTCCCAAGCTTAAACTCTTCATCAAGTAGATAGAAGTTCAACTACGAAAGGTAGTTCGCAACATAAGAAGCGACAACGAGTTGGAGTTCAAGAACAAAGACTTTGAAGATTTTCTTGCAGAGAAGGGAACAACTCACAACTTCTCGGCTCCATATACTCCACAACAAAATGGAATTGTCGAAAGGCGAAACCGATCTTTATGTGAAGTTGCCCGAAGCATGCTGAGCTTTGCTTCTCTACCTCTATATTTTTGGGCTGATGCCATTGCTTCTGCGTGCTTTACACAGAACAATCTTATCTCAACAAAAATTTCTCTATCACTCCCTATGAGATCTTGAACATCTGAAAGCCTAATGTAAAGTTTTTCCACGTGTTCGGTTCAAGATGCTTCATCTTCAATTCAAAGGAGCATCGAAACAAGTTCGATGTCAATGCAGACGAAGGAATCTTTCTTGGTTATTCCTTAACCTCCAAAGCATATAGGGTTCTAAACAAGCGTTCAAAGAAAATTGAAGAGACCTATTATGTCACCTTCGATGATAACTATGTCAAGAAACTAAAGACAACCGAAGGCTCTGTGGAGGAAATATTTCCAATCTCTGGTCAAGTTACGGTACGAATTTCAAACCTCTTTGAGCAGTACATGCTGCTATTTGATGAACCAGAAAAGACTATTCTCTCTGAATCTGAAGTTGCAGACAACAAGGTAGATAATTTCAAGAAGATAATCGATGATGCTGCACATAAAATGGCAGAAGAACAACCGGTAACAACCGAATAGCCTGACACAAACGAACCACCAAAATATAGTCTCATATTCAGGGGGAGGGTTTTTTTTCCACATAACCAAGATTTTCCATTCCAGGGGGATAGCTCATCATCATCAATACCAACTGAAAGTCGAGTCCAGGGGGAGAATTCTGAGCCTGAAGCTGAGGAAGTATCATCATTCGAGGGGGAGAATGCGAATACAAACGATGATGATATTCAGTCAGAATTTGAAGAAGAAGTGAATGCTAAACTGGATCCTTTATATGACCCTAATTACCCTCCACTCACCAAATGGACCAAAGATCATCCACAAACACAAATTATTGGTGATTCAACAGAAAAAGGTTCTCACACGATCACAACTGAAAGCGAAACAAACTGCACTATTCTCTAAAGTGGAATTTTGCATGTTTAATTTGTTCTTCTCCAAGGTCAAACATAAGACGATCAAAACTGCACATGATCATTCTGATTTGGTACAGGCGATGTAGGACGAACTCAATGAGGTCGAGCGAAATAAAGTGTGGAGACTGATTCCATCACCAAAGGATGCTTCCGTGGTTGGATTAAAGTGGGTTTTCAGGAAAAAGATGGATAAGGAAGGAAATGTGATACACAACAAGGCAAGATAGGTTGTGAAAGGTTACTGTCAAGAAGAAGGCATAGATTATGAAGATACCTTCGCTCCTACAGCAAGGCTAGAATCAGTTCGTATTTTTCTTGCTTATGCTGCACACAAGAACTTTGAAGTATTCCAAATGGATGTGAAGTGTGCCTTCCTAAATGGAGAACTGGAAGAGACGGTGTATGTAGAGCAACGACCGAGTTTCGTGAACGAGAAGTATCCAAATCACTGCTACATTCTGAACAAGGCAGGCTATGGTCTCAAGCATGCACCAAGGGTATAGTATGAAACTCTAACTAGATTTCTCAAAATGTCTAAGTTTAAACAAGGTTTGGTTGACCCAACATTTTTTCGTAAAAAAGAGGTGACCACCTTATGATCATTCATATTTACGTTGATGATATCATCTTCGGTTCCACAAATATGAGCTCAATGGGTCCTATTAACTTTTTTCTTGGCTTGAATATAAGACAGGGACCCGAAGGCATTTTCATTAATCAAGAGACTTACACGAAGACCTTGTTTGCCATATTTGGAATGATGGGAGATTCGAAAGAAAAGGTTCATATGGCATTTGTCACAAAGCTAACACCTTCTATGGACAAACCGGTTGCTGAAATGACCCTCTATCGTCAAATGATAGGGTCTCTAATGTATCTTACAGCAAGTCGACTATACATAATGTTCTCTGTTTGTTATTGTTCTAGGTTTCAAGCTAATCCATGCAAACCTCACCTATTAGCTATGAAGAACATCTTTCAATATCTGAAGCGAACCTCTTCTGTCGGTCTGTGGTACCCACCCAAATCAGGGTTCTTTGTCCAAGCATTTTCAGATGTTGGTCTAGGAGGATGTGGATTGGACGGATAGAGTACCACTGGTGGAAGCCAATTTCTGGACGGCAAACTTGTTAGCTGGAAATCCAAGAAACAAACTTGTGTGTCTCTCTCCACTGCCGAAGCAGAATATATAGTCGCAGCATCATGCACATCTCAGGTCATTTGGATACAAAGTCAACTTCAAGACTACGGCCTGAACATGAAGAAAATCCCACTATATTGTGACTCAGAGAGTGCAATTAGGATTTGTCATAACCCAATGCAACACTCAAAGACGAAACACATAGCACTGAGGTATCACTTTATCAAAGATCATGTGGAAGATGGTAACGTTGAAATTCATTTTGTAAGAACCACTGATCAATTGGCTGACATTTTCACTAAGGCCTTGCCTGAAGCAAGTTTTAATAAAATCCTACAAGGCTTAGGAATGATGGAAGCTGAATCTGTACCGAAATCTCTTTTGTCTCAACAAAAGTTGGAAGCAAAATAGAGCGAACGCTCAGTCTATTTCGGTTTTGGTTCTTCCAGGAACCGAAATGAACCGAACGCTCAGCCTATTTCGGGTTCGGTCTCACCGGGCTCGGTTCGCCTCTCATCTCCAAGTGATGGTTTCGGTTGTATAGTATGCATACTCTTTTCTCACAATCTATTTTATGTTTTTCCTTTTTATTTTCATAAAATTAAAAAATATTTTTCTTTCTGTTTTAATTCCTTTTTAGAAAATCTTATAAAATCCAAAAACATTTTTCTTTTCTGTTTTATTTCTTTTCAGAAACTTCAAAACTCAAAAATATTTTCTTTCATTTTATTACAATTTGCTTCAGTCTTAATATAATTTGTGTATAAGGACTATTCTCAATGATGGAGCTGGGGCATGTATAATTCTTTAGCTATGTACTAGCTAAGTGTCCCTAGAAGCATGCTGATGCATGTTGACTCAAACCTCAAAAGATTTTGAGTGAAGCCTTAATGACTTGATATATACAAATCATGTCTTCCCAATCAGGTTGTCAAATTCACTCTAATCATGAGCTACCTTACTCTTCTCAAATTGAGTTAAGAGTTTTTTTGCTTAGTCTATCTTTTATACCAGAGGTACATTCGGTTCTTTAACCACCTCCAATTTATTCTCCATCATACTTCATCTCATAAATGTAACCCTTGAGACCCTCAGCAATTACCACTGAGGTTTACGGTTACACAACTTCTGTGTTAATGATCTTAGTTTCGTGCCACTACGTGCTAAGTGAAACCCAAAATTTAAAACCTATAAAGCATTGACAGTGAACAATTAAATGTTCTAGCGTTCACCCTCTGAATTAAAGAAACCACTTTTGTGGAAGTACCTTGAAATCTTCTTTTATTTTTTAGAGATCCTTATGAAAATGTTTTTCACCAAGACTTTTCTTCCCAAAGGATTTATTTTTTTTTAGATTTCTAACTAACATCAGTCAACAAGTCACTGAATATGTTCCAAACCTACTTATTTAACAGGCCACATCGGTCTCACAAGTACTTCGTTCTATTTTGGTCTTATGTCAAGTACCGAAACCAGAATTGAAGTGGAAGCCACCCTTAATAGCCTTATATATCAAAGATGCCTTTTAATGCTTCTTAACAAGTACTTGATCGTAATTCAACGGTAATCCAAACAAGCACTTTGAAGTCTCTCTTGACTTTGAAGGAAGATATTCGTGCCCAGGATCCACTGCTTTGTGTCTTAAATGACATCACTAAATGCCACAAATAGTTTGATTTATTTCTTTATCATTGACAATATCTTGCACGAAAATCTTGTATTTTCAAAATTCTGGTTCGGTTACTCATAAGCTATTCATAAATATATAGCTTCGTTTCTTAACGATGTAATGCAGTTATTTCCAAACGAAGAGATGCATCGATAAAAAGCCTTTGTTAATTATGGTGATAAAGATTCGATTGATGGTTCAAGCGGTGACTCGGCAGGAAGTCTAATCGATTGGTGATTTGGAAAGAGGATAAGTATGGAAAGGCGCGTGAATTTGAATCGTTACCTAATCATGCGTCATCAACTATTTTATCAGGGTTTCTAGTTGTCCAATCACGCCTTTTTAGGCGTCATTTCCCAAATTAATGGAATCATTGTTCGTGATTTTTCTCTCTCTACAAAATCGTATATAAGGGATTAATATCTGTGGTTTTCTTCTCTACGACACTTCAACTATCTCAAGCAAAAGAAGGCGATTTTGTATTCACTGTTCATCTTCTTCTTCATCGAGCTTCAATAATGGCAGAATCTTCTTCTGTTCAAGAAACCACTGCACGCTCCACTCTTCTCGCAATTAAGCCCAACCAGAACTTGCTGATCGATCTCACACCATTCCACTATGATACTTACATGTATCAAGTGGTGGGATGTCTTAAGTATTCCCCACTCATCAAAGCTTTATCAACGGTGGAAGTCGTACCAATGGCGTGCCTCTCTCAAATTTATTCCACTGCTACCTACGACAAAGGTGCTAAAAAGATTTACTTCGACATTCTCAACCAGAAGGCTTCAATCTCCAAGAGCCGATTTTGCTCGCTGCTAGGGCTTACTCATGAAGAATCCATGGTGAATCCTAATTCCATCTCCACATGTCAGCTTTTCTCGATGTTCTACAACATGGGGTACATTGAAACCCTAACTACTATGACCAATTTCAAGAAATCATGCCTTCCTCGTCAATGGAATGGCCTCTTCACCCTTCTTTTCAAAGGACTTTCCGTACGAAGTGCAGGATCTGATGGTGCTAGCAAGTCTTTCATGACTCTGCTTTATGGGTTGTACCATGGTGTCAACCTTGATTATGGTTTGGTTTTATGGCTTCATCTTGTCCAAAGTTTGTCATCTGCTTCTCACCACATAGAAATTTCATGTGCCCGGTTTTGGACCATTGTCACTCAATGGATTATGGAGCGTTATCATGTTCCTCTCATGGAAGACTCACTGTTCTCCTCCATTGCTACATTTCATACCACAAACATCATTGTTACTCATCCGTCGAAGTTTCTCTTCGTTGGCTCAATTCCTGAGTCAATGTATGCTTGTGTGTCCCTTGCGAGCAAGCTTATTCAGGAGTACAAGAAGCTCCCCTCTTCTGGTCCAAGGGAACTTACTCCTGAAATGATAAAATCTATTGAGGAAGCAGACAAACCTGCTAAGAGGGGTAAGAATCAAGAAGCAAAAAAGGGGGACAAAGGAGGTCGAGTATCAAAGGTTCAGACTCCAAAGAAGCGAAAGTCTGAGAAGGCAGCACCTTCCCAGCCCAAGCAGAAGAAGGTCAAGAAACCTGCTCGGAAGATTATTCTTCAATCATCAAGTGACTCCGACTCCGAGTATGTGCCTACTGGTCAACAAACCACCATTCCTAGCGAATCTGAGAGCGAAATCTCAGATGATGAAGGTTCGGTTCGTAGTGGTACACCACCTCGTTCGCCTACACCAGAGGTACATGTTCACTCCCAAGAACCTTCTCCTCCACCTGTTTCCATTCGTATTTCTTTACCTCACACTTTCCCAATAATCACATCTCAACCTTCCTATACCATTCCCATTCCTACACCTATTTTCTCTGAAGCTACAACAACAACCACCACTGGAGTTCAGGCCAACATACCTGATACGGGGGTTCGTACTTCAGCATCCAAAACCCCTTCTACTACCAAACCTCGATCACCTACCCAATAGACAAAGACCAATACCATTCTTGGTGGTGAAAATGTTGATTATGACACCTTCTACTACAGTCCCTACAGGGTGCAAAGCGACAATGATGATGATGCCCCTGTCACCAAGAGCCATCTCAAGGAGCTGAATGAGAAGCTAGATAAGCTTATGGCCTCCTCCTCTACTCAGGATTCCTTTTCTGAGTCTGCTATAAAAGGCTTGATGGCTACTAGGGTCAAGGAACATGAAGCTTCCATCACCAAAGGCACTTTCACTATTGATGCTTTAACAAAAGTTTGCATGGAAGCGACCGAAAAAGTCGATAAACTAATTTTAACGCAAACATTTTTCCTTGAATCTTTATAGGGTGCTGCAGAGCAAAATGCTAACAAGGTTAATGCCTCGGTTCAGACCCTAACTCAATCTGTTCAACAAGAGAAAGAGATCTTTGAGATGTTTCGCAAGAACCTCACCTTTGATCACATCAAACATCAAGGTTCTGTCTCTGAACGTTTGAATAAACTTCAGGCAGATCTTGCCTTGGAAAGCAGAGTGATGGATGAACTTGCATTGAAGACCACTCAACTCAAAACCTAGACTCTCAAGCTCAATCAAGCGAACAAGGAACTTGAAGCACTACGTTCGGAGCAGTTTGTGGTTAAAAGCTCTGTTGGTAATGTTTACTCTATTCTTCTTCATCTTCTTGAAGCCTATGATTCCGTTCTTACCATTTCGGTTCGACGTCATTTGGCTGAGAAGTTACGACCTGCTCTGGATATTCTAAGCCGGATAGAGGGTGTTCCGGAGTCCATTGTCTCTTCGCAACAAGGGGGAGAAAAGACGAGGTTGTCATCTTAACCACCGAAGTCTTCATCTCAACCGCCGAAACCACATTAACTGAACCCTCAACAACCGAAACCGAAACCGAAACCGAAACCACAACAACTGAAGGTTGATATTGAAGAAACGGTTCCTAAACCAAGTCCTCTCAAAGCCAATCCCGCTGCTCAGGAGATTAAGGAAAACGTCACTGAAGCCATTAATAAGGAGAATGAGAAGAGAGAAGCGAATCTTCTTAATCAGAGGAAATTGATGTTTCCTCTGTGGACGTTGGAAAGGCTATGAAAGGAGGTTATTGAAACTCCAAGTTCACATTGGCTAGAGCCCGTTCTTTCATTTAATGTCGAGAATTCTAAAGATTCTTAATTTGACATGCCAATCACTCGTAGAGCCTTCATCTTTCACTGCTTTAAGTCTATAGTGGCGGTTCCTTCTCTTGACCCGAAGGTTGATCAAGACTTGCTTGATACTATCATGAATTCTCTCAACCTTAGTACCTGACATGGAATAACAAGAAGATCACAACAGTTAAGGTGATGAAACCTACTGCAGCAGGGATGTTCATTAACATCAAGTTCAAAGTGACCAGAGGATCAGATGGTTCAGTCCATATGGTTTCCCTTGCTGAATCCACACGATTGGATTCTCCTGAAGAACATCCTAGTCTCCAATCAAAAAGAAAATGAGCCCATCATTGATCACATCAAGCGTATGCTAGTATGTTACATTAATGAAGTGGCGAAGATGGATCAGGAGATTGCCACTGCTATATGCAAGAGGCCCTTAATCAAGCCAGTTGGGAAGGCATGTGACACTAAGCTGATGGTGAAAGAAAAAATTGATCCACAGTCTCACACCGTCATGTTTCTTAGAGGCGAAGGTCAAAGATGCTTATTTGCTCTGGCTAACAAACATCTATTTTCAAATTCCTATTTGGAGCACATTCTTGAGCTTATCCATGGGTGTGATCAAAATAGTGAGGCAGACAAGAAGCTGTTCTCAGATATGCTTCGATGGTATATGGCTTTCAGACAAACTCTTCTTGCCATCATTCCAAAATTGTTCAATGTTGAGAAGCGAACTCCTCAACCTCCACCGAAGCGAAGTCTCGCCCAATTTGACACAAAGGGGGAGATTAGTGGGTCTAGTAGTGTTGCGTCATTGGGCTCGGTCCTTAGCCTAGTTTTGTTATCCGGTTTGGGCTTGTCTAGGCGTGTTTATTTTATTAGGGTTTAGTATTTAAGGTGCATGCATGCATCCTTTGTTGGAGAGTGCTTTCATTATTATTCTTATCATTGTACTACAAATCGTAGCTCGCCTCTACAGTGGAAGTTCTTCATCGAGCTCTGCTGAGGCGTGACTACATTTGAATCATTAAGCATTACTTGATTCTATATCGTGTTTATTGTGTTTGTTTGTTTTATTGGTTAACCTGTTGAAGATCTAATCGATCTAAGAGTTTTTCAACTCACCGGTATCGAGACCACCCATTTTCTTGGGTAACTTGGTTATGAAGTCCATTGTAATCCGCTCCCACTTCCACTCAAGTATCTCCGGTTGTTGTAGTAAACTTGAGGGCTTTTGGTATTCTACCTTTACCTTGGCACAAGTAAGACACTTGCCCACAAAGGTAGCAATCTCTGCTTTCATGTTAGGCCACCAATATAACTTTTTGAGGTCCAGATACATCTTGTTTGAACCTGGATGAACGACGTATCAAGTCTTGTGTGCTTCGTTCATGACAACGTCTCTGAAACCACCGAACTTCGGTGTCCAGATCCAGTCCATGAGATATAGGACTCTGTTACCCTTGACTTCTAGATTCTTGTCCATTCCTCTTAAGGTTTCACCTGCTACATTTTTAGGTTTCAAGGCTTCTTGCTGAGCCTCCTTAATTTGTGTGGACAGATGTGAATAGATTGTCATAGTCAATTCTTTACCTCTACGACCTGAGTACTCCTTCCGACTTAGGGCGTCAGCTACTACATTGGCTTTACCGGGATGATAATGAATTTCACATTCGTAGTCATTTAGTAGCTCGACCCACCGTCGTTGTCTCATGTTGAGCTCCTTCTGATCGAATATGTGTTGAAGGCTTTTGTGGTCTGTAAAGATAGTGCTTTTCGTACCATACAAGACCACTGCTCCTAACTCAAGATCATGGGTAGTGTAGTTGACTTTCCTCGTTTCATAAGAACATAGCCAAGCCCTTGGTTGGATGCATAACAATACACCACAAAATCTTCTATCCCTTAAGGGAGGGACAATATAGGTGCGCTACATAAGGCTTTCTTTAGCATTTGGAACACATTCTATTGTTTTCCTTCCCAACTAAAAGCCACACCCTTTTGTGTCAGGGTGGTAAGTGGCTTAGCTATCTTCAAGGAGTTTTGAATGAATATGCGATAGTAGCCAGCAAGGCCTAGAAATTGACGAATCTCAGTAGGCGTTCTAGGTGATGACCAGCTCTCAATTGCCCTAATATAGATAAACTACTTTGCTCCCAAATAGGCAACTAGAGAAAAAGGAGGTAATGAAGTCTTTAATTCAAGCAACACTATGAAAACTATAAGCACAAGCTCACATGATGTATGAATTGTGCATATGGAGCCTTGAGCTAATAATAGGGCAACACCAAAAAATCAGTTAAATTTCACTAAAATAACACTAGGGGCACAATGGTCAAGTTGGATCTGAAGGGAGGAAGTTATCTCTTAGTCACCCAATTAGCATGAATGAACACCCAATAGCACCAGAATAACAACAAACTATCATGAAAAAGCAACCAACTCTCATGAACAGGCATCCATCCAAAGGAAAATTAGCAACTCAACAACTTTTTAGTAAAAATTGATCAAAAGTCAAGACGTAGATCATGAAATTTGCATGGATAATAGCTCTATGGCACCAACTATGAATATAGGTAGATGCAAGGTCCACACCAAATATCTTGGCCAATGAGTATGAGAAAAATCCACTTGAAGCCTACTTATTTTGGAGAAGATTGTATTGCAAAAATTTAAGGAAAGGACATCATCAAAGGAATTCCAGATTTGTAGGATATAACGTCTCTTAATAATATTAATCATTATGTTGCAGTTTATAAATGTGGTTGTTGCTTTTATTGGAAGGTTATAAGTGAGGAAGAAAAACGAGTTCAATGTTTAGTACGAATCCATCCCGAGTAGGTCCACATGGTTATCGGGAAAACAAACCTAAGTGGGAACAAGAGAAGGCATCGGGTGACCTGCCGTCACAGTTGTATGAGATAAAAGCGAGCGTTCATTAGATAATGTATTGGGTAGAAGATCTAAAAATGAGTCAGGGTCGAAAATAGTACCACCTAACATGGAATCCATAGTAAAGACGCTGGTAAGATTGTTCTTAATTTTGTTTTTTAAGATTTTATTTATTTATTTATTTTTATCTTTTTTGTCCAAGTAATTGTTTTGACTATTATGTTGTTTGCATACAACTCTACTGCTTGTTTATATTTAGGGCTGTTGAGAGGTATGAAAATAACACATCAATTCCAATTGTATGGAAGCTCACTGAGGTAATTTATCTTATTACTTATCCACTAGTTAGATGTAGTTTTCATTGTATGATTTATGTTTACCTTCTATCACAATTTTAGTGCAACGAAGCCGACATATTGGAACGTGAGCTGAGCGGGCATTATGTAATAAAATGGATCTTTGATTTTGTGTTGAACAGACAACATGGGTTTCCGAGTAGAGTAAGTATTTAAAAAATCTTTTTGTCTAAAGCAAGAAAAAAATTGTTTCGTTATTTAGTAGTTTTAGTTTTATTTTCATGTAGTTTGGTACCCTTTGGAATGACAAAAGTATTGGTTATAACTGTTGCTACATGGGCCATAGAATTTCTGAAAGCTTTTATGAATGATTTGGCTTTCTAAAAGTGAATATAAGGTTATTTGTTAATCTTTATAACATCTTACTTTTAGTTTAATGATTGTTTGCTAAATTTAACTCTTTTGAAATGCTAAAAAACTAATTATTTGTTGTGTTTAATTTTTCAGTGAGGATGGAGAATAGCTATTGTGTTTTGTTTTTAGGTGATGATGGATGATAGCTGCAACACTTGATTATTGGGCAATCCCTCTTCATAGAAAAACAATTTACTTTTTGAAAATTTTATGTAAGTTTTATGTTGTATGAAATGACCAAATCAAAGAGTTTTTAGCAACACTTAAGCATGTTTTCATCAATGACTACATGATTGGTTATTTAGCATGTTTATATTAATATAATTTGTTCATCAATGTATAAATTTTGTTTTGTTTTGAATGTGTGCTTTGGATGCAAGTATTAGTTTGCGCTTTTTATCAACTGGTCTCTTTATTATGCTTATTTGAATAATATTGTTGCCAATTTAATTCTTATAACTATGCTTTGTTTTACTTAACCCACTTTCTTGTAGTTATATGTTCGATGTTGTGATTATAGTTGTTTTTTTGAAAGGCCGAAAAGACCCGGTTATTTGAATGGAACCGATGCATATTTAATCTTTATATGGCCCGGTTTAGGGATTGGAACCGGGTTCTTATATCTTTATATGACCCGGTTTCGTACGGTAGAACTGGGTCCTAATCTTTATATATGATCCAACTTTATGCATTATAATCCCGTTATATGTCCCGGTTTTATTTCTTTTTTCACATAGGACTCGCTGACTTTAAGTCCCGGTTCAAAACCGAGTTATTTAATTGAGTTAACCGTGTCCTATAACATTTTTTGTATGATCATCAATTTTATTGAAAAATTATCTTAACTAGTCGATTAGCATTTTATAATGCAGCTTATAATAAATGCCTTTTACATGGAAATATGACTTTTCTTTTATAACTACTGTGGGCTTGTCTTTTGTCTTGTTTTTTCTTTTAACTTTTGTAGTCACAATCTCTTGCGTTGATTAAATTACGAGTATTTAAAAACCTGACGGATTAAATAAATAAAAGGATATTGATATGAGAAAATTAAGTAACTTCGAACATCTTCGTTCTACATGGAATTACTAATAACTTATTCACATCTTATATTTGTATGATAAGGTTTGTTTAGTTCGTAACAACTATGATACTCAAATTCTCAAAAGATTTAAACCCAGATATTCTATTTAAAATATAATAATAAGCAACTTGAACTTGTTGTTTTTACCGACGTAGCAGCATGTGGGATTATTTAAGTGCATAAACTACTGATATTGATATATGTACGTAACAAGCATGATATGTCCAGGAAACTACATGTTGAAAACCTTTTCCCTTTTTCTTAAAATAATAGTATTTGGATTTGTCTTTGATTTTCAGCTTAGATCTGCTTTTATTATTGTATATTTATATTTATTAGTTTAAATTTAGGAAAATAAGACGCATTAGAATTTCATTACTTCAAAACAAATTAAAATATACTTTTTTAGATAATTGATAGGGGTTATATGTTTCTGTTACTAATAATTACAACAAAGCATTAAAATTTGTTATGAATCAAATCATACCGCCACAATTATAGGTTTTCAATTATCAATCAAATAACTATATTAAAATAAGGGTGGTTTGATAGTTGCTAATTGGATTAGAAACATTATAAATATTTTATTTTTTTTTTAAATGGCTAAATTTTATAAAACTAAGAAAAAGCTAGGATAAAAAAAATAATACAAATCATTAGTAGCCAAAATTGAATTGTGTGAAACGATACAATTTTTGATTTGTATGCACTAACCAAGAGAAAGAACTGAAGACTATACTATCAAGCATATAGTACCAATTCTCTCTTCCGAGTATCAAAAAAATGCTGCATTCCTTAAGTTCTACATCATCCACACATAGTCAAACACACAACATCCAAACAAGATCTATGTATCATTGTCAAGTTCAATGAATAAAGTAAAAAGCCACTCACGATTTGTGGAAACATCAGACAAAGAAACTTTATATTTTAAGACACAATATATATATATATATATATATATATATATATATATATATATATATATATATATATATATATATATATATATATATAGAGAGAGAGAGAGAGAGAGAGAGAGAGAGATGTTGGTTCCTTTGAGATTAATAAAAAATTAGAGATTGTAAGATAGGTGGATAGTCTTTGTTGTTACGATCTTTATCTGTAAAATGTGGCGATGGCATAATTGTAAATACATAGGTAACTTTTCAAATTAACTTCGTTTGTAACCATTGTAGGGCTAGTATTTTAATTTTACAAAGAATCATATCAGTTTTGTAGAGGCTATGGTATTCTAACCACCTATACTCTTATTTTCATTCTCTATCAAAATCTCACTTAGAAACTCTCACGAAAACCATATTTTTCTTTCTTTATCGCATATTGCCCTAGTTTTCGTTTGTTAGTTGTGCAAATTAAGTTTGAAAAATCAGCAAATATTTTCAGGAGAAATTTTAAACGAAGTCACATCTTCGTTAATCGAAATGAAATGTTAGAATGCGAGTAATTTTTCATTTTATTGATAATGCATGTTTGTTTTAATTAGTTAACTGTAGTTTTATATTGATAATAATGATTTTTGTTTTGATTTAGTAGTTTTTTCGTCATTTTTAATTGATATTGATGATTTTTTTTCGGTTATAGTTCATCAGTTATATATATATATATATATATATATATATATATATATATATATATATATATATATATATATATATATATATATATATATATATATATATATATATATGTTTTTGTGGTGGGTTTTTATCTAAGTAGTTGTTTATATTATCACAGATAAGGATTTCAAAAGAAACTATGTTCGAAAAAAGTTCAAAATCAAAAAAATCTCGAAGGCGGTAGAAGTGGTGTTATTTCCAAAGGTACAGTTCAAAAAATCGATGTTCAAAAAGGTTTTTGCGATATTTCTTGTCGCATTTTCCTCTATTATTTTTTTTATTCATATTTGATTATCATATATTTGTGATTTTGTATTTCTATATATCAAACGTGAATATGAAGATCTTTCTGGCCAAGTTAAAGAAAAAATTTCAAAAAGAAGAAATGTTAAAGGTATTTGTTGTAATCATAATTGATTTTATGGTTTTTCAATGGATTGAATATAACCTTTAGTTATATGTTTATTTCTAGTTTTACTCATAAATGGTTTTATATGTTTGTTTATAATCATTAGTAAATAGTAATGATAAATGTATGTTTTTTTAATCAATAGTGATTGTGTGATTTAAAATTTTAGTTTATTAGTTATATGCATTTTTGTTCTGTATTAATTAATAATTATGTTAATTTTTTGTGTAGTAAATGCTTCTTTTTATGAGAAGGAAAGTGAAGATATTTTAGAGAAAAATTCCATGGTTAAAAATGATAAAAGTATGTTTTTGCAATCATAAGTGATTATGTTTATTCATTGTAACTGACTATATGTATTATGATTTCTTTCTTACTAACACTATTTTTATAATAAAAATTGTAGTTAAGAAAGCTAAATTAGAGAGCTCAAGTCAGACACGATCATCTTCCAAAAAGAAAAGGTCAAGGAGGTGGTGTAAACACGGTCAAAGAAATCCAAAAAAATAGTTATTGAACAACCAAAAGCAAACCTGACTATCAAGGGAAAGAAATTTGTTTTTTTGAATGTCAAAACTGTAAATAAGAAACGTTAACTATCTGATGAAGATGATTCTGATTTTTAGAGTCGTTCTGGATCATCAAATAAACCAAAGAGAGAAGCTAAAGTTGTGAAGAAAGAGAAAAAAGTTGTTGTTATAAAAGATTTTCCTTCATTGAAGAACAAATGTTCACCAGGTCATTGTTGGGTGTTATTCAAGGTCTAAGTAGAGAACAAAAGGAGTGTGTTAGGGTTATGGGATTTGTAAGTTTGTTATGGATGAAGATGATTGACGTACCATTAAAGATTGCTTATTATGTTCTTGATCATATCAATTTTGAAGCTTTGAAGGTGGAGTTTGAGAATTGTCAAGTTGGTGTTGATAGTAAATCTATTCATGAGATGTTAGGATTACCATTTGGTGGCTCATTACTTTCAAACATGGACTATATTGTCGAGAATAGTGAAGAGAGTTGTATGTTTGAATTGAAGAAACATTATGAAAATATTGATAAATTGAGATTGAAACATCTAAAGAATGAAATTGTTCGAACTAGTGCAGCCGATGATAACTTTAGAATCATTTTTTTGGTTCTTTTTATTAATACATTCTATGAGTCTACAAGCATGGGTAAATGTAATCTGAATCCGTTGTATTTAATCAGAAAAAAATACTGATTTAAGTAGCATTGACTGGTGCGATTTCATTGTTGATTGTTTGGTAAAGACGAAGCAGGTTTATAACCCAGAGAAAGAATCATCTTTCTTTTATCGATAACTAACACCTTATGGTACGTGAGCTAATTTTTAATATTAAATCTTCTTTTTAGTTGTAAAAATATATTTGTTTTTATTTTTAAGAATATATGATTGTATAATCATATATGATTAATTATATATCATATAGCATAATCATATATGATTATTCATATATATTATGATTAATGATATATTTGATTTGTATAAATCATATACGATTGTATAATCATATATGATTATATAGTCTAATATTTTTTAATTATATATTACACATCATAACCATATATGATAATTCATATATATTATGATAAATGATATATTAAACTGTATAAGTAAATCTTTCTAGAAATTTAACTTATTTGGTATAGATGTTTTCTGTTGTTGTTGTATGTGGAAAATTTCAAGTTTGATAATTTTCAAGTCACACGTAAACGTCAAACTATTTTTTATTGGAGGTCTGAGACGATAAGGTTTCTTTAGGTTATTTTACAAGAGAATGGGGGATTTGGATATGAAGATGCTAATGAACCATCTGTTGAAGAAGAATGTCAAGAATATGAGTATAATGAAGAGGAGTATGGTGGTAATGAGGATGAATTTGATGGTGATGAGGATGAAGAAGAGTTTGATGTTAATAAACTTAGTGTTATGGAGGTAATTTTATAGTTTTATTCATTTATTATTTTATTAGTGTACTCATTTATGACTTTTTATGATTAAGTATTTTATTTTTAAGTATCTTTTTCTTATGTTAGGTGTATGAAAGTAAATTTTTATATATGTATCAGAAGATGGAGGATTTGAAAAAGGATCTTGTTGTAAAGATAGATGGTGGAGTGTTGAAGTTTCCTCAAAGTCAAAATTTGAAAAATTGGAAATTATTATTTTCTGTTCAAGACTTAAGCACATAAAGTTTTGATTTCCATTATGTTTCACAACAAAGTAAAGAACCGATATTGACACCTGCTTTTGGTCAAGTTAATAATGATGAAAAAATCACAGAAGTAAATCGTGATGAAGATTATGGGAATGATTTTCTAAATGATCATGAAAGTGTTGAAGATGATGATCAAGGGAAATGTAGTGGTGCTCAAGGGGATTGAAATGGTCCATATGAGGACAATATTAGTAAAAATGATTTTGAAGGTAAAGCTGATGTTAATGATCATGCAAATTAGGACGATATCGGTAAAAGTAATGATTTGTTGAATGAGAAAGATGACGAAGATGATGAACAATGAAATGGAAGTGGATGAAATGGAGAAGAGGCCATGAATATAAATTCTTTTTTCGAAAATGTTACTAAGAGTGTTGGTCTAATTGATAGCCATGAAGGTGTATCATTTAGTCAATTCATGTGCGATCCAGTTGTTGAAAGTTTTCTTAAACCTTCGGATCAAGGTAAGCATATGTTTTTACTATATATAGTTTAATCATACACGGTTTTAATTTTTTATATTTTAATTTTATAGGTACTGAAAAGTTGGTTGATGGTTGTATAAATCAGAAACAACTTGAAGATGATGTGAATGACAATTTGACTGGTTTTAAGAAAAATGAATTTGATATTGGTAAGTATTTATTTATGTATTTTTTATACATAATATATATATATATATATATATATATATATATATATATATATTATATTATATTGATTATTCACTTATGATTTTAATAATTTATGGACTATAAGTTTGGGTGAGGATGATCATAACAAAGAATTAATTTCAGATCATACTGTTGATAAAGTTATTGTAGAAAAGAAAAAAAAGATGAATAATTCATCCAAGTTTATTGAAAGGTTTTGCAGAAGTGTTAGTTGAAATTTATAAAGCAAAGAAGGATGGAGAACGTGTGGTAGAAGGTGAAGGTGTGGAATTTGATTCGAATTTAGGGGAAGAAATAAAAGATTGTTCAAATAAAAATAAAGATGGAGGTAATTAGTTTATAATTATTGTTTATTCATATATGATTGTTTTTATATTTATTGTTTATTCATATATGATTTTTATAATTTTTTTGGGTAGAAACTGCTAAAGAAGGCTTACAAATTATACAATGGAAGGATTCAAATGAGACTTAATCATTGAAAAAGGACAAAGCAGAAGGGAAAGTCGAGAAGTTTTCTGGTCCAAGTTTTAGTCTTGGATTTAGTCAAAGTTCTCAAGGTTCCAAAAAGGCATCTCAAAATCGAAGTTAACCTGAATGGATGACAAAGAAAAAGGATTAAGGATAAAGTTTATTTGGGAAATTTGGGAAAACCAAGTGGTGGGTCACAGTGTGTTGTTCCAAATGTTGATGTTATTGATGCTAGTCCAGTTTCTTTGGCACCCCCTTTGGGTACATTAGAAGTATCATCAAAACCAATTTCTAACCAAACTAGACTGATAAATGAAAATTTTCCATCAAAAGCGAAGTCTGGCAAACCTAAAGATATGAATGAAGAAGGATCATCAAAAGTAGATATCAAAGGAAAGAGAGAAATGACGTTTTCCTATGTTTATAAGTCACCTTTTAAGGAAAAGGGTGATTGATTTTAAACCAAGTTTGACACAAGTAGAAAATTTTGTTTGTCAATGGTTTTTCAGTCTTCAAAGAAGTCTAGTGTAATTTATTTAATTATAATTTTATATTTATGATAACATTTAAATAAATATATACAAGGATATGGTATTGCTTATGGAATCAGATCTTATGTGTTTTAGAGCTAATTATGAAAGTCTTTATAAAAAAACCTATTTGCATGTATATGTTCTTGATTCATGGTCTAGTATACTAAATCATGAAGAGAAATTTAGAGATGTTGTCAATTCTCCACTCAGATTTTTCATGAATGTTGATACTGTAATATTTTATTTTATGTTTTTCTTTTCATATTTTGATAATCATTAATAATATTTTTATTAAATATTTACATTTTATTATATAATCATTTCTGATCTTTTTATATTACAGACTTTGTCACTTGAATAGAATAATTTGAAGGAAATTGGAAAATATAAAGTTTTCAAGGACTTCTCTATCACTGTTTTTGGTGATAAAGACTTGAAGGTTTTGAAGGATGTAGATATGGTATATTTAGTTTTTTTTAAACATACATACATACATACATACATACATACATACATACATATATATATATATATATATACATATATATATATATATATATATATATATATATATATATATATATATATATATATATATATATATCATACATCGTACATACTTATAAAACCAACATTTTTTTTTTGAATCTCATGCATTTGAAACTCCCTTTTTTAACTTTCTCAAACCACATTCATTTGAAACCCCGTTTTTTAACTAATGCACCTCAAAAGTTTTATTAATTATGATTTAACACTCAAAAGTTTTATAACTTATATTACGTTTAATTAGCATTTAGTGAAAAGTTTACTATAAAAAGGCCAATCTGTTGTGTCTTTTGTGTTATATAAAATCTTACATGTAAGAAGGATTGGAAGATATTGTGATTCAAAAGTTTTCATATAATTGAAACATTCATGATCCAAATATGATGATTTGAAGAAATGGGTTATGTCGCATCGATGGTAATTGTAATATGATTTTTTCTTTCAACCAAAACAAATGAACCTTTACTATTCTTTCTTTATATTTAGTTTCTCATTTAATCTTTATATGTGATTTGTGTATTACTCAATCTTGAGTATGACTCTCCAAACATTAATGTTTTGCTTCGAATATCTTTTTGATTCTTCTTTTTCAAGAAAAATATTTTGATTGCAGGTTAGTGAAGAATTGTCATCAAGTTTCTATGGTTGAATGATGTTAAATGAAGAAAGAAGATTCATAAAATTGATATAGGTTTTTTTGTTTGAGAAAAGTTGACAAATGTTAGTTTTTTCTTTGATTTAAATGTATGTTTATGTAACATCTTTATTTATATATTCAACCACTCAATGCTCTTAATTATTTGATTGTAGTTTTTCTATTTTAATTATGTTTATTTCTATTATTTTTTGGTTGGGTTATCCTACACAACATATTTAAAAAACAATATTTAAAAGATAACATAATTTTGAACGTTTGATATGTAATTATAATAGACTTATCATGATATGTTCTTCATATGAAAGTAATTTATCCATATTACTACGAAAAGAATTACATATGACATTTACGAATATATATATATATATATATATATATATATATATATATATATATATATATATATATTATATGTGATTTGTTTAACATGTATATGATGGGTTTGAGCCATAAGAACTTTCCTATGGGCACATGCTAACCCTAATGCTTGGATCTAGGTTTCTCTAATTGAACATGCATTGAATCCAAGACTTACAATACTAGATCTAATGAAAACAATTGAATCAAATCATATGTAATTGGATCTAGAATAATACCTTAGATTACTTGCTTGATACTTCTTCTCCTTAGAGCTTAGAGTCACAATTGTCACTCCTCTAATGGCTTACAAACACCAACTAGCAAGAGGATGATATTGAGAGAGAGGAGAGAGGGTGAGAAATCGGCCCTAGGGTTCCTTGCTGTGACATCCCTATATTTCTCGGCCAGAAAAGACCGATTTAATTTATGCTTTTTAAAATAAAATCAGAGAAATCTTTTTAAAAGATGTTGCGAAATTGGTCCCCAAACAAAATATGATAAAAGTTTATCAAAGCCCTTCATTAAGAAGGTATATGTTTTCCATATATATATCAAAACCTCGGGATGTCATGTTCCGATACAGATCAAAAGCATAAACAAGACATTAGAAGCCTTTCAACAGTTATTTACAACTACTGGCCTATAATCCAAAAATCTCTCGTTGTCCTCCGACTATGCTCGGGGTCCACTACCTGTAACATAAAAAGCTGAGTGGGTCAGGCTTGGGAGCCTGGTGAGCATATAGGGTTTTCAACCCACAATAATAATAAACTTACTAAGTTCATCAATCAACAATAACCCTGATTACCCATTCCCGTTATCCTCACTTTATGTCCCTAAACACTTATCACAAGGGACCTAGCCTAAAGAATATCATTGGGATGGACACTACTGCTAAGGGGTTTCCTTAGCCATACATGTCCTAAAGGCAACCATGAGGGGGATGGAGTACAGCGAATGAATACTCTTAGTTCATTAACACCTACAGGTTGCAGACCTGCTAATGTTTCCCACTGGACTGTCTAGAAAGTCCGTGGTCGTCATCCAAACTCCGCTAGATGACTGGATCTCAAAACACATCGAGGCCTCTCATCAATTTTATTTTATCACACATCACAATCTACCCATGTTCTCCCCAACATATTTTTAGATAAAAATACTTATACAGTTTAAAACTTGTATAAAACATCAACACATCAATTACCTTAAATAAATAATTAATATATTTACACATAGCACGTAGTATAAGGTAAATACTTCATATCTATGTGTAAAATGAAAGTGACTCTACACTCACATGATTTGATGATAATCGGGTAGCAATTTGTTTCCTAAAACGATCGTTTCTAATAAAACCGGGAGTTTTATTGAGAAACCGGGCTTTGTAAAAGTCGGGCTTCGAAACCGAAAAAAATAATTTTTTCGGGCTTCTCGGGCACTTCGTGGCGTATTCCGGGCTTTACAATCGATACCGGGGCTTTGCGGGATGTTAATATGAAGAAAATATGGGTTTAGGGGCTAAATATGGCAAAATTCCAAAAATACCCAGGAGGTCTCGCACCCTTCTATTTATAGGGGCGAGGCTTCTGATCGGACGGTCAGGAGGTCTTCTGATCCGACGGCTGAGAAGGCTCGCAGAGGGGGGAGGCTCGCATGAGGTCTACGCGTGCGAAGGCTCGCTGGCATCTTCCGATTGGACCGCGACTTACTGGTGCACCTGCGAGGTTCGGAGTTGGGTGCGAGACTTGGAGCTAGGCTATGCGAGGCTCGGACACACGCGGCAGCAGGGCGAAGCTTCGGCTAGGGAGCTGGCTGCTTCGGATTGGGCCTACTCCTTGGTCGAATCAGAGGAGGACACGTGGCTTCGCATGACTCAGCAGCTTCGGTGACTCAGCAGCCTGATGACTCAGCAGCCTAGTGACTCAGCAGGACACATGTCACATTCTAAGCGAGGGTGACGTGGCAATTGTGACTATGCAAAATTTCTCGGTTTTCGTGCCAAAACTTCTAAAATTCATAACTTTCGCATACGAGCTTCGTTTTTGACGTTCTTTATATGCACGCGTAGCTAAAATTATGGTCTACAACTTCCGTTTAGACTTTGTCGGCTAATTTTGACTTTAAATTTTATATTATTATTTTTAACAGACCGAGACAGGAAATCCGTTAAAAATTCATAACGTCTTCATCCGACGTCCGTTTTCGTCATACTTTTTACCGTTGTGCTCCTAATGACGAGACCTTCAATTCTCGTTTAGGTTGTGTCGGCTAAAAATCGCTCGATATAAAATTCGAGTTTTTAGCTGTCTACTGCTACGCTGAAACTTCGAAAAATCATAACTTCCTCATACAAAGTCAGATTTGGGCGTTCTTTTTATCGAACTTCTCGGTTTAACGAATACTATGACTTTCGTTTAGATTACTAAGGATAAAAAGTAGTTTATCGAAAACTCACTTTTTACGACATTCAGCACCGTGCCGGTTTTGTTGCGAAACTTCGACAGGTCATAACTTCTTCGTTATAACTCGGATTTTGGTATTCTTTATATCCCCGAAATCCTTGTTTCGACCACTACAACTTTATGTAAAGATATCGGGCTTATCTCATACTTTAATTTTGACGCTTATTTTTATTCTTAATTAATTAAGCCCTAATAATTAAGCATAAAACATATAATTCACATAATATTCACATAACTCCTTTTCATTTCTTCAAAATGAGTTACAAAGGTTAACCTAGACTATCAAATCAATATAAATGCCTAGGCTAGAAACACGAGTGTTACACTTGCCTTGCATGAGTGTCGGTTTCTCTCACCCTAGGGATCTATTTATACTATGGGATACTAGGGTTTCACCTTTAACCCTAATTGAATAACTTAGGCCCTAAGCAATCCAAGATCCTTCTAGATTCTAGGCTTGGACGAATTGAAGGTTCCCTAACCCTAAATTTCGTCTATCCCATTACCCATAAGGATACATAGCCCAAAACACAACTATCACACATTTGACAGTTTATGCCCCTTTATTCAATTAACCTCTTTAAGTTATTAAATTAATTCTTAATCAATATATAACTTATATTAATCAAATAACAATATTATTCCTTTAATATATTATTCTCATAATATATTAACAATAATATCTCTTCTCTCTTAACAAATCATCCTTTCAAGTTGCTTATGGTGAAGGCAACCCAAAAGAACCATGCATAACCGGGTCAAGTACTTACCAAATATAGTTACAGCCTTAGACACTAATCCAAAAGTCTCCCACTTGGATAAGTCTAGTAACTATAAATGCAAACACAATCCGATTAGTAATCGTAGCTCTCAAAGACGCTGTCAACTTCTGATCATATCAGTAACCTGTCCTTTAGATAAGGGATCGTACAGTCCTCTGTTTTGATATCGTGCAGACGATACTCATTGTCCAGCAACTATTTTCTCGATCTCAGATTTATTTGACATAGAACTTAATTGAACAAATCAATTCAGTCCTGACCGGGCCCGACACATAAGTCAAATCAAATCATCGAGCGGCCGTGATATCGCTTTTACCCTCTTAGGATAAAAGTAACAGATAAACTTCGACTTATATGCATTTACTTATCAACTAACCAAGTATACACAACAATGCGTTTTATGACATCAATTTACTGATGCGGTTTTGCATTATCAATGTACAACTAATTAGTAAATAATAAACCATATATCTAGGTTTTAAGACCATATGATATTATCGTCTTGCGATCACTCCAAAGTGATTCCAACAAGCGTGGGTTTATTCCAATGCTCAAAACTTGTTCGTAAGCACTCATGAACGTTGCAGCAAACCTTTGCTATGTCTAATACCATTTAGACAATTTACACACCAATTCACGACAATCTTCATTCATACCTACTTCCAACATATGAACGATTGTGGACAGTTTGAATAATTCGATTATTCTTAATAAACCCAATTATTCTGGAAGTCAAAACATGCAAAGTGAAACAATAGCTAAAAAATTAACATAAGACAGTAACAATACTTATAAATAATACTCCTTTATTTAATCATCAAATGTCAATTACATTTATCTATTACACGTTTCTAATACTATCTAATCTAAACTAATATCATCCTTCAACCCAATATTCCTAGCATGCTGCAAGTGCTTAACCCTGCTCAGTCCCTTCGTAAGCGGATCTGTTGGGTTATCTTCTGACGATATCCTCTTAACCACGAGGTGTCCTTCTTCTACTCGATGCCGAATAAAGTGATATTTTCTGTCGATATGCCGAGATCTACCATGATCCCTCGGTTCCTTGGTCAAGGCAACCGCTCCTTCATTATCACATAAAATTTCTATGGGCTCCTTTATGGCAGGCACAACTCCAAGATCGCCAATGAAGTTCTTCAACCATATTGCCTCCTTTGATGCTTCGCTCGCTGCAATGTACTCTGATTCGCACATTAAATCAGCTACAATTTCCTATTTGGAACTTTTCCAAGTTACTGCTCCTCCATTAAGGGTAAAGACACATCTCGACTGTGAACGGTAGTTGTCCCAGTCGGTCTGGAAACTGGCATCACTATACCCTCGCACCTTGAAGTCATCACTCCCTCCGAGGACTAGAAACCATTCCTTGGTCCTATGAAGGTACTTAAGGATGTTCTTGACCGCAATCCAATGCGCTCTACCAGGATTCCCTTGATATCTACTGACCATGCTCAAAGAAAAGGCCACATCGGGTCGAGTACAAGTCATAGCGTACATGATCGATCCAACTGCGGAAGCGTAAGGTACTCGGCTCATCTCAAGTATCTCAGCTTCGGTACTCGGACTTTGAGTCTTATTCAACTTGGTATTACTCTGTATCGGTAGTTCTCCCTTCTTCGAGTTTTCCACACTAAAACGTTTTAGTACCTTATCTAAGTAAGTATTCTGAATAAGTCCTATTTTTCTCTTACTTCTTTCTCTCACTATCTTTATTCCCAAAATATAGGAAGCCTCTCCGAGGTCCTTCATAGCAAAGCACTTCCCGAGCCAGGACTTTACTTCCTGCAGAGTCGGGACGCCGTTTCCTGTGAGCAGTATGTCATCGACATACAAAACGAGAAAGCTAACTATGCTCCCACTGGCTTTGACATATACACATGATTCATCTTCGCTTCATACAAATCCAAACTCTTTGACTTTCTCATCAAAACAAAGATTCCATCTGTGAGATGCTTGCTTAAATCCATAAATGGACTTCTCAAGCTTGCACACTCTATTTGGATGCTTCGGATCAACAAAACCTTCTGGCTGAGCCATGTAAACATCCTCAGCCAACTTCCCACTAAGGAAAGCGGTCTTGACATCCATTTGCCATATCTCATAATCATGAAATGCGGCAATAGCTAGCATCACCCTAATAGATTTTATCTTCGCAACTGGTGAGAAGGTCTCATCATAGTTAACTCCGGGAGTTTGAGTAAAGCCCTTTGCAACCAATCTCACCTTATACATGTGCACATTTCCATCCATGTTGGTCTTCTTCTTGAAGATCCATTTGCACCCAAACGTCTTACGTCCGGGCACATTGTCAACCAAATTCCAAACTTGGTTGTCATACATGGACTGAATCTCGCTGTCCATTGCCTCTTTCCATTTTGTAGACTCCGGGCCTGCCATGGCTTCCTTATAGCAATTAGGTTCATCTAGATTTATTAGTGTACTATCACTAATATATGTGTCCCCTTCGGTAGTAATATGAAAACCATACAACTGGGGTTGAACTCTAACTCTTTTGGAACGTCTAAGAGGTAATGACTTGTCAATTGGTTCAACCGGAGTTTCCTCCTCGGGTTGAGCGCCAGCGGTAGAGGTTCCTTCATCTCTCGACTCTTGAATCTCTTCAGGATCGATTTGCCTCCCACTATCTCCTTGGATTATGAGTTCTCTTTGTCGGAAAACCCCTATCCTCGCAACGAAGACTACATTGTCATTCGGTCTATGGAAGAGATATCCAAAGGATTTCTGCGGGTAGCCGATGAAAATACATCGCTCACTACGAGGTTCGAGCTTGTCATGAGTTTCTCGTCTTACAAAAACTTCACAACCCCAAACCTTGATATGTGCCAACGAGGGAACCTTCCTTGTCCACATCTCGTGAGGTGTTTTGGCAACCTTCTTTGTAGGGACTCGGTTAAGGATATGGGCGGCAGTCTCTAAGGCATACCCCCAAAATGAGATAGGTAGTGAAGCACGACTCATCATAGAACGAACCATGTCCAACAGGGTTCGATTGCGCCTTTCTGCCACACCATTCAACTGCGGTATCCTAGGTGGCGTCAATTGTGAAACTATTCCACATTCCTTAAGATAGTCGTGGAATTCAAGACTTATGTACTCTCTTCCTCGATCGGATCGAAGCATCTTGATTTTCCTGCCCAATTGATTCTCTACTTCATTCTTGAACTCTTTGGACTTTTCGAACGTTTCAGACTTAGGCTTGATTAAGTAAATATACCCATATCTACTATAATCATCGGTAAAAGTCACGTAGAAGTGGTTTCCATCCTTTGTGGTGGATGTAAAGGGTCCACATACATCGGTATGTATGAGATCCAATAAACCCTCACCCCTCTTATATGTACTAGTGAAGGGTGACTTGGTCATCTTTCCAAGTAAACAAGATTCGCACGTGTCATCTTCCCTAAGGTCGAATGAGTCCAACACTCCATCCTTTTGGAGTTGGGCTATGCGCTTCTTGTTGACATGTCCAAGACGACAATGCCACAAAGACTCTTTATCCATACTATTGGAAGAATCTATACACAACACATCATTTCCTAGGTTATCTACAACCATAACAGTTTCATAAAATCCATTACAAGGCATTGCTTCAAAGTATAAAACACCATTTAGATAAGCATAAATAGACCCATTCATATTATTAAACGAATATCTAAATCATTGTCTAAACAAACCATGAAATGAAATGATGTTTCTTGCCATTTCTGGCGAGTAGCAACAATTCTTTAAATCTAGACCTAATCCATTACTAATCACTAAAGAATATACTCCAATCTTGGTGACAGGCGACGATCTTCTGTTTCCCATGATTAGATTTATTCTTCCTTGCTCCACATCTCTATCTCTTCTTTGTCCTTGCAAATCAGAACAAATGTGGTAACCACATCCTGTATCAAGAACCCAAGAAATATTGTGAGATGAATTACTAGATTTAATTGTGTATATACCTGCAAAAGATGGCTTGATCTTTCCATCCATGATGGCTTGCAGATATTCCGGGCAGCTTCTCTTCCAATGCCCTATCTTGTGGCAATGATGGCACTCTGCCTCCTTTGGGTTAGGGTTGGGCTTAGCGGGATCAACTTTGGTCCCACTAGAAGAGGAACCATCTTGGGACTTTCCCTTGTGGTGGCTCTTTGAAGGAGCCTTCCTCTTCTTGCCCTTTCCTTACTCTATAGCCAAAACAGGAGCAGCAGTTGGTGCGGGAGTTGGTGCAACAGACTTGTCCTTTAGGTTGCTCTCAGCAGTCCTTAGGAGTCCTTGGAGTTTGCTTAGGGTGACCTCTTCCTTGTTCATGTGGTAGGTCATCCTAAATTGGTTGTAGCATGAAGGCAAGGAATGAAGAACAATGTCGATGGCCAAATCCTCTCAAAAGTTAACATTTAACTTGCGAAGACGATCAACATATCGTTGCATCTTTTGCAAGTGCACAGTCAATGATTCTCCATTTCCCATCTTAGCGGTGATCATGTTAGTGATGATCTCGCAGCGCTCTTGCCTCGCACTTTGGTGGTACCTGTCCATCAAGTCTTGATGCATTTCATACGGATACATGTCCTCATAGGGCTTTTGGAATTCTTGGTTCATAGTGGTTATCATGATGCAATGAACTTTCATTGCATCACGTTCGTGTGTCTCAAAGACAACAATCTCTTCGGGAGTAGTGATTTCCGAGTTGACCTTCTCGAGCTTTTCGTCGAGGACATACTCTTTGTCCTCGTTGCGTGTAATGGTGCGAATATATCTTATCCATTCGCTAAAGTTGGTACCATCGAAGGTCACCTTTTGGCGAAGACTCATTAAGGTGAATGAGTTGGCAGCAACGTTGTTTGCGTTCGACATCTACAAACAGAAAGGACAAAGTTTGATTAGAATTTTGGATCCCTAATTAAACACCCAAAATGAAAAATTAAGGCTAGGACCCAACAACATTATTTACATATTAGAAAAGGGATGCCGTAATCCAATCATGCAAATAATTTGGAGGTAAGTGAATGACGATTCACTAATTCTTCACCACGAAAACATAACCTTAAGTTTTATTGAGAATTCCTAGATTTTATAGATTCATTGAACTTTTCAATGGCATGTTTAAATCTCGATATGACCCTCTAGTTTGTGACTGGGATACCGAGGATCACAAAGCGGGTGTGAATTACCATGCAAATCTACATGGTGCCTTCATTGTTACAATCATCTATTCGATGTGCCAGTAAACCACACACGCTCCATCGAACTATGATAAACAATGAATCACCCTTTGCCACCTTTGCTTAGAACCAATTAGTGTGCCGGTAAACCACACACGCTCCACTAACTTCTTAGCAAGTGTGCAAAGTGCAATTTCATGGGATTGCATCAATTCACTTTTCCTAAAGTAACTAAGATTGGGAATTTTATAAAATAGTTTAGTTACTTTATAGTTTCATTATACTTATTAATGAGGAGAGAGTTGCCCTATCCTACCCGTTCGGCTAACGACCCTCCACCGGTCAAGCAAGCGGTGGGTGTGAATGTACACCCATTAAGCGCCATTATATAGGCAGCAACCTGATACCCACCTTATAGACCGGCTTCGTGAATGAGGCCTACTAGCAGCAAGACTAGCATAGTTTTACTCATACGTATATATATGAAGCTTGTAATCATATAATAGTATAGGGTTGAATTTTAAACTTGTAAAATTCTAGGATTTGAAATTTAAATTATTCAAATTAAACTTTTAATCACAAAACTTAAATTTCAAAACTCGAGGACAAGTTTTAAACTTTTTCAAAACATAAGGATCAAAAGGCAAATAATGTAAATCAACAATTATCTCAATTTGATGTTATTCAATATTACTTGCAAAATAATTAACCAATTCAATTCAAATAATCAATTATTATCACATAAGGAAATTATTATTAAACTAATTGGTAATTATCTTTTGTTTGGTCAAGAATATACTCATATATATGGTTAAAATCGGATTTTAATGACCCAAAACAGTTAAGGCAAGTTTCCCCAAGTAAAACAACAAGAAATCCCGAAACTCCCTCTTTCTGACACTCAAACTCGCTGAGTACCCACTATGGACTCGCCGAGTTGGAGCTACTCGCTGAGTCCACAGTGGAACTCGCCGAGTTCATCAGGCAGAAGACCAAAATTTGAATTTTATAAGCAACAAGCAATTAACTAATGCATCAATTCAATAGAAATCAATCAAGTCTCTGATACCATTGATGAGTTTGAGCCATAAGAACTTTCCTATGGGCACATGCAAACCCTAATGCTTGGATCTAGGTTTCTCTAATTGAACATGCATTGAATCCAAGACTTACAATACTAGATCTAATGAAAACAATTGAATCAAATCATATGTAATTGGATCTAGAACAATACCTTAGATTACTTGCTTGATACTTCTTCTCCTTAGAGCTTAGAGTCACAATTGTCACTCCTCTAATGGCTTACAAACACCAACTAACAAGAGGATGATATTGAGAGAGAGGAGAGAGGGTGAGAAATCGGCCCTAGGGTTCCTTGCCTTGCATGAGTGCCGATTTCGCTCACCTTAGGGATCTATTTATACTATGGGATACTAGGGTTTCACCTTTAACCCTAATTGAATAACTTAGGCCCTAAGCAATCCAAGATCCTTATAGATTCTAGGCTTGGACGAATTGAAGGTTCCCTAACCCTAAATTTCGTCCATCCCATTACCCATAAGGATACATAGCCCAAAACACAACTATCACACATTTGACAGTTTATGCCCCTTTATTCAATTAACCTCTTTAAGTTATTAAATTAATTCTTAATCAATATATAACTTATATTAATCAAATAACAATATTATTCCTTTAATATATTATTCTCATAATATATTAACAATAATATCTCTTCTCTCTTAACAAATCATCCTTTCAAGTTGCTTATGGTGAAGGCAACCCAAAAGAACCATGCATAACCGGGTCAAGTACTTACCAAATATAGTTACAGCCTTAGACACTAATCCAACAGTATATGCACCTATGTATGTTATAAATTTATAATTAAATATATTTAGGTCAAATAATTGAAGGGATTAAAATGATGCATCAAAACCAATTATTTAGACGAATATAATAATAATAATAATAATAATAATAATAATAATAATAATAATAATAATAATAATAATAAATATACATTTCCAAGTACTGCATTCATTTGAAACTCACACTACAACTCAAGAGTTTTCTAATTTATGTATATTTATTAGTTACAACTCAAGAGTTTTTAACTTATGATTATTAATTAGTAATCACTAATAACTTTTTATTTTCCTTTCTTTTATGAGGTTGTAAAGTTTTGCTCATTAAAAACATTAATGTATTTGAAGATATTTGTGATTTAAATATGAAGAGTTAATATAAATGTTATAATAGATTTTTTAGTGTTTTTATGTTATTAAAAGTTATAGTGTTTATTTTTTATATATTTTATTATTCGTTGTATAAATATCCTTTTTAATACAAATGATATAATAAATGATTTTCTATTTTTATGTTACTAAAAGTTGCAGTTCATATTTTTGTTCATACGTTTTATTACCCGTTATATTATCATTCATTTGATATATAATTTACACAATTTTAAACGGTTTATAAAATTATCAAATAATTATATATATCACAATGACTTAAAAATTAAACTATAATGTTTAATAAAACTAATATGTTAACTATGTGTTTGCTTTACTACTAACATTTTGTTTCAAATTAGAAATATTAAATAATAATTTGGTAAAAGTTATTATTTTAACTATATAATTCTATTCTCACGCAACGCGCGGGAATTCGCCGTGTATATATATATATATATATATATATATATATATATATATATATATATATATATATATATATATATATGTAGACCGTAATAAATAAGAATGATTTTGCCACATGTCCTTCTCTCATTCAATTGGTCACATGTCATTTTATCATAATTTTGAAATATATTTATTTTCCACTTGTCATTTACTTCATTTCTCATTTCCAATATATCATTAATTTAGTTTCAATAAATTAAACCAACATAAAGACTATTGGTTTCAAATTTTAAAATTTAAGTTTCAATTTTAATTTCAAATAAATTTACAGTTTAAACCTTTGTGTTTAAGATTTTGTTATAATTAACGTGTTTAGTACACGCGTCTCATAAGTAAACATATAATTTTTATTTATTTATTTTTTGCATGTTTTTTTCTCATACTTTTACTTATTTCAGATTTCAAATTCAAATAAACTTCCCATTTAATCGTTCTTATTTAACATTTGATTTTAATCAAGCTGTATAACATACGGGTCTCACAACTAGTGTATATATATATATATATATATATATATATATATATATATATATATATATATAAAATAATGTTTTCATTCTAATATTATACATGTTGATGTTAGGTATTTTTCACTGTTGTGAGGCAAAAGCACATATATCTTATTGTTATCAATCTGAAAAAAACCCGCTTTTGAGGTTATTGACAATGGTGCAGATGATGCTAATTTTGATGATAAGTATGCTGTGGTTTCTAAACCTCTTGTAACTTTCAAATCATATCTAATCTTTAGATTTGAAATCATATATGATATGTTTAATAATCATTATTCTTATATTTTTCTGAGTTCAAACTATAAATGATTTTCAAAAAATTGTTCTTTTGAAGTATCTAAAGAGATCAATCGTGTTAAAGCAAATGAAATGGCGGATAAAAATCTTACACTAGTAAGATTGTGTTGGATTAGGTGGCTAAGCCCATAACTATTATTGGTATGTACTTGACCCGAGAGTAGCATGGTTCATTTGTGCATGGGAATGTTACTATTTGGATAGACTTTTGTGAGAAGATGATATTTATGATTTATTAATATATTATAAGTTCTAATATTTTAATATGAAATCATATTATTTAATTAGTATTGATCTAGAATTAGTTTGGAATTAATTTTGTGATCAAAAGAGACTAATTAAATAAATGGGGATTGATTTGGTAAATCATTCATCCTTATAGAGTGGGCGTATGATCCATAGTTCTTCATGTTAGGCTAAACACATGTGGTGACCCATGGATACTCCATGGAGGTTAAAACCCATGGATCATGAAGAATATGGAAAGTCATGAGTTATATGGTGTAACACTAATGTGCACACTATATAAAGAAGCCTCATACTAGCAAAATTGACACTTAAGATACACAATGGAGGGTTAGCCATTTTTGGTGCAATATAATCTTCTCTCAAGTTATTCTCATTGTTGGTGGTGTTGTGTGATTCCATTTGAGATGCAAGACTTAGGGCACTAAGTTCTTAAAGGTCCAAGTCTTCCAACTACAACAAAACGTATGTCTTCTAACTTGTATTTCATGTTGTTTATACTCCATTGTATGCTAGTTAGGGTAATACCTTGGAATGTTGAAGTTTGCATGTATAATAGAGAAAACAGAGAACCAAGGTATTTAGGGTTGCATGCACACCTTAGGAGTGTTAGAATGCTCAAAACCTAACAGTAGTATCAGAGACTAGGCTTGTTTTCAATTATACTTGATGCTACTTGCTTGGAAAGACTTTAAAAATCGATTTTCTGCTGTTCTGGACAGTGGACTCGCCGAGTCCAAGTACAAACTCATCCAACTCGCTGAGTTGGTTCATACCCTCGACGAGTTGGTGCCCTAGAATGCAGTTTTTTGAGTTTTTTTGGCTGGAATTAGACTAGGATCATTACCCTAAACTGTTTTTGAACTTATGAACCTATTTTTGATGTGGTAATGATCATGCTTATCTAGTTTATAATATAATTATCAAAGTTTCATGTTTGTACTAGTTTATATGGTTAGGCTAATTACATGATATTTGTTTGATGTGAATTGTCTTGTTCTTATGAGTTTAATTTAGATCATAGACAAATTGTTTGATTTTCTTGTAAGAATTTTTGATCTAAATGATTTTGATGAATTCCATAACTTGTCCTCAAGTTATGGAAAATGAAAAGTTTTCTTTTAAAGAGATTATTAAATTTATAGGTTATGAACCTTAAGAGTCTTTTTCCATAAATGTTTTTATGAACTCCATAACTTGTCCTCAAGTTATGGAATGTCAACAGTCTTTTTTTAAAACCTATATAAAACTCATAAATTATGGATTCCAAAAGTTTTTGAAAGTTACAAAAGTTGCACTCAATTTTTGAAATTTGTAAGTGTAAAAGTCTAACTTTTGAAACATTTAGTTCCAAACACTAGTATTTTCAAAGTTTAAAATTCAACCCTTATACTACTATAGTATTATAGGTTTAATATATATATATATATATATATATATATATATATATATATATATATATATATATATATATATATAAGAGTAAAGTCCGTCTTACCATTAGTAAACCTCATTCGCGAAGCTGGTCTATAAGGGGATATAAGGTTGCTGCCTAAATGGCAGTTTAATGGGTGTCCATTCTCACCCACCGCGTCCTTGACTGGTGGATGGTCGTTAGCCGAACGGGTAGGATATGACTCTAATTCTCCCTTTATTAAAAGTATAATGATAAATATAAAGTAACTAAACACGTATAAATTCCTAATCTTAGTTACTTAGGAAAATGTGAATATGGTGCTAACCCATAAAATTGCACTTTGCACCTTGTTAAGCCGTTAGTGGAGCGCCTGTGGTTAACCGACACACTAATCTGGACTGAAAGTGCATGTCGAAGGGTAGCTAGATGTTAATCAAAGATCAATGGTGTGTGTGTGGTTAACCGACACATTGATTAGGTGGTTGTAACATTGGGCGTACCAAGCTAATTTGCATGGTTATTCACACTTTTTTTGTGATCCTCGACATCCCATTCACAAACTTGAAGGGCACAATCGAGATTTAAAGATGCCATTGAAAGTCTCAATGAATATCAAAGGATCTAGGAGTTTCAATTCACTTAAAACCTAAAAAAAATTCTCGTTTTTCGTGGTGGAAATTGGTAAATCATCATTTACGTACCTTCAAATATTTTGCAGTTTGGATTACGACATCCCTCTTCCAAATTGTAAAATATTGTGTTGGGTCCAAGCCTTAATATTTCAGTTAGGTTTTATATTGAGGACTTAAATCAACTAACTTGAATTTCTCCCATTTGTAGATTTCTAGTTCAGACAACTATGGTCTTCCCAAATCTTATTGAACAAACTTTCCTCTTGAAGATGATGTCCCGCGGTTGGATCGTAGAAGTCATACTTCACTTCCTCTACCTCCTCCAATAATTCTCCCTAACCCACAAGTTTAAAGACTTGAAAAAATTCAAGGTCACTCAAGCCCTACTTGCATTCAAACATTAAGATGGAAGGCCTATGTGTACTCACGTCTTGGAGATGAAGTCACATATTGACAGGCTGAGAGTATTGGGTGTCGAAGTCTCAAGTAAGTTGGTTATTGATTGGGTTCTTTAATCACTTCATGAGTAATATAGTGAGTTCATTAAGGACTACTATGTAACTGATCACGACATGAACCTTATTGATCTTAGGTATTTGCTTGTTCTTGCTGAATCATAAATGATGTGGCGCACTGGATAAGAAAATATGATGGGACGATCTACTCTCCAAAATTCCATGGACATTGATAATGGAAACATTGGAATTCCAGAAAAGATTTTTCTTTCCAAGAGAAAGAGAAAGGCTAAGTCTGAGATTGTCCCGTGTACCATTCCTGAAGAGTCCATATGTTTCTGTTGCCAAGGGAAGGGGCATTGGTTGCGAAGTTGCCCTGACTACCTGAAAAGATAGAATCAAAAAGTTTGACTCCACTTCTGGTAAGTCTATTGTCTAACTCTATTAAGTTCCTAATTGTTGATTCTTAATACATGATGTGACAAGGTTGAATTTTGATGTTTTGTAGGATCATGCAAAGGGAAGGAAGCTTAAAGGAACAGTATGTTGAATCTGGTCGTGAAGATGGATTTCAATCGTATGGTTCGATGATCGAATTTTTGAGCTGCTGCTTAAGAGTTGTGATATATTGCTTAGAAATATGTAGTAACATAGTTTCATTTGTAATTTCATTGTAAGGAAAAGTTTTTTCTGCATTTTATAAATAAATAAAATTTTGTTTTATTTTATTATATCTCCTTGCAGTGGCATTTGTGAAAATTGATGTTTGTATGTTTCTATGTTAGCAATATGAATTTGATTCTTTCGTTTCTGGTAATGTCAAAATTTGCCAAATAAGGAAAGATTCTCATCACCCAAGTTTAAATTAAATAGAAACTTGGAATCATGCAAGTTGTATTGTATGATGAATGAGAATTTTCATCTTTGGTAAATTAAGACTAATTCCTTGTTCACATGTATATGTGAGTCAAGTGAAGGACTAGGGGATCGGGTATATTGGGTGTGCTTTGGTCAAGATCCACCACAAAGATTGATAAGACTATTCGTCATGATTTATTAAAGTTTAGTAAACATAGTTATGCTTACAAGTTTAAGTATAATTCTGAAACATTGGAAAAAGTTCAATGTATGGTAGAATGAATGATAAGAATCAAATTAGGCAGAAAGATAAAAGTTTCTCCAATCTGAAAAGATGGGAGAGTACTTTAGTATCGTGTTTTATGATCATCTTAATGATTATGGAAAACCATATCACAATTGATCCTCTAAAGACATCTTAGTGCATTTGTATGGCTAAGAAGAGGAATCGTGAATTGCTGAAATAGTTTAAATCAATTAAGATGAGTCATACTTCGTTCCCAAAACAAGTCTTAGAGTCATCCTCCAAGATTGTAACCTTGAGTGACATAGTCTTAAGAAAGGTTTAAAATACTTATCAAATGTAGAGTAAAAGTTTTCTAATCTTGTACATTTGAAATTGGTGAGTAGTGATGTTTTGGATAAAACAAAGACCAACTAAGGCCAATTATGTGAAGTGTTTGTCTTGATAAGAATCCGCACTAACTCTTGAATATTTGATTTGTCAAGGAATGATTCATGATAAGAGAATCTTATATGTCACGAGGGCAGTGGGAGTCTTAAAGATCTTGGAAAAGCTTCAAGACTAATCAAGAATAAAACTTATTGTTTATCACTAGCACATGACTTGAGGTTTATAACCTATCGTGTTGACATGTTCTTGTTTCTGCACCCATTCCAGTTGAAGTTGATTATGCATGTGAGTTCTATGAGTTCTCAGTTGTTTTCATAACTACTTGGAAGTAATGGCGGGCCCTTGTGCTGCCAAGTGGCAAGAAATTAAGATTGAACAAGTTCAGTTCATATGAGTTTGGATTAGTCACCAACCTTGTCTTGTGACTATGGTTATGAAAAATTCATATGGACAGTAACACATACATCATAAAATCTAAGTGTTATAAGGTTTCTCTTCAATTCATGAAAATGATGGTGAGGAAATGCTTTCACTAAGTAGATTTTAAGGAGATAGCAGTTGTGATATTTGCATTCTCAAATTTGATTATGAATACGGCATCCATTTTCATAATTCGAATTGTGAGAAATGGCAAAAGGTCTAAACATTTTAGACTTATGGCTATAAGTTCTGAAATTGTTTAGACACACATGTGAGCTATCTAAGGAAAGGTGTATGAGTTTGAGAAGCCTAGATAAAGTCTTATCGAAGCATATCATATCAAAAATCTGAACTTTGGTAATGAAAGTCAATAGGCATTGATTTCTAGAAGTCCAACTAATTTCTGGGTACATGTCAAAGCTAGTGGCAGCATAAAAGTTATGCTAGTAATATAATAATTATTATGCTAGTGGGAGCATAATCAATTATGGTAAATGTTGCAAGTTAGCAATGTTAATTATAGAAAACAAAAGTTTCAATTTGCAAGTTACAAGGTTTGAAAAGTTGTTTTTCTATAATTAAAGGAGAGAAATTCATACTTCATTTCAATTCTAAAAGCTTAGATTGAGATTTTGATCACATTTAGTAAAATATATATGAATATTATGTTGGAATTGTTCAACATAAGGAAATTTTGTATATGAAAATATTAATTGAATTCTCAAAGATTTGATTATGATTATGGTATCCCTCTTTATAATCAAAATTATGAGAACATGGCAAATAGAAATATTATAGAAAAAGACTGATTAAGTATCATGTCTTTATGTTAGACATTATGAATCGTATTCCATATGCTTCAGGTATAGGATCGATTGCATATGCTATAATATTCTCATGTTCAAAATATTTCCAAATGCCTAGGGCAGCAAGAGGGAAAAAGGACTAGAACCGGTCATGTCTAAAGTGGTTGAGCAACTGTTAAGGACAATCTAAGGTTCGCCAAAGATTGGTTGCTTAAGGATAGTTGGAAGTATAGTAATGGTAGGACCATATTGACATTATTATGAATAGACATGAGTCTATTAATAATGAGTTGTTGTTTGGCAAATATGGAATGTTTCCATATTAGGAGTTGAAGAATAGATGAGAAAGTTAAAAACATTATGCAAGAAGAATGTTCAAAGGAATGTACATTGAATTTTAGACTTCATTTCCATGCAATTGTCTTGTAACAATCTCCAAAGGAATATTTTGTAATATCATTGGTCAAGTCTCTGTGACTTTTGTCACCTAGACATTACAAAATAATGATTGCATGATAGGTTAGAATCTACCACTTTCTAGCAATGGAAATATCACACCCCGAAACCGATGGTGGAAACGTTCCGTAACGGAGGACGTCATGTAAAGTATCACAACCAATGTACATAGTAAGCATAGTAAACACAAAACAATACATTACATTGGATCATTACATTTGTTTGAAAGTAAGGTAATACATGTTTTACAGATACATTAGTTTAAACAAAAGTAAAGACGTGAATTCCATACGCTCCGTCTTCTGCAAAAGAACAAGGGATACCTGTCTAAGGAGAACCTGAGAATACAAGCAGTTTTAAAAAATATCAGCATAAAGCTGGGGAGTTCATAAGTGGTTTGTTTCTGAAAATGAACAAGTTTCCTTTAGTTTTCTGAAAGAGTTGTTATCCAAGAAAATCCCATATTTTCTTATAAGTAAAGTTTGTTTATCCATTTGTTACACAGTTTAGTTAAGAACAGTTTGTTATCTGGTTACTACATGATCTAGTTAAAAACGAGTTCTGTTATCCCAGGAAAAAACCTTATTTTCCTTAAAAGTTTATGGTTGGTTACTGGATCTGAATGTAATGTACAAGTATCTACCATACATAAAGTGTTTGTGTGAAGTTTCCTGAAAGTCCAGTTAACCTTGAAATGTATGTTAGTTTCAACACGTATATAAAACTATTGTGTGGAAAGTAAACTAATTCTTAAGGTTATTAGCTTACTAAATTCATTATTACCAACAAGTAAATCTCCGTTATCTAAATTGCGAGTTCCATAACCATACGATAGACTAGATATGGCAATAAGAAGTCCCGTATCATTTTATGACTTTCGTCACCCTTGAACCTTGCGGTTCGATTGTAGCTAGCAGCCAGGTGCGGGGTAGTCAGCCCCGTATAGATCTATACACTCAAGTCACGCTCTCCCTCCAGGAGATTCTGGTTATAGGGGCGGTCCTCCACGCGCGTATCTCTTGGAGTGTTACAGAGGACGTGTCCCCAATTATTAAGATTAACGAATTTACAAGTAATAATGCCGAAAATCCAGTTTTATGTTCTAGTCACAAAGGGGTCCTCCACTCACGTATCTCTGTGGAGTGTTACCGAGGACGTATCTAAAATTCTAAGTTTAATGACTTTTAACAATAAAGAAGTGGAAAATCATTTGCTAAGTATACAATATAACACTATGTAATAAGATTTGCAATCAGTTTGAAAACTAACTCTGTAAGTCAAACGGTTGGTTAAAACGGTTTCAATTGTTAAAAGCATGTGAAATGTGAAACATTTCAAAAGAAATAATAAGTTTGTACAAGATATCCTTATACTTTAGCTTGTATTCCCCCCTGAAAACATTGAAAACACGGAAAAAGGTGTAGGGGTATGAACTCACCGGACGAGAAATGTGTCGGTTAGATGCTAAGTGTTAGTTTAGGGCTTGAGTACATGCGAGGTTCCTATGTAATATGAAGAGATAAATAATTGTATCTAATTAGACTTTGAACTACTAATTAGATAAGAATATACACTCTGAGGCACGAAAACACTTCATATCAAGTGTTTAGAATGATCCGGGTTGCAGCCAAGGGTATGTAGGGCCTAAATAAGGAGTTTACTCTTCAAGAGTAAGCCCTTAGGGGAGTCTACGGTCCAATGACCATATCCGCATGAGTTTACAGTCGTAAACTCATGGGTAGTGGGTTCTTGGGTGCTAAATGGTCTTACAATGCACAAGGGAAGGTTCTAGGGTTGAATCAAAGGCTTAGGAAGTGATCGGGACTTGAATTGACATTGGAAAGGAGTTTACGGTTTATGAAGATGTTCTTGGTGAGTTTACTACCTTAAGCACATGAGTTTACAACAGTAAACTCATGTTTGTCCATGAATAATGTGTTTTGGTGGTTGTAGTTTAAGCATACAAAGTTCTAGGTCCAATTCTAAGCTATACAAGGTGTTAAGGTCACTTTAACACCCTTTGGAGGTGTTTATGGTCTAAGAAGGGGTGTTTACGGTCCAAGAATGTTCTTGGTCCGTAAACTCAAGTGTGACTCATTTGTGTTTGTTTTGGTGCATCTCATGAAGGAATATAAGGTTCTATGCACTCATGGAAGCTTTTGGAGGTGTTTAAGGGGCAATCTAACACCTTAAAAGGTATTTATGGTCTATGAATGAGGGTTTATAGTCCAAGAATGTTCTTGGGCCGTAAACTCATGTTTACCCCTCAAATCATGTGATTTTGGTGTTCAAATCTCGTACATGCAAGTCCTTAAGCCATATCTAAGCACTAGAAGGGACTTGGAAGGGTTTTTGGGGCTTCAAAACCCCTTTAAGGGAGTTTACGGTTTTGGAAGATGTTCCTAAACCATAAACACAAGTTTTTGATTGTTTTGGGTAGTTTAAACATAGATTTGCATGCTAAACAAGCTTAGAAACATGCTAGGATAGATTACTTACCAAATTGAAGCTTGAAAGTGATGTTTTTGGCTCAAACTCGAGTTTTAGAGAGAGAGAGTAGAGATAGAAAGTTATGAGGTGGTGGTAAAAAGCTAAATTGAAGTTCACTCATCCTTTATATAAGGTTTGAGTTTGTGGCCCGGTGGAAATCTACCCGATACTGACGTTAAACGAGGTTTTTGGTCGTACCCGATTTAATTGTTTGTAACCCGACGGAATAAAACTAAAATTTTTCAAATAATAATTTGGGGGCATTTTCATGTTTTTCTGACGGGTTTGGATACTCACGAGGTCATAATAAAAGTCTTAAATTAAATGACCTAATCCAAAATGTTAACGGAAAAATTGCAAGACAAACGGTTTTACTAACGAGAACGGGATACCGTGACGGAAAAATTTTCGGATTGTCACATTATCCCCCCGTTAGAGGGAATTTCGTCCCGAAATTCAAACTTTAGACACAAATCATGGATTTGGAATGAGACATGGATACTTCTGCTTCATCGAATCTTCGCACTCCCAAGTGAACTCAGGTCCTCGCATGGCATTCTAGCGAACCTTCACTTATCGGGATATGGCTTTGTTTCATATGTTTAATTTCTTGATCTATGATATCGATTGGTTCTTCCTTGAGGTTTAGACTTTCGTTGATTTCGATCTCACCAAGAGTGATTACTAGGGTTTCATCGGATAGGTACTTCTTAAGAATAGAGACGTGGAAGACAGGATGGATGTTGCTATGTTCTGAAGGTAGTCGGAGTTTGTAGGCTATGGGATCGATCCTAACGAGGATCTCGAAAGGTCCTATGTACTTCGGGTTAAGTTTTGCGTGCTTTCCAAAGCGTATCATGCCTTCCTCGCTTACCACGTGACCAAGGAAAGTGGTTAGACCAAGGGCATCACTACGAACTCGTAGTAACCATATCGAGTCCTGATTGCTGTCTTGGAAACATCATTCTCGTGAACTCGAAGCTGACTGGGTAACTCCTGCATTTCGGTTGGAGCCTATCGATACGGAGATTTGGCTACAGGGTTTGCTCCGGGAATTGGGTCGATGCAAAACTCTACTTGGCGTTCGGGAGGAATTCCCGGGAGCTCTTCGGAAAAGACATCATGAAAATTGTAGACTTCAGGGATGCTCTCGAGGTCTTTAACTTCCTGTTTCTCGTTGATTACATAAGTCAGGAATGCGTAACACTCCTTTCGCAAGAGCTTTTGAGCTTTGATGCAAGAAATGATGCGAAGATTGGAACTAAGTTTATCACCGTAGATCATAAGAGTTTAGCCGGAGGGGAGATTAAGACGGGTGTTTTTTTTTCATAACAAAGGATATCTGCATGATTGGGATTCAACTAATCCATGCCAATGATACATCAAAGCTCTCTATGGAAACTGGCATTAGGTCGATGGGAAAGGAATGATCGTTCAGGGTAAGAGTACAGCATATGTATCTATTATTGGCGTATTCTTTCTCACCTTTAGCCATCTTGACGGTAAATGTTTTGGTTACTAGACGAGGACTATGTTTAAGAAGACACTTGAATGAACGACTAATAAAACTTCTTTGGCACTAGATTCGAAAAGGATGCGAGTATAAGAATTGTTGAGAAGAAATGTACCCGCGGCGACGGTGGGATCGACAACTGCCTCCTCCTGCTTCATAGCTAGAACTATCCCAGCATTCTTGGTGGTTTCTGCTTTGGGGTAGTTCCTATTGAATTGCCCGACTTCTCCACAACCATAGCAGACTTGATCGGTATTTGATCCGGAAGCTTGATTGGTTAATTGGGTTTGTGTTCTGCAGCTTCGCGCAAGGTGACCCTCCTGGCCACAATTTTTGCAAAACTTCTCATGACATGGGCCAGGGATACAATGGTGGTAACTGCACCTGTTGCACCACGGGAGAATACCAGCATATCCAGTGGTAGGTGCTTGAGCTGAGGAACCGACGACAGAAACAGTAGTAGGGGTAGTAGCAGCGTGGACTGCCACTGTTTTCTGTTTCTTCGAGGACTCCTGTGAAGGCTGTCTCTTCTTCTTCTTCCAAAATTTTCTTTTCTCACCACTTCTCTCTGTTGGTTCAGGAGTGGTAGCTGCTTCCTTTAGGTCATCACTATAGTCGATCAGGGTTTGCGCTAGGCATTTGGCGCTGTCGTAGGTGTCTGGCTTTGCAGCCAAGCCATTACCCTTGGTTGGCTGGGTCAACCCCCAGATGAACCTCTCAATCTTTTTGCTTTCCTGGGTAACCATACCCGGACAGAGTAGCGCCAAATCATCGAATCTGGAAGTGTAAGCGGCGATATCGGAACCTTTCATCTTCAGGTTCTAGAGTTCATGCTCCAGCTTCTGCATTTCGCCCCGAGGGTAGTACTCTGCAAGCAGAAGCTCATTCATGACTTCCCAACCCATAGCATTGGATACAGGTAGAGTTAAGGATTTGACTTGGCCGTTCCACCAAGTCAGAGCTTTATCAGTGAACGTACAGGCGGCGAACTTCACCTTGTCGGATTCTGAACAGGCACAGATTTCAAAAATTGATTCGATTTTCTCTAACCATCGAGTTAGGGTTATGACACCTCCAGTGCCGTCGAAAGATGTAGGTTTCGCGTTCATAAAGTCCTTATAGGAACACTCCTTCCGGTGTCCCTAGCTACCTTCCTGGGTTTGGGGATGAGTACCACCTCCTTGCCCACCTGAACCACCGAGGTTCATTTGCGACATGATAGTTGCCATAGCTGCAACAACAGCTGCTTGGAACATGGTGGGATCAAATTGAGGAGGAGGTGGTGGCAGAGGAGGATTGCTATTCTTTGAGCTGGGTCTTTTCCTTGGAGGCATCTTGATCTAAAATAGCTTGGAAAGAGAGGATTATAAGTCCTCTGAATTGAATCAAGAGATATAGAACAAGAGATATCTCATTATGACAGATATAGGGTTCTATAAGCGATAAGCAGGAAAGAGTTATCAAAGAAGATAAATTATCGCTAAAGAAGGAACGAGTAGCAATACTCGGAATGAATTTCTACAATGTATTCGGTTTCTGGCTAAAATACTCCCATAGTATTTTATGTTTTCGCTGCGTCGACGACTCATTGTTTGGGTATTGGGTAAGTTTTAGGCATGCTGCACACCACAGTACTCCCAAGCACATGTTGGCCGTGTCTCGAATGAATATAATTGATCAGACTATATTGATCCTAGACACAACTACATAACTGCCCAGGTTTAACCGCAGCGCAGAATACCCAATTACTTATGTTTTGTTCTACTCGAGGTTACGGATTCCGGCGGTTAGGTATACTCGTATACTTTTGAAAATACTTATATTTTAAAGTATACTTTTAGTTCATAGCATTTTGGCCCCTTAGTGTTTATAGTCTTATACCATGGAAGGTTTGGTATACTAGTTCACTATAAACAAGGGCTCTGATACCAATCTGTCACACCCCGAAACCGATGGCGAAATCCTTCCGGGGCGGACGACATCATGTAAAGTATCACAACCAATGTATATAGTAAGCATAGTAAACACAAAAAAATACATTACATAGGATCATTACATTTGTTTGAAAGTAAGGTAATACATGTTTTATAGATACATTAGTTTAAAAAAAAGTAAATACATGAATTCCATATGCTCCGTCTTCTGCAAAAGAACGCGGGATACCTGTCTAAGGAGAACTTGAGAATACAAGCATTTTTGAAAATATCAGCATAAAGCTGGTGAGTTCATAAGCGGTTTGTTTCTGAAAATGAACAAGTTTCCTTTAGTTTTCTAAAAGAGTTGTTATCCAAGAAAATCCCATATTTTCTTATAAGTAAAGTTTGTTTATCCATTTGTTACACAGTTTAGTTAAGAACAGTTTGTTATCTGGTTACTACATGATCTAGTTAAAAACAAGTTCTGTTATCCCAGGAAAAAACCTTATTTTCCTTAAAAGTTTATGGTTGGTTACTGGATCTGAATGTAATGTACAAGTATCTACCATACATAAAGTGTTTGTGTGAAGTTTCCTGAAAGTCCAGTTAACCTTGAAATGTATGTTAGTTTCAACACGTATAAAAAGCTATTGTGTGGAAAGTAAACTAATTCTTAAGGTTATTAGCTTACTAAGTTCATTATTACCAACAAGTAAATCTCCGTTATCTAAATTGCGAGTTCCATAACCATACGATAGACTAGATATGGCAATAAGAAGTCCCGTATCATTTTATGACTTTCGTCACCCTTGAACCTTGCGGTTCGACTGTAGCTAGCAGCCAGGTGCGGGGTAGTCAGCCCCGTATAGATCTATACACTCAAGTCACGCTCTCCCTCCAGGAGATTCTGGTTATAGGGGCGGTCCTCCACGTGCGTATCTCTTGGAGTGTTACAGAGGACGTGTCCCCACTTATTAAGATTAACGAATTTACAAGTAATAATGCCGAAAATCCAGTTTTATGTTCTAGTCACAAAGGGGTCCTCCAATCGCGTATCTCTGTGGAGTGTTACCGAGGACGTATCTAAAGTTCTAAGTTTAATGACTTTTAACAATAAAGAAGTGGAAAATCATTTGCTAAGTATACAATATAACACTATGTAATAAGATTTGCAATCAGTTTGAAAACTAACTCTGCAAGTCAAACGGTTGGTTAAAACGGTTTCAATTGTTAAAAGCATGTGAAATGTGAAACATTTCAAAAGAAATAATAAGTTTGAGTACAAGATATCCTTATACTTTAGCTTGTATTCTCCCTGAAAACATTGAAAACACGGAAAGAGGTGTAGGGGTATGAACTCACCGGACGAGAAATGTGTCGGTTGGATGCTAAGTGTTAGTTCGGGGCTTGAGTACCTGCGAGGTTCCTATGTAATATGAAGAGATAAATAATTGTATCTAATTAGACTTTGAACTACTAATTAGATAAGAATATACACTCTGAGGCACGAAAACACTTCATATCAAGTGTTTAGAATGATCCGGGTTGCATCCAAGGGTGTGTAGGGCCTAAATAAGGAGTTTACGCTTCAAGAGTAAGCCCTTAGGGGAGTTTACGGTCCAATGACCATATCCCCATGATTTTATGGTCGTAAACTCTGGGGTAGTGGGTTCTTGGGTGCTAAATGGTGTTACAATGCACAAGGGAAGGTTCTAGGGTTGAATCAAAGGCTTAGGAAGTGATCGGGACTTGAATTGACCTTGGGAAGGAGTTTATGGTTTATGAAGATGTTCTTGGTGAGTTTACTACCTTAAACACATGATTTTACAACATTAAACTCATTTTTGTCCATGAAAAATGTGTTTTGGTGGTTGTAGGTTAAGCATACAAAGTTCTAGGTCCAATTCTAAGCTATACAAGGTGTTAAGGTCACTTTAACACCCTTTGGAGGTGTTTATGGTCTAAGAAGGGGTGTTTACGGTCCAAGACTGTTCTTGGTCCGTAAACTCAAGTGTGACTCATTTGTGTTTGTTTTGGTGCATCTCATGAAGGAATATAAGGTTCTATGCACTCATGGAAGCTTATGGAAGCTTTTGGAGGTGTTTAAGGGGCAATCTAACACCTTAAAAGGTATTTATGGTCTATGAATGAGGGTTTATAGTCCAAGAATGTTCTTGGGACGTAAAATCATGTTTACCCCTCAAATCATGTGATTTTGGTGTTCAAATATCGTACATGCAAGTCCTTAAGCCATATCTAAGCACTAGAAGGGACTTGGAAGGGTTTTGGGGCTTCAAAACCCCTTTAAGGGAGTTTACGGTTTTAGGAGATGTTCCCAAACCATAAACACAAGTTTTTGATGGTTTTGGGTAGTTTAAACATAGATTTGCATGCTAAACAAGCTTAAAAACAAGCTAGGATTGATTACTTACCAATTTGAAGCTTGAAAGTGGTGTTTTTGGCTCAAACTCGAGTTTTAGAGAGAGAGAGTAGAGAGAAAGTTATGAGGTGGTGGTAAATAGCTAAATTGAAGTTCACTCATCCTTTATATAAGGTTTGAGTTTGTGGCCCGGTGGAAATCTACCCGATACTGACGTTAAACGAGGTTTTTGGTTGTACCCGATTTAATTGTTTGTAACCCGACGGAATAAAAGTAAAATTTTTCCAAATAATAATTTGGGGCGATTTCATGTTTTTCTAACGAGTTTGGATACTCACAAGGTCATAATAAAAGTATTAAATTAAATGACCTAATCCAAAATGTTAATGGAAAAATTGCAAGACAAACGGTTTTACTGACGAGAACGGCATACCGTGACGGAAATTTTTTTGGATTGTCACAGAAAAGAATTTGAAATTCTTACACTTGAAATAAGGATTTGGAATTTTGAAATGAGCATCATTGAAATGTTTTTCAATTGATCTATTTCACAAATTGAGGACCATAGACAAACATATTGCGCATGCATGGTGCATGGCATAACTATTGTTTAGAAAACATAATGTGCATGCTTAGGACATGGGACAACTGTGACAACCCGAAATTTTCCATTCAAATCAAACCACATCAATCCAATAGAAGTAGAGCAGTTTCAGTGAGAATTCAAACTTTTGGAATAAGTTTGGCAGTTTTAGGGTTTTACCACTAAGAAGTTATTAGGAGAGTGGTTGCACTAGGATTTTGTGCAACACTGTAAATCCATTACTCTAAGTCATTAGAATCCATTCCGAGAATAGAAATATTTTCTGCCAAAAATCTCTGGACTATAAATAGAATTCTGAACCAAATTGGTTCATTATTTGATTTCCAATTAGAGAAAAGCCAAATACTCTCTCACGGATCTTCGGGTTTTTATCCCAGATTGTGAGTCTACTTCCCTAAATGTGTTTTAATACTTGTTATATGCTTTATAACATTGATTTCATGTCCAAAACACAAGATCCAGGAGTTTACCGCCTAAGAACGTTCTTGGGGAGTAAACTCCAAAATCAAGCCTAAAGGCCACATAGTCCCATTTCCGTGTTAGGCAACTAACTAAGGACCTAGTGTATGATCATTGGAGGCTAGAAACAAATCAAAAGCAAGTAGTTTGAGGAGTTTACGGCCAAGGAACAACCTCTTGGGCCGTAAACTCCAAGTAAAGGGCACAAATGAGTGCCTTGTGATCCCTAGCCTTAGAACAAACACCTAGAAGCTTTACACTCATGATTTATGCCATCAAAACCCTTAGAAATCATTTCTATAAGGGAGTTTACGGCCAAGAAACTCCTTGGGCCGTAAACTCCAAGTTTTAGGTTCCAAAATGCCTTTAAACTCTTCCTAAGGCTTAGTATTCATTTTTGGCATGTACCTTAATGTGTTTAAGACCTAGAAAACACATAAAAAGCATAAGTGTTTGAGAGTTTACGGCCAAGAGTATTCGTTGGGCCGTAAACTCCTTAAATGGGGTCAAAGGACACCCTAAACACTTCCATAGGCCAAGAAACTTTTAGGTCAAGTACTTAGAGGAGATATGGACTAGTTAAAATTCTTAGGACCTCATGTGTGAGGGAGTTTACGGCCCAAAGAGTTCTATGGCCGTAAACTCCATCAAATGGTCCCATTTAGTGCCTTAAACCTCCCTTAATCCAAGTATTGAAGCCTAGACTTGTTCCTAGAATTGTTAGACACTTGAAAAGACAATAAGAACCCTCCCAAGGGAGTTTACGGCCGTAAACTCCAAGGGAAAAGGGTATTTGGGCCGTAAACTCCCCTTAGGAGTCAATATGGTGCCTTAAGCTCTTGCCTAGCCTTGAAACAATTCCCCTCTAAAGTTGTAGTACTTCTAAACTCCATTTCATGGCTTGTTTGAGAGTTTACGGCCAGGAGCCTACTCCCCTGGGCCGTAAACTCTAATGATTATGGTATTTTGACCTTAAACTCTCATTAGGGGCATTGCACTCCTTTATTGCAACCCATTTGCCTCCTAGCACTTGACCAAAAGTGTTGTCCTCGCGCTTAAATGTTGTTACTTGTATAATTAGTGTTATAATCACTAATTATTTATATACATATGTCTTCATATGTAATTAGGATCATTGTGTGTGTCTAAGTCATCACTTGACACCAAGCACTTGTCCGATCCTTCCGTACGATAACAGCCCGTTCATTTCCAGTCGCATACTGCAGGTGAGTTCATACCCCTTAACTAATGTTTTAAACTGTTTTAAATGTTTTATGGGGGGAGGGGGGGATACAAGTAGAATCATGCTACTTATTATGTCAATCACATGTGATTAGTAAGTTGGATTATAGTACTTATTACATCAATCACATGTGATTAATATACAACATTCAAAAGATTTGGCTACTCATTAACCGTTTTACCAAATAGTTTCCTTCAAAAGATTTTTATAAACATTTTATATGTTTTAAACTACTTCTTACTCTGTACTTCTTACTCGGTTTATCATACTTCAAACTTATTTACAACTGTGTTTCAAACAAAGGTTTCTTTATACCCAAAACTGTTTTATTATACTTATGCCTTCAAATTGCTTTATAGATTGACATCAAGTCGATCTTCTCTTAAAATAATATTTCTGTTTCAAATGTTTTACAAAACTTACTTATGCTTTTATTTTATTATAAATTACATGCCTCTATATGTATAGTTATATAAGAAATGTTTAAAAGACTTAGGAAGACTATCCACCCTATTTCCTTTTCGCGCCTTGAGATGTGGTCTGGTGGGACATTGGGTATTCGTCCGAAGGTCGTTTAAAGATTTGTTATATATCATGAGTACGTATAAAGTCATAAAAGGTCCTTCCAGTTCATCCTATGCCCTTGGGTAGCAAGGGTATACATCCACGTCCATACGTACTACTTAGATTACTAGTAAGCTACCATATGGGTAGTTCAGGAAGATACTAGAACCAGTACTAGAACGCGATATCATACAATGAGTCAGTTCATTCATGAGTCAATACATATACAGATATACTAGAAACAATACAGATACAGATATACTAGAAACAATACATATACATATATACTACAAACAATACATATACAAATATACTAGAACGCTTACGTAACAATACTTGCTAGATAGAGAGAACACATATTTCAGCTAGCACACGTAGAACATTTCAGTACACCATTGTACAATTTCATGATCACACTTACATGAATACGCGTACATATACATATACATAGAACAGACGTCACTAGGGGCTATAGCTCAGAACCAGTTCAGGATCTAACTATACTGATAAATCACACTACAATTATGATTGGTATATCGAGTATACATGATCATAGTAATGTGGATGCCCACGGCTTGCATTCATGCAGGGGTTGTGAGTAGGTCCTAAAATTCCTTTGATAGGGGAGCGAAACAGTCTGGGATCTAGACATCACATTATACCTTATCCCTCAAATAAGGCAAGTTGAGTATCGGTGTACTGATATATATATACTCATATATATATCCAAATACTGTGGTACTTAGAAATATTACCCTAGACTTAAGGTAATAGGTACGGTTGTAGTTCGACACTACACCATAGTACCATTTCTTCCTATTACATTCACTTAGTGAATTCTTCATAGGAAGCATAGTAATGTAGTTTTTATCTATTGATAAATAGTAGCCCTTTTAGAGCTACGATTTAGTACTACATTAATTTTTCCTGTACATATTTCAGTGATAACCTCACTTAAACATAAATGTACAAACTATATAGTTGGATAATGATAGTTATATTTTGGAAAAACACATACTCTTACAAGAGACACACACACAGAACAGTTAGGTCTTGGGAGAAGACAATTTCACATACTAGAAGGAATCATAGGGATTCTAGGATTTTTCAAACACTTACAATTCATATACATTTACAAATTCTTACAATACATAGACTTACAAATACTTACATACAAATTAAGACACTTAATACTTATGATCTCACCAGCTTAATAGCTGATACTCGCTTTCAAAATTACTTGTATCCTCAGGTCATCATAGACAGGTACCGATGCAAGGAGAAAGGAAGATGAAGCTTATTCAAGACTTATCTTTCATTTTGATTTATGCTTTAGTGTTTATCAAAATTTGACAGAATACAATTGTATAATAATTATTTTATTAATGCAATGGATGATGTTGTTGCTTGTTTACTACTTTACATTGTTGTTGATATTAAACATGACGTCCTCCGCCCCAGAACGTTTCCGCCGTTCTTGGTTTTGGGGTGTGACAGATTGGTATCAGAGCATTGTTTATAGTGAATTAAGTATATCAACCCATAAAAGATATACTAACTATAAATACATAAGGGATTAAAAATACTCTACCAAGAGTTTATACTTTAAATAGTAAAATATTTAAGTAAGTATACGTGCTGCATTCATACTAAAATCAATGTCATTAGGACAGTACAAAAGAATTACGATTGTTGGGCAACACAAGTGGGCTTAGAGACATATGGTCAAAACTGGGAAGATATAGCCTGATCGCCTATATTATCCGAGGGTTGACTAGCATGTGCCTAAGTTTAAGTGTGTGGTTGCAACAATGCTAAAATCTTACCAACCCTACCACAATGAGAACAATAGAACATAACAATAAATTTAAAATACTATAGGTGTATTTTGGTGTTACTATAAGTACTATATACTTGAGAATTAAAAAGGGATCTTCATTACTAAGTTAATAGTTGCTAAGTGGATACACTGAGGCTACATGTAATTAGGATGTCATAGACTCAAAATCTGTGATAATTTTGCCTTACCCCTATTCTGTGTGAATAAGGAATTAAGGTCACTTATTCGAAGGTCTATCCTGTTTAGATTACACATAGCTGGTATGCACTTCACAAATAGCGATGTAACTAATGAAGGTTTTCTAAAATAATTATGTAGATAGTTCGTCTAATAATTATCTTCTTACCCTAAATTCTCGCATAGAAATGATAACTGGACTCCATCCCCTTGACAACCAGTATCTTCCGAAGGAAGTCATAACTGGTTGGTTTGGAGAAGAACCAGAGAATGATCATCCTATCCCCTTGGATGATCACCATGACGAAGACCTTTCGTATGATACTAACCCCGAGCCAGAGGTTGAGAATCTACCCCGAGTAGCTCCCGTTTCAATTCCTAACCCTCTTCCGGCTTTTCATGGCCTGACCCTGAGCGAGTGGAATGCTTGGAAACAGGGAGCCAAGGACAAAACCAGTTTATGCTATTTGACGGCGACCGAAGTTTCTACAACTTGAGCAACGAGGGCTTAGCAGATATAGTCTTGCCAATCTTGGTCCGCAGAAAGGCCAGAGATGAGATTCACGGCAGGACGGCCCTACATCAGATTTCAGAAGAAGTCGCCTATGCTAGGATGCATACCCTCCACACCATTCATCTAGAGGATGCTCACGAGAGATCAGAGAGAAACCATGAAATCCTGTTGCAAACACTGGCTGAATCACGAACCGAAAGCTAAGAGCTCCAAGTACGCCAGATGGTGTGCGAAAGACACCTACTTGACGTGGAACGTCAATTAGTTGAACTAAGAGTTCACCAGAGGGATGACTGTCGCCGTAGTAGACGCTTTACTTTATTTTCCCTTATAAAAGGAAATTAGGTTTTTCTGTCTATGCCCGATGTGGCATTTTCTATGAAATTATCTTGTTCCGTAAGTACTTTAGTTAGGTCTTTATGCTGTCGGGAACTATCTTCTGTGGATATGATGTAAGACCTTTACAAGGTCATTTTCTTGAATCTTTACATCGTGAATATCCAAGGTATTGACAGCCGGCTAACTTTTGAGTCATTCTTCATCCAAGTACTTTTATCTTACTTTCATTGGAGTCTACCTGAATCATACCTTAGTCAAGTCATTGGACTGTGATGAGTTATTCCAAGAGAGACTTCCAAGTCTCTTTCAGTGGTTGGATCTTGTTATTCACCAACCTACGATACCTCAGTTTGAACGACAGACGTCTTGAGACCATTCTACGAACATACTCCCATTCCGTACTAGGACTGCATCATAGGGATGTAGGTCAAGCCTTCGCGAACATACTTTCATTCTTTAACCAGGACTGCATCATAGGGATGTAGGTCGAACTTTCGAGATCATACACTTACTCTTATCATGAACAATCTAAGTACATCAAGGTCAACCAGAATCGCTCACCAATCTTTACTCTTTCGTGTTACAGAATCATGTCGTCATCCGGAAACAACCAGCCAAGCAACGAGACCTCTACTTTCCCCATGGACGCCGCTACCTTTCAAACGGTATTTACAGCTGCCATAGTGGCTGCAGTAACCGCGGTCATGACGCACCGTAGTGCTATCAACACGGTCAATGCTGCTGACGGGAATGAAGTTCCTAATCGTGATATCCATCCAGGAAGTCACCCAGCAGTAACAGTTCCGGGCTTGCAAAGTCAGAAAGCAGAGAACAAGAAACGAAAGCGTCAAGCCCGAAAGGAACGCAAGAGAGCCCAAAAGCTAGCTATACCACAACAGCAAGTGGAAACCCCTGCCGTTCCCATACCGCGCAGGTCATATGAGGGAAAACTCCCTAAGTGTGAGAAGTGTAGTTCTCATCATCATGGGACTTGCCATGAGATGCAATGTTGCAATTGCCTGAATATAGGGCATCATGCTCGTGACTGTGGAGCACCGAAACGACCTGTCACTCAAGTCCCTTTCATCGAGACGAACCCTACGCACAAGTTGAGTTATAGCGCAGAACGATTCAAGAAGCAATTTTCGAGGTGGAGTAACGAGGAAGGCACTCGTGTCCACATAACACTAGCTAAGCACCGAAATCCCGTCACCAAAGCTAGTACTAGCCAGTCATGTCACCAATGTGGTGAGACAGGGCACTTCAAGAGGGATTGCCCGATAACGCAGAGTTCTGGCGCAGATGGGAAGATTCTCAGGATCACAGCCGCAGGAGAGCCTGCTCAGGAACCACGTTAATGTATTTAGGGCGTTTCGTTGTAACAGACTTAAAAACTAATTAGAACTAGTGCAACTAGAGTCTTACCTTTTGCGAGATCCTGTCTGTATAGGAATTCTCGTGCTGCGTATACTTGTCTTTTGTAGTATATCTTATTCGCAGCAATAGTCTGGTGGTAAATCTAAAGTACTGTAACTCTGTTCATGGTTGCATAGTTGTGTTTTGTCTGTAACCGTCTTATGTTAATTATAGTGTCTTTAAAAGTTTCTGTATGACTCCGACATTATCATATGACTCGATTTAAAAATTTGATCCTCACGAAAACAGCTTCATACGTACGTCCCTATCTTCTAGATCACTTTTCCAGCGAAGCCGTCATAACAGAACGCAGAAGTACTCATTCCCAGAGTACCTCTTAGTTAATTTCTTTCCGAAAGAAATCCCCGAAGTGCCACTCGTGCAGTACGTCAAAGTTCAATACAGGGATTCATGCGGATGATCTATCACTGAGGAAGGTATACATAAGAGTGTTATATAATCAAGGTTCTACAGGTTTAGAATTGATGATTCCGCCTTAACTCATTTCCTCCTTGGGATGTGAGGGTAAGGAAGAATCAGTTATTCGACTATCTTTTCAATCTTAATTATATACGACTCGTATACACGAAATTGTGATCGTGAAGCCCTGTATGAATTCTAAAATGGACTTCAGGACGGAGAAACTGCCTAAGTATGCGAGTAATCACATCGTCATGGGAATAAACTTAGAACCCAGTACGACTCCCGAAAACAGATCACCCTATAGTTTAAACACCCACGGAGATACAAGAATAGTACGAACAACTCAGCGAACTACACATAAATAGAATTAGAAGACTAGGTTTCTCACCCTCGAGAACCCCGGTCAGATTCTTCCAGAGATCGATGGATCGCATCGTATGTGCCTCGGATATCGAGGACTCCGTCAAGATTTTCATAGAAATCGTGATCTCTGCCTCCCATAGACAAAATAGTTGAGCACACGTAAGGAAAGAAATACTTCCAAGAATGGACCTAAGATCCGAATATCACCAGTTCGATGTGTTAGGGAAGGATGTCTGGGAGACTATCTTCCGAATTCGATGCGGACGCCTCGAGTCCGTAGTGATACCTTTCGGATAGGACCAGTACGCCAATGGTTTTCGTGAGCTAAATGAATAGGGTTACGTCTTTCTTACTTAGGATCGATTCGTCATTTCTCCATGAAATGACTTACTTATCTACCCTCGTAGTAAGAAGAAAACCGATGAAAACATTTCCTATAGAGGAACTTTTAGCGAAGTTCTATAGGCTTGAGTTTTGAAATTGAAGAGTCAAATTTCTAGGACACACTGTTAGTAATGTGAGAAATTTTAGGTACTCTTTCAGTTTGCCAAAACATTTGAGTATTCATCGACACCAGAGAAGCCGACAACTTTCGCCAAATGTTAGGTCTTACCGACCTACCGCCTTAGTTCATTCGGAACTCCTCGCAAGCCTCAGATACTCGTACGACTTTGACCCAGCAAAGGATGGCCTTTGACTGCGGAGTTACGCAAGAAAAGGAACCTTTGAGAATCCGAGTGAGTGACCAAGTTCTTTAGGATAACTCACTCTGAGAATGGCTTAATACGCTTCGTAAAGCGTGAAAAGCTAAATCCATAGTTGACAAGACTTCTTAGATTCTTATCAGAATTTGTCCTGTGCCTCGCACAAACTAGACCTACTCCGCGAACTCAGTAACGTACTTTCTACTTTTCGCATCTCGATCGTGAAACCAAACCTTTCTGTTTGAACTCTTCCAAGTCCATTTGTCGAGATCCTTGCCTTCGTATCAGAACCGTAGTGACCCTCGACCGAGAGGTCAAGCGGACGAAGCAAACGCCGTCGCCAATTAGTGAAGGTTCGTTGGGATACCGACCGAGAGCCCGATTTCACTTAAGTGCGCTAGAACAAATCGATTAGGAAGTTTCCTTCTCACGTCTCGATCATTCGTGCATACTTCCTTGCCTAAATTCTAATTTCGGGAGGAAATTCTCTTTAACAGGGGGATGATGTGACAACCCGAAATTTTCCATTCAAATCAAACCACATCAATCCAATAGAAGTAGAGCAGTTTCAGTGAGAATTCAAACTTTTGGAATAAGTTTGGCAGTTTTAGGGTTTTACCACTAAGAAGTTATTAGGAGAGTGGTTGCACTAGGATTTTGTGCAACACTGTAAATCCATTACTCTAAGTCATTAGAATCCATTCCGAGAATAGAAATATTTTTTGCCAAAAATCTCTGGACTATAAATAGAATTCTGAACCAAATTGGTTCATTATTTGATTTCCAATTAGAGAAAAGCCAAATACTCTCTCACGGATCTTCGGGTTTTTATCCCAGATTGTGAGTCTACTTCCCTAAATGTGTTTTAATACTTGTTATATGCTTTATAACATTGATTTCATGTCCAAAACACAAGATCTGGGAGTTTACCGCCCAAGAACGTTCTTGGGGAGTAAACTCCAAAATCAAGCCTAAAGGCCACATAGTCCCATTTCCGTGTTAGGCAACTAACTAAGGACCTAGTGTATGATCATTGGAGGCTAGAAACAAATCAAAAGCAAGTAGTTTGAGGAGTTTACGGCCAAGGAACAACCTCTTGGGCCGTAAACTCCAAGTAAAGGGCACAAATGAGTGCCTTGTGATCCCTAGCCTTAGAACAAACACCTAGAAGCTTTACACTCATAATTTATGCCATCAAAACCCTTAGAAATCATTTCTATAAGGGAGTTTACGGCCAAGAAACTCCTTGGGCCATAAACTCCAAGTTTTAGGTTCCAAAATGCCTTTAAACTCTTCCTAAGGCTTAGTATTCATTTTTGGCATGTACCTTAATGTGTTTAAGACCTAGAAAACACATAAAAAGCATAAGTGTTTGAGAGTTTACGGCCAAGAGTATTCCTTGGGCCGTAAACTCCTTAAATGGGGTCAAAGGACACCCTAAACACTTCCATAGGCCAAGAAACTTTTAGGGCAAGTACTTAGAGGAGATATGGACTAGTTAACATTCTTAGGACCTCATGTGTGAGGGATTTTACGGCCCAAAGAGTTCTATGGCCGTAAACTCCATCAAATGGTCCCATTTAGTTCCTTAAACCTCCCTTAATCCAAGTATTGAAGCCTAGACTTGTTCCTAGAATTGTTAGACACTTGAAAAGACAATAAGAACCCTCCCAAGGGAGTTTACGGCCTTAAACTCCAAGGGAAAAGGGTATTTGGGCCGTAAACTCCCCTTAGGAGTCAATATGGTGCCTTAAGCTCTTGCCTAGCCTTGAAACAATTCCCCTCTAAAGTTGTAGTACTTCTAAACTCCATTTCATGGCTTGTTTGAGAGTTTACGGCCAGGAGCCTACTCCCCTGGGCCGTAAACTCTAATGATTATGGTCTTTTGACCTTAAACTCTCATTAGGGGCATTGCACTCCTTTATTGCAACCCATTTGCCTCCTAGCACTTGACCAAAAGTGTTGTCCTCGCGCTTAAATGTTGTTACTTGTATAATTAGTGTTATAATCACTAATTATTTATATACATATGTCTTCATATGTAATTAGGATCATTGTGTGTGTCTAAGTCATCACTTGACACCAAGCACTTGTCCGATCCTTCCGTACGATAACAGCCCGTTCATTTCCAGTCGCATACTGCAGGTGAGTTCATACCCCTTAACTAATGTTTTAAACTGTTTTAAATGTTTTATGGGGGGGGGGATACAAGTAGAATCATGCTACTTATTATGTCAATCACATGTGATTAGTAAGTTGGATTATAGTACTTATTACATCAATCACATGTGATTAATATACAACATTCAAAAGATTTGGCTACTCATTAGCCGTTTTACCAAATAGTTTCCTTCAAAAGATTTTTATAAACATTTTATATGTTTTAAACTACTTCTTACTCTGTACTTCTTACTCGGTTTATCATACTTCAAACTTATTTACAACTGTGTTTCAAACAAAGGTTTCTTTATACCCAAAACTGTTTTATTATACTTATGCCTTCAAATTGCTTTATAGATTGACATCAAGTCGATCTTCTCTTAAAATAATATTTCTGTTTCAAATGTTTTACAAAACTTACTTATGCTTTTATTTTATTATAAATTACATGCCTCTATATGTATAGTTATATAAGAAATGTTTAAAAGACTTAGGAAGACTATCCACCCTATTTCCTTTTCGCGCCTTGAGATGTGGTCTGGTGGGACATTGGGTATTCGTCCGAAGGTCGTTTAAAGATTTGTTATATATCATGAGTACGTATAAAGTCATAAAAGGTCCTTCCAGTTCATCCTATGCCCTTGGGTAGCAAGGGTATACATCCACGTCCATACGTACTACTTAGATTACTAGTAAGCTACCATATGGGTAGTTCAGGAAGATACTAGAACCAGTACTAGAACGCGATATCATACAATGAGTCAGTTCATTCATGAGTCAATACATATACAGATATACTAGAAACAATACAGATACAGATATACTAGAAACAATACATATACATATATACTAGAAACAATACATATACAGATATACTAGAACGCTTACGTAACAATACTTGCTAGATAGAGAGAACACATATTTCAGCTAGCACACGTAGAACATTTCAGTACACCAGTGTACAATTTCATGATCACACTTACATGAATACGCTTACATATACATATACATATACATATACATATACATATACATATACATATACATAGAACAGACGTCACTAGGGGCTATAGCTCAGAACCAGTTCAGGATCTAACTATACTGATAAATCACACTACAATTGTGATTGGTATATCGAGTATACATGATCATAGTAATGTGGATGCCCACGGCTTGCATTCATGCAGGGGTCGTGAGTAGGTCCTAAAATTCCTTTGATAGGGGAGCGAAACAGTCTTGGATCTAGACATCACATTATACCTTATCCCTCAAATAAGGCAAGTTGAGTATCGGTGTACTGATATATATACTCATATATATATCCAAATACTGTGGTACTTGGAAATATTACCCTAGACTTAAGGTAATAGGTACGGTTGTAGTTCGACACTACACCATAGTACCATTTCTTCCTATTACATTCACTTAGTGAATTCTTCATAGGAAGCATAGTAATGTAGTTTTTATCTATTGATAAATAGTAGCCCTTTTAGAGCTACGATTTAGTACTATGTTAATTTTTCCAGTACATATTTTAGTGATAACCTCACTTAAACATAAATGTACAAACTATATTTTTGGATAATGATAGTTATATTTTGGAAAAACACATACTCTTACAAGAGACACACACACAGAACAGTTAGGTCTTGGGAGAAGACAATTTCACATACTAGAAGGAATCATAGGGATTCTAGGATTTTTCAAACACTTACAATTCATATACATTTACAAATTCTTACAATACATAGACTTACAAATACTTACATACAAATTAAGACACTTAATACTTATGATCTCACCAGCTTAATAGCTGATACTCGCTTTCAAAATTACTTGTATCCTTAGGTCATCATAGACAGGTACCGATGCAAGGAGAAAGGAAGATGAAGCTTATTCAAGACTGATCTTTCATTTTGATTTATGCTTTAGTGTTTATCAAAATTTGACAGAATACAATTGTATAATAATTATTTTATTAATGCAATGGATGATGTTGTTGCTTGTTTACTACTTTACATTGTTGTTGATATTAAACATGACGTCCTCTGCCCCAGAACGTTTCTGCCGTTCTTGGTTTTGGGGTGTGACAACAACTATTGTTTTAATTCAAGTATTAAGTTGATTATTCAAAACATTATACAATGAATAATGAGTAATCAATATGACTCAATTTTTTTTTGGGCCATATAGGATTAATATTATTCTTGTGTTTCACTTTGCATGTTTTGACTTCCCGAATAACTAGGTTATTCAAACTTTCTACAGCCGACCATACTTTGGAAGTAGGTATTGAGGCAAGACTATCATGAATGGGTCTGTAGTTTTTCTAGGACAAAGAGGCTGCAATGTTCATGAGTACTCCTGGAATAAGATTCGAGTATTAGAGTCAACCCAAGCTCATTTGAATCACTTCACGGATTTTATCACGAGTGATCATGAGACGATAATATCATATATTCTTCAAACAGAGACGTGTGAGTTGTAGTTGCAATTCGGTTGCGCATTGACATATGTAAAAACACTAGTAACATGGTTGTTATAAAACATATAGTTGTGTGTAATTTGATTAGTAAGTACAAGCAAGCATTTGGGTCGAAGTTTATCCGTTCCTTTTACCCCATGTGGATAAAAGCGATATCTGTGGGTCCCTCGATGATTTAGTGATGACATTAGGCCTAGACTGATTTGATTTGTTCAATTAGTCGGTCGTCATAAATCGGAAATTGGGAAACAACAGAGGGACAGAGAGAATGATTATAATACATGTCTCAATCCATATGATATCTAGAATGGAGGAATATATGATCCCTTATCTAATGGACACGTCATTGATTAGATCAGAGTTCGACAACAACTTTTAAGAGCTACCATTGCTAGTCGGGTTGTAGTCATGCTTGCAATAATATTTATTAGACTTATACAAGTGGGAGACCGTTAGACTAGGTCTCTAAGCCCATAACTATTATTTGTATGTACTTGACTCGAGAGTAGCATGGTCCATTTTGGTTGCATGGCATCGAAACAATTTGGATAGACTTTTGTGAGAAAAGGATATTATTTAATTATTATGAAATCATATTATTTAATTATTATTGATCAAGAATTAGTTTGAAATTAATTTTTTGAACAAAATAGACTAATTAAATAAATGGGTATTGATTTGGTAAATCGTTCATTCTTATAAAGTGAGCTTATGATCCATAGTTCTTCATGTTGGGCTAAACCCATGTGGTGACCTATGGATACTCCATGGATGTTAAAACCCATGGATCATGAGGACTGTGGAAAGTCATGAATTACATGGTGTAACCCAAATGTGCACACTATATAAAGAAGCCTCATACTAGCTAAATCGACGCTTAAGATACACAATGGAGTCCTAGCCGTTTTTGGTGAAATATAATATTCTCTCAAGTTATTCCAATTGCTGGTGGTGTTGTGGGATTCCATTTGAGATGCAACACTTGGGGCACTAAATTCTTAAAGGTTTACGTCTTCCAACTACAACAAAAGGTATGTCTTCTAACTTGTATTTCATGTTGTTTATACACCATTGTATGCTAGTTAGGGTAATACCTTGGAATGTTCAAGTTTGCATGTATAATAGAGAAAACATAGATCCAAGGTATTTAGGATTGCTTGCACACCTTAGGTGTGTTAGAATGTTCAAAACCCAACAGATTGATAATTCCATGGAGGAAAGTTTACAACAACATGGATTGTGGTATTTTTGCTATTAGACATATGTAGAGTTATTTTAGAGAAAAAGGTTCTAAATGGAAATGTGGTCTTCCAAAAGAAGGTCCTTCTCAATATTTTTTTTTGGAGAAGTTAAGAATGAAATATGCATCAGCAATTATAACATCTAAGATTAATACGAAGCGTGATGATGTGTTGACAACTGCATATGAGTATCAAAAAGTTGATCCAAAGATTTGTGGTAAGCATTCATATAATGCTCAATGTAATATAGAAACAAGGCTATCAAGTCTTTTTTTTATTGAAGATTTTCTGATTTTAGAAGTAAATGGATGATGGGTGACTCTATGCTTTTTTTTTAATGTTGACGTTTTAAGAACAAGTTTGTTTATGTTGGTTTATGTTATGTGTATGGTTAAGGATATTTTGAAAAATGTTTCTGTAGGGTTTCAAAGCACTCCATGGATGATGGCAATGGGCCCCTTTGATGTATACTAGGTTAAAAGCCCAAGACTTGTCTTTTCCCTATAAATAGTCATGTATTATTCATTATTAGGGTTAAGAGTGAGGCAAAATGTAGCCGCCACGTGAGGTTTCTTGTAGAGTTAGATTTTTATTTCTTAAGTGTAATTCGTTCCTCACAATTCAATAAATCGAGTGATCATTCGACATAATCTTCATTATTGTGTTTGTTCTTATTTTCCGCATCTTGTTCATCAAATCAATTAGGGTTTTAATCCCAACAAGTGGTATCAGAGCGGGTCTTTGAAGATCTATTGATTTTTGAAGTATCGGTTCTTGATTTGATGATTTTCTGCACATATATTGAAGATTTTTGGTGTTTTGGTGGTATGGAATCAAGATTTTTTCAATCAACTGTTCATGGAGAATTATGTTACTGCGCTGTTCATCTGGGTATTTTTTTTTCTCGACCTGATTCGTATTTTTTTTCTGATCTAATAAATCGTTTAGTCCGGAATTAATACATTGCTTTGTGGATCAATCCCTTTCGATTTAGCCCAAAGAGTTATTCTATACTGTTCATCCTACTTCTTCAAAGCCCAATAGTTTCAACTGTTGCTTATTGTTCATCTATCGTTCATCGGTGTTTGAAATCACAAAATTCTGAATCTCGAATGTCAATATTCTTATTCGATTCATGGGTTTAACTTCATGACGATTAAGCGTTCTTTTTGGATTTCACAATTCTCGATTTTTATTTATCTCACTAATAGTTCTGTCCTGAGTTGAGATTTCTGAAAAATATCATTATCAAAATCGATTTTGATTTTGTTCATCTATCATGTTCCAAAATCAACCTGTTTGGCGCGGAGATTAAGTTGAGAAACATTGATTTTGTTGTTTGGCGTTAATTGATTTTGGTTGTCAAAGCAGAAAAGTCAAAATCGGTATTCTTGGATTTCTGATTCTGATCGTGATCTCATAATCTTAGCCAAATCTGATAATTAGATGAGATTTCGGAAGTAAATGGGCGAGTGATTTCGGAATTGATTTTGGAAGCGACCTGACATCGGAATGAAGGCTGTTGTAATTGCAAATTATGTTTCACATTTTTTCACTCGCAATCGAACAAATGTTTGAGGAATCAGAACTAATATCATAGTTGAACTGGAACTTGCCTTCAGATTTATGCTAGGGAATCTGGACGCATTCTGAATGGAAATTGCATTCGGAATCGGTACACATCAAAACAAAATCGGAATTGGAACTTATCGGAATGATTGAGCATTTGTTCTTGCAGGTCAAACGAAAAGTCAAAATCGCTGTGAAATTCTTACCTGTGAATGCTCGTTTACTGTTCTTCTCTCTGGGGTATAATCGTCAAAATTGAAGCGAATCTATGATTGGGTTTGTTTGTTGCCTTGGAACGAAAGAAAGGAAGACAGAAAGCGAACTTGGGTTTGGGTGCTAGCACTTGGAACGAAAGGGGGGAGATTCGCGTTAGCAGCTCATGGAACGAACCTCGATCTTGTGTTCGTGTGTTTATGCTGGGACTGTAATAGGAGATGAACCGAAAGCGAACCTGTGATTCGGCTTGGCTAAGATTTCGCTCCTTATTCTAATCGGGATGCTCGGTTTTGCTTTTGAAACTGGGTTCGGTTGTTAATGGTTGGAGCGATCGACGGATGAACCGAAAGCGAAAGGGGTTTCGCCTGATGAAGCTTGATATGAAACGAACCGAACGTTCGGTTCGCGTGAATAGATGGCGATCTTGAAACGAACCTTGGTTCGGTTGGTTGTGCTTGAAACGAAAGTGTGATCTGCGTGTTTTAAATTTTGGGGTCGAGCATCTCTTCCAGTCGTGTTCTTTAAATTGGGGAAGATGACTTAATGTTTCATTCTTGGTCCCTGCCACTTCAAGAAGTTAACGATCTGGTCCCTATACTTTTCATGCCTTGGCAGTTTTGGACCATTTGCAGATTTTGTTACATATAAAAGGGTTTGTTGATGCTGAATTACCATTCCAACCCCTGTCTTTCAGAAAATGACAGTTTCGGCCCAATATTCAGAAAAATTACTACATTGAGGGCCGGTGAACAGTTTTGGATTCTTTAACGCTCATATTTTTTTGTGAACAGAAAAATAAAGATTCCATCAAGTCTTGGCGGTTCGGAAAGTCGTTTTTTTTTAACGTCAAGTTTTCACGATTTTTTCGGATTTTTTTTATCTTTTTGTCGCGGGGGAGCATAGTAAATTTTTATCCATTCAAGATCATTCTCATGACCATTTGAAGGCTTTATAATCATGTTTTTGATTATAAATCGGGGGAGAATTTGGTATGGCCATTCGAAATTGGATTTGTGACTTTTCAAAGTTGAAGATTTTTGATAAAGCTTGTGGGAAAATTATGAAGGTAGCTTTTTTACAGAAGTTCTTCATCGAGCTCTACTAAGGTTTTTACAGAGAAGTATCCTTTACAGCAAGAGTTCTTCATCGAGCTCTGCTAAGGACTTGTTATATCTCCGACTTCTTGTATTTTCTCGATCAAGTGGCGTTACGAATCTTAAAGTTTGGGTTGTTACATGATATTTTTTGATGGCTTATATCATTAGCTTATTTGAAGATCGTTGTGACTTGGAGGGGGAGCTCTTCAAAGACAAGAAGTGATTCAGTTTCTTTGTTCTGAGATGGGTTTTATGGCGGGTTTGGTTTTCATGAAGATTCTTTGGGATTACATTCGAAAATGAAGTTTAAAGACATTACTTCAGTGCTTGATTTATATATCCTAGAGCCCGTGTTTGAAGACTATTGAAGAATCAAGATTCGTGGATTGCTTCATATATTCCTCTTTGCAGATCTTTTTATTTGCTAGATGCTTGTTTTGGAAGTTAAAGCATTGTCATCCATTCCATACTTTGAGGGGGAGATTGTAGGGTTTCAAAGCACTCCATGGATGATGGCAATGGGCCCCTTTGATGTATACTAGGTTAAAAGCCCAAGACTTGTCTTTTCCCTATAAATAGTCATGTATTATTCATTATTAGGGTTAAGAGTGAGGCAAAATGTAGCCGCCACGTGAGGTTTCTTGTAGAGTTAGATTCTTATTTCTTAAGTGTAATTCGTTCCTCACAATTCAATAAATCGAGTGATCATTCGACATAATCTTCATTATTGTGTTTGTTCTTATTTTCCGCATCTTGTTCATCAAATCAATTAGGGTTTTAATCCCAACAGTTTCTATTTATGGTGATGGAAAACAAATTTATATGTAGTTTGGTGGATCTTATTATGTAAGTTTGTTTCAATGAATTATGTTATTGAGTGTTAATCATAGGTGATTATGTTATATTTTTATATGTAATTATGTTTCTAGTACCCATTATATGTTGTTTATATGTAACCATTAGTGATTGTATATATATATATATATATATATATATATATATATATATATATATATATATATGTTGAACGATAGATAGCATATATTGAACATCAATTAATTTTTTCTCTCTGTTTTTGTAATCATAAATGATTACACATGTTGAACACCACATTATAATTTATTATATTTTTCTTGATAAGTGAGCACACTTTTATCTTATCTTGAGTGCATTGAATACATCCCCATGCAAAATCTTATATTTTTTAGATTTTATTTTTGTTTTGTGGTGTTTGTAGTGAAGAATCTTGGCTTTATAAATCAAACCAAATCAATTTTTTCATTGAGTAGTGAATCTGTTTTTATCAAGGGGGTAGCCTCGTGCTACCCCTTAGATTTGGTCAAAGATGAGTGGCGAAGATGTAAAACATATGAATCAAATGTTGAAGTCTTATTTTATGATGTTGATTTTTCTATCACTTTTGTAGAAAATTATTATTATACTTCTTCAATGGTTATTTTCGTTTATTAATTTCTACAATTTTTAATTTTTTTAAATCACCATTACTTATTTACGATGTAAACAACTTCCATTTCATTTCAGGTAAAATATGGACTCTATAAGTAAAAAAGAACTAATTTTGTTGAATCGAATAACATGTTCCCCATTTTTTCAAGATTCTTGTTATTTTATTTCTAGCTAAGATTTCATACAGATTGTAGCTGACACCAAGAACGCCACTTCCACCATTACTTAAAAAGTTTATCTTCATTGAACATATAAGATCTTTAGTAGATGTCTTTGAAGTAGACAAATGTTGTTCATTTAAAGAATATTTCTTTTTAATGAACAACATTTCTCTACACTAGATATGTAGTAAAAATTTGGTATGTTCAATGGAGATAAATTTTCTAAGTAATGGTGGAAGTGTTCTAGGAGTCGGCTATAATTTGTATGAAAATCTAGCTATGAACACGAAGAACAAGAAACTTGGAAATTAGGGAACGTGATATTTGAGGCTTGTGGAATTGTTTGTTATTGAAGATTTGCTCATGTTTGATATTATTCTATGATGGGTGATTAGAAGTTGCTTTTCTAGATGAATATGGTTATGTTTGTATTTTTATGAACAATGTTGTTGTATATGGTTGTATGTAATGAAATTGGTAGTAGAACTTAGACGTTATTTATATGTAATCATAAATGATTAGATGTACTGAATAATAGTTTATATGTAATCATAAATGATTACATGTATTGAATAACAGTTAACAAATTACACAATTATTTCTATTTGTATAATCATAAATAATTATGTAGTACCACTTCATATATTTTGTTTAATCATAAGTGATTATATACTTTTGTAATCATAAGAGACATAAAGTTAGATAGAAGAAGGTTCAAGATAGAAGAAATTTCAAGACAACTGATATGTTGTACTACTAATAAAATCAAAGAAAGAATTATCAAAGTAGATAGAATTCAGTAAAAAAAATCATAGTACATTCTGTCTTGTAAAAAAAGTAAAATGCATCAAACAAAAAGTATATTATTCAGAAAAAAAATCCCGACTTATTCATTACTAATTGAACTAGTAATTATCTATGTAGCTTTTAATGATTTTTTTTGTTGCAAGTTTGATTGGGAATGTATGCAAGTTATGAGGAGCCCTTTCTCCACATCTTGAGCATTTTCTTGTTTGCTTGTTTGAATTTTTATATGCTATTTATGCTGCACTTTGAATTCTATTTTTCTTTCCACTTCCTTTATTGCTTTGAACATTTGGAGCATAGATGTCAATATATTTTGGAATAGAAATGCCCATAAGCTTTCCTACCTTTTCAACAACTGTCCTATTTTTCTGCAATTCATTTGTAGGATTGTTCTTGTATTCCTTCAACATGCATTATGTTTTCTTAACAAACAAATCCATTTTGTCTTTATTTTTTCTTATGTACTCCAAACATGCTTCAAATTTGTATTATGCTTGATTGACAGATCTGTTAATTTTACTATCTCATGTATCATATACATGCCTACAAAAGTGATAATGCATTGATATCACATCCTTTCTCCAACGATTCTCAATGTAATGCTCAGGTATTTCCTTAATTCCATGTTTCATGAGTATGTTGAATACATGTCTGCACAAAGTCCCAAAGCGGTTGAAGTGTTCACAAGTACATTTTACATCATTTTCTTGAAGTTTTATTTCTACCTGTTCAAAATAAAATTAAAGCATTAAGTTTTTTTTCTATTGAATTAAATATAGTTGTATATATTGTTTTATAATCATAACTAAATATAGTTGTATATTACGTTGTGATTCATCAACATAAATAATAATATATTACCTCAAATTCAATTTTTAAATCGTTGATTTTGTCTTGTTGTTCCACTTTGTATAACTCCCATCCATTCTTTGTTCCAACATATTTGTAATGGAAGTACCAGGAACCATCATAAATGTATAAATTATGTAAATTATATATATTAACTTACTTGTTTGCTCTAAAACTTACATCAAAAGATATAACTTCTCCAAACTCTGCATAAAAAGCCTTTTCTCTTTCATCTGCCTAAAACATAGCAGCCAACTGATCTCGAACATATAGGAACTCAAATGAATAATTTGGGTACTGATCTTTCTGATCATTCATTTTGTTTATCATTATTTGAGCATCATTGTAACATAAGATTCTATTTACTTATCTCCTCTAGTTTTTGTAGTATGTTAAATGTTTGTATCCTCCTTTCAAAATTTCTCGTATTTTGTGTGACAACCCGAAATTTGTATCTTGTACTTTCAACCAATTCAATCAAATTCAAACTTGTTTCTGCTATCTTTTAGCAGAGTTTAGAGTCTGTTTGAGTGTTCTAAGCCTAGTATATTCAAGAATTGGGTGTTAGGAAGTATCTGCTTGAGTCCAGTGTAACTTAATCAAGCCTTAAACCCATTTAATGGAGTTTACGGCCAAACCTTCATGTTTGGGCTGTAAACTCATGAGTTTGGTCATGAACTCCTGTTAAATACATGAGTTTACATCATTTTCCTCATTTCTCTTCCATTTAAAGGCTAGAAACCCCATTTCTCTCAAGTATCATAAGATCTTCATCTCGATCTTCCAAAAATGTAAGAATTCTTTCTCTTGATTTGTTGTTACATCTCCTAATCTAGTGATTGTAGATGATTTCATCAATGAAATCTCTTCATTTTGATAGATCTTCAAGTGTTCTTCATTTAACCAAGAACACCAAGAACACACACTAGTGTTCTTGGACCTTAAACACCCTTACAAGCTTCTTATAAGTAAGTACACTACTCTTAGCTTGTTATATGCTTGAATCACTTGTTAAACACTTAGAAAACATGAAGAAACTCAAGAAAATATGGTGTTTACGGCCAAGGCAATCACCTTGGGCAGTAAACACTAATAAGTGGTGCATTTGTGCCACCATTCCTTCCTAATGCTTAGACTTGAACCAAGAACACTTCCTAATGACTTGTAAGAGCTTAAAACACAATTTGGTACAAAATACCATGAGTTTACGGCCGTAAACTCATAGGGACGTGAACCCCTTGCCCGTAAAGTCATGTGATACATCCATGTTGGCCGTAAACTCCTTTGTGAGGCCATACTTCCATTAGATGCAACCCTTGGTACTTCTAGCACTTGAATCAAAGTGTTTTCCATGTACTAGGGTGTCTTTACTTGCTTAATTAGTTGTTAAATCACTAATTAGATATATATATATGTGTCATTATATATTAAATAGGATCCGTGTGTGCTCAAGTCTTCACTTGACACTTAACATCCTATCTAGCACTTTCATCCAAACCACTCACTACATGTGAGTTCATACCCCTTAATCTACCTTTCAAATGATTTTAAATGCTTTTATTGACAGGGGGGATACAAGTTGAAACATTATAGTTATTATATTAATCACTTGTGATTAATAACTATTGTAGTTATTATCTCAATCACATGCTTTATGGGGGGGGGGGGGGGGGGGATAAAAGATGAAACATTATAGTTATTATCTCAATCACATGTGATTAATAATTATCAAACAGATGGATTTACTATACTTTTAACTGCTTTTTCAAACAAACTACTTCAAACTGTTTACCAAACTTGTTTTACACGTTCAACTCTTTATCAAACTTGTTTCTATATGCCAAACTGCTTTTAAATCGTTTTATAAAATGACATCAAGTCATCAATATTTATTTAAACTCTTCAAAAGGTTTTACAAAACTTTTTTCTAAACTTATATATATATATATATATACATATATATATATATATATATATATATATATATATATATATATATATTGTCAAAATCATGTCTAATGCATATGTAGTTATATAAGTAAGGTTTGAAGCACTTAGGACTGATAACTCACTTTATTTCCTGTTCCTCATTTGGTTGTGGACTTAGAGTACCCGGTTGTTTGTCGGAGTCTCGTTTGATCCTTAGTTATTGTAACAACGTAAATTTTCAAAACATTTTTTTTCAAAACATTCATTTACTCACAAAATAACATCACCCATATTGTATCAAATGTATTTATCACAAAAACATCTCCCCAGAATCCAAAACATAAACTCCTCAAGTGTGTATGGATCATGCCGACGCCTTCCCGCGCTCATCACTGGTACCTGAAACACATCACACAACAACTGTAAACATAAAAGCTTAGTGAGTTCCCCAAAATACCGCATACGAAACATACGCCACTCAAGGCTATAATACGACCCTTCGGTCGATGTGTCTCTGCGGGACCCTCCACTCCCGTAGCTCGTTGGACCCTCTGGTCCGGTCATAGCTCGTTGGGCCCTCCAGCCCGGTCTGTATCGTTATAACCTTCGGTCCGGTCTATAACAACATACAAAATACACATAACACATAGCACATAATCTTATACATAACACATAAGACCCTCTGGTCTACACAATATACCACTCTAGGTAATGTATAGTGAGAAGACTCACCTCGATGTCTCGGTAAATATCTGACTCGGAATAAATGTGATCTAGCCTCCGCCTAATCACACAAAGTAATACACTCATAAATACAACTGTACTCAACCCTAAAAGTCAACAAGGTCGACGGTCAACTTTGACCGGACTCGGCGAGTGCACTAGGGCGACTCGGCGAGTCTACACGTGTCCACTGACTCTCTTAGATCCTCTCTTGACATGCCGAGTACCTCCCTGACTCGACGAGTTCCACCTGGCATGAATCATGGGGCCACCACGACTCAACTCGCCGAGTCTCAAGAACAAATCGATGAGTTCCGACTTGAACTCAGTCCCCCTCACTCACCCTGACTCACTGAGTCGTTCCCTCAACTCGACAAGTCCACTTACTAAGTGATTACGGGAAAACTTCATACTACTCGCCGAGTCTGTTCTTCAGACTCGGCGAGTTCATGCCATGCATAAACTCAAAACCACTTCTGAGGTCAGATCTGTTCCATTCAATCATAGATTTGGCCTCCCCAAGCATGATAATCACGTAAAGTCCAAACCTTGATGCTCAAACAACATCTATTTGCTCCTATATGATGTTTTAGCCCCATATTTCATAACCCATGGTCAAAACTCCCATGAATCCTCAAAAAGCTTGAGGAATAAAGCTTCTCTGGACCTCTATGGATCCCATTCCAAGCCTCATCACAAATAGGGACGAAATGGACATCAAATCTAACCAACAAAGAGGTCAAGAAACCCTAAACCTCCATGTTCATCATAACAACAGAAAGGGAGCCAAAATATTACCTCTAAAGTGATGCTCTGAGCTCCAAATTCGGAGAATGTCCACCTCCCTTGCTTCCTCTTAGCTAGAACCTCATTTGCCTTGCCAAAAAATGCTTCAAAGGTTAACAATGGCCTCCTCTCTCTCCCAAAATGCTCAAGATCTCTTTAGGGTTTCTCTCTTGGGTTGGTGGCCGCAAATGATGGCCATAAGCCCCTTTAAATAGGTCTAAAATCCTGGAAATTAGGGTTTCATTAAACAGCGTGGACTCGCCGAGTCCAGACGCGAACCCACGTGCAAAAACTGCGATCCTACTCGGCAAGTTTAGACTCCAACTCGCCGAGTCTCCTCACAACACCCAAAAATAAAAGAATAAAAATAATACATGGGAATCCGGATGTTACAGTTATATATTATGTATATATGTATAAGACATAAAAGATTTTATCTCAGTTCAATACATTCAGTTAGACAAACAATTCTACTAGTAAACTATAATAGGTATAGTTTAGGGAGATACAACTCATTACTTCTAGTATAGGTAAACATACAAAGAGTCAGTTCATACATGAGTCAATACATACTATATGAGAAACAGAACATACTATATGAGAAATAAAACATACTATATGAGAAACAAAACATACTATATGAGAAACATAACATACTATATGAGAAACAGAACATACTATATACTAGACAGAGAGAACATACAATACTCTAGTACATACAATACATATAAAAGTATACTATAACATAAATGTGAACCATTGTTCAGGGCATGACATCACTGTCATGGCCCGATTTGTATCTAGAGTCTCCTGGAGGGAGAGTGTGAGTTTGTGTATAGATCTATACTGGATTGACTACCCTACACCTTGCTGTTCGCTATAGTGGGACTTGCAAGTCTACGGGTGCCAAATGTCATTTCTTTCGACGTCTTTCATCGTCGTGTTATTAGTTGATAGTATGGTGCAACCATTTCACATTATACCTTAATTAACGTCTGGATTAAGGTAGATAATACAACAGTAGTTACTATAATACAACACTACAGTACTTTATTATTACTCCATTGCATTCACATTGTGATCTTCTCACATACAGGGTAATATAAAAACTATATTTTTGGTTAATGATAGTCACACTTGGGAAAATACACACTCTTACAAGAAACAAGCATACAGAACATTTGATGCCTTGGTAGAAGGCTACGTTTAGTAGAAAATATAGGATTTTCTAGGAGATACAAACATTTACTACCAACATATACAAACTTATACATCAAACACTTACAAACATTTTTCATACAAACAATGAAACTAAAATACTTCTGAACTCACCAACTTTAAAGCTGATAAACTCTTTCAAAATAACTTGTATTCTCAGGTCATCAGTAGACAGGTACCAATGCGAGGTTTTGAGAAGATGGAGCTCGTTCAAGACTCATCTCTTATTTTGATTTACATTTTTGGTGTCTTATAAACTTCACAGAACACACTTGTATTAAATTATATTATTAATGCAATGGATGATGTTGTTGCTTGTTTACTACTATGCTTTGTTGTGATACTGTACATGATGTCCTCCACCCCGAACGCTTCCACCGTTCCGGTTTTGGGGTGTGACAGATTGGTATAAGAGCATTGTTTATAGTGAATCGAGTGTATCAACCCATAAAAGATGTACAAACTATAAACACAGGGAGATTAAAATACTCTGATGAAGAGTTTATACTTTTAAATACTAAAATATTTAACCAAGTATACATACCTGCATTCATACTAAAATCAGTGTCACTTGGACAGAACTAAAGTATTACGATTGTTGAACATCACAAGTAGACTCGGGGATGTATGGTCAGTTCTGGGAGTGATATAGCCTGCTCAACTATGTTGGTCCTAGAAGTGTTAGCTTATGACCGAGAATGGTTGTGACGTGGAACAAGTCTAAAAACTTACCAATAGTACTACAATGAAAACATTAGAACAAAACATAAACCTAAAATACTATAGGAGTATTTTGTGTTACCATAATTACTTATCTGAGAACTAAAGGTCTTAATTAGTAGGTCAATAGTTTCTAAGTGGATACGCTAAGGTTATATATAACTAGGATGTCATAGATTTAGAATCTGTGACCTTTGCTTTACTCCTTGTTCCTTGTGGATTTAGAGTTAGGGTCACTTATTCGAAGGTCTATCTTGTTTTGATTACATATAACTGGTATGCACTATACAAGTATTAAAGTAACTGATAAAGCTCATCTTATAATTATCCAATTAGTATGTCTATTAATTATTTCTTTATCCCTATTTCTCGCATAGATAACATGGCTGGATTCCATCCCCACGGTGACCCGTACTTCCCTAACCAAGGTAATGGACGATGGTTTGAAGCAGAGCCAGAGGAGGATCACACAATAACTTTGGATGATCACCAGGTTGAAGGCTTTTCTGATGGTTCAGACTCCGAACTTGAGGTCAATAACCTACCCCCAGTGGCTCCTGTCCCAAATCCTAACCCTCGTCCGGATTTTCAAGGCCCGACGCCTTCTTGGTTGGAAAGCTTGGGAACATGGAGCCAAGAGAAGAACCAGCCCACGCCATTCAATGGAGACCAAAGCTTTTTATGACCTGAGCGAAGGAGGCTCAGTAGACAGAGTCTTGCCAATCCTGGCCCGTAGAGTTGCCCGGAACAAAATTCAGGGCAAGACAGCTCTCTATCGAATCACATAATTTAACGCCAATGCGAGAATGCATACCATCCGCACCATTCATCTAGAAGATGCTCATGAGAGATCTAGGGGAGACCACGAGGTCCTGCAACAAGAGCTAGCTGAAACTCGAGCTGAAGTCATAGAGCTCCGACTACGCCAAAGGGTGTACGAAAGGCACCTGCTTGATGTGGAGCGTCAGCTGGTTGAACTAAGGGTTCACCCGAGGGATAACCGTCACTAGTAGGAGATATTCTACCTTTCTTTCCTTGGTTTAAATAGTAGTCTTCCTATCTATGCTCTATGTTGCGCTTTTCTATGTAACTATCCGTGTACTGTAAGTACTTTATAGATAGGCCTTTATGCTGTCAAAACTTTTCTACTTCGGATATGATGTAAGACCTACCCCAATGCCATTTTTCCGAAACTTATTACATCTTAAATATCAATGATATTGACAGTCGGCTAATTTCTATGACAATCCTTGTTCAAATACTTTCATCCTACTATCGTTAGAATTCTATCTAAACCTCACTTTCATCAAATTATTGAGTTGTGGTAAATTAGCTCAAGGATCACTTCCAATTCTTGTCGAAGGTTAGATCATGTTATCCACCAACCAATGATATCCTAGTTCGAAATAGCAATCGTCTAGTGACCATTCTACGAACTCACTTCAACTCTTTACCAGTACTACATCATAGGGATGTAGGTCACACCGCCGACAACAATTTAACAAAACGAAAAATATACATTTACATGAATGAGTAGAATACATCTAGGACCGACCATAATCACTCACGGACTCCTTTTCTTGTCATATAACAGAATCATGTCGTCATCCAGAAATAGTCAGCCGAACGACGAAACCCTGATCCTTCATATAGACGCCGCTACCTTCCAAGCCGCGGTAACAGCTGTCCTTGCACACTTCAACGTTGGTAACGCAATCGAGGCTATAAAAGGTGTTGACAGTTCAAATTGTTGTAACAATCCGGGACATCAACAAATGATAACTCTTACAAACACCCAAAGCCACAAATCTAAGTATAAGAAACAAAAGTGTCACACCCAAAAGGAACGTAAGCTATCTCAAAGACTTGCCATGCAAAAACAAGAAATGGCGACCCCTGCCACTTCAGCACCAATCAAACCATATGAGGGAACACTCCCGAAGTGTGACAAGTGTAATTTTCATCATCATGGAGTTTTCCGTGATTTGCAATGCAACAATTGCAACCGAATGGGGCACACTACTTGTGTCTGTAGAGCGCCCGCACAAACCATCTCCCAAGCCACTAGCATCGGGGTCAGTTCGGCTTGTTATGTTTGTGGTGAAACCGGACACTATAAAAGGAATTGTACAAAAGGGAGGAACAACGAAAGCACTCGTGTCCACATAACTCCGACCCGACACATCACTTCCACCAACGACGCTGGTACAAGCCAGATATGTCATTTATGCGGTGAGATAGGACATCTCAAGAAGGATTGTCTAATAACAAAGAACTCTGGCGCAGACGGGAAAATACTAAGGATCACTGCTGCAGGAGAGACTACTCCAGGCCCACGTTGAGATACTAGGGAGTTTCGATATAGTAGACTTATAAACTGTTAAAAACTAGTGCAACTCGAGTCTTATCTTTTTACGAGATTCTGTCAGTCAAGGGACTCTCGTGCTGCGTATACTTGCTTTTTGTAGTACATCTTGTTCACAGCAGTAGTTTCATAGATAAAACTAAAGTACTGAAACGTTGTCAAAGTTGCACCATTATGTTTTTTGTAACACCTTTAGGATCTAGTCTAACGCCTTTTATTCTGAGTAGTCCGATATTATCATGTAATTTGAGTCAATTCGATCCTCACAATACCAGTCACGTGCAAAGATCCTTTTCCCCATAATCACCTTTCTAGCAAAGCCGTCATTCTAGAACTCCGAGATACTCATGCGTAGGGTATCTTATGTTTCGTATCCTTCCCGAAGAAACCTCCCCAGTATACCGCTCGTGCAGTACGTCAAGTTCAATCCGAAGACCCATACGGTTAATCTATCACCGAGGAATGTATACGCAAGGGTGGTATATAATCAAGGTTCTACAGGCTTAGAATTGATGATTCCACTTTAACTTCTTTTCCTTGTTTGGATGTGAGCTTAGAGAAGAATCATGTATTCGACTTCCTTTCCAATCTTAATAATATACGACTCATATACGCGAAGCTGTGATTTATGAACCAAATATGACTTATAATATGAACTTCAGGACGGAGACTGCCCAAGACTACGAGTGATCGTGCTGTCATAAGAATAAACTTAGAAGCCAAACAAATGCCTTTCCCGCCGATCGGGACTAGAGATATAGATAGAACATAAGTACTTATTCTTTCTTTAATTCACGAGTAATCGTACTTTGTTTTAGATTTCCCCGACATCTTTCTAGGAGAACTTCCAGGATTTACCTCTGCAATGTCAAGTCGAGTTCAGAATCAACTAAATTACAGGGGCTACCCTAATAGCCAAATCGCCTTACCATCTAGCGCCTGTAGAGATGTAAGAACTGTCCGGTCAACTTAACGAATTGCTCAGTAAGGGCTTTGTAATACCAAGCGTCTCACCCTAGGGAGCTCTGCTCTTGTTCGTCAAGAAGAAAAACGGATCGTGTCGTATGTGCATCGACTATAGTGAGCTCAACAAGCTTACCGTTAAGAATCACCACACTCTGCCTCGCATAGATGATTTGTTCGACCAACTTCAAGGGGCGAGTTAATTTTCAAAGATAGATCTGAGATCCGGGTATCATCAGTTACGAGTGCTAGAGGAGCCCGAAGACAGACTTCCGAACTCGTTACGGACGCTATGAATTTGTAGTGATTCCATTCGGATTGACCAATGCACCCGCAATATTCATAGACTTAATGAATAGGGTAGGTCATCCTTACTTGGACCAGTTCGTCATTGTCTTCCTATATGACATACTTATCAACTCTTGTAGTAAGGAAGAGCATAGTAAGCATCTACGTCATATCTTGGAACCATTGAGATCAGAGAAGCTCTACGCGAAGTTATCTAAATGCGAGTTTTGGATTCGAAGAGTCGAATTCCTGGGTCACGTTGTTAGTAAAGAGGGAATTCATGTGGAAACTTCCAAAATCAAGGCCATTGAGAACTGGTCAGCTCCGAAAACACCTACAAAAATTCGTAAGTTTCTAGGTCTTGCTAGCTACTATCGTAGGTTCATTTAGAACTTCTCTCCAAATTGGGAAACCTCTTATGACTTTGACCCAAAAGGACATGGCCTCTGACTAGGAAGAGAAGCAAGAGAAAGCATTCCAAAGGCTGAAGTGAGCCTTATGCACCACACCGATACTATCCCTCCCAGAAGGAATAGAAGACTTCGTGGTCTATTGTGATGCATCCAATCAAGGGCTCGGTTGTATTCTAATGCAACGAGGTAAGGTCATTGCCTATGCCTCCCATCAACTTAAGACACTCGAAGCCAGCTATACAACACATGATTTAGAGTTAGGGGTAATGGTAATTGGTCCGAAGATCATTCGGGAAATGATAGAGAAGATCGTTCAGATTCGTGAACGATTGAAAGCCTCTATAGACCGACAGAAAAGCTACGCTGACAAGAGAAGGAAACCTTTGGAATTCTAGGTAGGAGACCGTATTCTTTCGAAAGTCTCACCCTAGAAGGGCTTGATACGCTTCAGAAAGCGTGGAAAGCTAAATCCAAGATACGTAGGGCCTTTCGAGATTTTCGCAAGAATCGGCCCTATAGCTTACAAACTCAATCTACCTGATAAACTCAGTAACGTACATTCTACTTTTCACGTCTCGAACTTGAAAAAGTGTATGTCCGATGAGACTCTTGTAATCCCACTCGATGAAGATGTCGAGATCAACGAGAGCCTCAACTTTGTGAAGAACCAGTAGAGATCATGGACCGAGAGGTCAAGCAAACGAAACAAAGCCGTATCCCGATAGTGAAGGTCAAGAAAATGAAGTTGAAATATCCTCATCTTTTTACTTAGTTATTTGTAACTACTTATTTGCTTAAACTCTAATTTCGGGACGAAATTCTCTCTAACAGGGGGATGATGTGACAACCCGAAATTTCTATCTTGTACTTTCAACCAATTCAATCAAATTTAGACTTGTTTCTGCTATCTTTTAGCACTGTTTAGAGTCTGTTTGAGTGTTCTAATCCTAGTATATTCAAGAACCAGGTGTTAGGAAGTATCTGCTTGAGTCCAATGTTCCTTAACCAAGCCTTAAACCCATTTAATGGAGTTTATGGCCAAACCTTCATGTTTGGGCTGTAAACTCATGAGTTTGGCCATGAAGTCATGTTAAATACATGAGTATACATCATTATCCTCATTTCTCTTCCATTTCAAGGTTAGAAACCCCATTTCTCTCTCAAGTATCATAAGATCTTCATCCCAATCTTCTAAAAATGTAAGAATTCTTTCTCTTGATTTGTTGTTACATCTCCTAATCTAGTGATTATAGATGATTTCATCCATGAAATCTCTTCATTTTGAAAGATCTTCAAGTGTTCTTCATTTCACCAATAACACCAAGAACACACACTAGTGTTCTTGGACCTTAAAAACCCTTACAAGCTTCTTATAAGTAAGTACACTACTCTTAGCTTGTTATATGCTTGAATCACTTGTTAAACACTTAGAAAACATCAAGAAACTCAAGAACATATGGTGTTTACGGCCAAGGCAATCACCTTGGGTCGTAAACACTAATTAGTGGTGCATTTGTGCCACCATTCCTTCCTAAGGTTTAGACTTGAACCTAGAACACTTCCAAATGACTTGTAAGACCGTAAAACACAATTTGGTACAAAATACCATGATTTTACAGCCGTAAACTCATAGGGCCATGAACCCCTTGGCCGTAAACTCATGTGATACATCCGTGTTGCCCGTAAACTCCTTTGTGAGGCCATACTTCCCTTAGATGCAACCCTTGCTACTTCTAGCACTTGGATGAAAGTGTTTTCAATGTCCTAGGGTGTCTTTACTTGCTTAATTAGTTGTTAGATCACTAATTAAATACATATATGTGTCATTATATGTTAAATAGGATCCATATGTGCTCAAGTCTTCACTTGACACTTAGCATCCTATCCAGCACTTTCATCCAAACCACTCACTACAGGTGAGTTCATACCCCTTAATCTACCTTTTAAATGATTTTAAATGATTTATGGGGGGGGGGGGATAAAAGATGAAACATTATAGTTATTATCTCAATCACATGTGATTAATAATTCTCAAACAGATGGAATTACTATACTTTTAACTGCTTTATCAAACAAACTACTTCAAAATGTTTAACAAACTTGTTTTACACGTTAAACTGTTTAACAAACATGTTTCTATATGCCAAACTGCTTTTAAATCATTTTATAAAATGACATTAAGTCATCAATATTTATTTAAACTCTTCAAAAGGTTTTACAAAACTTCTTTCTAAACTTTTATATATATATATATATATATATATATATATATATATATATATATATAGATATATAGTGAAAATCATGTCTAATGCATATATAGTTATATAAGTAAGGTTTGAAGGACTTAGGACTGATAACTCACTTTATTTCCTGTTCCTCATTTGGTTGTGGACTGAGAGTACCCGGTTGTTTGTCGGAGTGTCGTTTGATCCTTAGTTATATATTATGTATATATGTATAAGACATAATAGCTTTTATCTCAATTCAATACAATCGGTTATACAAATAATTCTACTAGTAAACTATAATAGGTATAGTTTAGGAAGATACAACTCATTACTTCTAGTACAAGGAAACATACAAAGTGTCAGTTCATACATGAGTCAATACATACTATATGAGAAACAGAACATACTATATGAGAAATAGAACACACTATATGAGAAACAGAACATACTATATGAGAAACAGAACATACTATATAAGAAACATAACATACTATATGAGAAACTGAACATACTGTATACTAGACAGAGAGAACATACAATACTCTAGTAAATACAATACATATACAAGTATACTATAACATAAATGTGAACCATTGTTCGGGGCATGGCATCACTATCATGGCCCGATTTGTATCAAGAGTCTCTTGGAGGGAGAGCGTGAATTTGTGTATAGATCTATACTGGATTGACTACCCTACACCTCGTTGTTCGCTAGAGTGGGACTTGCAAGTGTACGGGTGCCAAATGCCATTTCTTCTGACATCTATCATCATTGTGTTATTAGTAGATAGTATGGTGAAACATTTTCACATTATACCTTAATTAACGACCGGATTAAGGTAGATAGTACAGCAGTAGTTACTATAATACAACACTACAATACTTTATTATTTCTTCATTGCATTCACATTGTGATCTTCTCACATAAAGGGTAATGTAAAAACTATATTTTTGGTTAATGATAGTCACACTTGGGAAAATATACACTCTTTCAAGAAACAAACATATAGAACATTTGATGTCTTAGTAGAAGGCTACGTTTAGTAGAAAATATATGATTTTCTAGGAGATATAAACATTTACTACAAACATATACAAACTTATACATCAAACAATTAAAAACATTTTTCATACAAACAATGACACTAAAATACTTATGAACTCACCTGATTTAAAGCTGATAAACTCTTTCAAAATAACTTGTATTCTCAGGTCATCAGTAGACAGGTACCAATGCCAGGTTTTGAGAAGATGGAGCTCGTTCAAGATTCATCTCTTATTTTGATTTACATTTTTTGTGTCTTATAAACTTCACAGAACACACTTGTATTAAATTATATTATTAATGCAATGGATGATGTTGTTGCTTGTTTACTATTATGCTTTGTTGTGATACTGTACATGACGTCCTCCACCCCGAACGTTTCCGTCGTTCCGGTTTTGGGGTGTGACATTTTGTGAGCCATCATTGGGCCAAATTTAGCTTTTGATGCGCGTACTACAAACTCTTTTTCAGAATATGAAATATTTCTTTTCTTTTTCATATAAGGTGTATCCTCAACAGTTTCCAGTGGCTGGTTGTGCAATTCGAAGAATTGCTTAACTTTGTTATCTTTTGTTCAATAAACATTTTCAGATATAATCTTTGTTGTACCCCTAGTAATTATCTTGTTCGAATTTGGTTTCCTCTTGACAGAACTTGTAGCCAACGTATCATAAGGTTTTGGTTTATCCTTTCCACCCCTATTGCATATAACATATTTGTTTTTTATTGTTTGGCTATCGTATGTCGATTGGCTACTTAGTCTTGTATGAAAACCTGCCATAATCAATATACATTTTTACTGCCAAATTTAGTGTTTTGAAAACGCTATCTAAAACTGGTACAAATTCTGGAGTCACATATGGTTTATATTCAAATTCTTTAATTATGTTACTGCAATATGATTCATTTGTGGAATTGGAACTTTCATCTGATAAAAAAAGGTAATGACAAATATGTTATTATATAATTTTATGTTGCAATAATCATATGTGATCAATGATATGAATTTATACAATGTAATTTATTATTATTAATTACATTTTAGGATGAATAATCAGTTATATATTTCAATGCACAATCACATATGATAAAATATGATTATATTTTGTAATATATAAGTAATCATATGTTATATTTGTTTAATCATCTATGATGAATCATATGCATTTATAATTTTTAAAATATGAGTAATTATATTTTAGGATGTATAATCATATATGATTATAGATCTTAATATATTATTAATTATATATTTCAATGTAGAATCAAATATGCTAAATCATATGTGTTTGTACAATGTCTTATATGATTAATCGTATATTGTATTGTGTAATCATAAATGATTATACGTCTTAATTTCTAGGTAATCATACTTGATACGGTTTAATCAGATATGATTAATCATATGTATTTATAGTTTTTAGGTAATCATACTTGATACGGTTTAATCAGATATGATTAATCATATGTATTTATAGTTTTTAATAAATGATTAATCATATTTAATGATGTATAATCTTATATGATTATTCATCCTAACATATGATTAATATATATTTCAATTTGAAAACACATAAGATAAATTATATTTGTTTGTACAATGTCCTATATAATTAATTACATATTATAATGTATAATCTTATATGATTATACTTTTAATATATAATTAATCATATACTTAGATCTATGAGCACATATGATAAACCATATGTTTTTTTTAAATTGTTATATATGATCAATCAAATATTATTATGCATAATCATATATGATTATATATACTAATATATCACTATTCATAATTCGTACTGTATGATAATGTATGATTTCTTGTATTTCTTATATAATACAATACATAAATTTATATGATTATAGAGTTTAATATATGATTTATCATATAAGAAACACGTATGATTAAATCAAATGTGTTTGCACATTGAAATATATAATCAATCAGAAATTACAACATATAATCGTATATGATTATGCAACATAATACATTATTAATAGAAGATCAGTTATGTTGATTTTAAGAAGTTAAAGAAATTGAATTGAATCGTAATGTAATATGTAGTACTCAAACGATTTATTTGTACCTTTAATACAAATCGTATTTTGAAGTTCTTTGTGTGGATTTTCAGATGTTAAAGAAATTGAATCGATTTGTTCGTTGTGACTAGATGAATTAAGTTAAGCTACAATAGTATCTATTGCTATTGACTCGTCAAATTCTTTTGAATTAAACATAATTTTGATTCAATTTTCAAATGCTCAGTCGCTCTCTTGAACTGCGATGATGAATGCGATGTGCTTGTTTCTTCGATTTGTGGATTATGTCTCGTATTTATGAAAATATGAACTGATGCTCTATATCGATCGTTTTTTTCGATTTGAAGATTATGATTAATTTGATAATAGATTCAGTAAAAATAGGAACTTTAGGATGATATCAAATGATTTTTGAAGCTTGAATGATATGATTACGTTATTGATATTGAGAATCAATGATTTGGCGATAAGATGATTTTTAGAGAAGGAAGGTGTGTGCTTTCTAAACATTAAGTTGAAATTTACTGTTATACCCCTACATCATTTAACAGTTGATGAAAGTTGAGGTTAAGTTCCATTGGCTAATGTTTAATCTCACAATCTCTATTTTTTATTAATATCAAGGGAACCATCCTCTCTCTCTCTCTCTCTCTCTCTCTATATATATATATATATATATATATATATATATATATATATATATATATATATTGGAAAAATAATTGGTGAATTGAAACTAGTCACCAAAGTTGAGAAGTTGAATGATGTATAATCGAAAATTGATTTTCGGTTACAACTCATAATTAAAAACAATATTAAATATAATGTCAGTTAAGAATTGTTTTTTAGTCTCATTTAATTACTTTGTTGATTATAAATACAACCTCTTGACAACCATTTTAGAGACCCGAAAGCGAGTGCAACAAAACTCTCTTTTTCTCCACTTCATTTTTTTGTTGTATCTAAGTAAAATTCATGCTTATTGAGGGTACAGGTGGTCTACAAGAACCACTTCTAGTTATAGTATCATGGGAAACAAACACCAAATAATGGAGGAATTTGTTTTAAGGACAAGGTGTTAAACACATGCCTCAGATTGTTTCTTTTCATATATTTTTGTAATATAATTCCTACGATCTTAAATCAAATTCGTTTGTATGAAAGGAACAAGAAATCATAAACAATTTTACTTGCATTATTGTACGATTTTCACAAGGAAACGAAAAAACAATTTTTTTTTTGGAGTTTTTATTAGCCTATTTAGGCAAAAAGAGCTTTATTTAATCAAAAACAACTTTGTTTTGTTAAAAACAACGTTGTTTTGTGAAAAAAATACCATTGTATTGTAAAAAACAGCTTTGATTGTTAAAAATAACTTTGTTTTGTCGAAAATAATTTTGTTTACTAAAAAAAACTTTTATTTTATGTAAAGCAACTTTAGAAATCAGAAAACAACATGGGTTCTAATGTAAACAACATTAAAATGAGTAAAACAACCCTAAAAACAAGGAAAAGAAAAATAGTTTGGTTTTACTTAAAAACAACATAATTTTAATAGTATTGCTGAAAAATATCATTAATTTTTCTGATTTCAGAATTTATGCATCTGTTTTGCGTCATAACTTAAAACCAGTTTTCAGATTTCGATCTTGTAGAGTAGATTTTCAGCATCAGACATTGCTTCAAAAAATCAACAGATTTCAAAATTTGATTTTCTATTAGATATTGTATCAATTTTCATCAGAATTGTGCATCAAATTTACATTAGAAATGTGTATCAGTTTTACACATCATTTTTTCTAAGAAAAACATCAGATTTTTGAAGCCAATTATGCATCACAATTCTTATTTCAGAATTTAGTTTAAGCTTTCTTCTTCAGATTTCCATATCAGATTTTCACCTACATTTTTATTCATCAGAATTTCAGATTTTCGTTCTCAAACATAAGAGTTTCATATTCCTAATTCCAAATTCCTGAAATTAGTTTTAAACTTCATGTTTTCTAGATATCAAAATTCAGAAATGTAGTTATCAGATTCATGATTTTGAACTTCTAAGTTGTATATTATAGAATTCAGGATTGTAGCTTTCAGTTTCTGGTTTCCATCTCTAAAAGTAGTTTTCAAAGGAAGATTTTCTGATCAGAATATCAGTTTTAGCCGTTAGAATTTCATACATAATTTTTATGATTTCTGAATTTCAAAATTGTTGAAATATATTTCTAAAACATGTTATAGATTTTGATAATAGTTTTTAGCTATTTTATACTTTGTTGAATGCATAAATGTTTTCTGGAAATTGTAATTCTAAGCACTTACATTTAGTGTTTAAACAATTTCAAAAATGAAACCTCATGATGTAACTTTGGTTTCCGAAGTGAACTATATAATGAGTAGTGGGTTGATATTATGCATATATATAGTTTTTGTCCAAGACGAGGCAAGAAATTATTCTTTACATTATGATTCTAAACACTTAAATTTGGTGTTTAAAATATTTTAGAAATAGTATCACGTAGAAAAGAACTAACACTAAAATATGTGTTGTATATTCCAGAGATTAGGAAGAAATTAGTCTTTAGATGGTTGTTAAACAAACATGGTATTTTGCTTGGTGTTTAAGTAAGATAAGTTTGTATTAAACATAAAGAATATGTTAATAGGCTAAGGACCTTCTTCTAATGTGTGGCATGGTAGACTTAGACATGTTAGTTTTGACACATTATGATGGTTAATCAAAATTTTAACACAACCTTGACATTCATATAGACTCAGAATATAAATGCAAAACTTATGTTGAATCAAAGTTAACATGAGAATCATTCAAGTCCATTGAAAGGACAATTAATCCCCTTGTATTAGTTTACACAAATGTGTGTGTTATGAAATTGAATCCATTTAAAGGTTGAAATAATTGATTTATCACTTTTATTGACAATTCCACTAAACTATGTTATGTATTTTACTTACAAGCTAAGCTGTTATCGCGGTCGAAATTTCAATAGCGGTCACATGCCGCTATTTGAAATCGTGGTTATCACGGTGGTATAGCGGTGGTATAACGGTTTTTAATATTATGTGTAATTTATATTATATATTTATACAAAGTTTATATATAGTAGAGTATTAATACTATATATAATTCATATTATAAAAATTCATATAAGAACATCACATAAACCATATATATAATATTCTAATATGGTAATATGGAAACTAAAAAGTGTCAAAGTGTCATTGCAACTCAAGTTGTTCGTAGTGTCTAAATACATAAATAGACGAGAAAGAGAAGTTGTCATTTGTTGCTTTGTAGTTTGTAATTAATTAGATTTATTATTTGGACTTATTAAAACCAAAGTGTAGTGGACAAATTAAAAAAATACCGATTTAATATTGAAATAGTACACAATCGGTTTTTTCTTTGTAAAAGTAGCCCAATGTGTGTGAAATTGTAAAAGCGGGTGTAGTGTCGCTATAGCGCTGATTGGATTTGCGGTAAATAGCGGTCAATCGCGCCGATAATAGCGTCACCGCTATTTCAAAATAGCGGTTCAGTATTACCGCAAAACGCTATAGCGTTGTTATAGCACTGCTATAGCGCGCTATTGATAGCATAGCTTACAAGTAAAGATGAAATGATAGACAAGTTGAAAATGAATAGAAGTGAAATTGACGATCAACCTAAAAAATAGATTAAAGTACTAATAAGTGACTATGGAGGTGAATATATATCATCATTTAAAGAATTTTGTGCAAATTATGGTATAGTACATGAGATTATTACACCATATTCACCACAACAAAATGGCATCGGAAAAAGGAAAAACCATAACATAAGGAAATGATGAATTTATGTTGTTAATTTTTAGGTTTCCACCCTTAATGTGTGGGAAACTTGTGTTATTAACTAATTACCTTTTAAATATGGTACCCCAAGTTACGATGTCACGACTTGAATTTTCCCAATCCGTTACCAAGCTTAGTGACCCCCACGACTGTGTCTCGCACTCCTACTGGGCCGGTGGCTGACAGTGTAGTGGACAACAAGGTTGGGGTTATGGATGGCATTCGTCGGGTTGCAGAGAAAAGGAAAATTATGCAGGCGATGAGTGGTCCAGCGCTTGAAGGTAGCTCGGGACTCATCAGGCGGCGCGTGGTGCAGCGCCGCAGTCTTATGTGCCTGTTGTCATCTATGCCGTCCAGCCTACGGATGTGTTATTAATACCTGATGAAGAGGTTTGACGGTATGATGGTATCGAAGGGGCGTCTTATCAACCCATTGTCCAAATCTCTTTAGGTGCTGGCGTTAGTCCTCAATCTTCGAGAGGTAGTCATGATCGACTGTTTCAGGAGCCCGTCATTATGGAGGCGTTGCGCAACACACCTATATTTGTTTCAGGATGGAGCTTACGATCTAACTCTCATTTATCTGTGCATTTTGTTGCTTTGGATTTTACCTGTCATGATTTTCCTCCTGCCGCCGTGGATGATATGGATTCGATGAGCAATGTTGTCTAGGCTCATAACCTTGACTATGCCGCTACACAAGCCATGACATATCTGGCCGCTGGGTCCCGCCGTGTGCATCGGTTTGGGGAATTGGAGCATGTGCATTCTTCCCTTGTTGAGAGTGAGGCTGTTTTGAGGAGTAAAGTGGCAGACCTGAACGGTACCGTTGGTCGGTTGGAAAATAAGAACAAGTCTTTGGTGTCAGGGAAATTGGTGTTAGAGGATGTGCGTAGTGTTTTGGAGGGTCAAGTGGAATCTTTTACCCAAGCAAATGAAGGTTTGATGATCCAGAATGAAAGCTTGGAGCGAGACCTTGTCGATCGTGAGCCTGAGCTGGAGGTGTTAAGAACGGATCATAGTTGGCTCCTTCAGATTGGATTTGTACGTGTGATGGACAAGATTCTCGAGCATCCTGAGTTCACAGGTGGTATTTGTTGGATAAGGTGTGTAAGTCCATAACTATTTCTGGTTAGTACTTGACCCGACCCGGCATGGTCCATTTGGGTTGCATGGCACCATGCAATTGGGTAGACTAAATTAGAGGAATAACACTTGGAGATTATTAATATATTATAAGTTCTAATATATTAATAATATTACTTGATTAGTTTGATCAAAGAATTAATTTGGAATTAATTAAGTGATCAAAAGATAACTAATTAAATATATGGGTTTATTATGTAAATCATTCATATCTTGTATAGTGGGCTAAGAGGCTCCATGGATTATCAAGTTGGGTTCTACCCATAGGATGCTCCATGGGAGTTACAAACCTATGGGTCATGGAAATGAAAAGTCATGACACATTAGGGTTTACATGGTGTAACCTTAGATGTGTCAACACTATATAAATATCCCATTCTCCACAGAATCGGCTACACATAAGAAACTAGAGGGCTAGGCCGATTTCAAGAAGTGTGTGTTCTCTCAAAAGTCTTTCCAAGAGAATTTGGTGTTGTGTGAAGCATTTGAGGCATCACACTTGGGGTGCTAGGCTCACAAGGTTTCAAGGAACATAAGCAACAACAAGGTAAGTTATTCTATCTTTCATTCAAGTTAGAAATTGTTCCCCATGTATGCTAGATAGAAATATAACCTTGGAATTCAACTTTGCATGATAATTAGACAAACATAGATCCAAGGTTATTTGGGTTGCATGTACACTTAGGAAGTGTTAGAATGCTCAAAACCCATCAGTGGTATCAAAGCCTAGGCTTGTTTGTTTGTTATTTGTGCTTAAAAGTTGAAAAAAGTCAATAAACTTGCTGTCTGCCTGATGAACTCGCCGAGTCCATGGGGAGACTCGCCGAGTTCACTTGTATCTTCAATCTACTCGCCGAGTAGGTTCATGCACTCGGCGAGTAGGAGCCACAAAGTGCAGATTTTCGACTTTAGTTGCTGGAAATGGACTAGAAACATTACCCTAAACTGTTTTGGTACTTGAAACTTGTTTTAGATGGTGTAATGTCTTTGCTAATCCATTTACAACAACTAGTTATCAAAATTACAAAGTTTTAAGTGTAGTTTTGATTCATGAAAGTGTTTATTTTCATGTTCTTGATCTTATGATGTTTAGATGATCATAGGAATTATTTGTAACCTATGTGGTAGTTTAATTCTTGATCATAATGTGTTTTAATGGAGTCCATAACTTGTCCTCAAGTTATTGAAAACCAAAAGTCACTTGAGTTAAAACCATTAAAAGAACACAAGAGTTAGAAAAATGAAGAGTCTTCATTTTTATTACTCTAATAAACTCATAAGTTACAAGAAATGAAAAGTTTTGAAAGTTTACAAAACTTGCCCTCAAGTTTTGGAACAAGTAAAGTCATGTTAAAAACTTTAGTTCCAACCCTTAGAATTTTAAAAGTTAAAATTCAACCCTTATACTTATATTATTATGATTTAATAATTATATATATATATATATATATATATATATATATATATATATATATATATATATATATATATGTATGTATAAGAACCAAGTCGTCTTACCGCTAGTACGCCTCATTCACGAAGCCGGTCTATAAGGTGGGTATAAGGTTGTTGCCTGTAAAATGGGAACTTAATGGGTGTCCACTCACCCACCGCTTGCTTGACCGGTGGAGGGTCGTTAGCCGAACGGGTAAGACAAGGACTTATAAATTCTCATTAAAAGTATGATGAATATTATAAAGTAACTAAATGTTTTATTAAATTTCCAATCTTAGTTACTTTAGGAAAAATGTGAATAAGGTGCTAATCCATGAAATTACACTTTACACTTTGTTTAAGTCGTTGGTGGAGCGTGTGTGGTTAACCGGCACATTAACTTGGACTTAACAAGGTAGGTAAAGGGTGACTTAAAGTTTATTATAGTATCGGTGGAGCGTGTGTGGTTTATCGGCACATCGATTGAGTGATAAAATTTAAGGGTACCAAGTGATTTGCATGGTTACTTCCCACCTCGTTTTGTGATCCTCGGTATCCCAGTCACAAAACTTGGAGGGCACACTCGAGATTGAAACATGCCTTTGAAAAGTTCATTAAATCTCAAAGAATATAGGAATTTCTAAGAACCAATCAAAAACCTAATATTTAATATTTCGGTTTTCGTGGTGGAAATTGGTGAATCGTCATTCACCTACCTTTCAAATATGTTATAGCTTGGATTACGGCATACCTCTTCTAAGTTATAATATATTGTGATTAGGTCCTAGCCTTAATATTACATTTGGGCGTTTTATTAAGGACTCTCTTAATATCTAAACTAATCTTGTCCTTTTCCTTCAGATGTCTTCAAACAATGCTGCTTCTGGCTCTAACCCTAATGGCTCCTTTACCCTTATGAACTTGTGTGGGAAAGTCAATTTTGGTGGATCCAACTTCAATGAGTGGATCAGAAACATCAGGATGATTACCCGCTACGAGGACAAAGAATATGTCCTTGACAAGGAGCTTAAGGAGATTGATGAGACCACTGCAACTCCTCAGGAGATCGCTGACTTTCAAGCACATGAAAGGGATGCTACGAAAGTGGCATGCATCATGATGGCCACGATGACAGCGGAACTCCAAAAGTCTTATGAGGATTTCTACCCTTATGAAATGCACCAAGATCTGATGGAAAGATAGCATCAAAGTGCACGACAAGAGAGGTATGAAATCATCTGCTCCATGATAACAACCATGATGAAGGACGAGGAATCCGTCACGAGCCACATGCAGAAAATGCAAAGGTATGTGGATCGATTGCTGAAGCTTAATGTGAACTTCCCTGAGGAGCTTACAATAGATATCATTTTGCACTCCTTACCATAGTGCTATGATCAATTCCACATGACATATCACATGAATAAGGAAGAGGTCACAATCAGCAAACTTCAGAGACTTGTCAAGACCGCAGAAACAGGTCTTAAGGGGAAGTCGGTTGTTAAGACTCCTACTCCAAACTCTACTCCGGTTTTGGCAATCGGGAAAAGTCGAGGGAAGAAGAGAAAGAGCTCTTCTAAGGGTACCAAGGCTCGGACCCTTGATGGCTCTTCTTCAAGTGGAACCAAGAAAGGTTTCGTCACTCCTTCTTCTGACCCAAAAAAGGTTGAATGCTTCTATTGCCATGAAAAATCACATTGGAAGTGGAACTGCCCAAAATACCAGCAAGATGTGAAGGATGGGAAAGTTAAACCCAACCATGCAGGTATTTACACTATCATTTCTAATAACTCACCCCATTCTAAATCTTGGGTCCTTGATACCGGTTGTGGTATTCGTATTTGTTGTGACTTGCAGGGACTAAGAAGAAGTGAGAATGTGGAGCAAGGAAGAATAAACTTAATCATGGGGAATAGGAAAGTGTTGTTATTCGCCAGAAATGGCAAGAAATATTATTTCCTTTCATGCATTGTATAAACAAGGTTTCACCTTTTCATTTGATAATGAAGTTGGTTCGATTAATGCTTTCTTTAATAATGTTCTTTATTTTAAAGCATTACCTTGTGATGGCGTGTATGAAACAGTATCTGTGGTTGATAACTTAGGAAATAATGTATTGTGTATTGATTCTGTTAATAATAATAACTTGGATAAAGCGTCATTATGGCATTGCCGTCTTGGACACATAAGCAAGAAACGCATAGGCCAACTCCAAAAGGATGGAGTCTTCGAGTCATTTGACCTAAAGTCATATGATAGTTGCGAATCATGCTTACTTGGAAAAATGACAAAGTCACCCTTCACAGGCTCGTGTGAGAGGGTTGAAGGTTTGTTGGACCTTGTACACACGGATGTGTGTGGACCATTCAAACATGCCACAAGGGATGCTAATCGTTATTATTTGACTTTTACTGATGATTACATTAGATATGGATATGTCTACTTGATCAAGCATAAGTTAGAGACTTTCAAAAGGTTTAAGGAATTTAAACAAGAAGTCAAGAATCAATTGGGCAGGAACATTAAGATGCTTCGATCCGATTGTGGTGGTGAGTATCTTAGTTCATAGTTCCTTGACTATCTAAGGGAATGTGGGATAGACTCTCAATTGACACCTCCCAGGACACCACAGTTGAATGATGTGGCTGAGAGGCATAATCGAACCTTGTTGGATATGGTTCGTTCCATGATGAGTCGAGCTTCACTACCAATCTCATTCTGGGGGTATGCCTTAGAGACTGCCACCCATATCCTTAATCTAGTCCCTACAATGAAAGTTGCCAAAACTCCTCACGAGATGTGGACTGGTAAAGTACCCAAACTAGACCACATCAAGATTTGGGGTTGCGACGCTTTCGTGAGACGCGAGACTCATGATAAGCTCGAACCCCGAAGCGAGAGCTGTATTTTCATCGGCTACCCACAGGAATCCTTTGGTTACCTCTTCTACAGACCTAGTGAAAATGTGGTCTTTGTAGCTAGGAGGGCTTTCTTTAGAGAGAGAGAGTTCATAAGCCAAGGAAACAGCGGGAGGCAAGTTGATCTTGAAGAAATTCGAGAGTCAAGCGGTGAAGGAACTTGAAACCCTAGCACTCAACTTGAGGAGGAAACTCCTGTTGAGCCAATTGACAAGTTTGTACCTCTGAGGCGGTCCACAAGGGTTAGGAATGCTCCTGAGCATTACTATGGATTCCATATTACTGCAGAAGGGGATACACTTATCAGTGATGAGACACTGATAGGTCTGGATGAACCTAGCAATTACGCGGAAGCCATGGCAGGCCCTGAGTCAGCCAAGTGGAAAGAGGCAATGGACAGCGAAATACAGTCCATGTATGACAATCAAGTTTGGAACTTGTTTGAGAATGTACCAGGTCGTAAGATAGTAGGGTGCAAATGGGTCTTCAAGAAGAAGACCGACATGGATGGTAAAGTACACACTTATAAGGCTAGACTGGTTGCAAAGGGCTTCTCTCAAATTCCTGGAGTGGATTATGATGAGACCTTTTCTCCGGTAGCCAAGATTAAGTCTATTCGGGTTTTGTTAGCCATAGCTGCATTTCATGACTATGAAATATGGCAGATGGATGTCAAAACCGCTTTCCTTAATGGAAAGTTGGCTGAAGATGTTTACATGAGTTAGCCAGAAGGTTTTGTCAGTAATGAGTACCCTAATAGAGTGTGTAAGCTTGAGAAATCCATTTATGGATTGAAGCAAGCACCTTGCAGATGGAATCTTTGCTTTGATGAGAAGGTCAAGGAATTTGGCTTTACTAGGAGTGAAGATGAATCTTGTGTGTATGTCAAGGCTAGTGGGAGTATAGTTAGCTTTTTGGTATTGTATGTGGATGACATACTACTCATAGGAAATGACATCCCAACCCTGCAGGAAGTTAAGTCCTGGCTTGGGAAGTGTTTCTCTATGAAGGACCTAGGAGAAGCTGCCTATATTCTAGGGATAAGGATCTTGAGAGATCGGAGTAAAAGACTAATTGGACTTAGTCAGAGTACCTACTTGGATAAGGTGCTGAAGAGATTCAGCATGCAGGACTCCAAGAAAGGAGAGTTACCCATCCAGAGTAACACCAGATTGAGTAAGACACAAAGCCCTAGCACTGAGGCTGAGATAGCAGAAATGAGTTGAATACCTTATGCTTCGGAAGTAGGATCGATCGTGTATGCTATGACGTGTACACGACCTGATGTAGCCTTTGCCCTGAGCATGGTTAGCAGGTATCAGGCGAACCCTGGCAAGGCATACTGGATTGCGGTAAAGAATATCCTCAAGTACCTACGGAGGACTAAGGACTGGGTCCTTACCCTCGGTGGGAGTGATGACTTGAGAGTTGTAGGGTATAGTGATGCTAGCTTCCAGACTGATAGGGATTATTTCCGCTCTAAGTCGGGCTGGGTCTTTACCCTAAATGGAGGAGCAATTTCTTGGAAGAGTTCCAAGAAAGAGACAGTGGCTGATTCTACTTGTGAATCAGAGTATATTGCAGCTAGCGAGGCGGCAAAGGAGGCGATATGGCTGAAGAACTTCATTGGAGACCTTGGAGTTGTACCAGCTATAAAAGAGCCAATGGAAATTTTCTGTGATAGTAAAAGTGCTATTGCCTTAGCCAAGGAACCAAGGGATCACGGGAGATCCAGACACATCGACAGAAAATACCATTTTATCAGACATCGGATAGAAGAAGGACTCCTCGTGGCAAAGAGGGTATCATCGGATGAGAACCCAGCAGATCCCCTCACGAAGGGACTGACTCGGGTTAAGCTTCTCCAACATACTCGGAGCATAGGGCTGAAGGATGATATTAGATTTAGTAGTTAGATGACCCAGAAATTTGTAAAGTGCAATTGACATTAGATGATGAATAAAAGGTGATTTATTTATCAGTAAAGTGTTGCTATCTCTTGTCGATCGTTTACTATATTTCTTTTGCATGTTTTGACTTCCAGAATAACTTTTTTTTGGTATAACATATTATTCAAACCTCCACAGTCGGTCATATGTTGGAAGTAGGTATGAATCAAGACTGTCATGATTGGTTGCAGAGGTCTAAGGTGTTGGACAAGGCTACAACAATCATGAGTGCTCATAAGTTCTGAGCATTGGTAACTCGATGTTATAAAATGTGCTTTTGTGTATAATTCAATGAGTGGTAGAACAAACATATGAGTTGAAGTTTATCTGTTCCTTCTTGGAATAGAAGCTGATATCTGGGCCCCTCGATGATTTTGTTTTGACCTATGTACGGGCCCGGTCAGAACTAAGTTGATGTTTTCAATTAAGCTCTTTGTCAAACAAATCGGAAATCGGGAAACAAACTGCTGGACAATAAGTAAGACATTGTTCCATGTATTTGTCCGTCTGATATCTAGAACAGAGGATTATATGATCACTTATCTTAAATGGCGTATCAACATCTTCTCAGTTCTGAGAGACCTTGAAAGAGCTACGATTGTCGGTCGGTTCCTGAAGTACTGGAGTTATAGTTATTAGACTTATCCAAGTGGGAGACTGTTTGATAAGGTGTCTAAGTCCATAACTATTTCTGGTTAGTACTTGACCCGACCCGGCATGGTCCATTTGGGTTGCATGGCACCATGCAATTGGATAGACTAAATGAGAGGAATAACACTTGGAGATTATTAATATATTATAAGTTCTAATATATTAATAATATTATTTGATTAGTTTGATCAAAGAATTAATTTGGAATTAACTAAGTGATCAAAATATAACTAATTAAATATATGGGTTGACTATGTAAATCATTCATATCTTGTATAGTCGGCTAAGAGGCTCCATGGATTATCAAGTTGGGTTCTACCCATAGGATGCTCCATGGGAGTTACAAACCCATGGGTCATGGAAATGAAAAGTCATGACACATTAGGGTTTACATGGTGTAACCCTAGATGTGTCAACACTATATAAGAATCCCATTCTCCACAAAATTGGCTACACATAAGAAACTAGAGGGCTAGGCCGATTTCAAGAAGTGTGTGTTCTCTGAAAGGTCTTTCCAAGAGCATTTGGTGTTGTGTGAAGCATTTGAGGCATCACACTTGGGGTGCTAGGCTCACAAGGTTTGAAGGAACATAAGCAACAACAAGGTAAGTTATTCTATCTTTCATTCAAGTTAGAAATTGTTCCCCATGTATGCTAGATAGAAATATAACCTTGGAATTCAACTTTGCATGATAATTAGATAAACATAGATCCAAGGTTATTAGGGTTGCATGTACACTTGGGAAGTGTTAGAATGCTCAAAACCCATCAGTATTAGCCGTATCCATCATGCTGCCTTTGTCATTGGCGAGGAGTCAGGTTGGGCGAACTGAAAAGTTCCGATTGACGCTGGGACTTATGACCCTTCGGCTAGTGACTCACGGTCTAGTCACTCTTCAGCCTCAGATAATTCTTTGTTAACTTTTTCAACTATGGACTTTGCTGGTTTGCTTGGGTTGGGTCACTTGGATGTGGACGGGGTGAGAGCGTTATGTACATCTGATAAGGGTGAGGAGGAAGTGGACGTGTTGGGTGTAGCGGCAGGTGGGGTTGGTAGAGTTGGTGGCGATGGTGAAATTGGTGATGGTGGTGGTGATGGGACTGGTGGTGGTGATGCCGATGACGACGGTGCTGGTGGTGGTGTATGAAGTTGTTTAGAGCTGCCCTTCTAGGGTGTGAAAAATCTTGTTGAAGCTATTGTTTGATTGTGTTGCGTCTTAATCGTTTTATGGCCTCTGAGGCCTTTATTTTGTTGTTGTTCTTAACTTATGGCCCCTAAGGCCTTTATGTGTAAACGGACAATGGTATTTCTTTGTTAGCTGAACTACCTTTCTTATCATGCTTTCTTTTGATTGTTTTAATCCTTCTGTGTAGGTTGATTTTCGGTTAGACTCTTTTTTTTATATTATATATTATATTTCCATCTTTATGTGTATTGCATCTTGGATTCACTGAGTATCCTTTATGTCGTGTTTGCTAAAATGTTAGGCATGCTCATTGCATTATGTACTAAAGAGAATGCATGTTCTTTTATTTATGTATTCTGATACATAGTTGTTTTGTACTATAATTCACTATTGGACTACCCTAAGTGTCCATTTGTTGGTCTGGGTGATCAATCCGGCCATGGGATCTTTTCCTCATTCTCCCTACTACATAGGGTCTTGCCACTGCTCAGACGTGGAACTTCCACAAGTTCCTCGCATTCTATGTCTTGGGTATCTGCCTCACCTCCAGAGTCTCGAGGGAGTACGATTCGTTGCGATTCGCCTCGACTACCTTGTATGGTCCCTCCTACGTCTGGCTTAGTTTCCACCGGGGTTGTGCATGGCCGACTTCATTTTTTTGCAGAACGAAGTCCCCTACCTGGAATGCTTTGTCCTTGACACATTGATTGTAGTATCTTTCTACATCCTTTCTGTAGGCGGCTTGGCACGTGCTTGAGCGCTCGCGTCGTTCTTCCAGGAGGTCCAAGTTTTCTTTTATATTTTCGTTGTTTTCTTGTTCCTGGCAGTACTCCGTTCGTATCGATCCTATCATCATTATTGACGGTAGCATTGCTTCGGCTCCATTGGCTAAACAAAATGGCGTCTCTTTTGTGGTGGTTCATGGTGTAGTTCGATATGACCAGAGGACTTCTGGTAGTTTGTCTACCTAGTTGCCTTTTGCTTTGCCTAGTCGTTTCTTGATCCCTTGCACCCATGTTCTATTAGACACCTCTGTTTGTCCATTGGCTTGGGGTGAGCCACGGATGTGAATCTTTATTCTATTCCTTTTTCTCTGCACCAGTTCTTGAAGGGGTTCTCCGCAAACTATAAAACATTGTCACCAATCAGGATCTTGGGTGTTCTGAATCTTGTTAAGATGTTTTTCCAGACTAACTTGATTATCTGTCTCCCGGTGATGCATGCCAACGGTTCTGCTTCTATCCATTTTGTAAAGTAGTCGACCGCCACGACCATAAATTTTACTTTCCACGACGCCTCTAGGAAAGGGCCGACAAGGTTAATTCCCCATTTATAGAAGGGCCAGGGGCTAACTATGCTTGGTGACTTGGATGGTGGTACTCCTTGCGCTGGCAAGAAAGTTTGGCATTCCACACAAGTTTGTGTTACCTCGACCGCATCCTGATGTATTTCTAGTCAGTAAAGACCCATGCGCAACACTTTGCCTATGAGCGCTCGTGCTCCTTCGTGGGCTCCGGCTCACCCTGTATGCACTTCCTTCAGAGCTAACTTCCCTGTCGTGCCATCTATGCATTTGAGTCACGGGGCTATATGGCCCTTCTTATACAACGTTCCCTTTAGGACTGCATACTGGGGGGGGGGCTCGCACCCTTGTTTTCCGAGCTTCTCAATGATCGTCGGGGAGTATACCATGCTGGAGAAAGTCCATGATGGGCGTCATCCAGTTGGGTTGCGCCACTGATAAAGAATCAACCTGTCGTTTGTCAATGCTCCTTTCTTTTAGTTTTTCGACCAGTACCTCCTTCAAGAGATAACCGAAACATGTTGACGTCAACTTGCTGAGGGTGTCTGCTCGCCTGTTGTTTCCCCTCGAGATTTTTTTTATCATGAAACTTTTTAGAGAACTCGTGATTCATTATACTACTTTAACATACTTTTCCATTCGTTTGTCTTTCGCTTCGAATTCCCTTGATACTTGGTTGGCTGCTAAACATGAATCAGTCAAAGCTGCAACTCTTTCCGCCCCCATTTTTACTGCCAATCTGAGTCCTGCTATCAAGGCTTCGTATTCTGCTTCGTTGTTGGAAGTACGGAAGTCGAAACGCAGGCCGTATGTGACTTCCTCTCTCGTACGGTTGGTTAAACTTAGCCCTGCACCTGATCCTTCTTTGCTGGAGACTGCGTCTGTCTAGAGGATCCACTGGTGGTTGGTTTTTTCTGTTGAGCATACCTACCGATCTGTGTCGGTTACTTCTTGCTGGAGCTCCCCTGGGATTTCAAGTAAGAAGTCCACTAGGGCTTGCCGTTTGATTCTTACCCGGGAATGGTAGCTGATGTCGTGCTCTCCTAGCTGTATGGCCCACTTTGTGAGTCGCCCCAATGTTTTCGGCTTTAGGAGCACTTGCTTGAACGGGCAATTGGTCAATACTTCTATTTGGTGGGCCTGGAAGTATCGACGGAGCCTTCGTGTTGCGTAGACTAGGGCGAGCACCAATTTCTTGATGGTCAGGTAATTCATTTCGGGTCCCTGCAGGGCCCGACTTACAAAGTAGATCGGTAGTCGGTGCCCTTGTCTTTCAACTACTAGTACTGATGAGATGGTGTCTCTCGATGTGGATAAGTACACTTGCAGTACCTCGTTGGGTATTGGGCTGGCCAGATTGGGGAGTGTGTGGAGTACTTTTTTTTTTATCTTTTTCAACGTCGACTAAGCCTCTGTTGTCCATCGTAAATTTTTTTTATGCATCCTTTGAACATGTGGAATAGTGGCATCGATTTTTCAGCTGACTTGGAGATGAATCGACTGAGCGCTGTCAATTTTCCATTCAAGCCTTGTGCGTCCCTCAGCGTACAAGGTGAAGGTGTTTCCTCGAGCTCACTTATTTTGGTTGGAGTTGGCTAAATTCCATCTTTTGTCACATAGTATCCCAAAAATTGGCCTTCTTGGACCCTGAAAGTGCACTTGGCAGGGATTGATTTCATCTTAGCCCCCTCTAGGGTTTGTAGTGTTTCCTCCACGTCTTGTAGTAGTTTTCTCTCGTTTGGGGTTTTTATAACCATGTCGTCGACGTAGACCTCAATATTTCGACCGATTTGATTGGCGAACAAGGAATCGAGAAGTCGTTGGTAAGTTGCCCCTGCATTCTTCAGCCCAAACGACATTTTTGTGGAACAGAAGGTACCATGATGCATATAGAAGGTTGTTTTCTCTTCATTGTTTGTACTCAACAGAATCTGGGGGTATCCCTTGTATGCGTCTAGGAAGCACTTCCACTGAAATCCTTGTAAAGACTCTACTTTTTGATCTATTTCTGGTAGCGGGTAACAGTCTTTGGTTCACACCTAGTTTAGATCCGAATAATCGATATACATACGCCAACTACCGTCATGCTTTTTTACCATTACCAGTTTGGCGATCCATGTGGGGAAAATCGCTTCTATGAGGATTCCGACACTGGTTAACTTTGCCACGTCTACGTTGATTGATTTGTTTCGATCCCCTCCCTGAACCTGCTTCTTCTGCTTTATCTCCTTGGTTCCATATTTTATCATCAACTTGTGTTCTATGATTCCTCGGTCGACCCCCACCATATTTGTAGGTGTCCATGCAAATACGTGTTTGTACTTCTATAAAAGTTGGACCAACGTCCCTCTTGTTTTTGTGAGGAGAGTTATTCCCACAATCGCTCGCTGGTCTGGGTATCCTCTGTTGATTACTTCTCCCCTGTCCGACGATTCTGGTCTTGGTCTTTTGGCATCCGAGATGTCCTTTGGTTGCATGATTTCGTAATATTTGACTTCCTTTGGGGTGTGTCCAGAATCGTTCCTAGTCCTTGGCTTGTGCTAAATTTGACTATCCCGTGGATTGTCGATGGGACTACTCCGAATCTTAGTAGGGTTGTTCGACCCAGTATGATGTTTTGCTCTGACGGGTATCGTATGACTACGAAGTCTATTAGAGCGGTCCGTCGCCTGGTTTTGTCTTGGCTGACTAACATGAATGGTAAATGAATCGTAGCTAGGAGCCATAAACTATGCCTAGTGAATCCTGTGAGTTGGCCTGTGGCTAGTCTCAGTCCTTCCTTCCATGTTTTTGGTAACAATCAAAAACAGTGTTCATAGATGATGTCCGCTGAGCGTCCGGTGTCGACGTATACTCGGTAGACGACCACATCCTCGACGAACCCTTGAATGACGAGGGGGTTCTCTTCATTCCACCCGGCTAGGCTTGAGTCACGCATAGAGAATGTCAGCCCCTGTGTTGCCTATGTAATACCCCGTGTGTCTTCCACACGCTCCACTCTCCCCCTTTTATGGTGGCTCGTCAGGATTTCCAATCTCCGCTCTGTCTTCCTGGTGGCGGCTTTCGAGTTGTCGGCGTCGAACCTAGCTCGTAAGCTTTTGAAAATTTCTATCACATTACCTTTTAGTTGCTTCTCTTCTATTTCCCTTTTTAGAACCGCGCAGTTGATTGTATCGTGCGTCCTGCTCTTGTGATACTCGCAGTACCATGTTGTGGTGTCTTTCAATGTTCGCTTCTCGTGAACCGTGTATACTTATGTCCTTCTTCCTCACCTATCGTCCTTAGTGAAGGGACTAAAACGCCATGGCGGTTGCCTGTCCCATACCATGAACATGCTGCTCCCCTGTGGGTCAGGGTGGGTTGTAGGATGGTTACTCCGCCTCCCAGCGGAAGTTGTCATGACGTTGAGGTATGCCTACTTCGATTCTTCACCTTACTCTTCGCATAGGAAATGTTCTACTCGCTCTTTTAAATCAACCCTCGTTTTGGGTTGTTTACCCATGAGCTTTTGGGACAATGAACCTGGTAACAATCCCCAGGTCAACGCTTATGCAATTAGGTCTTCTTCATACCCTGGAACGTCTAACATTGCTTTGGTGAACGTGACAAATTAGTCTTTGACTGTCTCCCCTTGCCTTTGTTTTCACCTGATGATTGAGTGGCAATCGCCTTTGTACTTCCGAAGCTGCATGAAGTTTGTTAGCAATAGATACTTCAGCTAGCTGAAGTTGCTGATGCTACCCGGGCGCAGTGTCTTGAACCATGTTCCTACGTTGCTGTCCAAGGTAGTAGGGAAGTATGTGCACTAGAATCGCTCATCTAGCTTGAGGGACGTAATGGTCCTTTCATACGTGTCAATGTGGCTATCTGGATCGGCAGTTCCATTGTACGTCTTAAGGTGGGGTAGTTTGGCAGTGTTGGGGATCTCGTATTCCAGAAGTTCTTTGACAAATGGTGATGTGACACTTCGCGATAAGAAGTCTTGGGTCGGGATTTGCTGGTTGAAATGGTACCCTTGTTGTCGCCTCGCCAGTAATTGTTATACTATCATGTTGTTGTAAGCGGTGAGATTTTGTGTTGTTGGGCTGTAGTGGTTAAGCGGCTGAAACGCGATGGGGAAGGTGTACGACACGGGTATTTGTTGTTGGGCCACTGGTGTTTGCTACTGGGCCATGGGTGTTTGGTGGTAAAATGTGAGTGGCGGTGTTGGTATATTGTCCGCCATCAGCAATTGGTGGTTCTGTGGTTGTGATATAACACCCATTCCAATCATAGTATTGTTCACGTGTATGTTAATCGTGAGGGGTGTTACAATTGTTATTTTGGTGTTATGAGGACCGACGGTATTAGAGAAAAATGGTGGCGAAGTGGGTATGACGTATCAGCTGGGTGCGCTAATATTTGGTAATGGTGGGATGGTTATGTAAGTCATGGTGGGTATTGTTTGGTTCTGTGGTAGGGCGGACTGCGTAGCCGTGGTGACAGAAGATAGGAGTGAATCTCGCGACGGAGTTGCACCAGATATGGTGACGGGCCGCTGGAAGTGAGTGCCGCTTTGAAGGACAATGGCGGGTCACCAGATGACGGTATTACTTCAGCAGTTGGTGGTGGACCACCGGAAGACAGTGCTGCCGGATTGTTGGTTGCTTCAGATGATCCCATCAGGTGTATCGAAGTATGTGGTGGTTCCGGTGGCTCACCTGTCGTCTTCTTCGCCATGTGTGATTACGAGAAAGGGTAAAAAGAAAGGGTTTGCATCTGTATTGTCACACAAACGGATGGTGCCAAATGATGCGACCTGGTTCCAAACCACCTGCTCTATGGATGAATGTCGTCGGGCCGGAACCTGAGAAGTCACAAAGAAAAGGAATGTGTCACCCATCGTCCGGGAGGAGGTCCCAGAAAGACACTCCGACGGTCAAGTTAGTGAGGCGAGAATGGTAGTATGAAGGTATGTGATTGAAGAAGGGACCACTTACCTTGCCAATGCCAGATGGTAAGCCTTTTATATTGAAGATCTTCCTCGGTCCGAACGAGGGACAGGGACAGCGGTTCCGACTGGATCCGCTATTCTCATTGGAGAGCCATGCTGCACGTTCGTGTCTGGTCCAACGATTGGTCTAGGCGATTATGCTCTGACTGAGCTCTTTATCGCATGGAGCCGTTATCCTTGGTCTGTAGCAAAAGGACAATGCTTGGCGAGGGCGGGCTTCCTACTAGGTCGCCGCATAGGAATCTAGGATCGCCTGGGGCGACCGAGTCGCTAGGCCGACCCTCTGCTAGAGGTGCTTTGTTGGGGATCTCTTGCTTCTGGCCCACTCTGAGGGGCACGTCATCAGCATTAGGGATGAAAATGGATCCACACCCGGACTGGATGGACCCGGACCTAGAAAACCCGGAACTGGTTAACATTGAACCGAAAACCGGACCGATATATAGGAACCGGTTCTGGTTCGGTTCCGGGTAAAGTGGGTCTAAAACCGGAAAACCCAGAAACACAAAGTGGGTAGGTTGGAACCGGATAAAGTGGGTTTAGAACCGGAAAACCCAAAAAACCAGAATTTTTTGGTAATCACTTACTACTTAGTGGGTTGAACTTTGAAAATTTTCATATTAATATCCTGACTTTTGGGGATTGTAACTCATTGAATATGAAACCAAAATTAAAAAAATTATAGTAAAAAATCATGTACAAACTCTAAAATACACTCTGGAAAAAACCTCATGTCAATCCGACTTTAAACGAATGTGATATGCATGTGTTAACATTTTCAGATAATATAAAGTACAAAAACGAATAGTTGAATATTAAACCAAAAATGACAAAATTAAAGTCTAAAATCATGTACAAACTGTAAACTACAAGTAGGAAAAAACCACATGTCAATCCGACTTCAAACGAATTATATATGCGTGTTTTAAAACTTTCACCAAATACAAAAAAACTGAAAAATTAAAAACTTCCAGTTTTGATATATCGACTTTGGGGGACTATAAGCCAATGAATATAAAACTTAAAATGGCAAATTTATAGTCTAAATCATGTACAAACTCTAAACTACATGTTGGAAAAAACCGTATGTCAATCGGAGTTGAAACGAATAAGATATGCATCTTTTAAATGTTTCACAAAAAACCAGTTCCGTCCCTAAAAGTGGTTCCGGTTCCGAAAGCTGGTTTCGGTTTTTAGACCCGGTTTACCCGGACCCGATGGACCCAAACCCGGATAAAGGCAATTTTTGAACCCGAAACCGGAACCGGTTCTATATATTCCGGTTCTAACGGTTCCGGTTCCGGTCCGGTTTTCCGTTTCTAAATCTCATCCCTAATCAGCATACATGATTGATCCAACGATAGAAGCATATGGAACGCGACTCATTTATGCTATCTCTACATCGGTACTCGGACTAAGTCTAATTAGTACTTTTTCGATGCTAAAATGTTTCTTGGAAATTTCCATGCTAAAATGTTTTAGCACTTTTTCCAAATATGTACTTTGACTAAGTCTAATTAGTCTTTTGCTCATGTTTCTCAAAATCCTTATCCCTAGAATATAAGTAGCCTCTCCGATATCCTTCATAGCGAAAGACTTTCCAAGCCAAGACTTAACCACTTGCAAAGTTGCAATGTCGTTCCCTATAAGAAGTATGTTATCAACATACACTACCAGGAAAGATACTGTACTCCCACTATCTTTGACATATACACAAGATTCATCTTCATTTCTAGAGAAGCCAAAGTCTTTAACTTTCTCATCAAATCAAAGATTCCATCTGCGAGAAGCTTGTTTCAATCCATAGATCAATTTATCAAGCTTTCACACTCTATTAGGATACTTTGCATCCACAAAACACTATGGATGAAGCATGTAAACATCCTCAGCTAGCTTCCCATTATGGAAGGCATTTTTGACATCCATCTGCCAAATTTCATAGTCATGAAACGTAGGTATGGCTAGCAATACCCTAATTGATTTAATCTTAGCTACTGGTGATAAGGTTTCATCATAGTCATCCCCTTGGGTTTGAGTAAAGCCCTTCACAACCAGTTGAGCTTTGAAGGTGTGTACCTTTCCATCCATTCCAGTCTTCTTCTTCAAGATCCACTTGCACCCAACTATCCTACGACTTAGTACATTGTCAACCAAATTCAAAACTTGGTTATCATACATGGACTTGATCTCATTGTCCATCTCCTCCTTCCATTTGATAGCCTCATGGCCTGCCATTGCTTCCTTGTAGTTAGTAGGTTCATCCAAATTTACTAGTGTACTATAACTGATAAACGTATCACCTTTTTTCGTTATATGGAAAGCATACACCTCAGGTGGAACTCTTGGGTCAAAAGATGGTTTATAATTTGCTTTTCTGAGCAATTATATTTTTATGTAATATTTTATGAGCTTACAATCTAGTTTTGGTGGGCTTGGTAGTTGTTTACGAGTCTGTAATGAGTTTACGGCAGTAAACACCTTACGGCCGTAAACTCTTTTCGGTCGTAGTTCCCTATATATAGAGGGTTAGCCAGTCGTGTTTTGTTGTTGATGCCTAGTTGTTCACGGTAGTATATCGAGTTGTACCAGACGTTTTTAGTAATAGAACACGTGCAAGCTTGATTCCTTTTCTTTTCTACTATTATTCTTGTTTTTGTGATTGTGTTTGTTTTTTTATCACTGGTAAGATCCATTCTCAGGACCTTACAATTGGTATCAGAGCCAAGTTGTATAAGTCAATTTTGTCAGATTTGGGGCATAATTTGATCTTATTTTCGAAATATTCTTGCGTTTTTGGATAGATCTCTGAAAAATAAGGGGGGTTTGTTCTTCGTGTTTTTCATAAAAAAGGGTTTTTGATCGAGTTTTGGAGCTTCAAAGTCGAAAAATCGGTGTTTTTGCTCGAAACCTGCGAGGGTGTGGTGGAGTTTGCAGCCGGCGGCTAGGGTTTCGGAGTTCATGGCCCGAGGATCACGGTCCGAGCTTGCGGCCTCGGAGTTTACGCCCGGTCCTCGGTGGTTTACGCCTCAACATCGTTTCCTGTTTGCATCTCGCACGTTCAGCAGCCTCGCACTCAGCAGCCTCGCATCAGTAAAAAGGGGAAGCGGATTTGGAGGAGCCGAGAATCGAACCCAAAACCTTTATTCATCAACCCAACGCTTTACCAACTCCACCAGCAATGACTTTGTTCCTTCCTTCCCAATTTTAATTCAAAAGCACTCCCTTTTGTTCCTAATTTCGCATTTTTTACACTTTCAACCCAAAATTCAATTTGTTTTTTAAACTTCCTTTTCATCCATATATATATATATATATATATATATATATATATATATATATATATATATATATATATAATAATAATAATAATAATAATTATTAATAAAATAAAAAATTAATAAATAAATTATATTTTGATTTTTGACTTTTATTTTTTTAACTTTTGACCTTAAATTTTGACTTTGACTTTCAAGTTTGACCTTTGACTTTTTTGTTTAACTTTTAAATTTTCAAATTTATCTTTTCGGTTTGACTTTTAAGTTTGACTTTTGAGTTTGACTTTTTAAATTTGACTTTTAAGGTTGACTTTTGAGATTTATAATCAAAGGGTTTCACTTTTAAGTTTGATTTTGGCTTCTAGTTGTGCTTTTTAATGTCTTTGAAGGTCTATGAGGGAGTTGAAAACATGAAAGAGAGTCGTCAAGATATGTTAAGACAAAATTTCAACATTTTCGATTATATCCCTAGAGAAACCCTTGCAACTCAGTTGCAACGATTTACCACACTCACTACTGAGATAAATATAGTTGAGATCTTCTTGTCCAAATCTGAGATAAACAAAAAGCTATTGAATTCATTTCCAAAATCCTAGGGTATGAACGTAGCTGTCATCAAAAAGACAAAAGATTTCAATCGTCTTAGTATTGCTGATGTAATTGAGGAGCTTGACGCTTTGAAGTGTGGGAATACAATGAGTTTTGTAAACCTTCCGGTCAATGAAGTTTCATGTTCTCAATCATGTGAAGTTACATGTACTCCAGTTTGTTAAACTATGATTAAATTTCTTCAGGAACAAATTGATTTATTAAAAAGAGAAGTTGAGGGCCTAAGATATGAAGGATATCAACTCAGGAAATGACAGAAACCCCTGAAGGCCGAATTAGAAGCAAAAGTCAAAGACTTTAGGAAGCTTCAGGAAGAGTATAGCAACAAGTGTGAAAATTATGACTATATTAAGAAACAACTTGCTGCTGTAACTGAAGAACTTGACACTTTGAAAATTAAGTGTGGAAAAACAGATGTTAGTTTTAAAAATTATACCGCGTCAAGTCAGACAGTCGAGTCCTTATTTGAAACCCAAATAAAATTCAAAGATAATCAAAACAAGGGTCTAGGGTATGATAGTGTTCCTCCACCTTTCAATCATAACTACACACACATCCCTATGACACAGAAAGAAATTGACAGGGAGGCACATCTTCAATATGGCAAACCATCTGGATTTGTGTCAGGAGGTATTCAGGTTGAAGATTCTAATGTGTCTACTTCATGTGCACGTACAGTAGAAGAAGATGAGAACAAGGAGAACACTACTGAACAAACCAATGACTCCTTGAAATCAGAATCTGTTGCTTCGAATTCTTTTACTCCTAACAAACCTGAAGTTGAGAAATACATGCCACCAATTCCAGTGAAACAGAGTGCTTGCTGTAATTATGCTTGTGGGAATAATAAGAGACAAGGCAAGGATACGCCACCAGGGGCAGGAAGAGACAACTTCCCAGTGAAGAAAAATACATGTTTTCACTGTGGAACACCTGGACACATTGCTAGAAATTGTCCTAATCGCGCATACGTTCCCTACTACACACATAGATGGAAAAATGCGCCAAGAGGGAGATTTTTCAAAAGAAACTCCTCAAGGTCACGTTCAGACAATGCCGACTGGAATGCCATGAAGGCCAAGAATTCAACTCCCAAGGCCAAGCATCCTACTCCCAAGGCCAAGCATCCAACTCCCAAGAACAAGAAGGGAATGATGGCCCAGAAGTCTAGTTCAAGAGATGCTTCTGTGAAGCCAAGACCGGTTAGGCCAAAGTCATCTCGGCAGACGGCTTCAAGTTGCAAATCAAGTGTCGAGGCACCCATCCGATCCAACAAGAAATGGGTTAAACCCGACTACAAATGGGTACCAATGGTTCAATCTCCCAAATCAATTAATGATTCTAATATTTCTACATTTTCTGTTTGTGATTAGTAGGATATGTTATGGGAGAGAGTATCATGCATTGATGACAAAGGTCGACCCAGTTTCAAAATGGACTGGGCTCCAAAGACCAATTAATCACGCTCTGTGTTAGAGCAGCTATGGAGGCATATCATCAGATTTCAGTTTGTTGATAGTGGCTATTCCAGGCACATGATAGGAGATATCTCTCAACTGTGCAACATTTTGACCTTGCTTGAGAGTATGTGTCCTTTTGCGGGAAGGGAAGAAAGGAAGGGATCACAAATGGGGTTAGTGCTTAATGATATGAAGAATTTTCAGATCTGTTCTGAGATTATGCTTGCTGTTCTCAGACCTTCTGAATGCAGATTCAATTGGTGAGTTACAGTTTGAATTTTCTTCTCTATAATCCTGAGTTTTTCTTAAGCTGATTCGCTTTAAAGACTAATTTTTGTTTTAGGATAGTTTAAATTTGCGCATTTACTTTCGTTTCTCTCCTATGCACAAATTTAGGGGGAGAAATAAAAAAAAACAAAAATTAGAAAATTTTAATTTAAAAAAAATCCATAAACATTAGAAAATCAGAAAATCAAAATATGGTGTTAATGGAATGTGCTTGAGGGAGATGTTTTGGGAAGTGATATAAGCATGTGATAATAGGCAATCTGAATCTGTGTAAGGGACTGAATCTGAATTGTCTAGGCTCTGTGTTCGATGCGCTAGTAGGAACGAAAGATTTAAAATGGACTTGAGTAGGCATAGATGAACTTAAGGAATCTAGAGACTTGAAAAATCTTGACCTAGATAGATCCATTTAGCCTGACAATATGACACTCGAATAGGTTGAGCAGGGAGATATACATGGGAATCTACCGGTCACATTAAATAACCCGTATCTAGAACTGTGGATTCACTTTTCCTCGATGTGTGGATTCTGTCCTTAATTCTGGTTGGATGGAGTGACTGGGGAATTCTGATAAAATAGATTTGTAGAAGGTTATTTTCTTTCTTTATACATGTTAGCCATATGTTGCCTCCTCTGCGTGATTGAGAGAACCGACCTGAACTGTAACATATGCAATTCTATCTCTCTGCATTTTCTCTCTATGCAATTCTTTCTATCTGTTAGCCATAAATTGTCTCCTTTGCGTGACTCAAATTCCGACCTGGTACACAGTATATGCACCATTCTCTTCTCAATCCCTCTAAAATTTCAGTTAGTCATATGTTTCATCCTTTGCGTGATTGGAAGAGATCCGACCTGGATGTACAACATATGCATTCTAAATCTATCTTCTCTCTTAATAATTGTCTGCTCACCCGGTGTAAGGAGTATTCTGGAAGTCCTTGATGGCTGGAGCATGCCAGGAAGCGGGACACACGTTCTAGTACAAATAAAATTGAACATATACAGATTGTCTGTAGATCTCGCTGCTCAATTTATATGGACAACAATATCCCTGGTCGTCGTCAGCTGAATGGTCCTTAAGAAATAGTTTTTAGGAACTTAGGATCACTTTTTCTTACAATTATTAGTATGTCCTAAAAATTGTCACAATTTTTCGTGTTTAAGTGGACCACAATATCGGCGATCGACTAGACAAAGACGTGAAGATAGAATGTACTGATAAACGGATAAAGGGTGTCTAAAAAATTTGATCCCAAATCATTCTTAAAGTTAGCTATTATTTTTGTTTTTGTTAAGTTTGTTCATAGTGTTCTTCTAATTTAAATAAAAGGGGGAGAATGAAAAAAAAACAAACAAAATTCAAAAAATTCTAAATCAAAAAATAGTGTTATTTTTGTTTTATTTTTTGTTCTAAGTTTTCTTTTAGTTTTGTTTTGTCTTGAAAAGTGATTTCAGGTATAGATAAGACTCATGGATTTCGTGATGAAGATTTCTGAACCAAGGCTTCATCCGTGAGCATCGAAGAATTTTCATTCGAAGGAGCAAGAAAGGAAAATTATTCTTCCAACATTCAATCCTTCAACCCCAGAAGCAAGGTGAAGCAGAAATTGAAAATTATGTGACGGATTGCATTGAAGCCTCCTCAATCAGTCTACTGCTATCGTTGTACCTGCTGAAGAGATCCAGAAGATTTGTTCTCTCTGATGTTCTCTCTGAAGATTCTCAAGCTGAAAGCGCCATCTTTCAAGAATCAGTACATCAAGCATCCTCACCCAATGTGTGTTCAATGCCACATTCTGAAGAAAAGCTTAAGGGCTCAAGATGAAGTCATTCATGGAAGATTCATATGTTCATCCTGATGCTGTGAAGAAATCGAAGGTTAAAGCTGAAGCCAAGCTCCCATTGAAGATTGACAAGAAGAGTCAGCTACTTTTTAGGGGAGCTTGTTGGGTCAATTAAGAAAAGAAAGTTATAAACCAAGAGGGAGATTGTTGGGTCAAAATATGGTTTATACTTTGCTTTTCTGGGAAATTATATTTTTATGTAATATTTTATGAGCTTACAGTCTACTTTACGGTCAGGTGGTGTTTACGGTTGTAAACCCGTTTACGGCCCATGTTCTCCGACCCTTGTTTCCCTTGTATATATATAGTTGTTAGGGTGAGGAGTAGAGATTGATGAACAGAAGGAGTGTACGGCCAAGAGAGAAACAGGAGCTTAAGTTTGTGTGTGTGAATCTTTTGTATTCGGATCTTCATTCTAATCAGTTCATACATAGATTCATCATATTCTTCATCTTCTTCTCTTTTATTTTATCTTACATCATCTGTTTGGTTGGGAATCCGCACCATCAAACGGATCTGATTGATACACAGGCAAATTAGGGATTTACAGGAACGCTAACTCTACTAGAACGCCTAAGAGGTAAGGAATCATTAGTTGGTTCAACATGAATTTCTTCCTCGAGTTGGGCACTAGCATTAGAGGTTGTCACAACTAGAAATTTTGTGTCTTGTAATCACTACACTCAAGTAAAATGTAGAATCAAAAACTTAAGAGCATGTATGATGCTTACTCTATGACAACAAAACTTCAATCCAATACACCATACAAGTACTACAAATAGTCAACTAGCAATTGGAAACCCTAGAAGTTCTTGTTAGGTCCATTTTGGGCTAGGACTTCCTTATTGGACTCATTGGACCAATAAGCTTCCAATTTGACTATCATGGGATTAGAACCTTTAAATGGGCTCTAATTGGACCCACATTCATTTATTTCAACATTTTGGGCCATATTGGGCCTAGAATGAAATAAATTAAATATTATGAACCATAATTAACCTAAACTAGCCCAACAAAGTATAAAAATCATATTTATATTTTTTTTAGGCCAAAAATCATCCAACCTAACTATAATATGGGCTTAGGGGCATTAAAGCCCAATAATCTCCTTTTCCTTCCAAAATCTCGGCCCAAAGCCCAAATCCAAGAAGTGAAGAGTTGACTTAAGCCTTGCCACCTCACTTATACCTCACATACCTCCATGCATGGACCAACATGCATCTAGGATTGTCAACTCAACTCTCTCTCTTCTCTTCTTCTTGGTCTCGGCCGAAAGCACCCACACAAACACACTTCCATCACTTTTTACTTATCAAACACTCTCAAGAACACCCTCACCTCTCTTCACTAAATTTTCGAGATTTAAGGGCATTTCAAGGAAATTTTTTACAAGAATCACCATCCAAGGTAAGTTTATACTTAAATCTATGATCTAGGTTCCTTGATTTATCAAACATCTCTTCTTAACTCATAAGAAATCATGATCTTGCATCCTAGAATCACCTCAAATTCGAGATCTTCATCAAAGTGTGCTAGGGCCGAAAATCACCTCATTTTCTTCCATCTTTTCTCCAAAACCGAAACCACACCCAAAGGTGAGCTTCATACCCCCTATTTTTCGGTTTTTATAAGTTTTGTGTTGGGGGGGGGGGGGGAATACAAGCAAATGTGTAGATCTATGAGGATATGTATGCTTTGTATGATTTCTATGTTTGTTTACATGTTCTTATGTGATTATGGTGTTGAAACTAGTCAAAAAGTCCTTAAAATCGAGATTTACATTAGGATGTATGAAACAAGTGTTAAACATATTATTACACACAAATCAATTCTAGAAAAATAACCAAGTTGGTTAATATGAACTCATTGGGCTAAAAATCCCATTTTTGGACTCAAAATGTTGAAAATATAAAGTTAAAGGGCCCAAAATGACAAAATACAAATTCTGATGGATGAAATGAGTCAAAACAGTTTCAATAAGGTATTTTTCTGGAAATATTCTCTTTGAAGGATTAAATGTGAAATTTTTAAGCATAATGGGCCAAAAATGAATTTTTCGGCCCAATAAAGCCCAATATGCGAGATTTTCAAATTAGAGGGGCTGAAACTGTGATTTCCTGTAAAACAGGGGACTACTAGTGCTCCAAGTCCATTTCAAGGGTTAAAAATGCTTTTCATATTTAAAAGGGACCAAAAATGCAAAAATTTTCTATTTTGGGCCAAAAGTGTAAAAACTGCGAACATAAGGGTTTCAGCCGAGAAAAATTTCATTTGGTGGACTAAAACTGTTTTTCAAATAACTTTGGGCTGAAAAATAACTTTTCTACAAGTTTTGATACTAAAGTGTCAAGAAAAATGGTTTGAGGACTAAAATAGAAATTTATTTTATATAAAGGGTTAAATGTGTAAATTATCCAAAAGAAAGGGGCTGCAATAATGAAACATCCTAATGTTTTAAATAATAAATCCGTCATGATGAAATACTAGCACCTCGACTATCGGCAAATTATAATACACCTTCAACACCAAAATCGTTATCAAACGAATTGATTCGGTCTCGAATCAATAGTGAATCCGAAATTACTAACACGACGAAACTTCAATACACACGGCGAAATTTCGGGAAGTCAATACACACGTGAGAATACACCAGACGTCGATACACCGTCTTTGGGCCCAAAAGTTTCAAATCGTGTTTGTTGGGCCTAGCTAGCCCAATGGCATGATCTTTAGGCGCGAAGGAAACTCGCTTACATGTAGTTGGGTCTTATATAACCTAATTTCGTGTAAAAGGACTTTTACAGGCTTTGTGCTGTTGGACCCCAAGGGCCCTCTGGTGCTGCTAGTAAAGTCAAGAATTCACCAAATGCGAGTCGGGCTAAGGGCCCTTCGCATTCACGATAGCCTTGAACGATTTACGGAATATATCGGGACTTCGCACCCGCTTTTCCTCCTCGGTTGTGGGGCTACATGAAGTCCGGGTGTTTGGATTAAGTGAATAGTGCGAGCGACGCCTAAGGGATCGTTTGTATGGTTGTAAACTAGTCATTTTCATTAATGTGTGTTTATAACAATTCACAATCCATAACTAATCCAACGTCACCGGGACTCAACGAATACACCCGTCGTAACGAAATAACAAGATATAAATCATTTGATGCAAAGTATTAGGAAAACATCGGGTTTTCCTAGGGTTTTCAATTAATACACCTACGAGATACATACCGAGTCTTACAAATTGTACTTTTACATTTATAGAAACAAACAAGCATACTTACGGATCTTCACACTTTTTATACTAAGTTCTTTTCAGAAAATATCAGATTTTCTGGTGATTTTCAAAACAATACAAACCACTATATTTCAAACACTACTTATGAACTCACCAACATTTCATATGTTGACGTTTTTCAAAATACTTGTATTCTCAGGTAACAGGTAAATCGAAAAGGAAAAATGTACTCAGTAACGTCTTGCTGTTGTTTTAATTAGTACCGAACAATTTACTTTTGGGCATGTAATATTATGGATCAATGTACTGAATGTAAACGCTACCAGTTGTAATATTCCAATGCTTGGTATTGTATGATGTTATGTTTCATGTATATTCATTGTGATGGTATTCAATTGAGTCACAATAGCCCTCAGACGTTTCTGCCGTCTGGTTCGGGGGTGTGACAGAGGTTCCTTCATCTTTTGACTCTTGAATTTCTTCAAGATCAATTGTACTCCCACTATCCTCTGTGTATATGAGCTCTATCTCTCTCTCTCTCTCTCTCTCTCTCAAAAGACTCCCCTTTGTGCTACAAAGAGCACGTAGTTAGTAGGTCTATAGAACAAATATGCGAAGGACTTTTATGGGTAGCTGATGAAAACACATCTCTCACTTCGAGGTTCAATCTTGTGAATCTCTCGTCTAAAAAAATCTTCAACACCCTAAACCTTGATATGTGCTAACGAGGGAACCTTCCCTGTCCACATCTCATGAGGTATTTGGGAAACCTTCTTAGTTAGGACAAGATTAAGCATGTGGGTGGCAGTCTCTAAGGCATACCCCATTGGAAGTGAAGCTCGATTCATCATGGAACGAACCATGTCTAACAAGGTTCGATTATGCCTCTCAACCACACCATTATTTTGTGGTGTCCTAGGAGTTGTCAATTGTGAAACTCTTCCACATTCGTTGAGGTAGTCGTGAACTCGATACAAAGATTATCATTACCTTTATCCTATCTAAGAATCTTGATCTTCTGGCGCAAATGATTCTCGACTTCTTTTTTGAACTCTATGAACTTTTCAAAGGTTTCTGATATATGATTGATTAAGTAGATATTTCCATATCTGCTATGATCATCGGTAAAAGTCACAAAGAATCGATTTGCATCCCTTGTGGTGGATTTGAGGGGCCCATACATATCTGTGTGTATAAGATCCAAGAATCCTTCACCTCTTTCACAAGAACCAGTGAAAGGTGATTTTGTCATCTTTCCTAGTAAACAAGACTCACATGTATCATCTGACCTTAAGTCAAATCATTCTAACACTCCATCCTTTTGGAGTTGTGCAATGCGTTTCTTTTTGACATGTCCAATACGACAATGCCATAAGCATGCTTTATCTATACCATTAAACAAATCAATTTGAAGAACACTATTACCTAAATTGTCTACAACCATCATAGTTTTATACACACCATCACAAGGTAAAGCTTTAAAATAAAATAAACCATTTTTAAATGCAGAAATAGATCCATTCTCATCATTGAAGGAACATCTAAAACCTTGTTTAAATAGATCCTGAAATGAAATGATGTTTTGTGTCATCTCTGATGAGTAGCAACAATTTATCAAATCCAAACCTAACCCACTACTAAGAACTAAGTTATAAACACCGATACTAGTAACATGTGACAATCACCTATTGCCCATGATCAAGTTCAACCTCCTATGCTCCACATCCTCACATCGTCTTAGCCCTTACATGTCATAAAAAAATGTGAAAACCATATCCTGTATCAAGGACCCAAGAATGAGAATATCATGATTTATTAGATAAGATAGTGTAAATACCTGCCTAGGTTGGCTTCACCTTGCCATCCTTAATATCTTCCAAGTACTTCGTGTTGGATTAGATGTCTAAGTTCATAACTATTTCTGAGATGTACTTGACCCGGTTGACATGGTCCATTTGGGTTGCATGGCGTTGCAACACTTAGATACACTAAATGAGAGAAAGGACACTTAAGGATTATTAATATATTATAAGTTCTAATATATTAATAATATTATTTAATTAGTATTGATCAAGAATTAATTAAGTGATCAAAAAGGAGACTATATATATATATATATATATATATATATGTATATATATATATATATATATATATATATATATATATATGGGTTGATTGTGTAAATAATCTATTCTTGTATAGTGGGATAATGATCCTGGTTATATATATATATATATATATATATATATATATATATATATATATATATATATATATATATATAGGGCTAAAACCCATAAGGTGCCCCCATGGATAGTCTATGGAGGTTACAAACCCATGGATCATGGAATATGGAAAGTCATGTCAATTAGGGTTTACATGTTGTAACCCAACTTGTCACACAACTATAAAAGGACCCCATGGCTAGCAAAACCGGCACTACTAAGTGAAGAACAAGAGGGCTAGAGAATTTTTGAGTGATAAGTGTCTTCTATCAAGTCTATTCCAAGAGTTGTGGTGTTGTGTGAGAGATTTTATGCATCACACTTAAGGTGCTACGCTCAGAATGTTCTCAAGGAATCCAAGGAATAAGAAAGGTATGTTTTCTTACTAGCTTTTATGATTCAAGTTCCCCATGCCATGCTAGATAGGTTAAGAACCTTGGAAATTAAATTCGCATGTATCTTAGTAAAACTTTGATCCAAGGTTTGTAGGGTTGCATGTACACCTTAGGAGTGTTAGAATGCTCAAAATCCTTCGGTGGTATTAGAGCCTAGGCTTGTTTTCTTGATATTTGATGCAAATTGTTGAAAAAACTCAAGTTTTCTGCATTCTGCGGCATGAACTCACCGAGTCCATGGGGGGACTCGACGAGTCCATGTGTTAATTCATCCTACTCGTCGAGTAGGTTCTTGCACTCGACGAGTAGGAGCCCCTGAATGCAGATTTTTGAGTTTTGCTGCTGGAAATGGACTAGAAACATTACCTAAACTGTTTTGGTCTTATAAAACTTGTTTTAGCTGGTGTAATGGTTATGCTAATCCATTTTCAATAGCTATTATCAAAATTTCAAGTCTTATATGTTTTTTTATGATTCTTGAAATTGTTGATATGAATGTTCATACACTTATGAGTTTAGAAGATCATAGGAATTATTTGCAACTTGCTTGGTAGTTTAATTCTTGATCTTTATGTGTTTTAATGGAATGCATGATTTGTCCTAAAATTATGGATTACCAAAAGTCTTTCTTTTAAAATCCATTAATAAACACATAAGTTACATAAAATGAAGAGTCTCTCATTTTAATAAACCATTAACTCATAAGTTATGAAAGATGAAAAGTTTTGAAAGTTACAAAACTTTCCCTCAACTTTTGCAACATGTAAAGTCTCACACACCTTGGTAAAACTTTAGTTCCAACCCTAAAATTTTAAAAGTTAAAATTCAACCCTTATACTTTATAATATTTTAAGTTTAACAATAGTTATATATGTATAAGAACAAGTCGTTTTACCGTTAGTAGGCCTTATTCACGAAGCCGGTCTATAAGGGGGGTATAAGGTTGTTGCCTATGGAATGGCAGCTTAATGGGTGACCACTCTCACCCACCGCTTCCTTGACTGGTGGAGGGTCGTTAGCCGAACGGGTAGGACAATGACTTTAATCCTCATTAAAAGTATGATGATCATAACGTAACTAATTTTTTTTATAAATTCCCAAACTTAGTTACTTTAGGAAAATGTGAATAAGGTTCTAACCCTTTAAATTACACTTTGCACTTAAATTAAGTCGTTAGTGGAGCGTGTGTGGTTAACCGGCACACTAACCTGGATGTAACAAGGTAGGAAATGGGTGGCTTAAGGTTTATCATAGATCAGTGGAGCATGTGTGATTAACCGGCACATCGGTTAGCTGATAAACATAAAAAGTACCAAGTAATTTGCATGGTTACTTCACACGTTGTTTTGTGATCCTCGGCATCCCAGTCAGAAAACTTGAAGGGCACACTAGATATTAAAATATGCCATTGAAAATTTCAATGAAACTTAAAGAGTCTAGGAGTTTCAAAACCAATTCAAACCTAATAATTTATTTCGTTTTTCATGGTGGAAATTGGTAAATCGTCATTCACCTACCTTCAAATATTCTATAGCTTGGATTACGATATCCCTCTTCTAAGTTATAAAATATTGTGTTGGGTCCTAGCCTTAATATTACATTTGGGTGTCCTATTAAGGACTATCTTTATATCTAATCTAAACTTGTCCTTCTTTCTTTTCAGATGTCTTCAAACAATGTTGCTTCTGGCTCAAACCCTACCGGCTCCTTCTCTCTCATGAACCTTTATGGGAGAGTCATCTTCAATGGATCCAAATTTATGGATTGGATCAGGAACATCATGATGGTCACACAGTATAAGGACAAGGAATATGTCCTCGACAAGGAGCTTAAGGAACTTGATGAGTCGTCTTCTACTCCTGAGGAGATCATTGAATTTCGGGCACATGAGAGAGATGCCACTAAGGTGGCATGTATCATGTTGGCCACAATGACAGCTGAGCTCCAAAAGTACTATGAGGACTGTTACCCTTTTGAGATGCACCAGGACTTGATGTACCGCTACCATCAGAGTGCTCGTCAAGAGCAGTACGAAATCATCTACTCCATGATAACAACCCGGATGAAGGATGGTGATCCATCACGGGCCACATACAGTAAATGCAAAGGTATGTTGACTGTTTGTTGGAATTGAATGTGAACTTCCCAAGGAGTTGGCAATCGACATCATTTTGCACTCCTTACCTTCTTGTTATGATCAACTCCGAATAACATACCACGTGAACAACGAGGAAGTTACACTCACCAAACTTCAAGGACTCTTGAAGACCGCCGAAAGTGGTCTTAAGGGTAAATCGGTTGTTACCATTCCTACTCCAACCGCGGCCCCTGTCTTGGAAATTAGGCAATGCAAAGGAAAGAAGAGGAAGAGGCCTTCGAAGGCTACCAAGGGAAAGTCCTTTGATGGTTCCTCTTCAAGTGGAACCAAGAAAGTTTTTTCACTCCTTCTTCCCACCCTAAAGAGGCAGAAGGCTTCTATTGCCATGAAAAGTCGCACAGGAAGCAAAACTGCCCAAAGTACCTGCAAGATGTTAATGATGGGAAAGTAAAACCCAACCATGCAGGAATTTACACTATATTGTATAATAACGAACCCCATTCTAGTTCTTGGGTCCTTGATACTGGTTGTGGTATTCACATATGTTCTGATTTGTAGGGACTAAGAAGAAGTGAGAATGTGGAGCATGGGAAGATAAACTTGATCATAAGGAATAGGAAAGTTTCACCTGCCACCAAACAAGGTTCTACCTTTTCATTTGATAATGAAAGTGGTGGTATTAATGCTTTCTTTAATAATGTTCTTTATTTTAAATCATTACCTTGTGATGGCGTGTATGAAACTGTGTCGGTTGTTGATAACCTAGGAAATAATGTATTTTGTATCGATTCTTCCACTAGCTTGGATAAAGCATCATTATGGAATTGTCGTCTTGGAGATGTAAGCAAGAAACGAGTAGGCCAACTCCAAAAGGATGGAGTCTTGGAGTCATTTGACCTAAAGTCAAATGGTAGTTGTGAATCTTGTTTGCTTGGGAAAAAAACAAAGTCACCCTTCACTGGTACTTGTGCTAAGGGTGAGGGTTTGTTGGAACTCATACATACTGATGTGTGTGGACCCTTCAGAACCGCAACAAGAGATGCTAACCACTTCTATGTGACTTTTACTGATGATTTTAGTAGACATGGATATGTCTACTTAATCAAGCATAATTCAGAAACCTTTGAAAAGTTCAAGGAGGTTAAACAGGAGGTGGAGAATTAGTTGGGCAGGAACATTAAGATGCTTCAATCCGATCGAGGTGGTGAGTATCTTAGTACAAAGTTCATTGAATATCTTAAGAAATGTGGGATTGTCTCACAATTGAAACCTCCGAGAACACTGCAGTTGAATGGTGTGGCTGAGAAGCGTAATCGAACCTTGTTAGACATGGTTCATTCAATAATGAGTCGAGCTTCGCTACCAATATCATTTTGGGGGTATGAGTTAGAGACTGCCACCCATATTTTTAATCTACTCCCTACCAAAAAGGTTGCCAAAACACCTCACGAGATGTGGACTGGAAAAGTTCCCAATCTGGACCACATCAAGATTTGGGGTTGCGAGGCTTTCGTGAGGCGCGAGACTCATGATAAGCACGAACGTCGAAGTGAGATGTGTATTTTCATCGGCTACCTATAGAGATCCTTTGGTTACCTCTTCTACAGACCCAGTGATAATATGGTCTTTGTAACAAGGAGAGGAGTATTTCGAGAGAAAGAATTCATAAACCAAGGAAGCAGTGGGAGTAAAATTGACCTTTAAGAAATTCAAGAGTCAAGTGGTGAAGGAACCTCAAACCCTAGCAGTCAACCTGAGGAGGAAACTCCTATTGATCTGACGGATGAGTCTGTACCTCTAAGGAGTTCCATGAGAGGTAGGAATGCACCTAAGCATTACTATGGTTTCCATATTACTGCTGAAGGTGATACACTTATCAGTGATAACACTGATGGGTTTTGAGCATTCTAACACTTCCTAAGTGTACATGCAACCCTAATAACCTTGGATCTATGTTTGTCTAATTATCATGCTAAGTTGAATTCCAAGGCTATATTCCTATCTAGCATACATGGGGAACAATTTTAACTTGAATAATAGATAGAATAACTTACCTTGTTGTTGCTTGTGTTCCTTGAAACCTTGTGAGCCTAGCACCCCAAGTGTGATGCCTCAAATGCTTCACACAACACCAAATGCTCTTGGAAAGACTCTTGAGATAATACACACTTCTTAAAATCGGCCAAGCCCTCTAGTTTCTTAGTGTAGCCGATTTTGGTGGAGAATATGATTCTTATATAGTGTTGACACATCTAGGATTACACCATGTAAACCCTAATGTGTCATGGCTCTTCATTTCCATGACCCATGGGTTTGTAACTCCCATGGAGCATCCATGGAGCATCCTATGGGTAGAACCCAACTTGATAATCCATGGAGCCTCTTAGCCCACTATACAAGATATGGATGATTTACATAATCAACCCATATATTTAATTAGTTCTCTTTTGACCACTTAATTAATTCTAAATTAATTATTGATCAAACTAATCAAATAATATTATTAACATATTAGAACTTATAATATATTAATAATCTCCAAGTGTTATTTCTCTCATTTAGTCTATCCAATTGCATGGTGCCATGCAACCCAAATGGACCATGTCGGGTCGGGTCAAGTACACACCCGAAATAGTTATGGACTTAGAGACCTTATCCAACAAACACACGGGTAAGTCTAGATAAATCCTAACAGCTATTAGGAAGCCATGGCAGGCCCTGAGGCTGCTAAATGAAAAGAGGCTATGGACAGTGAGATACAATCCATGTATGACAGTCAAGTTGGGAACTTGGTTGACAATGTACTAGGTCGTAAGACATTCGGGTGCAAATGGATCTTCAAGAAGAAGACCAACATGGATGGTAATATACACACTTATAAGGCGCGACTGGTTGCAAGGGGCTTTTCCTCAAACTCCGGGAGTTGGTTATGATGAGACCTTTTCATCAGTAGCGAAGATTAAGTCTATTAGGGTTATGTTAGTCATTGCTGCATTTCATGATTATGGAATATTGCAAATGGATGTCAAAACTGCTTTCCTTAATGGAAAGTTGGCTGAGGATTTTTACATGAGTCCGCCATAGGGTTTTGTCAACACAGAGTACCCTAATAGAGTGTGTAAGCTTGAGAAATCCATTTATGGATTGAAACAAGCACCTCGCAGATGGAATCTTTGTTTCGATGAGAAAGTCAAACAGTTTGGTTTTTCGAAGAGCGAAGATGAATCTTGTGTATATGTCAAGGCTACTGGGAGTGTAGTTAGCTTTTTGGTATTGTATGTGGATGACATACTACTCATAAGAAATGACATCCTAACTACGTAGGAAGTGGAATTCTGGCTTAGGAAGTGTTTCGCTATGAAGGACCTTGGAGAAGCTGCTTATATCCTAGGGATAAGGATTATAAGAGACATGAGTAAAAGACTAATTGGACTTAGTCAGAGTACCTACTTGGATAAGGTGCTGAATAGGTTTAGCATGCAGAATTCCAAGAAAGGAGAGTTACCGATCCAGAGTAACGCCAGACTGAGTAAGACTCAGAGCCCGAGTACAGAGGCTGAGATACCAGAGATGAGTCGAGTATCATATGCTTCCGATGTAGGCTCGATCATGTATGTTATGACTAGTACTTGTCCTGATGTGGCCTTTGCGTTGAGCATGGTCAGCAGATATCAGGGGAACCCTAGCAAGGCTTATTGGACTGCGGTAAAGAACATTCTCAAGTACCTGCGGAGGACTAAGAACTGGGTCCTTACCCTCGGTGGGAGTGATGACTTGAGAGTAGTAGGGTATAGTGATGCTAACTTCCAGACTGATAGGGATAATTTCTGCTCTCAGTCAGGCTGGGTCTTTACCTTAAACGGAGGAGCAATAACTTGGAAAAGTTCCAAGCAGGAGACAATGGTTGATTCAACTTGCGAATCAGAGTATATAGCGGCAAGCGAGGCAGCAAAGGAGGCTATATGGCTAAAGAACTTCATTGGAGACCTTGGAGTTGTACAAACTATAAAGGAGCCTATGGAGATTTTCTATGATAGTGAAAGTGCAGTTGTCTTAACCAAGGAACCAAGGGTTCACGGAAGACCAAACACATCGAAATAAATTACCATTTCATCAGACATTGAATAGAAGAATGACTTCTCGTGGAAAAGAGGGTATCATCATATGAGAACCCAACAGATCCCCTCACGAAGGGACTGTGTAGGGTTAAGCATCTCCAACATACAAGGCACATATGGCTAAAGGATGATATTAGTTTTAGTAATTACATAGCTTTTGAAATGTGTAATGTGTAATTGATATTTGATGATAAATAAAAGATGTTGTTTATTTATAAGTATAAGTGTTGCTATCTTTTGTCAATCATTTACTATCATTTCATTTTGCATGTTTTGACTTCCAGAATAATTATGTTGTGGTATATCATATAATTCAAATTCTCCACAGTCGGTCATATGTTGGAAGTAGATATAAATCAAGACTGTCATGAGTTGGCTTGTAGATGTCTAGGGTATTGGACATAGCAAGAGTTGCTACAACACTCATGAGTGCTCATAAGTTCTGAGTGTTGGATTCAACCCACGCTCACTTGTATCACCTCATGGAATTTATCTCGAGTGATCGTGAGACAGTAATATCATATAAGTCTTCTAACCTAGAGATATGAGTTTGTTGACTATCAGTTGGTTATACATTGATTGTACGAAAACACATTGGTAACACGATGTTATAAAATGTGCCTTTGTGTATGATTCAACAAGTAGTAGAATAAGCATATGAGTCGAAGTTTATCTGTTCCTTCTTGGATTAGAAGCGATATTTGGGTCCCTCAATGATTTTGTTGTGACCTATGTACCGGGCCCGGTCAGAAATAAATTGATGTGTTCAATTAAGTTCTATGTCAAAAAAATCGGAAATCGGGAAAAAACCTGTTGGACAATAAGTATGACATTGTTCCATGTATTTGTCCGGCTGATATCTAGAATAGAGGATTATATGATCACTTATCTTAAATGGCGTATCATCATTATCTCAGTTCCACGAGACCTTAAAAGAGATACGATTGTTGATCAGTTCCTGAAGTTATTCTTACAGATATAGTTATTAGACTTATCCCAGTGGGAGACTGTTGGATTAGATGTCTAAGTTCATAACTATTTTTGAGATGTACTTGACCAGGTTAGCATGGTCCATTTGGGTTGCATGGCATTGCAACACTTGGATAGACTAAATGAGAGAAAGGACACTTAAGGATTATTAATATATTATAAGTTCTAATATATTAATAATATTATTTAATTAGTATTGATCAAGAATTAATTTGGAATTAATTAAGTCATCAAAAAGGAGACTAATTAAATATATAGGGTTGATTATGTAAATCATCTATTCTTGTATATGTAACAGCCCGGAATCTCAGGTATTATTAAAAATTATGTTTTTGGGGTGATTAAAGAGGGGACTCGGCGAGTTGGGGCCTAGACTCGCCGAGTAGGATCGCGGACTTGGTCGCGGGTCCGCGACTGGACTCGACGAGTCCAGATATGGACTCGGCGAGTCGACGCTGTTCAGCAGAAACCCTAACCGTTCAGTTTGGATCGTATTTAACGCCTCTTAGGCCGTCATTTTCAGTCTTTTGGTCAATTGAGAGGAACCCTAATCGCTGTGGACGCCTAGAGCAAGGGAGAAAGCTTTGGAACTTGGAAGAATTGGTTAGGCAAGAAGAAGAGGGATTTGGCTAAAGGAATAGCAAGGAGAATTGAGTCCTGAGATTTGGGGGGACACAGAGAGTGCGTTTTCAGGTAATACTCGGACCAAATCTGTTATTTTGATGTATTTATGAAATTAGGGTTTATAGAACCCATTTAGTGATTTGATGAAGAAATGCCTTGTTACCCCACGATTATAGTCTTGTATTAGGACCTTTAGAGGTCCAGAAGGTCCCATGCATGTGTACTTCGAGACGAGACCTATCCCAGGAAGCAGTTACTCGTCTGCATGGCATGGACTCGCCGAGTTGTTCTTCAGACTCGGCGAGTAGCTTGAAGATTTACTGGGACTCGCCGAGTTGTTCATCAGACTCGGCGAGTGGAGTCGGGGTGGCCCCGCGATTCTTCCACGAGGACCTCGTCGAGTCAAGAGGTATACTCGACGAGAAGAAAGGGAATATTCAGGAATCTGTGAGGACGACTAGACTCGCCGAGTCGCCATGGTACTCGCCGAGTCCAGTCGAGTTGACCGTTGACCGTTGACCAGAGTTGACCTAAGTCTGACTTCTTAGGGATAGTCACACTTAGATGATATGAGTGTTAATGAGTTATGTAATGTTATAGAAGGGTTGTAGCTCGTTGGTTTGTGCGCGAGTGATTTCAGGAGTTGCTAGCTTTCAGCACTTACGAGGTGAGTCTTCTCACTATACTGTACCCGGAAGGGTTTGACTGTGTGGCCGGAAGGTCGAATATGTTATGTGATATGTATGCTATATATGGTAAGTTAAGTGTTATATGGTTATGTATGCTATATGTGGTGAGTTAAGTGTTATATGTGCTATGTATGATATGTGGGCCGGAAGGCAATATGTTATGGGCCGGAAGGCGATTATGTAATGGGCCGGAAGGCGTTGTATTGAGGACCAGAAGGTCAGGGCCTGGAAAGGCGTATGTGTGTAAGTGTATATTGGGGAACTCACTAAGCATTTATGCTTACAGTTGTTGTGTATGTATGTATTTCAGGTACTAGCGAGGACCGTGGGAAGGCGCCGGCATGATCGATACACACTGAGGATTGTTTTAGGATCTTGGGAGTTTGAATAATTGTATTGACCGAATAATTAAACTATTTATGCCTTGTTTTTAATTTAAAATATTATGTTTTAAAAATGAAAAATTTGTTTGAAAAATTTGAGTTGTTACAATTGGTATCAGAGCCTTGGTTTGAGGGATTCGGGTGCACCTTCGGGGGGTAACTGAACTCAAATCGAGGATTTGAGGAAACTTTACAAATAAAGGCATAAACTTTTGTAAATGGTTTTGTGGTAAGCAAGAAAGAAGCAGTGTGTACGATCAGTCAGCGCCCGAACGGTAAAGATCCCCAAAATACCTTACAATATTATATGATGTGAATTGTTATGCATGCTAGAAGACTAGGTATTCATGATAGGACTAGAGTGGCCTGATCTGTGATGCCTTAGTCTAGGGAAGTTGCCTATATGAGATGCTTTGCTAGTATGCGGGTAGATAGAGCGTACCAGAAGTAGAGTACTCACTATCCGAGGTTTGGGGAGGAGGACTTGGGATGAACACTGATGCGGTGTGGTCGGTAGTATTGGGCCCGTACTACCGAGGACACCGGGTCAGTGGGAGGCCCAAGTAAGAATCCCTGAATACCGGGGACGGGGTAGGGTCGCGTTATCGAGTGCAATTACACTTGATAAAATCTCTGATAGTTTTATGTTGTATTTCAGAGATATCATGGTTAGACCGCGGCACGGGGCGAGTACGAGCGGTGTGAGTGACGAGGATATTCGTCAGATGATCCACGAGGAGGTGGCGGCGGCGATCCGGGCCGAGATCCCGGAGATGTTTGGGTCTATCAAGACCACTCTGATGGAGACGTTCGACGAGCGGTACGCCGCATTGACTGAGGCTGCAACCGCTGCAGCTACCGCAGCTGTGGCCGCTGCTAGGCCACAGGGGGGTGATTCATTGCTGTTCCGAGAGTTCAGCAACACGAAGCCACCAGAGTTCGATGGGACGCAGGATCCGATTGCTGCGATGAGGTGGATCGCAGATATAGAGGGGTGCTTCTACACTTGTTCATGCCCGGAGCACCTGAGGGTACGGTTCGCTTTGAACCAGCTCCGTCTGGGAGCCAAGGACTGGTGGAAGTTCGTGACGGCGAACTTCACTTTAGCAGAGACTGCGGCAGTGACATGGGAGGGGTTCACTACCATGTTCAGGGATGAGTACGTTCCCCCGGTGGAGCGGGAACGATTGGTTCAGGAGTTCTTAACCCTCAAGCAGGGTACTGATTCGGTGGCGGCGATGACGCGGAAGTTCCATGAGAGGGCGATGTTTTGCCCCGAGCTAGTGGCCACAGAGCAGGCTCGGATGAGCCGGTACTTGGGTGTTCTGAGGAGGGAGATCCGGGAGTTTGTGTCAAACTCCACTTACCATACTTTTACTGAGCTTCAGGCGAATGCCAGGAAGCGTGAGATCGAGTTAGAGACTCAGGCCAGGGAGGAGGCCGAGTCTCAGCAGGCAGACCGGCGACCGGCTCAGTCTCAGCCGGCAGCCAAGCGGATCAAGTCCGCCGATTCGAGGACGGGAGGTTCGAAGAACCGCACTTGCGTAAAGTGCGGTAAGGGTCACGATGGGGCGTGTCGAGCCGGTGCTTGCTACAAGTGTGGCAAGGAGGGACACATTGCTAGGGAGTGTCCCAAGGGATTTATGGTTTGCTTTCATTGCAACCAGACCGGCCATCGGAAGGCCGAGTGCCCTCAGCTTCGTCAGGGATCTGCACCTGTTGCCAGGACTACTGAGACTCGACCGGTGAAGGTCGAGGCCCCGAGGGCTCGTGGAAGAGCCTTTCAGCTGACTGCGGAGGAGGTCCGCGCTGCGCCCGATGTTGTGGCAGGTATGTTGTAATTCATGTATTTATTTTAAATGTCGATATGTTATGCTTATGTTATTATGCGCGTAGGTACTTTCCTTGTGAACTCTGTGCCTGCCTTAGTGTTATTTGACTCGGGTGCGAGTAGGTCCTTTGTGTCCTTGGCCTTTAGTCAGCATATCGGCGTTAGTTGTGAGTCGTTGAGTCGACCTTTGAGAGTTTCTATAGCTGACGAGAAGGTGATTTGTGCTACGGAGGTTCTTCGGGGATGTGTACTAGAGATTTTCAGGATTGGATTTCCAATTGATCTGATTCCTATCGCGATGGGGGATGTCTGTGTCATCGTGGGCATGGACTGGCTGAGCCGGTTCGGCGCTGTCATCGACTGTGAGCGTCAGTTAGTGACTTTACGAGACCCTAGAGGGGGAGTTCTTTCGGTGTACGGCGAGGGTACCCGTTCGGGATCAGCTTTTTGTTCGGCCGCTAGGGCGAGGCAGTGTCTACGGCAAGGCTGTAAAGGTTTTGTGGCATATGTGATGGATACGCGGGAGGTTTCCGAGAAACCGAAGTCAGTTGAGGAAGTTCCGATGGTGCGCGAATTTTCAGATGTCTTTCCCGAGGAGTTGCCGGGAGTACCGCCTGTGAGGCAAGTAGAGTTTAGTATTGATCTGGTTCCGGGGGCAGCGCCTATTGCTAAAGTGCCCTATCGTCTTGCACCTCCAGAGATGCAAGAGTTGTCTTCACAACTCCAGGAGTTGCTGGGAAATGGATTCATTCGGCCGAGCAGCTCGCCATGGGGAGCACCTATTCTGTTCGTCAAAAAGAAGGATGGTTCACACCGGATGTGCATTGATTACCGGGAGTTGAACAAGCTAACGGTCAAGAACCGTTACCCGTTGCCGAGGATCGATGATTTATTCGATCAGTTGCAGGGAGCATCTTGGTTTTCCAAGATCGATCTGAGGTCGGGTTACCATCAGGTGAGAGTACGGGATGAAGATGTCCAGAAGACAGCGTTTAGGAAGCGATATGGGCATTATGAGTTTGTGGTGATGCCTTTTGGACTCACCAATGCCCCGGCTGTGTTCATGGATCTCATGAACAGGGTATGCAGGCCGATGTTGGATCGGTCGGTGATCGTATTTATTGACGACATTCTGGTGTATTCGAGATCGAGAGAGCAGCATGAGGAGCATTTGAGGGAGGTCCTTGCGGTATTGAGGTCGGAGAAACTTTATGCAAAGTTCTCCAAATGTGAATTCTGGTTGCGGGAGGTCCAGTTTCTAGGACATGTGGTTAATCAGAAAGGGATATTGGTCGATCCGGCCAAGGTTGAGGCGGTGATGAGTTGGGAGGTGCCGAAGTCACCCTCTGAGATCAGAAGTTTCCTTGGGTTGGCAGGGTATTATCGGAGATTTATCAAGGATTTCTCCAAGATCGCTGTGCCACTCACCAGATTGACCCGGAAGGGTGTTACATTCTCATGGGGGCCCGAGCAGCAGACCTCCTTTGAGACACTTCGCCAGAGATTGTGCGAAGCCCCGGTATTAGCTCTCCCAGAAGGGATGGAAGATTTCGTGGTATATTGCGACGCATCGATTTCGGGATTGGGTGCAGTGTTGATGCAGAGGGGTCATGTGATAGCTTATGCATCGAGGCAGCTGAAGCCTCATGAGGCGAGATATCCCACGCATGATTTAGAGCTGGGAGCATTAGTGTTCGCTCTCAAGATTTGGCGTCACTACTTGTATGGGGTTCGATGTACGATATACACGGACCATAAGAGTTTGAAGTATTTGATGGATCAACCCAACCTAAATATGCGTCAGAGGAGGTGGTTGGATGTGGTCAAGGATTATGACTGTGAGATCCTGTACCACCCAGGCAAGGCTAATGTGGTAGCCGATGCATTGAGCCGCAGGGCGGAGAGCACTCCATTGCGAGATGTGTGCTTGAGACTGACCGTGATGACTTCTGTATTGGATGATATTCGTAGGGCACAGGTTGAGGCTGTGCGACCAGAAATGCAGAAGAAAGAGCGGGTTGTGGGGTTAATCTCAGAGTTTGTCAAGGATAGTCGAGGCCTTATGACGTTTCAGGGCCGGATTTGGGTGCCGTTTGTGGGCGGTACGCGTATTACGTTGATGGAAGAGGCTCATAAATCGAAATTCTCGATTCATCCCGGTGCTACGAAGATGTATTTGGATTTAAGGAAGGAATATTGGTGGCCCTGTATGAAGAGGGACGTGGCATGGTTCGTTGAGAGGTGCTTGACCTGCCGTAGGATTAAGGCCGAGCACCAGAGACCGCATGGCAAGTTACAGCCATTGGAGATCCCCGAGTGGAAGTGGGAACAGATTACTATGGATTTTATCACCAAATTGCCGAGGACTGCTAGGGGAGTTGACGCAATTTGGGTGATCGTGGATAGGTTGACAAAGAGTGCACACTTCCTTGCCATCAGTGAGAGTTCTTCGGCGGAGAAATTGGCGGAGATATACGTTAGAGAGGTGGTGTCTCGACACGGGGTGCCGATCTCGATTGTGTCAGACCGTGATGTGCGCTTTACTTCCAGATTCTAGAAGAAATTCCATGAGGAGCTGGGTACTAAATTGCATTTTAGTACCGCATACCATCCCCAGACAGACGGTCAGAGCGAGCGGACAATTCAGACGCTGGAAGACATGCTCCGAGTGTGTGTGTTAGACTTCGGGGGTAGTTGGGATGCGTACTTACCATTGGCAGAGTTCTCCTACAACAACAGCCATCATTCGAGCATTGGTATGCCACCTTTCGAGCTGTTGTATGGTAGGAGGTGTCGGACCCCCATTTGCTGGGGAGAGGTGGGACAGAGAGTGATGGGCAGCACGGAGATTGTGCTCCAGACGACAGAGCAGATTCAGCGAGTGAGACAAAGGTTATTGACTGCCCAGAGCCGACAGAAGAGTTATGCAGACAGGCGCCGATCCGATCTTGAATTTCAGGTCGGCGACTTCGTTCTCCTGAAGGTCTCTCCTTGGAAAGGAGTGATTCGGTTCAGGAAGAGAGGCAAGTTGGGGCCCCGGTATATTGGGCCATTTCGTGTGACCGCAAGGATAGGTCGGGTAGCCTACCGGTTGGAGTTGCCAGCGGAGTTGGGTCAAATCCATGACACTTTTCATGTGTCGCAGTTGAGGAAGTGCATAGCCGATGAGTCGGCAGTGGTTCCATTGGAGGATATTCAGGTAGATGCGAGCCTGAATTACGCGGAGAGACCAGTGGCTATCAGGGATCGGAAGATCAAGGTTCTGAGGAACAAGGAAGTACCTCTGGTGTTGGTTCAATGGCAACACCGTAAGGGATCAGAAATGACTTGGGAACCGGAGCGCGAAATGCGGGAGCAGCATCCGGGACTATTTGCAGAGTGAGACTTCGAGGGCGAAGTCTAATCCAAGTGGGGGAGAATTGTAACAGCCCGGAATCTCAGGTATTATTAAAAATTATGTTTTTGGGGTGATTTAAGAGGGGACTCGGCGAGTTGGGGCCTAGACTCGCCGAGTAGGATCGCGGACTTGGTCGCGGGTCCGCGACTGGACTCGACGAGTCCAGATATGGACTCGGCGAGTCGACGCTGTTCAGCAGAAACCCTAACCGTTCAGTTTGGATCGTATTTAACGCCTCTTAGGCCGTCATTTTCAGTCTTTTGGTCAATTGAGAGGAACCCTAATCGCTGTGGACGCCTAGAGCAAGGGAGAAAGCTTTGGAACTTGGAAGAATTGGTTAGGCAAGAAGAAGAGGGATTTGGCTAAAGGAATAGCAAGGAGAATTGAGTCCTGAGATTTGGGGGGACACAGAGAGTGCGTTTTCAGGTAATACTCGGACCAAATCTGTTATTTTGATGTATTTATGAAATTAGGGTTTATAGAACCCATTTAGTGATTTGATGAAGAAATGCCTTGTTACCCCACGATTATAGTCTTGTATTAGGACCTTTAGAGGTCCAGAAGGTCCCATGCATGTGTACTTCGAGACGAGACCTATCCCAGGAAGCAGTTACTCGTCTGCATGGCATGGACTCGCCGAGTTGTTCTTCAGACTCGGCGAGTAGCTTGAAGATTTACTGGGACTCGCCGAGTTGTTCATCAGACTCGGCGAGTGGAGTCGGGGTGGCCCCGCGATTCTTCCACGAGGACCTCGTCGAGTCAAGAGGTATACTCGACGAGAAGAAAGGGAATATTCAGGAATCTGTGAGGACGACTAGACTCGCCGAGTCGCCATGGTACTCGCCGAGTCCAGTCGAGTTGACCGTTGACCGTTGACCAGAGTTGACCTAAGTCTGACTTCTTAGGGATAGTCACACTTAGATGATATGAGTGTTAATGAGTTATGTAATGTTATAGAAGGGTTGTAGCTCGTTGGTTTGTGCGCGAGTGATTTCAGGAGTTGCTAGCTTTCAGCACTTACGAGGTGAGTCTTCTCACTATACTGTACCCGGAAGGGTTTGACTGTGTGGCCGGAAGGTCGAATATGTTTTGTGATATGTATGCTATATATGGTAAGTTAAGTGTTATATGGGTATGTATGCTATATGTGGTGAGTTAAGTGTTATATGTGCTATGTATGATATGTGGGCCGGAAGGCAATATGTTATGGGCCGGAAGGCGATTATGTAATGGGCCGGAAGGCGTTGTATTGAGGACCAGAAGGTCAGGGCCTGGAAAGGCGTATGTGTGTAAGTGTATATTGGGGAACTCACTAAGCATTTATGCTTACAGTTGTTGTGTATGTATGTATTTCAGGTACTAGCGAGGACCGTGGGAAGGCGCCGGCATGATCGATACACACTGAGGATTGTTTTAGGATCTTGGGAGTTTGAATAATTGTATTGACCGAATAATTAAACTATTTATGCCTTGTTTTTAATTTAAAATATTATGTTTTAAAAATGAAAAATTTGTTTGAAAAATTTGAGTTGTTACAGTATACTGGGCTAATGATCCATGGTTTATATGTAGTGGGCTAAAATGAATAAGGTGCTCCATGGATGGTCCATGGAGGTTATAAACCCATGAATCATGAAATATGGAAAGCCATGTCAATTATGGTTTACATGTTGTAACCCTACTTGTGACACAACTATATATAAAAGGACCCCATGGCTAGCAAAGTCGGCACTACTAAGCAAAGAACAAGATGGCTAGCCGATTTTTGAGTGATAAGTGTCTTCTCTCAAGGTTATTCTAAGGGTTGTGGTGTTGTGTGAGACATTTTAGACTTCACATTTGAAGTGCTAGGCTCACAAGGTTCTCAAGGAATCCAAGCAATAAGAAAGGTATGTTTTCTTACTAGCTTTTATTATTCAAGTTCCCCATGCCATGCTAAATAGGTTAAGAACCATGGAAATCAAATTTACATGTATCTTAGTAAAACATAGATCCAAGGTTTCTAGGGTTTCATGTACACCTTAGGAGTGTTAGAATGCTCAAAACCCTTCACTTTGGACAACTTTGTTTCCACTTACCTTTCTCATGGTAGTAGAAGCAAGTAGCCTCTTTGGGATGGTAGGCAAGGGGAGCGTCAGAACTGGCTTTTCCTTTAGGTCAATTTGTTGATGACCCGACTTGGGACTTTCCCTTCCAATCATGTTTTGGACGACCTTTCCTCTTCTTCCCTTTTCCTTTACTAATGGCAAGACCGAGCAGCAGTGGAGGCAACACCTTTTCCCTTCAATCCTCCTTCAACAGTACACAACAGGTACTGAAGTTGAGCCAATATGGTCTTTTGGTTGTTTAGATGATAATTCATGATAAACTAATCCTAAAAATAGGGCAATGAGTGCAAGACTATATCGATATCCAATTCCCCATCAAAGTTCTCATTAAGCTTCGACAAGTGTTCCATGTATCATTGAATTCGTTGTACGTGGTAGCTGACGAACTCTCCGTCTTTCATCTTGCTGGTGATGAGGGACTTTACTACCTCGTATTTCTCTTGACGAGCTCGTTGATGGTACTCTTCCATCAAGTCCTTGTTCATCTTATACGACCAATAATCCTCGTAGAACCTTTGTAGCTTAAGAGTCATACTCACCACCATGATGCAAGCCACTTTTGTTGTATCATTGTAGTTCATCCTATACTTTGCTAGTTCTCAGGGGTAGCTTCAGTTTCATTAATCTTGAGAAGTTCCCTTTCAAGCACATATTCTTTTTCCTCGAAGAGAAGACCCATTTACACATTTTGCATCCAATCATTATAATAGGTTCCATCAAAAGTAACCCTTGAGAAGATGTTCAATAGTGAGAAGTTGTTGTTGGAGGAGTTGTTGTTGTTGGAGGAGGAGGAGGAACCAGAAGCATCAGATGGAGTAGACATCTATAAAAGAAAGATAGTTTTCGTTAGATAAGAATAATCCTTAATATAACACCCAAAATGAAATATCAAGGCTAGGATCCAACTAAATAATTCGGAGCTTACAAAATGGATGTTGTAATCTAATCGCAAATTGTATAAAGGTAGGTAAATGACGATTTACCAATTTCACCATGATAAACGAAATTTGAACGAATTAGGTTTTTAATGAAATTCCTAGATCTTTTGAGATTCATTTAACTATTCAATGACATGTTTAATCTCGATTATGTTCTCCCATTTGTGGCTGGGATACCAAAGATCACAAATAAGATGTGAATAACCATGCAAATTAGCTTGATACTCTCGATGTCATTTATCATCTCCTCTTGATATGTCGGTTAACCATACGCGCTCCATTAATCAATGATAATTTACGAGACACCCATTTCCACTCTTTATTAGTCCCTATTAGTGTACCGGTTAACCACACACGCTCCACTAACAACCAATAAACTGCAATGTGCAATTTCATGGGTTAGCATACAATTTCACATTTTTCCTAAAGTAACTAAGATTAGGAATTTTGTAAAAATATGTTTAGTTACTTTCTAATTCATTATACAAATAAATGAGGATTTAGTTTGTCCTATCAAACCTGTTTGGCTAATAACCCTCTATCGATCAAGGAAGTGGTGGGTAAGAGTGGACACCCATTCAATCGCCATTTTATAGGTGATTTCCTTATACCCCCTTATAGATCAACTTTGTGAATGAGGCATGCTAGCGGTTCGACTGACTCGGTCTCATATATATATATATATATATATATATATATATATATATATCCTAATCAAAAAATACTAAATTAACTTTTAAATTTAAAAAAATTAATAAATAAATTAATTTTTATTTTAAAATTTAAGCCAATCATGAATTCAAGATAAGGATATCAAATTACTAATTAAGATCTCCAATTTTAAAGAATTAAAATGTTATTATGGTAACTATCCTAATCAATCCATAGGATAATTAATAAAGCTGAATTTTTAGGATCTGACAGCTCAACACGCCGTGATGAACAATCACCATGCCGTGTTGGGTCAATTTTGTAGGTCAACACGCCGTGTTCGATGAACACCATGGCGTGTTTGATGAACAGAATGAAGATTTTGTTTTCTTCTCCTTGTTCAAGTTCAACAATTGTATCAAATCAATAGAAAACTAACCTATGCTCTTATACCACTGATGGGTTTTGAGCATTACAAACAATCTTATACGTGCATGCAATCCTAAATAATACGATCTACGTTTTCTATAGTTGAACATACAACTTGAACAACAAATCATAAAACCCTAACATGCTTCAATAATTTTGAAATATACAATTTAGGGTTAGATTAATCATACCTTGATCACTATATAACAATAATAATCAAAATCCTTTGTTGTTGAAAACCTTGAGAGTAAGCGTCGTAATTATCACGCCTCTAGTGGCTCACACCCAACACTAGAAAGGAGGAATTATCGAGTAGGAGGAGAAGACTTGAAATTTTTGGTTGGAACTCTTTTAGAACAAGTGGCTGAAAATCATAGGGTATCAACCTTATTTATAGTGCAGTTAGGAAACCCTAGATATGCCCAAATCTAAGATAATCTTAAACCGGGCCATTATCCACTTTCTTGATTATCCATTAAAGTCTATTCTAGAAACCTAAGGCATATAAAAGTCGTCCATAGCCTATGGAGGGTTCTAGATTACCTCTTGCTCAACTATTGAACAATTATAATTCAGTCCCTGCACTTTTAATTAATTCCATTAATCCCAAAATTAATTCTAATTAGTTTCTAATTAAATATTAATTAAATATTACTATTTCTGATTAATATGTATTTCTCATAATATACTAACAAATTACCTTTCTTTAATTTATTAATCAAATTAATAAATCAAGCCCCTTCACCAAAATCATCATGTCTAGTAGCTAGTTTTGAGGGCAACCCAAAAGGACTGTGCTATTATCAATTCAAGCACATACCAATTATAGTTATGGAATTAGACACCTAGTCCAACATAATTTATCTAACCCTAAAATCTGGGAAAATCATTCCATTTGTAGCCACCATCTTCTAAGACTGTGTTCGATGACATGTCATGGTACACCAACCATATATGATTCTAACCCTTCTAGACCATATCTATGTTTCATAACGACTAGAACACTAATGTGACAATTCAACAGTCTCAAACAATGAATTTTTGCATCATCCAAGGTTTCTTTATGAATATAAATAAAGGGAATAGAAGGAATACATGAAAAATATTACTTATCTTCTGTGGAAGTAAGGATCTGCAAGAGATTGGATTGAAAGGAGATATATTAAATAATACCACCCTAAAAATCCACCATAATGGTATGATCTACTTCACAACTCCAAGAACGGAAATTCTCGCATGAACTCTTTCTAGAAGTGATTGGTGCTTAAAAATAATAAGTAATCCAAGATTTTAGGGTTAGGTATCAGTATATACAACACAAGTTACATACTAGACCCTCCAAGTATGAGGATATGACACCATAACTCTTATATATACAGTACATGTTACAAACGAGACCCCTAAGTATAAGGAAATGACACCATGACCCTTATATATGATCAAGATCGGAAAAGTTAGGTCATTATGGGTGTGCCAAAAATCATCGCAATCGACAAGCCATATTAATAAGGGATGAAGTTATATTTTCCATTTCAAAGTATTTGATATCTGCTCTTTGTATAAATCAACTTACTAAATATATAGGGATTTTCTTTGATTCCTTATTCTCCACTAGTATTGCACTTACTACCAACTAAGATGTCTATATATATCGTTGATGTTTCATTCAAGATGGCTGAGGATAGGGTCGATAGTTCTCCCATCATTGTTTTAAGTTTCTTTAGTTCTATTTTTTTCTTCTTCTATCCATCTGATGTCTTTTTTGTCCATTACATTTTTTCCTGTTCTATAGAAGGTAGTATTTTCTCAGCTAACTTTGCTAAAAATCTTCCCAACGCCGCTAAGTTGTTGTTTAGTGCTTGCACTTCTTTAACTGCTCTAGGTGATCACAAATGCATTATTGAGTCGATATTCTTTTGGTTTTCTTTTCTTCATTCTTTGGTTATCATATGCCCCCCAAATTTTCCTTCCTTTGCACTGAACAAGCATTTCTCTGGATCTAACTTCATCTCCACTTGTCTTAGATTCTTGAATGTTTCGTTAACATCACATGAAAAATAACTATTATTCTTGCTTTTGATGACCATGGTGTGTACATATACTTCGATGTTTCTGCTGATATGAGATGTGAAGAATTTTTCTGCTAACCTTTCGTATGTTTCTCCGACATTTTTGTGACTGGATGACATTTTTGTATAGCAAAATATACCCTTACTTGTGTGAAAGGATGTCTTTTTTTTTTCGTCTCCATTGTTCATGTGGATTTGATGATAACCTTTTTAGGTGTCTAGGTAGCTTTTTTACTAGTTTCTGTAACATCTTGATGGCGAGGTACTTCTATTTTAACCCTATAATTTATTTATGTTCCATTGCATTCCTTAGGTAGAAGAAAGTGTCCATTGGAAAACCTAGTGGCATTTTTGTAATTTGAGGAGAATAGGAGTACACCATACGTACCAGCATACGCTGGGCGAAAATCAACATATGTGGGGTGTAATTGCTAGGTTTGGAAACCCTAAATTTTATGGTTAAACTTATATACAATCATCCTTATAACCTCATTTTCCCTCTCCTCACTAGCCTCCATTCCCATTGAAACGTCTTGCAACCTTGCTTCACCATTGAGAAGCCATTTCTAATCTAAAACTTTGTATTTGTGTGTTTAGAAGAAGAAAGAGCAAGCCAAGATCATCTTTAGAGAGTGAAGCACTTTCGATCTGGGAATTACTCTTCATTTGCAAACCTTCTAAGGTATAAAGCTTGCATCTTTGTCTTTAAATCATATACATCTAGATATGGGTGTTTTATGTTACCTTTTTTTCCAAAGGTCTTATCTTCATCATGACATGTTCTTGAACATTTTGAGTTGTCCTTTCAGACCCTAAGAGGGGTCCTAAGCCATAAAAATTAAGTGCCAATGGTTAGTTTTGCTTGATACATCTTGTAGAAGGTCTTAATGGATTAAGTCCTTGAGTTAAGCTCTTAAAAGGCACGTAAAGTTATAAAGTAGGAAACTTAATGACTGTAGATGTATTTTTCCAAGAATCTGATGTTTGGTCGAAAGAGCTTAAGCCATTATGCTCTTAATGGGGTTTGGGATTATGCGAGGGTACACCCCGCATACCAGGTCAACTACCCTGATGGTTGTCAAATGTGAGGGTTAGAGTACGCTCAGCATACCTTTGGTGTATGCCCCGGGTACTCGCACTGGGTCAACCCGGCTGAGTTGACTCGGGTGGATTGACTCAGCTTGGGTTGACTCAGTTGACTTCATGGGCTTGACCAGTTTACTTTGACTTTGAATTTGACCAAGTTTGACCTTGAGGGTATTTTGAGATTTTAATGAAATTGGTCATTGGATGGATTAGGTGCCAGTTAGAGAGTTGAGATGCAGAGTAGGGACCTCATCAGCTTCTATTCAGTTTGCGAGGTGAGCTTCCTCACTGTACTTTAAGGTCTGAGGCACTAAGGTCGGCCTATTGGATTCTTATCATGGTTTATTGAATTTTATATGTTGTAGTTGTCTATTAGATTTGTATCCTAGCATATAGGATAACGTTATGCTTAGTGATTTGTAAGATTTGTTTGAATTTCTTTTGACTAGTTACATATATTTATTTGATATGTGTATGTCGAAATGTTATGTGTGGTCCGGTTGAGGTGGACATGCATATACTATAGGCCAAGGGACCTAGGGCAGACCGGATTGACTGTAGGCCTGCGAGGCGGTCCAGTCAGGCTGAAGGCCTGGAGAACGGACCAGACAGGCTGTAGTCCCGGTGAGGCGGTCTAGTCATGCTAAAGGTTTTGTGAGCTATCCAGATAGTCTGTAGACTTGCGAGGCGGTCCAGTCACTAAGCGCTGGCTTATAGTTTTGGGTTACATTTTAGGTACTTCTGATGACCACGAAAAGGTAAAGGTGTTACCGTACACATCCTCATGATTTGATTTGTGATTTTGGGAGACTCTGATATTGAACATGTTTTGAAAACTATGTTTGTAAATAATTTATGAAACATGTTGGTTTTAAAAGTTTAAATTTATCATGATTTTTATGAGTGTTATAAGTTGGTATCAGAGTCTTAGTTTGAGTGAAATGGAGGAACATTCGTGTTAATAAGAGTCTTAGTTTGAGTGAATTTGATATTGTGATGTGTTAGAACAACATGCTAGTGATAGGCTAGGGATCCTCAGGAATTGCATGATAGTATGTGTGATCTGATATCTCCCTGGCTTATTTTCAGCATGGTAATGACACGATGTTTCGAGGCAAGATCCGAATCAGAATCAGGGTGTACTGGCCAGGGTGGGCCAGCTGTGTCCGAGGACAGGATTAGGGAGATCCTTTAGGAGGAGGTTGTTGCTCACTTTAGAGCACATTTTCTAGAGATGTTTGGTTCTATTAACACCTTCATAGTGGAGTATTTTTATGAGTGTTATGCTACTTTTTTTGATGTTTCTGCAGTTGCAGCCACCGCGTTCGTTGCCACTGTAGGGATTGGTACTGAGAGAGCCTTTCAGTATTGGGATTCCGACAACATGAAGTTGTCGGAGTTTGATGGAGTTTAGGACCCGATCATATCCATGAGGTGGTTGTTTTAAATGGAGGGGTGTTTCTTCAGATGCTCTTGCCCAACTGACCAGAAGGTCAAGGGTACTCTAAACCTTCTACGGTCTGGAGCGAAGGTTTTTGGAGACTTGTTACTAGCTCGTATTCTTCTAAGTAGAGAGTTGTGACATGGGAGCAGTTCTCGGAGATGTTATGTTCTAAGTATGTGCCTCTGGTGGAGCATGAGAGGTTGGCCCATGAATACTTGGATTTGTGACAGGCGACAGTGTCGGTGATGGAGATCACCAAGATGTTCACGGAGAGGGCTATGTTTTGTCCTGAGTTTGCTAGTTCTTAGCAGGCTTAGATAACGCATTACTTGAGCATACTCAAGAAGGATATTAGGCAGTTTGTATCAATTTAGCGTTATGGTTCTCTGTTGGAGTTGTAGGAGGCCGCCAGGCGGCATGAGATTGAGATGGAGCTCTAGAAGAGGGAGCAGAGACTGGCCCGGACGTAGTTGCAGCCTAAACCGAAGCAGTTAAAGCCCACTAATACTAGATCTGGGAGTTAGAGTGTAATACCAAGTTTGAAAGTGCTTTGTTGCTAGGGGTTGCGGCCCAATCATCAGTTTCCATAAGGGTTAGGGTCTTGGAAAGGGTGGACTAGGCCCATTTCGAATGTGGGTATTAGGGTATATGTGATCCAAGTTTTTTATTGTGTCTTCGGAGGCCAAGGGCATACACGTAATTTGACATGTCGGTCTTCTTGTTATTTTGGGTTCTTGTTCGGAAGTTTTTATGTAATGATAAGTTGTTAGAAGCATAGGGCTTCTCGTCACCTTTTCATGAATATAAAGTTCGTCGAAAATGGACTTAGAACGAAGAAGTTATAGCACTTTGAAGGTTTTGGCAGATTTTGCCCCTAATGGAAATATTTGGAAGATAAGTCCCATGCATGCAAGGGATGCATGTACGTGTCTGGCTGGGAACGCCCAACGTAAGTTGGGTTACGCCCAACGTATAAGGTTATATGGTTGCGGGTGGTTTACGAGTACGACGGGCGTACTAAGAGGTACACGGGGCGTAATCCCTTCAGATTAAAACCCTAAATTTTAGGGTATGGCACTATAAAAGGAACATTATGCCTCAAGACCAACCTCCATCTCGCCCTAAAGAGCTGCAACAAAACCCTAATCCATACTTGAGTGATCTTGGAGCTTAGAAGGCCTTTTGCGAGCATTTTGATGTTTTGGATCCATTCTCCAAGGAAGTGAATAGAAATGCAACGTGGTGGTTCAAAGGAGAAGTTGTAGATCTGGGATTGTTGCTTCATTTCTGATCATTTCAACGTATGAAGTTCAGAACTTGGTGGTTATTTTCTTAGATCTCTTTTAGGATTGAGTTTATGGACTCTTTTGGTCCCATGGATGAAGTCCCTTGTGTCCATGTCATTTTTGGAACCAAGAGTTGCCATTCTCAATGTTATTTGAGTTCTAGAATCAGAAAGTTACCATCTTGAAGGTCTTAATGGGTTCATGCAAGAGTTATGGCCATTTTCATGGAAGTAGATTGCTATACATTGAGTTTGGGTTCATGTGGGTCATATAAAGTCATAATGTCAGTGACTTTATGGATTAAGACGTTGAAGAGGACTTGGATATGTGATTAAAGCCTTTGAATAAAATATTAAGGGCTAAATGGTAGAAGTGGATTAATAGAGCAGTACGCTGGGGATACATGCATGTACGTGCAGCGTAGAATCCATACAACCTATACGCTTAGTGTACAGAGGGGTACGCCCCGCATACTCAATAGATTTGGGCTTTTCATTGTTTGTGCCTCGGTTTGGGCCATTCATTGGACTTTGTTCTTTGGTCCTTAGTGGGCCATCAGAACTCAGATATTTAAGAATATGTTTTGGCTTTAAGGTATGTTCCAGTAGAGGTGTTGGGCCCAATTTAGAAAATTGGGCCATTGGTGGGCCATGAGTGGGCTTGGGGAGTCTACCTAGTATTGGGCCTTTCATGTTATGGTTTTGGGCCTTAGGCATGGACCAAATTAGATTAGGGCTAAAATGGTCATTTTGCCCTAGGTAGGATTATTGGCTTTTGTACTAAGTGTATTTTGGTAATGGTAGTTTGGGAAGTCGAGAGATCAGCAAATCGGGGATCTACCAGCTAGCAGTCAGAGGATTATCCTCTTGTTTGAACGGGTCAAAGGCACCAATGTTGGCCCTTACTTGTATTTAAGTGCGTCTGGATTACGATCTGATGCTAGGCAATGCCCGAGGAATGTTGGTATGCTTGATGTCTTCATGATTCCTGCGGGTGTCTGTATTGTATGTTTCCGGATTATGGTCTAATGTCGGGAGGGGCCCAAGGAATGTTTATATATATGTTTCCGGACTACGGTTCGATGTCGCGTGGTACCCGGGTAATGTTTGCATGTTTAGTTATACTAAGTTGTCTTTGTGCTAATTATATGTACCTGGTATGAGTGTGGGTGGGGTCCCGTATCTCATCACTAGTTGAGTGTGGATGGGGTTCCATATCTCATCATTAGCAGAGTAGGGGCGGGGCCTTAGGACTGGAATATGTAGTAATGTGTATGATTGTTTATGTGCTAGCATGATTATATGATATTGTTTGTATGTCTATACTGGGCGGGGCCCAGTGAAAGGCAGGGCCTAGGAGAAACATATATGTATACCGAACGAGGCACAATGCCAAGCAGGGTCTGATGTCGGACACTGCCTGATGCCAAGAAGGGCCCGATGAAGGGGCGGGGTCCCAGTATATATGATTATGTGTATGGTATGTGGTAGTATGGGGAACTCACTAAGCTTCATGCTTACATTTTTATACCTACTTCATATTTTGCGTCATGCATCTTGTAGAAGGTATTAATGGATTAAAACCTTGTGTTAAGCTCTTAATGGGCACAAAGTCATAAAGTTGGAAACTTTATAAGTCTAGAGGGTATTTTTTTCCATGGATCTGATGTTTGGTCGAAAGAGCTTAAGCCATTAAACTCTTAATGGGGTTTTGGATCATGCGAGGGTACACGTTGTGTACTAAGTCAACCACCCCGATGGTGGTCAACTATGAGGGTTAGAGTATGCTCAACATGCCTCCAATGTATGCCCCGTATACTCGCATTGGGTCAGCTCGGATGAGTTGACTCAGATGGGTTAACTCGGCTTGGGTTGACTCAATTGACTTAGTGGGCTTGACCAGTTGACTTTGACTTTGAATTTGAATAGGTTTGACCATGAGGGTATTTTCGGTATTTTGGGATTCTAATAGAATTGGTCATTGGTGGGATTACATGTTGGTTAGAGAGTTGAGATTCAGAGTCGGGACGTCATCAGCTTCTTTTCAATTTGTAAGGTGAGTTTCCTCACAGTACTTTTAGGTATAAGGCACCAATGCTAGCCTATTAGATTGTTGTCCTAGTTTATTGCATTTTGTATGTTGTACTTACCTGTTAGATATTTATCCTAGCATATAGGATAATGTTATGCTTAGTGATCTATAAGATCTGTTTGATTGTATTTTGACTGGTTGTATATGTCTATCTGATATGTGTATGTCAACATGTTATGTGTAACTGGGTTGAGGCGGACCGAAATAGACCGAGAGCCAAGAGACCTTGGGCGGTCCTGATATACTGTAGGCCTGTGAGGTGGTCTAGTCAAGCCAAAGGCCTGGAGAATGGTCCAAATAGGCTGTAGGCCCAGTGAGGTGGTCCAGTCATGCTGAAGTTCAGTGAGCGGTCCAGATCGTCTGTAGGCCTGCAAGGCGGTCCAGTCATGTTGAAGGATCTGTATTCATGTTGTTATTGTATATATTATTGTTTGTGTGTTGGTACCTTGGGGACTAAGCGTTGGCTTACAGTTTTGGGTTATGTTTCATGTACTTATGATGACCACGGAAAGGCGAATGAGTGACCGTACACATCCACATGTTTTGATTTGTGATTTGGGAGACTCTGATATTGAACTTGTTTTGAAAACTATGTTTTTAGAAAATTTGTGAAATCGGTTGGTTTTAAAAGTTTATATTTATAATGATTTTTATGAGTGTTATAAGTTGGTATCAGAGCCTTGGTTTGAGCGAAACGGAGGAACACTCGTGTGAATCCAGTCTCAAACTAAGGAAAAATATTTTGAAATAGTTTTCAAAATAATCAAAGAGGATATGGTGTGTACAATCAGCCGGAGCTAGTAAGTAGACCCGAAATTACCACATTGTTATTTGATATTGTGATGTGTTAGAATAGCATCACAGTTATATACAACTAAGATTTTGTAGCCTCAGAATGTTTGGTTCAGCCTTATTTCATGTCATTTGTTTGATGAAGGGCTTAAGGTAGGCTAAGATATTCAATTATCTATAGGGTCTAGTGTTATGTATGATTAGCATACACGAGTGCTTCAAAGTTGTTGGAAGATTCATGGACGAGTTGTGAGGGGTCATTTGGCCAGTCTTGTGATGTTTAGACTGTTGGGTTTTGAGCATTCTAACACTCCTAAGTGACCATGCAACCCTAAATACCTTGGATCTATGTTTTCTCTATTATACATGTAAATATGAACATCCAAAGTATAATCCTAATCTAGCATACACAACAATAAATATAACAAGATAGAATACATACCTCTTTGATGTAGAAAGTCTTCATGAAGCTTGAGTGCCTAGTGCCCCAAGTGTGACACCTCAAATGGTTCACACAACACCAAATACACTTGGAATAACTTGAGAGAATTCTACACTTCATGAAAATCGGCTAGCCCTTCTATTACACACACTAGTGCCGATTTTGGTCAAGAATAAGATGCATATATAGTTAGGGTTACACCATGTAAACCCTAATTAACATGGCCTTTCATTTCCATGATCCATGGGTACAAAAACACCATGGAGCATCCATGGAGCATCATATGGGTTTTAGCCCAACTAGATAATCCATGGAGCATTAGCTCACTATATAAGTGTGGATGATTTGCACAATCAACCCATATATTTAATTAGTCTTCTTTTGATCACTTAATTAATCCTAGATTAATTCTTGATCAATACTAATTAAATAATCTTATTATTCTTATTATTAATATACTAGAACTTATAATATATTAATAACCATAAGTGTCTTATTTCTCTCACTATAGTCTATCCAAATGCATGATGCCATGCAACCCAAATGGACCATGCCGGGTCGGGTCAAGTCTTACCAATTATAGTTATGGACTTAGACATTAATCAAACAGTCTTCCACTTGGATAAGTCTAAAACTATTATTGCGTATGACTTCAGGAACCGATCAGCAATCGTAGCTCTCAAAAGCTTCTGTCGAACTCTGACCTTGTCGATGAACTTTCACCTTTGTCAATGACTTGTCCATTAGATAAGGGATCATATATTCCTCCATTCTAGATATCATATGGACTGAGACATGGATTATAATCTTTCTCTCTGTCCATTTGTTGTTTCCCGATTTCCGATTTATGACGACTGACTAATTGAACAAATCAAATCAGTCCTGGACCGGCCGAGCACTTCCATTTGTCATCATCAAATCATCGAGGGGCCCACAGATATCGCTTTTATCCCGAAGGTAAAAGGAATGGATAAACTTTGACTCATATGGCTTGTTCTACTACTTGTTAAATCATACACAAAGGCACGTTTTATAGCACCGAGTTACCAAATGCGTTTTCGTGCAATCAATGTACAACCAACTCATAGTAACAACTAATATCTGTAGGTTTGAAGAATATAAGATATTATCGTCTCATGATCACTCGTGATAAAATCCATGAAGTGATTCCAATGAGCGCGGGTTGAATCCAATATTCAGAACTTATGAGCACTCATGAGTGTTGTAGCCCTTTGTCCAACACCTTAGACCTCTACAAGCCAACCCATGACAGTCTTAATTCATATCTACTTCCAACATATTACCGACTGTGGATGGTTTGAATAACTTAGTCATTCCGGAAGAATAACCTAGTTTATTTGGGAAGTCAAAACATGCAAAGTGAAACACAATAATAATTGAATCCAATATGGTATCAAAACCTATGAACATAAATAAAACACCTTTTATTTATCACCATATGATTACACATTATTCATTCTATATTGTTTCAGCTATCAACTTTATTCTTGAATTTAAAACAATAGTTGTCCCATGCTCCAAGCATGTACACTATGTTTTCTAAGCACTAGTCATGCCATACACCAAGTATGCATACTATGTTTGTCCATGATCTTTACTTTGTGAACTAGATCAATTGAACATAACTTCAATGATTCTCTTTTCACACTCCCAAATCCTTACTGCAAATGCAAGAATTCATGCCATTTACTGAAATCTGTTAGATTCTAAACTTATATGCATTGAAACTCTTGTAATGATTATGCACAAAGTGTGAAGGACTTGATAACAACCATTACAGACCACTCCAAAGGAGATCAGCTCCTTGGGAACATCCTTCTTGAATTAAGTTTCCTAATCTTAAACAGATTGAAAATTCTAACTTTGAAACATTTCTAGATTCCATTTTGACTATCACTTCTGAACAAGAGTTGCCTCCTTACAGATTATGTCAATATGGTCCTTCTAGAATTATCACGATACTTCCAGCTGTCCTTGAGCAACCAATCTTTGGTAAACCTTAGATTGTCCTCGACAATTGTTTAATCCTTTTAGTCATATCCAGTTCTAAACCTTTTCCCTTCTTAATGCCCCAGGCATTTGGAAAATTTTAGGAAGGATGAATATAGCACATGTAATCGATCTTATATCCGAAGCATATGGGAAACGATTCATGATGTCTCACATAAAGACTAAACCAGTCTTTTGCTATAACATTTCCATTTCTACTTGCCAAGTTCTCATAATTCAGATTATGAAAAGGGGTTCCGTAATCATAATCGAGTTTTAGAATGCAAATAATGGACCCATATATAGAATTTCCTTATGTTGAGCCATTCCAACATGAAATTCATATATATATCCTTGACTAAATGATTAAAACCTCACGATCTGAGCTTATAGATTTGAGATGAAGTATAATTTCCTCTCCCTTAATTATAGCAAACCAACTCTTTCCCAATTGAAACTTTTGTTTTCTATAATTAACATTGCTAACTTGCAATACTTATCATAATTATCATGCTCCCACTAACATGATGATTATTAGCATAACACTTATGCTCCCACTAGCTTTGACATGTACTCAGAAATTAGCTGACTTTCTTACCAAAGTTCAGATTTCTGATACTAGATTGCTTTGATAAAACTTTATCAAAATCATACACATTCCCTTAGATAGCACACTTGTGTATCTAAACAATTATGAAGAGGGATGCCGTAATCATAATGGTTAGACCTTTTTGCCACTTCTCACAAGTCCATGATTATGAAGAGGGATGCCGGTAAACCACATACGCTCCACTAACGACTTTGAGAATGCAAATATCACAATTGCTATCTAGCTAAAATCTACTTAGTGAAAGTGTTTCCTCACCATCATTTTCATGAATCGGAGAGAAACCTTATGACACTTAGATTTTTATGGTGTATGAGTTCCTACCCATATGAATTTGTCAAAACCATAATCACAGGACAAGGGTAATGACAAATCCAATCTCATATGGACTGAACTCAATCTTAATTTCTTGCCACCTGGCAGCTCAAGGGTCTGTCATTGCTTCCAGGTTATTGTGCAACCAATTGAGAACTCTAAGAACTCATATGCAAAGCCAACTTTAACTGGAATGGGCACAGAATATGTCAACACGATAGGTTATAAATCTCAAGTCGTGTGCTAGTGAAGAACTTCAGGTTTTATTCTTGATTAGTTCTTGAGACTTTCAAGACCTTTAAGACTCCCACTAGCCTCTTGACGAATAAGACTTTCTTGTCAGATATTCAAGAGATAGTGTGGGTTCTAATCAAGACAAACACTTCACACAATTGGCCTAAGTTGGTCTTTGTTTTATCCAAAACATCACAACTTACCAATTTCAAATGTACAAGAGTAGAAAACTTTTACTCTTACATTTGACAAGTGTTTTAAACCTTCTTTAAGACATGTCACTCAAGTTACAATCTTAGAGTATAACTCTAAGAATTGTTTTTGGAACGAAGTATGAATCATCTTCTTGATTTAACCACTTCAACAATTCAAGTTCCTATTCTTAGCTATAAGAAGGCTCTTAGAGGATGAATTGTGATAAGGTCTCTAAATCATTAAGATGATCACAAAAATGATACTAAAGTACTCTCCCATCTTTTAAGATTTGAGAAATTTTTATCCTTCTGCCTAAGTTGATTCTTCTTATTCGCTCTACCTTACATTGGAACATTTTCCAATGTCTCAGAGTTACACTTAAGCTTGTAAGTATAATCATATTTACTGAGCTTTAGTAAACTATGATGAATAGTCTTATCGATCTTTTGTGGTGGACTTGACCAGTGCACAAGAATGTGTACTTGATCCCTTAGTCCTTCACTTGACTCACACATCCATGTGAACAAGTAATTAGTCTTAATTTTCCAATACATGAAAGTTCTCATTCATCATGCTATACAACTTGCATGATTCCAAGTTCCGGTCCAATTGAAACTTGGGTGATGAGAATCTTTCCTTATTTGGTAAATCTAAACATTACCACAAATGAAAAAATCAATTTCATATTTCCACTCTTTCTTGTAAGAGCCCGGAATCTCAGGTATTATTAAATTATGTTTTTGGGGGTGATTTAAGAGGGGACTCGGCGAGTTGGAGCCTAGACTCGCCGAGTAGGATCACAGACTTGGTCGCGGGTTCGCGACTGGACTCGACGAGTCCAGATATGGACTCGGCGAGTCGACGCTGTTCAGCAGAAACCCTAACCGTTCGGTTTTGGATCGTATATAACGCCTCTTAGGCCGTCATTATCCGTCTTTTGGTCGATTGAGAAGAACCCTAATCGTTGTGGACGTCTAGAGCAGGAGAGAAAGCTATTGGAACTTGGAGGAACTTGTTAGGCAAGAAGAAGATGAATTTGGCCAAAGGAATATCAAGGAGGATCGAGTCCTGAGGTTTGGGGGACACAGAGAGTGCGTTTCAGGTAATACTCGGACCAATTCTGTTATTTTGATGTGTATACGAATCTAGGGTTTATGAAACCCACTTAGTGATTAGATGGGTTATTATGTTATTACCCAGACGTTTATACCCCAGTAATAAGATGTTTAGAAGTCCAGAAAGTCCCATGATTGTATATCTCGGGACCATACATAATTTAGGAAGCAGTTGCTCGTCTGCATGGCATGGACTCGCCGAGTTGTTCTTCAGACTCGGCGAGTAGCTTGAAGATTTACTGGGACTCGCCGAGTTGTTCTTCAGACTCGGCGAGTGGAGTCGGTGTGACAACCCGAAATTTCCATTGTACGAACATCATCTATTCAATAGAAGCTAGTTCAGTTTTAGTGATTTTCAAGCTTTTCCGAACAAGTTTGTGTACATTAGGGTTTATGTTTTAGATGATATCAGGAGAGTGGATACTCCTGGTTTGGTGAAACTTGGGCATTTCAAGTTTCATAATGTTACAGTCCAACGTCAGGAATAAAAATATTTTCTGTCAAAATATTCCAGGACTATAAATAGTTTTCTGAATTAAATTAATTCATTATTCACAATTCCAAATAGAGAAAAGCCATATTCTCTCTGACGGATCTTCGGGTTTTCATCCCAGATTGTGAGTCTGCTTTTCTATATGTGTTTCAATACTTGTTAGATGCTCATTAACACTAATTACATGTCTAGATGTCAAGATCCGGGAGTTTACCGCCCAAGATCGTTCTTGGGGAGTAAACTCCAAAATGGAACATTATGGCTTCCTAGTCCCAATCCCTTGCTGGAAGACTTGTATAGGAGATAGGGTATGACATTTAGGGATCAAAAAGCAACCAAGAAACATAAGTCTTTGGAGTTTACGGCCAAGGAACTACCTTGGGCCGTAAACCCCTTTTCAAGGGCTTAAATGCCCTAAAACTTTCCCCAAATGCTTAAGGACTTTAACTACTAGTACGTGTGCTTGTTTAGGACACCAAAAGCTCATCAAAATCACAAGTTAGTAGGAGTTTACGGCCAAGAACCCTTCTTGGGCCGTAAACCCCTTTTGGTGGGACAAAAATCATTCCAAGCTACCCTTAAGCCTTTAGACAATTTACCTTGCACCTTTAGGACTAGAATGGAAAGTAGAACACATTGAAATCACTCCTTGAAAGGAGTTTACGGCCAAGGAACATGACTTGGGCCGTAAACTCCAAGTGAAGGCACCAAAGTGTGCTTCTTGTCCCCATTAGCCTTAGATAAATTCATGGATGCCATTCTTGATGTTTAGGTGTCTCAAATCAATTAATTTCCTAGAGTTTACGGCCGTAAACTCTAAGGTGAAGGACCTTAGGCCGTAAACTCCCTTATGGAGTGTTCTAGAGCCTTAAAACTACTTCATGCATTATTCCAATAAAGATAGAAGTGTTCTAGATGCAAGATAACACCACAAAACACCCAAAAACACCATTTGAGGAGTTCACGGCCATAAGCCTATGAGTTTACGGCCGTAAACTCCAAGGTGTGGGGTTTGTTGGATGGTGAACTCCTATACAAGGCCCTTTGATGTTTCAAACCCTTTTGCCTTGTCCCGTAGCAACTTAGATGCAACCATTTGAACCCTAAACACTCATAAAAGTGTTTAAATGTTTTCTAAGTGCCTTAACTTATTTATTTAAGTTATTATATGTCTAATTAGTTATATATATGTTTATTATATGATAACTAGGCTCGTGCATGTAAACCAGTCTCCGTTTGTCACCTAGCACGGTAGCCGAAACTGCAATTCAAACGACTCACCACAAGTGAGTTCATACCCCTTGAATCAACCTTTGAAATGATTTTAAGTGTTTTAAATACTTTATGGGGGGGGATACAAGTCAAATACTTATAAGTTATTGCTTCAATCACATGTGATTGCATTTAATCACATGTGATTAATAACTAGGAAAACAACGATTTTTACAACTGTTCAACTGTTTTTTTCAAACTACTTCACTTAGAAATGTTTTACAAACTGTTTTACTATCCAAACTTACTTATAGACTGTGATTTAAACAAATGCTTCTTATACTTGAACTGTTTTATTTTACTTATGCCTTACATTGTTTTATAGATCGACATCAAGTCGATCTCCTCTTGATATCATATTTATGTTTCAAATGTTTTATAAAAACTTACTTATGTTTTATATATTCAATTGCATGCCCATATATGTATAGACGTATAAATAATGTTTAAAGGACTTAGGAAGGCCATCCGCCCTATTTCCTTTTCGCGCCTTGAGATGTGGTCTGCTGGGATTTCGGGTGACCATCTGAAGGTCGTTTCAATATTACTTATATATCATATATACATATATAGACATAAAAGTACTTCCATATTCATACTCATCAGTACATCATTAGCTGGTTACCATCGGGGTAACGCAGGATAATACATATACAGATATACTAGAAACAATACATATATAGATATACTAGAAACAATACATATATAGATATACTAGAAACAATACATATACAGATATACTAGAAACAATACATATACAGATATACTAGAAACAATACATATACAGAGATACGAGAAACAATACATATACAGATATACGAGAAACAATACATATACATAAATACGTAATAATTGTGATCCACTGTATCGGGCATGCCTTAAATGTCATGGCCCGAGTTGTAGCCAGAATTCTCTTGGAGGGAGAGCGTGAGTTCGTGTATAGATCTATACTGGATTGACTATCCTACACCTTGCTGCTAGCTACAGCTGGACCTGCAGGTCTGCGGGTGCCAAACGTCATTTCTTTTATTACGACCATTCATTATGTCGTTGTTACCAGTCGATAGCATGGTGCAATTTATCACATTATGCCTTAATATAAATCCGGTTTAAGGTAGTAGTATTTAGTATGGCAGTAGTCTTATTATACAAAGCTACAGTACTAGAATGATTTACGCATTACATATTTTAGTGATAATATCACTTAAGCATTAGTGTACAAACTATATTTTTAACAAATGATAGTTATACTTGGGTAATTACATACTTTTACAACAGACAAGTTTACAAAACAGTTTAGCCTTGGTAGAAGGTTACTTTTATAGAAAATATAGGATTTTCTGAGAGATTCAAACTTTTACAAACACTTTCAAACATTTGCTTACATTTTTACAAACTTATACATTGAGACAGGTTCAAATGTTTTTACAAGAAACATTGACACTAAAATACTTATGAACTCACCAGCTTTATGCTGATAAACTCTTTCAAAATAACTTGTATTCTCAGGTCATCAGTAGACAGGTACCGAGGCCAGCTTTTGAGAAGATGGAGTGCGTTCAAGACTCATCTCATATTATTTTGTGTTTCATTATTTTTGGTGTCTATAGCTGTACAGAACACACTTGTATTAAAATTATATATTTAATGCAATGGATGATGTTGTTTGCTTATTTACATTTACTGTGTTGTGATACTATACATGACGTCCTCCGCCCCAGAACGTTTCCGCCGTTCTTGGTTTTGGGGTGTGACAGATTGGTATCAGAGCATTGTTTATAGTGAATCAAGTATATCAACCCATAAAAGATATACTAATCTATAAACCCAAAAGGGACTAAAACACTCTGACCAAGAGTCTATACTTTAAATAATAAAATATATAATTAAGTATACTAGTCTACATTATACTAAAATGAGTGTCACAATGACAAGAACAAAAGTATTACGATTGTTGAATATCACAAGTGAGCTCGGGGATGTATGGTCAGTCCTGGGAATGGCATAGCCTGATCAACTATGCTGGTCCTAGGAGTGATTAGCATATCCCCTAGAATGGTTGTGATATGTTAACAAGTCTAAAAACTTACCAACAATACCACAAGAAGATCAGTAGAACTTAACCTTAAAATACTATAGGAGTATTTTGTGCTATTAGTTACACGTATACTATATTCTTATACCTCTCTTCTCGCGTAGATCTAAATGGCTGGATTCCATCATGGCGACCCGTACTTCCCCATTGAAGGCAATGCCGGGTGGATCGATGAAGAGCCCGAAGATGACCATCCAATCCCTTTGGATGATCACCTCGCAGAAGGCTTTTTGGATGGATCTGACTCCGAGCCTGAAGTCAACAACCTACCGCTTGTAGGTCAAGCCCCAAACAACAACCCTCGACCAGCGTTTCCAGGTCCTACTCCCATGTGGGCAAACAATCTGAATCGCTGGAGTGATGAGCAGGGTCAGCCCTTACCATATTTTGGGGACCGAACCTTTTACAATGTTAGCGATGGTGGCTCTGCTGACAGAGCTCTACCGGTAATCATCCGCAGGATAGCTCGTAATGTCGAGCAAGGCCGAGCAGCCATCGACCGGGTCATGGAAGTTGATGCCAACTCAGGTGTCAACACAGTCCGCATTCTCCGTCTTGAAGAAGACATGGAACGGACCCGGAGAACCAACGAAACTCTGCAGCAACAGCTGGTTGCCTCCCGTGCTGAAGTCTTAGAACTTCGAGCTCGTCAAAGAGCTCAGGACCGACACCTTCAAGAGGTGTTTCGTCAAATGTCCGACCTCAGGGATCGCCCGAGGAATTCCCATCGCCATTAGATGATGTCTAGTACATCTCTGTCTTTTGATTTAGGGATAGCCTTGAACTTATGTGCTCTAAGTGGCATTTGTCTGTAAAATATTCCTAACTTTCGGTACTCTAATTAGGAATCTAGAACTGTCAGTATTGTCCTTATGGTATGATGTAAGACCTACTGTTAGGTCGATTTTTCCTTGAACTTATTACATCAGTAATACCCGTACTATTGAAATCTACCTAATCTGTGGGAAAAATTTGTACACTTGTGTATTCCTACTAATATTTCTTATTGTGATTTCAAACACTCATTCAAACTGTTGGGCTATGGTTAGTTAGTCCATGGGTCACTCTCAAGTTGCTTACAAATTGATTCTTAACATCCTTCTTGTCTTTATAAACTTATAGCTGAAGGATGCCTCCTCGCAAGTCTCCCAGAAATAGGAATAATCCTGTACCTCCACCGCCTCCACCACCTGCAGTCATCGATACTGCAGCCCTGAATGCTGCCGTAGCTGCAGCAGTGGCAACTTCCATGGCTCAGTATCACTCGTCTGATGCTAGCAGAGGTGGAACCCCTGTTGAATCTATTCCAGTTGAAATCCCAGTGCGCTCCAGGGAGTGCTCTTACAAGGATTTCACAAACTGCAAACCGAAGCCTTTCTATGGCACCGGCGGAGTCATTGCTCTCTCGCAATGGTTCGAGAAGACTGAGTCAGTCTTCGAAATATGTTCGTGCCCGGCTGCATTTAAAGTGAAATATGTCGCGTGCACCTTCGAGGATAAAGCCCTAACATGGTGGAACGGCCACGTCAAAGCCCTAACTCTCGTCGTGGCTAACGACATGGGCTGGGCAACGATGAAGGACCTCATGACTGAGGAGTACTGCCCTAGGGGCGAAGTCCAGAAGTTGGAACATGAACTCTGGAATCTAACAATGAAGGGCACCAACGTGATCGCTTACACTGCCCGCTTTAGCGAACTGGTGGCCCTATGCCCCAATATGGTTCCCATTGAAGGGAAAAAGATTGAGCGGTATGTATGGGGGCTAGTGCCTCCGTACCAGGGGAACGTCTTAGCATCCAACCCTGCTACTTTCGACAGTGCCAAGCGATTGGCACAAGGACTTATTGACCATGGAGTCGAGACCCCTGCAACTACAACCACTCTAGCCATCCCAGAACCCTCTAAACCCGCTGGCAACAAGCGGAAGTTTTGGGATGAGAAGAAGAAACAGCGAGCTTCAAAGAAACAGCAAATCGTAGCAGTACATGCTGCGGTAGCCCCTACTGCTGTTACTGCTCCGGGGAAGCAGTATTCTGGAAGTTTGCCGAAGTGCAACAAATGCAACTTCCACCACAACGGCGCCTGCCGTGAAATGCAGTGTACTAACTGCCACAGGAAAGGACACACCGTCCGATTCTGTAGGTTCCCGGCGCAACCGATCTCCCAAGTTCCTGGCTCTGGCGTGAGCCCAACTTGCTATGGATGTGGCGAAACAGGCCACTTTAAAAGGGACTGCCCTAAGGCGAGGAATACTGGAGGAGCAGGGAGGGTACTAGCAATAGGCCACAGGGAAGCAGTTGCTGACCCGACAGTGGTGACTGGTACGTTCCTCCTTGATAACTCCTATGCATGCATTCTGTTCGATAGTGGAGCGGAGCGAAGCTTCGTAAACCACAAATTTGCTCGCATGCTTAAGCAACAACCACACGCACTTAATGAACAATTCACAGTAGAAATGGCCAATGGGAAAACTGAAAGTACTAATAACATATACTTAGGTTGTCTTCTAACCTTAGATAACCATTCATTCCCAATTGACCTTATGCCGGTCTCGATAAAAAGTTTCGATGTTATTATCGGCATGGATTGGTTAAGTCTTCATCGCGCCGACATCATGTGCTACGAGAAAGCAGTCCGACTAAACCTCCCGTCTAACGAAACTCTTATAGTCTACGGCGACAAACCTGGTGCGAGTCTTCGCATTATTTCTAGTATTCGGGCTCAGAAATATCTGCGCAAAGAATACCACGCATTTCTTGCTCACGTCGTCGACACGAACCTAGAAACGAAAGAACTGAAGAACCTCCCAGTAGTGAGCGACTTTCCCGACATTTTCCCAGAAGAACTACCCGGGTTACCTCCGCAACGACAAGTCGAGTTCAGAATAGACTTAGTCCCAGGAGCTACCCCAGTAGCCAAGTCGCCCTACCGTCTAGCACCAGCCGAGATGCAAGAACTCTCTGGTCAACTTAACGAACTGCTCAGCAAGGGCTTTATAAGACCATGTTTCTCACCTTGGGGAGCACCGGTCCTGTTCGTTAAGAAGAAAGACAGATCATTCCGTATGTGTATTGACTACAGAGAACTCAACAAATTGACGATCAAAAATCGTTACCCTCTGCCACGCATAGATGATCTATTCGACCAACTGCAAGGGGCGAACTATTTTTCCAAGATTGATCTGAGATCCGGATATCACCAGTTACGAGTGCTCGAGGAGGATGTGCCGAAGACAGCCTTCCAAACTCGTTACGGACACTACGAATTCGTGGTGATGCCATTCGGATTGACCAATGCGCCCGCAGTCTTCATGGATCTGATGAATAGAGTATGCCGACCTTACTTAGATCAGTTCGTCATCGTTTTCATTGACGACATCCTGATCTACTCCCGAAGTAAGGAAGAGCATGGTGATCATCTACGACAAGTTCTAGAGACACTACGAAAGGAGAAACTTTATGCGAAGTTCTCGAAATGTGAATTTTGGATCCGAAGAGTCGAATTCTTAGGACACGTGGTTAGCGAAGAAGGAATTCACGTGGACCCATCCAAAATAAAAGCCATTGAGAACTGGTCAGCACCAAAGACACCTACAGAAATTCGTCAATTTCTAGGTCTCGCTGGCTACTACCGCAGGTTCATTCAGAAATTCTCACGAATAGCAAAGCCTCTTACGACCCTGACCCAGAAAGGCGTGGCTTTTGATTGGGAAGAGAAGCAAGAAAGAGCGTTCCAAACGCTCAAATGAGCCTTGTGCACCGCACCAATACTATCCCTTGCGGAAGGAATAGAAGACTTTGTAGTCTATTGCGATGCATCGAATCAAGGACTCAGATGTGTTCTGATGCAGCGAGGTAAGGTCATCGCCTACGCCTCGAGACAGTTGAAGACACATGAGGTTAACTACACGACCCACGATCTTGAACTAGGAGCAGTAGTGTTTGCTCTGAAGATCTGGAGACATTACCTGTATGGAACGAAGAAAACCTTTGGAATTTCAGGTGGGAGACCGAGTCCTTCTCAAAGTCTCACCCTGGAAGGGCTTGATACGCTTCGGCAAGCGTGGGAAGCTTAATCCGAGGTACATAGGGCCTTTCGAGATTCTTGCCAGAGTCGGCCCCGTAGCTTACAAACTGGATCTACCCGACACACTGCGTAACGTACATTCTACATTCCACGTATCTAACTTGAAAAAGTGTCTGTCTGACGAGACTCTCGTAATCCCACTCGACGAGATCGAGATCAACGAGAGCCTCAACTTCGTGGAAGAACCTGTAGAGGTCATGGACCGTGAGGTCAAGCAGACGAAACAAAGCCGTATCCCTATCGTGAAGGTTCGCTGGAACGCCAAGCGAGGACCGGAATTCACTTGGGAACGCGAGGATCAGATGAAGTTGAAATACCCTCATCTTTTCACTTAATTGTTTGTAACTTTTATTTGCTTAAATTCTAATTTCGGGACGAAATTCCCTCTAACAGGGGGATGATGTGACAACCCGAAATTTCCATTGTACGAACATCATCTATTCAATAGAAGCTAGTTCAGTTTCAGTGATTTTCAAGCTTTTCCGAACAAGTTTGTGTACATTAGGGTTTATGTTTTAGATGATATCAGGAGAGTGGATACTCCTGGTTTGGTGAAACTTGGGCATTTCAAGTTTCATAATGTTACAGTCCAACGTCAGGAATAAAAATATTTTCTGTCAAAATATTCCAGGACTATAAATAGTTTTCTGAATTAAATTAATTCATTATTCACAATTCCAAATAGAGAAAAGCCATATTCTCTCTGACGGATCTTCGGGTTTTCATCCCAGATTGTGAGTCTACTTTTCTATATGTGTTTCAATACTTGTTAGATGCTCATTAACACTAATTACATGTCTAGATGTCAAGATCCGGGAGTTTACCGCCCAAGATCGTTCTTGGGGAGTAAACTCGAAAATGGAACATTATGGCTTCCTAGTCCCAATCCCTTGCTGGAAGACTTGTATAGGAGATAGGGTATGACATTTAGGGATCAAAAAGCAACCAAGAAACATAAGTCTTTGGAGTTTACGGCCATGGAACTACCTTGGGCCGTAAACCCCTTTTCAAGGGCTTAAATGCCTTAAAACTTTCCCCAAATGCTTAAGGACTTTAACTACTAGTATGTGTGCTTGTTTAGGACACCAAAAGCTCATCAAAATCACAAGTTAGTAGGAGTTTACGGCCAAGAACCCTTCTTGGGCCGTAAACCTCTTTTGGTGGGACAAAAATCATTCCAAGCTACCCTTAAGCCTTTAGACAATTTACCTTGCACCTTTGGGACTAGAATGGAGAGTAGAACACATTGAAATCACTCCTTGAAAGGAGTTTACGGCCAAGGAACATGACTTGGGCTGTAAACTCCAAGTGAAGGCACCAAAGTGTGCCTCTTGTCCCCATTAGCCTTAGATAAATTCATGGATGCCATTCTTGATGTTTAGGTGTCTCAAATCAATTAATTTCCTAGAGTTTACGGCCGTAAACTCTGAGGTGAAGGACCTTAGGCCGTAAACTCCCTTATGGAGTGTTCTAGAGCCTTAAAACTACTTCATGCATTATTCCAATAAAGATAGAAGTGTTCTAGATGCAAGATAACACCACAAAACACCCAAAAACACCATTTGAGGAGTTCACGGCCATAAGCCTATGAGTTTACGGCCGTAAACTCCAAGGTGTGGGGTTTGTTGGATTGTGAACTCCTATACAAGGCCCTTTGATGTTTCAAACCCTTTTGCCTTGTCCCGTAGCAACTTAGATGCAACCATTTGAACCCTAAACACTCATAAAAGTGTTTAAATGTTTTCTAAGTGCCTTAACTTATTTATTTAAGTTATTATATGTCTAATTAGTTATATATATGTTTATTATATGATAACTAGGCTCGTGCGTGTAAACCAGTCTCCGTTTGTCACCTAGCACGGTAGCCGAAACTGCAATTCAAACGACTCACCACAAGTGAGTTCATACCCCTTGAATCAACCTTTGAAATGATTTTAAGTGTTTTAAATACTTTATGGGGGGGATACAAGTCAAATACTTATAAGTTATTGCTTCAATCACATGTGATTGCATTTAATCACATGTGATTAATAACTAGGAAAACAACGATTTTTACAACTGTTCAACTGTTTTTTTCAAACTACTTCACTTAGAAATGTTTTACAAACTGTTTTACTATCCAAACTTACTTATAGACTGTGATTTAAACAAATGCTTCTTATACTTGAACTGTTTTATTTTACTTATGCCTTACATTGTTTTATAGATCGACATCAAGTCGATCTCCTCTTGATATCATATTTATGTTTCAAATGTTTTATAAAAACTTACTTATGTTTTATATATTCAATTGCATGCCCATATATGTATAGACGTATAAATAATGTTTAAAGGACTTAGGAAGGCCATCCGCCCTATTTCCTTTTCGCGCCTTGAGATGTGGTCTGGTGGGATTTCGGGTGACCATCCGAAGGTCGTTTCAATATTACTTATATATCATATATACATATATAGACATAAAAGTACTTCCATATTCATACTCATCAGTACATCATTAGCTGGTTACCATCGGGGTAACGCAGGATAATACATATACAGATATACTAGAAACAATACATATATAGATATACTAGAAACAATACATATATAGATATACTAGAAACAATACATATACAGATATACTAGAAACAATACATATACAGATATACTAGAAACAATACATATACAGAGATACGAGAAACAATACATATACAGATATACGAGAAACAATACATATACATAAATACGTAATAATTGTGATCCACTGTATCGGGCATGCCTTAAATGTCATGGCCCGAGTTGTAGCCAGAATTCTCTTGGAGGGAGAGCGTGAGTTCGCATATAGATCTATACTGGATTGACTATCCTACACCTTGCTGCTAGCTACAGCTGGACCTGCAGGTCTGCGGGTGCCAAACGTCATTTCTTTTATTACGACCATTCATTATGTCGTTGTTACCAGTCGATAGCATGGTGCAATTTATCACATTATGCCTTAATATAAATCCGGTTTAAGGTAGTAGTATTTAGTATAGCAGTAGTCTTATTATACAAAGCTACAGTACTACAATGATTTACCCATTACATATTTTAGTGATAATATCACTTAAGCATTAGTGTACAAACTATATTTTTAACAAATGATAGTTATACTTGGGTAATTACATACTTTTACAACAGACAAGTTTACAAAACAGTTTAGCCTTGGTAGAAGGTTACTTTTATAGAAAATATAGGATTTTCTGAGAGATTCAAACTTTTACAAACACTTTCAAACATTTGCTTACATTTTTACAAACTTTTACATTGAGACAGGTTCAAACGTTTTTACAAGAAACATTGACACTAAAATACTTATGAACTCACCAGCTTTATGCTGATAAACTCTTTCAAAATAACTTGTATTCTCAGGTCATCAGTAGACAGGTACCGAGGCCAGCTTTTGAGAAGATGGAGTGCGTTCAAGACTCATCTCATATTATTTTGTGTTTCATTATTTTTGGTGTCTATAGCTGTACAGAACACACTTGTATTAAAATTATATATTTAATGCAATGGATGATGTTGTTTGCTTATTTACATTTACTGTGTTGTGATACTATACATGACGTCCTCCGCCCCAGAACGTTTCCGCCGTTCTTGGTTTTGGGGTGTGACAGTCGGGGTGGCCCCGCGATTCTTCCAGGAGTAACTCGTCGGGTCGAGGAGGATACTCGACGAGTAGATAGGGAATCTCAGAGAGTTGGAGGACGTCTAGACTCGCCGAGTCGCCATGGCACTCGCCGAGTCCGATCGAGTTGACCGTTGACCGTTGACCAGAGTTGACCTAAGTCTGACTTCTTAGGGATAGTCACACTTAGAAGATATAAGTGTTAATGAGATATGTGATGTTATAGGGAGGTTGTAGCTCATCGGATTGTGCACGAGTCATTTTGGGATTTGCTAGCTTTCAGCTTTTACGAGGTGAGTCTTCTCACTATACTGTACCCGGAAGGGTTTGACTGTGTGACCGGAAGGTCGGATATGATATGTGATATGTATGCTATATGTGGTAAGTTATTTGTTATATGTGCTATGTATGTTATGGGCCGGAAGGCGATTATATTATGGGCCGGAAGGCAATATGTTATGGGCCGGAAGGCGATATGTTGTGTGATGGACCGGAAGGTCGGCGTGGGTAGGACCGGAAGGTTTACCCAGCAGGGACGGAAGTCCCCTGAGACACATGGACCGGAAGGTCGGGGCCTGGAAAGGCGTATGTGCGTAAGTTGTATATTCGGGAACTCACTAAGCATTTATGCTTACAGTTGTTGTGCATGTATTTCAGGTACTAGCGAGGACCGTGGGAAGGCGCCGACGTGATCGATACACACTGAAGAATGTTTTTATGATCTTGGGATTTTGATTATTTGTATTTGACAGAATACTTAAACTATTTATGCCTTGTTATGAATGGAAATAAATATATTTTTAAAATGAAAAATTTGTTTGAAAATTTGCGTTGTTACAATTGGTATCAGAGCCTTGGTTTGAGGGATTCGGGTACACCTTCGGGAGTAGCTGAACTCAAACTGAGGATTTGAGGAAAACTTTTTAAATAAAGGCATAAACTTTTGTAAATGGTTTCGTAGTAAGCAAGAAAGAAGCAGTGTGTACGATCAGTCAGCGCCCGAACGGTAAAGATCCCCAAAATACCTTACAATATTATATGATATGAATTGTTATGCATGCTAGAAGACTAGGTATTCATGATAGGACTAGAGTGGCCTGATTTGTGATGCCTTAGTCTAGGGAAATTTGCCTATATGAGATGCGTGCTAGTATGCGGGTAGATAGTGCATATCAGAAGTAGAGTACTCACTATCCGGAGTTTGGGGAGGAGGACTTGGGATGAACGCTGATGCGGTGTGGTCGGTAGTATTGGGCCCGTACTACCGAGGACACCGGGTCAGTGGGAGACCCAAGTAAGAATCCCTGGATATCGGGGACTGAGTAGGGTTGCGTATCGAGTACGATTATACTCGGTGGAGTCTCTGATAGTTTTATGTTGTATTTCAGAGACATCATGGTTAGACCGCGCCACGGAGCGAGTTCGAGCGGTGTGAGTGACGAGGAGATTCGTCAGATGATTCACGAGGAGGTAGCGGCGGCGATCCGGGCTGAGATCTCGGAGATGTTTGGGTCTATTAAGACCACACTGATGGAGACATTCGATGAGCGGTACGCCGCATTGACTGAGGCTGCAACCGCTGCAGCTACCGCAGCTGTGGCCGCTGCTAGGCCACAGGGGGGTGATTCGTTGCTGTTCCGAGAGTTCAGCAACACGAAGCCACCAGAGTTCGATGGGACGCAGGATCCGATTGCTGTGATGAGGTGGATCGCGGATATAGAGGGGTGCTTCTACACTTGTTCATGCCCGGAGCACCTGAGGGTACGGTTCGCATTGAACCAGCTCCGTCTGGGAGCGAAGGACTGGTGGAAGTTCGTGACGGCGAACTTCACTTTGGCAGAGACTACAACAGTAACATGGGAGGGGTTCACTGCCATGTTCAGAGATGAGTACGTTCCCCCGGTGGAGAGGGAACGATTGGTTCAGGAGTTCTTAACCCTCAAGCAGGGTACTGATTCTGTTGCAGTAATCACGCGGAAGTTTCATGAGAGGGCGATGTTCTGCCCCGAGCTGGTGTCCACTGATCAGGGTCGGATGAGCCGGTACTTGGGAGTGTTGAGGAGGGATATCCGGGAGTTTGTGTCAAACTCCACTTACCATACTTTTGCTGAGCTTCAGGCGAATGCCAGGAAGCGCGAGATCGAGTTGGAGACCCAGGCCAGGGAGGAGGCCGAGTCTCAGTGGATGGACCGGCGACCGGCTCAGTTCCAGCCGGCAGCCAAGCGGGTAAAGTCCGCCGATGCGAGCAAAGGAGGTTCGAAGGGCCGCACTTGCGGAAAGTGCGGCAAGGGTCATGAGGGGGTGTGTCGATCTGGTGCTTGCTACAAGTGTGGCAAGGAGGGGCACATTGCTAGGGAGTGTCCCAAGGGATTTACGGTTTGCTTTCATTGCAACCAGACAAGCCATAGGAAGGCTGAGTGCCCTCAGCTTCTTCAGGGATCTGCACCTGCTGCCGGAGCTACTGCGACTCGACCGGTGAAGGCCGAGGCCCCGAGGGCTCGGGGAAGAGCCTTTCAGCTGACTGCGGAAGAGGTCCGCGCTGCGCCCGATGTCGTGGCAGGTATGTTGTAACTCATGTATTTATTTTAAATGTCGAGATGTTATGCTTATGTTATTATATGCGTAGGTACCTTCCTTGTGAACTCTGTGCCTGCCTTAGTGTTATTTGACTCGGGTGCGAGTAGGTCCTTTGTGTCCTTAGCCTTTAGTCAGCATATCAGCGTTAGTCGTGAGTCGTTGAGTCGACCTTTGAGAGTTTCTATAGCTGACGAGAAAGTGATTTGTGCCACGGAGGTTCTTCGGGGATGTGTACTAGAGATTTTCGGGGTTGAATTCCCGATTGACCTGATTCCTATTGTGATGGGTGATGTCTGTGTCATCGTGGGCATGGACTGGTTGGGCCGATTCGGCGCTGTCATCAACTGTGAGCGTCGGTTGGTGACTATACGAGACCATAGTGGGGGAGTTCTTTCGGTGTACGGCGAGGGTACCCGTTCGGGATCAGCTTTTTGTTCGGCCGCTAGGGCGAGGCAGTGTCTACAGCAGGGCTGTAAGGGTTTTGTGGCGTATGTGATGGATACGCGGGAGGTTTCCGAGAGACCAAAATCAGTTGAGGAGGTCCCTGTGGTGCGTGAGTTCCTAGATGTTTTCCCCGAGGAGCTGCCGGGAGTACCTCCTGTGAGGCAAGTAGAGTTTGGTATCGATCTGGTTCCGGGGGCCGCGCCTATTGCTAAGGTGCCTTATCGTCTTGCACCTCCAGAGATGCAAGAGTTGTCCTTGTAGCTCCAGGAGTTGTTGGGGGAAGGGATTCATTCGGCCGAGCAGCTCGCCGTGGGGAGCACCTATTCTGTTCGTCAAGAAGAAGGATGGTTCACACCGGATGTGTATTGATTACCGGGAGTTGAACAAGTTGACGGTCAAGAACCGTTACCCGTTACCGAGGATCGATGATTTATTCGATCAGTTGCAGGGAGCATCTTGGTTTTCCAAGATCGATCTGAGGTCAGGGTACCATCAGGTGAGAGTACGGGAGGGGGATGTCCAGAAGACAGCATTTAGGACGCGATATGGGCATTATGAGTTTGTGGTGATGCCTTTCGGGCACACCAATGCCCCGGCTGTGTTCATGGATCTCATGAATAGAGTATGCAGACCGATGTTGGATCGGTCAGTGAATGTATTTATCGACGACATTCTGGTGTATTCTAGATCTAGAGAGCAGCATGAGGAGCATTTGAGGGAGGTCCTCGAGGTATTGAGGTCGGAGAAGCTTTATGCAAAGTTCTCCAAATGTGACTTCTGGCTGCGAGAGGTCCAATTTCTAGGACACGTTGTCAATCAGAAAGGGATATTGGTCGATCCGGCCAAGGTTGAGGCGGTGATGAGTTGGGAGGTGCCGAAGTCACCTTCTGAGATCAGGAGCTTCCTTGGGTTGGCAGGGTATTATCGGAGATTCATCAAGGATTTCTCCAAGATCGCAGTGCCACTCACCAGATTGACCCGGAAGGGTGTTGCATTCTCATGGGGGCCCGAGCAGCAGACCTCCTTTGAGACACTTCGCCAGAGGTTGTGTGAAGCCCCGGTATTAGCTCTCCCAGAAGGGATGGAAGATTTTGTGGTATATTACGACGCATCGATTTCGGGACTGGGTGCAGTGTTGATCCAGAGGGGTCATGTGATAGCTTATGCGTCGAGGCAGCTGAAGCCTCATGAGGCGAGATACCCTACGCATGATTTAGAGTTGGGAGCAGTAGTGTTCGCTCTCAAGATTTGGCGTCACTACCTGTATGGGGTTCGATGTACGATATATACGGACCATAAGAGCTTGAAGTATTTGATGGATCAGCCCAATCTAAATATGCGTCAGAGGAGGTGGCTGGATGTGGTCAAGGATTATGATTGTGAGATCCTGTACCACCCAGGTAAGGCTAATGTGGTGGCCGACGCGTTGAGCCGCTAGGCGGAGAGCACTCCATTGCGAGATGTGTGCTTGAGACTGACTGTGATGACTCCTGTATTGGATGCTATTCGTGGGGCACAGGCCGAAGCGGTGCGACCAGAAATGCGGAAGAAAGAGCGGGTTGTGGGGCTAATTTCAGAGTTCGTTCAGGATGGTCGAGGGCTTACGACATTTCAGGGCCGGATTCGGGTACCGTTCGTGGGCGGTACACATATTACTTTGATGGAAGAGGCTCATAGATCGAAATTCTCGATCCATCCCGGTGCTACGAAGATGTATTTGGACTTGAGGAAAGAGTATTGGTGGCCCTGTATGAAGAGGGACGTCGCATGGTTCGTTGAGAGGTGCTTGACATGTCGTAGGGTTAAGGCCGAGCACCAGAGACCGCATGGCAAGTTACAGCCATTTGAGATCCCTGAGTGGAAGTGGGAACAAATCGCTATGGATTTTATCACCAAATTGCCGAGGACTGCTAGGGGAGTTGATGCAATTTGGGTGATTGTGGATAGGTTGACGAAGAGTGCACACTTCCTTGCCATCAGTGAGAGTTCTTCAGCGGAGAAGTTGGCGGAGATATATGTGAGAGAGGTGGTATCTCGGCATGGGGTGCCGATCTCGATTGTTTCAGACCGTGATGTGCGTTTCACTTCCAGGTTCTGGAAGAAATTTCATGAGGAGCTGGGTACCAAATTGCATTTTAGTACCGCATACCATCCCCAGACAGACGGTCAGAGCGAGCGGACGATTCAGACACTGGAGGACATGCTTCGAGCGTGTGTGTTAGACTTCGGGGGTAGCTGGGATGCATATTTACCCTTAGCAGAGTTTTCCTACAACAACAGCCATCATTCGAGCATTGGTATGCCACCTTTTGAGTTGTTGTATGGTAGGAGGTGTCGGACCCCCATTTGCTGGGGAGAGGTGGGACAGAGAGTGATGGGCAGCACGGAGATCGTGCTCCAGACGACAGAGCAGATTCAGCAAGTGAGACAAAGGTTATTGACCGCCCAGAGCCGGCAGAAGAGTTATGCAGACAGGCGCCGATCCGAGCTTGAATTTCAGGTCGGCGACTTCGTTCTCCTGAAGGTCTCTCCTTAGAAAGGAGTGATTCGATTCAGGAAGAGGGGCAAGTTGGGTCCCCGGTATATTGGGCCATTTCGTGTGAGTGCAAGGATAGGCCGGGTAGCCTACCGGTTGGAGTTGCCAGCGGAGTTGGGACAGATCCACGACACCTTTCATGTGTCGCAATTGAGGAAGTGCATAGCCGATGAGTCGGCGGTGGTTCCATTAGAGGATATTCAGGTGGATGCGAGCCTGAATTATGCGGAGAGACCAGTGGCTATCAGGGATTGGAAGATCAAGGTTCTGAGGAACAAGGAGGTACCTCTGGTGTTGGTTCAATGGCAACACCGTAAGGGATCGGAAATGACTTGGGAGCCGGAACGTGAGATGCGGGAGCAGCATCCGGAACTATTTTCAGAATGAGACTTCGAGGGCGAAGTCTAATCCTAGCGGGGGAGAGTTGTAACAGCCCGGAATCTCAGGTATTATTAAATTATGTTTTTGGGGGTGATTTAAGAGGGGACTCGGCGAGTTGGAGCCTAGACTCGCCGAGTAGGATCGTAGACTTGGTCGCGGGTTCGCGACTGGACTCGACGAGTCCAGATATGGACTCGGCGAGTCGATGCTGTTCAGCAGAAACCCTAACCGTTCGGTTTTGGATCGTATATAACGCCTCTTAGGCCGTCATTATCCGTCTTTTGGTCGATTGAGAAGAACCCTAATCATTGTGGACGTCTAGAGCAGGAGAGAAAGCTATTGGAACTTGGAGGAACTTGTTAGGCAAGAAGAAGAAGAATTTGGCCAAAGGAATATCAAGGAGGATCGAGTCCTGAGGTTTGGGGGACACAGAGAGTGCGTTTCAGGTAATACTCATACCAATTCTGTTATTTTGATGTGTATACGAATCTAGGGATTATGAAACCCACTTAGTGATTAGATGGGTTATTATGTTATTACCCAGACGTTTATACCCCAGTAATAAGATGTTTAGAAGTCCAGAAAGTCCCATGATTGTATATCTCGGGACCATACGTAATTTAGGAAGCAGTTGCTCGTCTGCATGGCATGGACTCGTCGAGTTGTTCTTCAGACTCGGCGAGTAGCTTGAAGATTTACTGGGACTCGCCGAGTTGTTCTTCAGACTCGGCGAGTGGAGTCAGGGTGGCCCCGCGATTCTTCCAGGAGTAACTCGTCGGGTCGAGGAGGATACTCGACGAGTAGATAGGGAATCTCAGAGAGTTGGAGGACGTCTAGACTCGCCGAGTCGCCATGGCACTCGCCGAGTCCGATCGAGTTGACCGTTGACCGTTGACCATAGTTGACCTAAGTCTGACTTCTTAGGGATAGTCACACTTAGAAGATATAAGTGTTAATGAGATATGTGATGTTATAGGGAGGTTAGCTCGTCGGATTGTGCACGAGTCATTTCGGGATTTGCTAGCTTTCAGCTTTTACGAGGTGAGTCTTCTCACTATACTGTACCCGGAAGGGTTTGACTGTGTGACCGGAAGGTCGGATATGATATGTGATATGTATGCTATATGTGGTAAGTTATTTGTTATATGTGCTATGTATGTTATGGGCCGGAAGGCGATTATATTATGGGCTGGAAGGCAATATGTTATGGGCCGGAAGGCGATATGTTGTGTGATGGACCGGAAGGTCGGCGTGGGTAGGACCGGAAGGTTTACCCAGCAGGGACGGAAGTCCCCTGAGACACATGGACCGGAAGGTCGGGGCCTGGAAAGGCGTATGTGCGTAAGTTGTATATTGGGGAACTCACTAAGCATTTATGCTTACAGTTGTTGTGCATGTATTTCAGGTACTAGCGAGGACCGTGGGAAGGCGCCGGCGTGATCGATACACACTGAAGAATGTTTTTATGATCTTGGGATTTTGATTATTTGTATTTGACAGAATACTTAAACTATTTATGCCTTGTTATGAATGGAAATAAATATATTTTTAAAATGAAAAATTTGTTTGAAAATTTGCGTTGTTACATTTCTCTTAATGGAATCTTATAAGCAACAAATTTTTTTCACAGATGCCATTGTAAGGATATTTTAAAATAAATAAAATCAGATATTTTCCTTTTATTTTAAAAACTTTGTAGGAGAACTTATTCTTACAATCCATATGAAAACTTGTTGTTATCTATTCCTAAGCAATATCTCATAACTCCTAAGAAGTAGCTCAAGAATCCGATCTTCAAACTATGCGATAGAAATCCATCTACGCGATCAGATTCAGCATATTCTTTCTTTAAGTTTCTTCACTTTTCTTTGATTCTTAAAACATCACCATGTGACCCAGTCACATCATGTATCAAGAATCTCAAAATAGAAACTTAGCAGAGTTAGATAGTGGACTTTACCTGAAGTAGAGTCAAACTTATTGATTTTAACATCCTTAGGTAAATTTGGCAGCTTCGCAACCAATGCCCTTTCCTTTGGCAATATAAACATATGGACCCTTTGATAATGGTACAAGGGACTATCACAGACTTAACTTTTCTCTTTACCATTTGGTCAACCAAGTTGACTATGGCCGATCCCTTTCCATTGGGAAGAGAATGCTTTTCTGGATTTCCTGTGTCACTATTGTCAATGTCCATCAAGTTTTAAGGAAGTTGATCTTAACAAATAGATAAGATCATTAAGGGTCTTGTCATAGTCTGTTTCATAGGATTCCCAAAGGAGCTCACTATGTAACTTAGAAAGTGATTGAACCACCAACTTTCTCAAGACTTTGACACCCAACTCTCCTGGCTTGTCAATATGTGACTATATCTCCAAGATGTGACCACACATAGACCTTTACTTGCCAATATGGCTTGAGTGACCTTAAAATTTTCAAGAACTTGTGGGTTAGGGAGAATAATTGGAGGAGGTGAAAGAAGTATGATTTCCATGGGACATCATCTTCGTTTAGGAAAGCTTGTTTCAAGAGATTTGGGAAGATCATAGATATCTAAACCAGACATCTTTTGGGAGATATTCAAGATAGTTGATCTAAAGTCCTTAATATGACACCCAATATGAAATATTAAGGCTAGGACCCAACAAACTATTTTATAACTTAGAAGAGGGATGTCGTAATCCAAGCTATAAAATATTTGAAGGTAGGTGAATGACGATTCACCAATTTCCACCATGAAAAACGAAATAATAATTAGGTTTTTAATTGGATTTGAAACTCCTAGATCTGTTGAGATTCATTGAACTGTTCAATGGCATGTTTCAATCTCGAGTGTGCCCTTCAAGTTTTGTGACTGGGATGTCGAGGATCACAAAACAAGGTGTGAAGTAACCATGCAAATTACTTGGTACCCTTAAGTGTTTACCCCTCAATCGATGTGTCGGTTAACCACACACGCTCCATCGATACTATGATAAACATTAAGTTACCCTTTGCCTACCTTGTTAAATATAAGTTAGTGTGCCGGTTAACCACACACGCTCCACTAACCGACTTAAACAATGTGCAAAGTGTAATTTCATGGATTAGCACCTTATTCACTTTTTCCTAAGTAACTAAGATTGGGTATTAATAAAAAGTTTAGTTACTTAGTCTTTATCATTAATACTTTTAATGAAGGGAGAATTGTAGTCCTTGTCCTACCCGTTCGGCTAACGACCCTCCACCAATCAAGGAAGCGGTGGGTGAGAGTGGACACCCATTAAACTGCCATTTTATAGGCAGTAACCTTATACCCCCTTATAGACCGGCTTCGTGAATGAGGCCTACTAACAGTAAGACTAACTTTACTCTTATACATACATACATATATATATATATATATATATATATATATATATATATATATATATATTATTAACTTATAATATTATAAAGTATAAGGGTTGAATTTTAACTTTTAAAATTCTAAGGGCTAACTTGGAATTAAAGTATTCATAAGTGAAAACTTTCCAAATTCCAAAACTTGAGGGCAAGTTTTGAAACTATTCAAAACTAATTAATTCCATAACTTATGTGTTTAAAGTAGTTTTAATCCAAAAACTCTTCAAGTTCCATAACTTGAGGACAAGTTATGGAAGACTTTAAACTAATAAAAGAATTAACATTTATTTATTTTATAACTTATGGAACTAATTAAGGTTACACATTTTATTACTTAATGAAGTGACTCTTGAACTTCCATTACTTGAGGACAAGTTATGGAGTCATAAAACAATTCAATGAGACAAGAGTCTTCATTTTTGTAACCTTTGCCAACTTTTATGAGTTTTATGAAACTTAAATGTGACTTTTCATATAACTTGAGGACAAGTTACAAAAACACATTTTAGAATCAACTTTTAGATTAAAATGGATTGAAAACACATAATCAATTAACTTTTCTATTAATCTAAGCAACTTATAAGAACAAGATAATTCAAATCAAACTTTTTCATGTAATTAGCCTAATCACTAAACTAATTCAAAACATGAATCTATTGACAATTATCTTTGAAATTGGATTAGCATGAACATTACCACATCAAAAACAAGTTTATAAGTTCAAAAACAACTTAGGGTAATGTTCCTAGTCCATTTCTAGCCACAATCCTCGAAAATATGCTGTCTGGGGCTCCTACTCGTCGAGTGCATGAACCTACTCGACGAGTAGGATGATTTTACTCATGGACTCGGCGAGTTCATCAGTGGACTCGGTGAGTCCAGTGCCCAGAAAGCCAGAAAATCGAGTTTTTCAGCATTTTTCAGCAATTTGCATCAAGTATAAGAGAAAATAAGCCTTGGCTCTGATACCACTGTTGGGTTTTGAGCATTCTAACACTCCTAAGTGTACATGCAACCCTAAATACCTTGGATCTATGTTTTCTCTATTTTACATGCAAATATGAACATCCAAGGTATTATCCTAATCTAGCATACATAACAATGAATATAACAAGATAGAATACATACCTCTTTGATGTAGAAAGTCTTCATGAAGCTTGTGTGCCTAGTGCCCCAAGTGTGACACCTCAAATGGTCCACACAACACCAAATACACTTGGAATAACTTGAGAGAATTCTACACTTCATGAAAATCGGCTAGCCCTTCTATTACACACACTAGTGCTGATTTTGGTCAAGAATAAGATGCATATATAGTTAGGGTTACACCATGTAAACCCTAATTAACATGGCCTTTCATTTCCATGATCCATGGGTACAAAAACACAATGGATCATCCATGAAGCATCATATGGGTTTTAGCCCAACTAGATAATCCATGGAGCATTAGCCCACTATATAAGTATGGATGATTTGCACAATCAACCCATATATTTAATTAGTCTTCTTTTGATCACTTAATTAATCCTAGATTAATTCTTGATCAATACTAATTAAATAATCTTATTATTCTTATTATTAATATACTAGAACTTATAATAGATTAATAACCATAAGTGTCGTATTTCTCTCATTATAGTCTATCCAAATGAATGATGCCATGCAACCCAGATGGACCATGCCGGGTCAGGTCAAGTCTTACCAATTATAGTTATGGACTTAGACATTAATCCAACATAGACTTCCTCTAGGGAGTGAGGATTAAGTGTATGAGTCTTCTAGTGTGTATTGTTAGGGTTGTTGTGATGATCCTTGTGATAAAGATGAGTAGGTGTGGAAAGTAGTATGAGTCTGTAGTATTGAAAGCACGGGACCCATACGTGTAACAAGGAAATCACAACCCCTAGGGCTTGTTGGGAGTCGGTTCCTCAGATATGATATGTGTGTTATATGATATCTCCCTTGCTTATTTTCAGCATGGTGATGACGTGATGTTTCGAGGCAGGTCCCAAATCAGAATCAGGGACAGGTGGCCAGGGTAGGCTAGATGTGTCCGAGGACATTATTAAGTAGATCCTTCAGGAGGAGGTTGCTTCTCGCTTTTGAGAACAGTTGCCAGAGATGTTTGAGTCTATTAAGACCATCATGGTTGAGTAGTTTTATGAGCGTTATGCTACTTTGTCTGGGGTTGTTGTTGTTGCAGCCACCATAGTTGTTAACACTGCAGGGATTGGTGCTGGGAGAGCATTTCAATATCGTGACTTTCATAGCACGTTGCCACCGGAGTTTGACGGAGTTTAGGACCCGATCATATCTATGAGGTGGTTATTTGACATGGAGGGGTATTTCTTCATGTGCTCATTCCCAGCTAACCAAAAGGTCAAGTGTGATTTAAACCTTCTACGGTCTGGAGCAAAGGATTTGTGGAGACGTGTTACTAGCTCGTATTCTTCTAAGTAGAGAGTTGATGTGACGTGGGAGCAGTTCTCGGAGATGTTATGTTCTAGATATGTGCCACTGGTGGAGCACAAGAGTTGGCCCAGGTGTACTTGGATTTGAGACAGGGGACGGAGTCAGTGATGGAGATCACCAAGATGTTCACGAAGAGGGACATGTTTTGTCCTCAGTTTGCTGCTTCTGAGCAGGCTCAGATGACCTGCTACTTGAGCATGCTCAAAAGGATATCAGGCAGTTTGTATCGATCATGTAGTGGATGCCACAAATGTGGCAAAGAGGGGCACTATGTGAAGGATTATCCTTAGCCATCCTGAGTTCCGAGTTCCAGGATTTGCTATCACTATGATTAGGTTGGACAAGTAAAGGTCGACTTTCCATTGCTCGCCACCAAGTTGGCGTAGGCCCCAGTGTCAACTACTCTGAGGATCACCAGGGGAGGGCGGAGCCCCCGAGGGCTCAGGATCGTGCTTTCCAGCTCACTACCAAAGAGGCCAGAGCAGGTCCAGATGTTGTGACGTGTATGTTCATATTTATTATCTTGTTGATTATGTTTTGTGTTATGATTTTTATATATATATATATATATATATATATATATATATATATATATATATATATGCTCCTGATAGGTACGGTCCTAGTGAAAACTTTTCCTGCTCTTGTGTTGTTTGACTTGGGTGCGAGTCAGTCTTTGGTATCTCGATAATTCAGTGGGGAGTTTGCTATGCCTATTATGGTGTTAGAGCGTTTGCTGCGAGTTTCCATTGCCAACGAACATGGGGTTTCTACATCTACAGTATATTAGGGTTGTGTATTGGAGATCTTCGGGGTGCCTTATCCTATTGATCTGATACATGTCCCCATGGGGGATGTATGCATGATTGTGGGTATGGACTGGATGAGTAACTTCCGTGGCATGATTGATTGTGAGGGCCAGTGAGTGGTAGTTCGAACCCCAAGTGAGGGAGACCTGGTTATATATGGGAGGGAACCAGGATTGGTTTAGAAATTTTTTCAGCATGCAAGGCTTGTCAGTATATTCAGCATGGCTTTGGAGGTTATTTGGCTTATGTGGTTGACACTGGTGTTAGGGATAAGAATTAAGTTTCAAAGGTTCCAATGGTCCAGGAGTTTGTTCATGAATTTCCAAAGTAATTACCCGGTGTGCCTCCCGAGAGGCAGGTCAAGTTCATGATTGACGTTGTGCTGGGTGTGGGCCCCATTTCCAAGGTGTTGTACTGCTTGCACCAGTTGAGATACAAGAGTTTTCATATCAGCTACAGGAGCTGCTAGGCAAGCAATTCATTAGACCGAGCAGTTCACCATTGGGAGCGCTGATACTGTTCGTCAAGAAGAATGGAGGTTCATACAAGATGTGCATTGATTATTGGGATTTGAAGAAGTTAACATTGAAGAACCATTATCCACTAACGTGGATTGATGGCCTCTTTGATCAGTTGCGGGGACCATCTTTGTTCTCCAAGATAGATCTGAGGTCAGGATATCATCAGGTGACAGTGAAAGAGGAGGACATGGAGAAGACTGTGTTCTAGACTCGTTATGGGCAATAGAAGTTCGTGGTGATGCCATTTGGGCTCACCAATGCGCCTGTTGTGTTTATAGATTTCATTAATTGGGTATGCAGAACGATGCTCGATAGGTCCATCATTGTGTTTATTGATGATATCTTGGTGTATTTGAAGACTAGAGAGCCGCATGAGGAACACCTTAGAGAGATTTTGGGGTTTTTGAGGTGAGAATGAATTTATGCTGAGTTCTCGAAGTTTGAGTTGTGGTTACGAGAGGTCCAGTTCCTAGGGCATGTTGGTAACCAGAACAGGATATTGGTCGACCCGGCCAAGATTGAGGCCGTGATGCAGTGGGAGGTTCCAAAATCTCCCTCAGAGATCAGAAGTTTCTTGGGTTTTGCAGGGTACTATCAGAGATTCATTCAGGATTTCTCCCAGATTGCGATACCCTCACTCGTCTGATGAGGAAGGGGGTGGATTTCTGATGTGGCCCTGAGCAGCAGTAGACAATTAAGACTCTTCGACAGAGGTTATGCGAGGCTCCGATGTTGACCCTCCTGGACGGAGTCGAGGATCTTGTGGTATTGTATGATCCATCCATCACTGGTTTAGGAGCAGTCCTCATGTAGAGAGGACGGATGATAGCATATGCTTCGCGGCAGTTGAAGCCGAATGAGTCACGATATCCCACGCATGATCTGGAGTTAGGGTTGTGATGTTCGCCATCTAGATTTGGAGGAACTATCTATATGGGGTCTGTTGTACTGTCTACACGGATCACAAGAGTTTGAGATATCTTATAGATCATCCGAACCTGAGCATGAGGTAGCGCAGGTGGCTGGACGTGGTCAAGGATTATAACTTCGAGATCCTTTACCATCCTGGTAAAGCTAATATGGTGATGGATGCTTTAAGCTGCAAGTCGACTGGATTAATGTGACAACCGACAATTTTTGGTCAAAATAAATTCAACAAGTCAACTCGGTGAACTCAACTAGTTCTAGTACGTTTGAGTTTACTATATGTGTAACGCCCGTAGATCAGGGTTAGTCAATATAGAGAGGATAAGCATCAAAAATGACTTTTTGATGAAAGATTATTTAGAAGGAGTAATCTTAACTAAGTTGTAGTATATGTTACAAGGATTCCGTACATATGAAGAACACTGATATCCGAGTTATAACGAAGAAGTTATGACATGTCGAAGTTTCACGACAGAACCGACGAACACAACACGACATAAATAGTGAATTTACGTTAGAGCGATATATGGCCTTAGCGATGTAAACGAAAGTCATATAGTTCATTAAACTGAGAGTGTGCATAAAAAGAACATCCAAATCTGACTTTGTATAAGGAAGTTATGATTTTTCTAAATTTCGATTTAGCAGTATGCAGCCCGAAACTCGAATTCGAGATCAAGTAATTTGTAGCCGAAACAATCTAAATGAGAATCGAAGATCTCTTTGATGGTAGTTCAATGGTAAAAAGACAGACGATAACGGACGTCGGATGAAGAAGTTACGAATTTATAACAGAGTTTTCCTATCTTGGCCTACTAAAAATAAATAATAAGAATAATTCAAAATCAGCCGACGGAGTCTAAATGAAAGTTATAGAGCATAGTCTCACCTATGCGTGGATATAAAGAACATCGAAAACGGAGATAGTATGCGAATGTTACACAATTTTTAAGTTTGGTTAATCGGGCTACGCTAAGCGTACGGGAGTACGCCCAGCGTACCCATATGCATGGATTGGAATGGGCCATGTCGACCTGACCCAGTACTCAAGTGTTCTGGGTTCGTAAGCAATGACGACTTCAGCCTTAACCGAAGAGTACGCCCAGCGTAACTGAAGTACGCCCAGCGTACCGAGTACGCCCAGCGTACTCCGAAATTACGCCCAGTGTAATCCTCCTTTCAGCACCCAATAAATTGCAGCTGAGTTTCTTTGCTCAAATTCTTCTTTCTCTCTCATTTTTGCATTGTTTTGCGCGCAAGTTATACCTCGAAGCCCGGGTATTATTCCCAAGCCCCGAAGCAAGTCCCGAAGCCCCTAAGATCCCAGGAAGTGAAATTTCCAAGCTGAAGCTCTGCCCGCGAGAAGTCCGGTTTTTGTGAAGATCTCCCGGTTTCACCAAAGAATACTACTTATACAAGCCGTAGTGTTGTCCCATCATCTTCTGATCAAGTGAGTGTATAGTTACTTTCTTCTAACACATAAATATAATGTATTAGCTATGAAATACGTGCTATGTGCTATATATTATTTGTCTATTTGAGATGGGCTTGGAATTGATGTTTTTATACAGGTGTTAAATGATTTAAATTGTGTATGTATTTATATCTACGAAAATGTTGGGTAGAACATGGGTAGATGGAATAGTTGGTGACGATGTGACTTTGTGCCTATTGAGTAGGCCTTGGTGACGATGCGACTTTTCGTGCCTATTGAGCAAGCCTTTGTGACGATGCGACTTTGTGCCTATTGAGTAAGCCTTGGTGACGATGCGACTTTGTGCCTATTTGATAAACCGTGGTGACTATGAGACGTAGTGCCTATTGTGTAAACCCTGGTGACTATGAGACGTAGTGCCTATTGTGTAAACACTGGTGACTATGAGACGTACTGCCTGATAATGTGAACCTTGGTGACTATGGAGTTAGCGCCTGTTGAGTAAACCTTTGTGAGTATGGGGTTAACGCTTGATAGCTATGGATTTAGTATCTGATAGATAAACTTTGGCAGCAATGGGCTTCGTGCCAATTCCTCAGGTAAATCCTTAGGAATGAATGAATGAAGGATAGTTGGTTCTTAGGGTAAACCTTTAAGAAATAAAGGAGATATGGGGATGGGTATTTGAGTTGATTGTTTGATGATTAAACAAGAAATGTATTATTGTGGGTTGAAAACCCTATATGCTAATCAGGCTCCCAAGCCTGACCCTTTCAGTTTTCTTTGTATTATAGGTTATGGCACGAGGGCTTAAGTTGGCTGACATAACAACAGATTTTGGATTATAGGCCAGTAGTTATGAATAACTGTTGTAAGGTCTATTTTGTTCTGTTTATGCTTTTGGTCTGTATTGAACATGACATCCCGAGATTTTGTTATATAATGAAAATACATTTCTTTAAAGAAATGATTTGATAAATTCTTATCATATTTTGTTTTGGGAACAAATTCCGCAATTGTTTTCTTTAAAAGATTGCTCTAATTTTAATAACAAAGCATAACCAAAACGGTCTTTTCTGGCCGTGAAATTGGGGATGTCACAGTTGGTATCAGAGCATTAGTTTAAGCAAACTAGGAATTTTTAGGATTTCTAGACTTAAACTTAGAATGGTAAGTGAAGATTGTGAGATGTGTGTCTGTTATATTTTAGACACGAGCAGTAGTTTATTTTAGGAGAGTTGGCTAAAATTCTTTTATGTGTTAAATGCTATATGTTGCCAAATATGATATTATTTGTTCGGATCTATGGTATGTTGCCTATCAGATCAGGAAACTTTATGTATTTAGGATTCTAAGCGTATGAATATGGTATTAGAGATAGCATGTAAACATTTTGTAGTGATAAGGAGATTTATATGTCTAACATAAATAAAGCTTTCTTATCTTAAATTCTCGCCCGGTACACCGAACTTCTTCTTGGGTGTACAAAAGGTCATGTTGAAGACTCATAGGGAATTGAGTAATCGGAGGAAATGAAGGCTTATGATAGTGAATGACACATATCGAAAGATATCGTAAAATTGGTATCTTGCCTTTAGAATATGTCTGATAAAATAACGGAACGTTTGGAGGAGTACGGTACATCTGAAGTACACCTTCGATTGGCATGATGATGGAACGATTTGTGCAATTCTTGAAGTTGTCCCATCGTCTAGAATTTCCATCACCAACCGAGTTGAAGTAGAATTGATGATTGAAGATACGCATGGAAGAAGTCCTAGTAGAGTCTAGGAAAATTTGTACGATTAGTTGGACACATTTGTATGTGTTAAGTTGCTTTGTAATTTTAGGAGTTGGGGACTGCGAGACAATACTTGGGACGAGTATCAGTAGGTCTGAATAGTAGTAGAGATCTATACTACTGGAAGCACAGGACTCACGCTTGGATCAGGTAAAGGAACAAGGTTACCAAGAAGCTTGTAATTGAGTTCGTTTTTATTCAAGTATGTCATTACCATTGTTTCGGTATTGACTAAGAATATGATTGATATTCTGACCCTAGTGGTCATATCAAATTGAGTCTGACTACGATGAGTTGTTACGTGGTTCTGAGAACCAAGTCCGATGTAACATCTAACTTAAGTCAGAAGATTGGAATCATTTTACAAGCCCTATTTCGTTGATGATTCCAGGACGTAATCATACTAAGGGGTGATGATTGTAACACCCGTAGATCAGGGCTACTCAATTTAGAGACGATAAGCGTCAAAAATGACTTTTTGATGGAAGATTATTTACAAGAAGTAATCTTACCTAAGTTGTAGTATATGTTACAAGGATTCCGTACATATGAAGAATGCTGAAATCCGAGTTATAACGAAGAAGTTATGACATGTTGAAGTTTCGTGACAGAACCGACACAACACAACGCGACGTAAATAGTGAAGTTACATTTGAGCGATATTTGGTCTTAGCGATCTATATGGAAGTCGTAGAGTTCGTTAAACCAAGAGTGTGCATAAAAAGAACGTCCAAATCTGACTTCGTATGAGGAAGTTATGATTTTTCTAAATTTCGACTTAGCAGTATGTAGCCTGAAACTCAAATTCGAGATCGAGTGATTTGTAGCCGAAACAATCTAAACGAGAATCGAAGATCTCGTTGATAGTAGTTCAACGGTAGAAAGACAGATGAAAACGGACGTTGGATGAAGAAGTTATGAATTTATAATGGAGTTTTCCTGTCCCGGCCTACTAAAAATAAATTCAAATTCAGCCGACGGAGTCTATACGAAAGTTGTGGAGTATAGTCTCACCTATGCGTAGATATAAAGAACGTTGAAAACGGAGCTTGTATGTGAATGTTACATAATTTTGAAGTTTGGTTAATCGGGTTACGCCAATCGTACGGGAGTATGCCCCGCGTACCCATATGCATGGATCGGAATGGCCACGTCGACCTGACCTAGTACTCATGTGTTCCGGGTTCGTAAGCAATGATGACTTCAGCCTTATCTGAAGCGTACACCCAGCATAACCGAAGTACGCCCAACGTACTCCGAAATTACGCCCAGCGTAATCCTCCTTTTAGCACCCTATAAATAGAAGTCGAGGGCATCCGAGTTTGTTTGCTCAAATTCTTCTTCCTCTTTCATTTTTGCATGGTTTTTCATGCAAGTTATACCCCAAAGCCCCGGTATTATTCCCGAGCCCCGAAGCAAATCCCGAAGACCTGAAGATCCCGAGAAGTCAAATTTCCAATCCGAAGCTCTGCCCGCGAGAAGCCCGGTTTTTGTGAAGATCTCCCGGTTTCACCAAAGAATACTACTTCTACAAGCCGTAGTGTTGTCCGATCATCTTCTAATCAAGTGAGTGTATAGTTACTTTCTTCGAACACATAAATATAAAGTATTAGATATGAAATACGTGCTATGTGTTATATATTATTTGTCTATTTGAGATGGTCTTGGAATTGATGTTTTTATACGGGTGTTAAATGATTTAAACTGTGTAAGTATTTATATCTACGAAATTTTTGGGTAAAACATGGGTAGATGGAATAGCTGCTGACAATGTGACTTCGTGCCTATTGAGTAAGCCTTGGTGATGATGCGACTTCGTGCCTATTGAGTAAGCCTTGGTGACGATGCGACTTCGTGCCTATTGAGTAAGCCTTGGTGATGATGCGACCTCGTACCTATTTGATAAACCGTGGTGACTATGAGACGTAGTTCCTATTGTGTAAACCTTGGTGACTATGAGACGTAGTTCCTATTGTGTAAACCCTGATGACTATGAGACGTAGTGCCTATTGTGTAAACCCTGGTGACTATGAGACGTACTGCCTGATAATGTGAAACTTGGTGACTATGAAGTTAGCGCCTGTTGAGTAAACCTTGGTGAGTATGGAGTTAGCGCCTGATAGCTATGGATTTAGTATCTGATAGATAAACTTTGGCAACAATGGACTTCGTGCCCATTCCTTAGGTAAATCCTTAGGAATAAATGAATGAAGGATAGTTGGTTCTTAGGGTAAACCTTTAAGAAATAAAGGAGATATGGGGATGGGTATTTGGGTTGATTGTTTGATGATTGAATAATAAATGTATTATTGTGGGTTGAAAACCCTATATGCTCACCAGGCTCCCAAGCCTAACCCTCTCAGTTTTCTTTGTATTACAGGTTATGGCACGAGGGCTTAAGTTAGCTGACATAACGAGAGATTTTGGATTATAGGCCAGTAGTTATGAATAACTATTTTATGGTCTATTTTGTTCTGTTTATGCTTTTGGTCTGTATTGAACATGACATCCCGAGATTTTGTTATATAATGAAAATACATTTTTTAAAAAGAAATGTTTTGATAAATTCTTATCATATTTTGTTTTGTGAACAAATTCCACAACTTTTTTCTTTAAAAGATTACTCTGATTTTAAAAATAAAGCATAAACAAAACGGTCTTTTATGGTCGTGAAATTGGGGATGTCACACTATCTTTCCTAAATGTACAACCTATTATTATAATACAAAGTATCACTCGAAAGTTTCATATATTTAGAAAACTAAACCCTAAATAGGATGAGAAACATAACAACTCGATAAGTTCAACTATGTATCATTTGGGGAATTTATAACACTCATAACATGATGTAGTGGAGTCCATAATCTTAACACTACAGAGAAAAAACCATAACTCAGGCTACAAACACAATCTCTTTCTCTCTATCTCTCTCTCTCTCCCAAATCTCTTTGGAATCTCTCCCAACTTTTTCATAAACACTCGTGCCATCCTGTCTCTTCCTTTGAAAACAGTTCAAAACGAAAGGAGAAAACTCAAAAGAACAAGCACATTTCGGAATACACTATTCATTCTCGGAGCCTCCCCTCTTGGTCCGGAACCCTCTCATCCGGAAAATCTCGCTCCGGAACACCTTCTAACTCCAGAACATCTCCTGACTTTGGACCTTCTCAAGAACCGAGAAATCTCGCACTCCGAACTCCTTCGCATATTGGAAGTTTGCACTCTAGAGGCTTCACATTTTGGAAGTCCAATCCACTCCGGACCCGTTGACTTCGCACCTTGACTCTGGAATATGACGATTGACGTTGGAATTTGTTGATTTACTTTGGAACACATCGTCACTTCAGACCCACTTCGAAATTTTGGCAATTTCAGACTTTTCGTCATTTTAAGGGACTTTTGACGCCGGGATTTCCACCAAACTCATATTTGTCACATCCTAGACCCTATAAACTCATATTTTATGCCACTAATGAAGCCTTATTATAGATAAAATACCTTTGCGTAGTATAATACCTAAAATTTAAGAAGATATTATATTACTTTATACATAAAGTATGAGCAAGTGGATACCCCGTTCCTTTCCCAATGTGATATATTACCCTTCCCAATGTAACTGTCACTTCCCTTACACCTTTTATCCCATATATAAACCACAATTAAACTCCTGCACCATCCTCATTAATAGTTAACATTTCATCCAATTTCCTCTCAAAATTCATATGAACACCTTCAAATCTTCAAACTTCCCAAAGAACATCAACAAGGCTTTCCCAGGAAGTTAATACTTGAAGTTAATTCCTTATGAATTATAGTAAGTATTATCTTGATTTATCAAGTGTTCTACATTTTTAATACTAGTTTCAAATATTCACACACATTATTATGTGTTTAAAACCCTTAGGATTTCGACTACTTCAATCGTTTTAACTCGAAGATCATCACCATCGTCTCGTTATCAAACCGCAAACACACATAAGGTGAGTTCATACCCCCACCATTTTCAATGTTTTTCATATTTTAGGGGGAGAATACAAGTAAAAGAGTAGTAAAAAATATAATATACAAGATGCTAAATTTTTGTATGATTACATAACAAAGGATTTTCTAACAAAAATGGTCGTAACCCAGTTATGACACCATTTTTGTGAGCTTATAACCAAAAATATGTTGATTAAAACATATATATATATATATATATATATATATATATATATATATATATATATATATGTATATATATATATATATATATGTATATATTTAACTAGATTTTCAAATATCCGAAAAGACAAGAAAACACTTTACGTAACCATATTATCGTTATTTGTCGTTAATAACGATTAAAAAGTTTCAAACTAGAAAAATGGTTTATGGATTCATTAACAATTGTACCATGTTGAGCAAAGTATATAATATTAAGGAAAAGTATATAATACTAAGGAAATGTATATTGAATATTTTCATGCTATTCTATTTGTAAAAAAAATGGAATTTTCATTCATATTTTATTTCCATTTATACTAAAACATTCAAATACACGAAATATCTTTATCTCAAATTCATGAATATATACATACAAAGTTGTTAAAAACAAAAAAGTTTTCATTTTAACGAAACATACATTATTGACTATAATAGGTATAGTTATGGAACACTTACATTATTTTCACCATCTCAAGATACACTGCAATAATAGTTGCTTTAAAAGCATAACTACATTACACTCTAAAATTTCTATGTAAAAGTTATATTTTCATTTACTAAAGTGTTTTTCATCTCATTACTCGTAAACTCATTGAAGCAATAGATTTGTGAGACACGTCTTCACGTACTTACCTAAGTACCAATTAAAGTCCTCACTTATAATCAGAGTCTCTTGTAGGAGAGCGAGATATTTCTGTATAGATCTATATGGGACTGACAATCCCACACCCTGACTGTTAGGTACAGTTGGACCGACAGGTGTGGGGTGACAAATGTCGTTAACATTCTGACGCCTGAAGAACGTCGTATCAGGCCGACTAGGTCATAATATGGTTATAGGAACTCACATGGAGAAAACAACGACACATTTCACGGAATAATATATCTTTAAAGGGTTTTATATGAACAAAACTACATTACACTGTTTTCAAGTACAAAACAACTTTCATTTCGGAAATCTTACTTACCAATGGTTCTATTTAGATTAAAAACTACCTAGTACTACTTTAGAGTACAATAACATTTATACATCTTTGTCTTAAGGATCTAAGACGACAACTCATTTACAAAGAAAATATTGGATTTTCTGGAAGAACACATTAACATTTTCAATGAACAATGACATATCTTTCTCATACGAAATGCTTATGAACTAACCAACGTAAAACAGGTAACTACCAGGTAACTACTTGTATTCTCAGGAAATAACTAAAACAGGTAACTACCAGCTTTTGAGGATGGGACGCTAAGGCATCAGACAAGTCATTTTTTATCATCATATTGTAATTGATTTTCAAACATGTAACTCATGAACAACATAACCTTTTCAATTATATTTATGATGGTTGTGTTTTCTTTGGTCACTATTATACTCGTTGTTATGATATTGTACATGAAGTCATCCACCCCTATACATTTCCGCCATCCTGGTTTGGGGTGTGAAATTTAATGTCGGGGAGATGTGTATGAGGATACTGATTAATTCTCCACTTGTGGATTTGATCAGGGAGGCTCTGGTCGAGGGATTTTTGAAGGAGAACTAGAAGCAAGAGAGGATCCTCGGAGAGAGTGATAGGTTTGTCATCGAGAGGGTTATTGACCCAGTGTGGTCGGGTCTGGGTTCCGGTTTCTGGTGGGGTCAGGCAGATTGTGTTAGAGGACGCTAATAAGTCTCGCTTTTCCATACACCCGGGAGCCACCAAGATGTATCGGGATTTAAGATTAAGCTACTAGTGGTCGTGTATGGAGAGGGAGATCTTCTGGTATGTTGAGAGGTGGATGACCTGCATGATGGTCAAGGTTGAGCGTCAAAGGCCGCATGGCAGGTAGTAGCCTCTGGAGGATCCTTTATGGAAATGGGAATAGATCACAATGGATTTTATCACCAAGTTACCAAAGACGACAAAGGGTTTTGATGCTATATGGGTCATTGTTGATCGACTGACTAAGAGTGCCCGCTTTTTGGCTATCCAGGAGAGTTCTTCGGCCGAAAAGTTGGCCGATGTTTATGTCCGGGAGATTATTGCTCGCTATGGGGTTCTGGTCTCTATTGTTCTGACCGAAGTGTTCAGTTCACTTCTCGTTTCTGGTAGAAGTTCCACAAGTAAGTGAGCACGATGTTGCATTTCAACACTGCTTATCATCCGCAGACCGACGTCCAAATTGAGCGGACGCTACAGACCCTTGAGGATATGTTGCGGCCCAATGTTATCGATTGTGGTGGGAGTAGGGATTCCTACCTACCCCCTGCGGAGTTGTCCTACAAAAACAGTTATCACTCCATCATTGGTGCTCTACCTTTTGAGCTCTTGTGTGGTCGGAGATGTCGTACCTTGGTTTGTTAGGAGGAGTTTGGTCAAAGGGTTATCGGAAGGACCGAAGTTGTCCTTCAAACCACGGAGCTTATTCATCAAATCAGGCAAACACTGCAGAGCGCTCAGAGTCGACAAAAGAGCTATGCTGACTGACACCAATCTGAGTTGGAGTTTCAGGTCGGTGATATGGTATTATTGAAGGTCTCACCTTGGAAATGTGTGATATGCTTTAGGAAGAGAAGGAATTTGGGTCCCCAATATATTGGGTCTTTTCGAGTGATTGTTAAGATTGGCAAGGTTACTTACAGACTGGATCTACCTGAGGAGCTCAATCAGATTCATAACACTTTCCATGTTTCGCAGCTATGAAAATTCATATTGGATAATGAGGAAGTAGTATCCTTGGATGATATTCAGGTCAATGAGATTTGTGAGCATTATCCAGAGTTATTCGCCACAGTAGAGTTCGAGGATGAATTCTAGTTGAAGTCGGGGAGAATAGTAACATCCATATGGCGAGGTACTTCTACTTTTAACCCTATAATATATTTATGTTGCATTGCAGTCCCTAGGTATAAGAAAGTTTCTATTGGGAGTACGCCATGCGTACATGAGTACGTAGGCGTACTTTCTAGGTTTGGAAACCCTAAATTTTAGGGTTAAACTCATATATAACCATCCTTTTAACCTCATTTTCCCTCACCTCATGAGCCTCCATTCCCCTTAATACGTCTTGAAACCCTAGTTTACCATTAAGAAGCCATTTCTTGTCTTAAATGTTGTATTTGTATGCTTAGAAGAAGAAGGAAGAAACCCATATCATCTATGGAGAGTGACGCACTTTGGATCTGTGAATTACTCTTCATTGGCAAGCCTTATAAGGTATAAAGCTTGCATCTTTGTCTTTCAATAAAGTAGATGAAGAAATGGGTGCTTTAGTGTTACTTTTTTGTCCTAAAGGTCTTATCTTAAGCATGACTTGTTCTTGAACGTTTTCAGTTCTCCTTTCAGACCCTCGGAGGGGTCCTAAGCCATAAAATTTAAGTCCTAATGGTTAGCTTTGCTCCATGCATCTTGTAGAAGGTATTAATGGATTAATACCTTGAGTTAAGCTCTTAATGGGCATGTAATGTCATAAAGTTGGAAATTTTATGACTCTAGAGGGTATTTTTGCCATGGATCTGAAGTTCGATTGAAAAAGATTAATCCATTAAGCTCTTAATGGGGTTTTGGATCTTGCGAGGGTACGCCTTGCGCACTCAGAGTATGCCTCGCATACCAGGTCAACCACCCCGATGGTGGTCAACTATGAGGATTGGGGTACGTTTAGCGTACCTCTAGAGTACGCACCGTGTACTTATACTGGATCAGCCAGGATGAGTTGACTCAGTTGAGTTGGTGGGTTTGAGAAGTTGACTTTTACTTTGACTAATTTTGATCTTGAGGTTATTTTGGGATTTTAATGTGATTCATCATTAGTAGGATTAGGTTCCAGTTAGAGAGCTGAGATTTGGAGTCAGGACCTCTGCAACTTCTATTCAGTTTGTGAGGTGATTTTCCTCACTATACTTTCGGGTCTAAGGCACCAAGTTCGGCCCATTGGATTGTTATCCTGGTTTATTGCATTTTGGTATGTTGTTGTTATCTGTTAGATTTGTATCATGGTATATAGGATAATGATACGCTTAGTGATCTGTAAGATCAGTTTGGTTGTATTTTGACTGGTTGTATATGTTTATCTGATGTGTATATCGGCATGTTATATGTGGTTGGGTTGAGGTGGACCGACATATATCTAAGGCCAAGAGACCCAGTGCGACTCATATAGATTGTAGGCCTGCGAGGCGGTCCATTCAAGCCGAAGGCCTGAAGAACGGTCCAGATTGGCTGAAGGCCTGGTGAGGTGGTCCAGTCATGTTGAAGGTTCCATGAACGGTCCAGCTAGTCTGTAGGCTCGTAACCTTTTCAATTATATTTACGATGGTTGTGTTTTCTTTGGTCACTATTATACTCCTTGTTATGATATTGTACATGAAGTCATCCATCCTCGGACGTTTCCACCGTCCTGGTTTAGGGGTGTGACAGATTGGTATCATAGCGTTGTTTATAGTGAACTAAGTATATCAAATCATATAAGATATACAAATATAAATATAATGGGGTTAAAACACTTTGACCAAGTGTTATACTTTTTAAATAGAATTATATTTTTATTAAGGTATACATATGAACATACATACTAGAACAGTGTCATAACGAGTACAAAACAAAAGTATTAAGATTTTGTAACACTGCAATTAACCTTGGGGTATGTAATCATGTCTTGGATGAATATACCTTGATCAACTATATTTATCCGAGAAGTGACTAGCATATGTCTGGGAATAGTCATGGCAAGCAATAAGTATAAAACTTATCAACTCTACCTACCAAGAAACTCTAGAACCAAACATAAAAGTTTAAAATACTATAGGAGTATTTTATGATGTTATAAGAACCGTAACAACAATGTTTAAGTAGTCATAAAGGATCATCTCACCTAAATAAATCAAATCCTTCACCTAAAAACTAAAGACCCTTAATGGTAGACCAATAATTACAAAGTGTACAAGTTAGAGTTATATATAATTAAGATTTTATAGAGTTAGGATTTGTGATTCCGCTTTAAATCATGTTCCTTGTTTGGTTTTAGGCATAGAGTGGAGCCACTTATCTGGCGGTCTATTCGATCTTAATTAGATATAGTTTGCATACACTAAGTAATCATAGGAGGAACCGGTATTGGTCACATCACAAAAATTTCATTAAAATTATTTCTATAAAAAAATTCATTTTCCTAAAAAATATTATAGAATCATACGCTTAAGCCTTTCATGTATTTCTCATATCTCTATTCTCACATAGAAGACATGGCTGGAAATCACCATGAAGACCCCTACTACCCTGCCGTTGCAGCCAATGGATGGATTGAGGAAGAGCCAGAAGAGGTTCATGAGGACATTCCAGAAGAGGAGCCTGAGGAGTACAAAGTGAAGGACTATGAGGAGGTGAGTTCCGATGAGGGATCAAATGAGGAGGAAGGCGTTAGGAAATCATTAACAAACCTTACCCTGTTAGGAGCAGGCATGAGCCCCTCCCACCTTCCTCTTTCCAGAATGCGCCTCCATAATGGACAACCCAGCTGCATGCATGGACTGGAGAAGACGACCAACGATCTAATTTTGGCATGCACCAACTACAACATGTTTCGGGCCCAGCGCACTCACAGATCGACCACTACCTCTGAATGTACCACAAGTGGACCGTTTGGACACTCAAGTTCAGGCTCTCCATCACGAGGTAATGGAGATCGGTGGCAAAGCCCGGAACGTGACAATGTGAATTCGACATATCCACGAGGAACAAGAACGCCATACGGGAATCATGGTGAACCAACAAGTAGAGCTGGAGAACACTACATACCACCTACACTCCTTAGAGGAGGAGATGGCTGCCATAAGACAGCAAACCCTTGCAGCTAAAACCAGGGCGGTCATAGCAGAACAAAGAGCAGAAGAGGTCACTCGCGAGATGTGTAAGAGGGCTAGATACGTTGTGCATTATTTAGTATATGAGAAACTATTATAGTTTAGTGGGTTATTACACTACTCACACTAAGGGTTAAGCTTACTGTATCTCTTAACCCAAATAGTTGTGATAAATTAAGAGAGGTACGACCTCGAAAACCAATGTAACCTGGATCAACTTAAGGTTTTGATACCTATATTCTATTTTTGTAACTTAACATCTCTACAATACCTACTTCTACTCATTGCCATAAATGCATCACTGGGATGTTACTTGAAACATTTAGAATCGTACAACAAAATGTGAAATTTATATGTTTATATAAATAGATGGAATACAAACTAGCAACGAACATAGTTTCTTACGAACCCATTTCACACATGCAATAGAATCATGCCTCCATATTAAAGTAACCAACATACCTGCGCAACACCTATCCTACAAATAGACCCCGCTATTTTCCTAACCGTGGTAATAGCCGTCGTGACAACTGTCATGACACAAATCAGTGCTAACAACACAAACGGAAATGGGAACGGACTCAAAAATTCCAATCGTAGTGACAACCAAGGGCACCAACAAGTGTGTGCCTACAAGGACACCTCAAACTACAAACCTAAGAACTCCCACGACAATGGAGGAGTACTACCCAAGAAACAAATGTTCTGGAGAAAGAAGGGTCATTCAACTCAAGGACCTACCAAAAGACAACAAACTATGGCGGTCCATACCACCACGGTCCCTATTACCTCAGTACCGACAAAACAATATGCTGGAAACCTCCCAAAATGCAACAAGTGCAGCTTCCATCACTATGGAGACTACCGAGAGATGCAATGCAAAAATTGCAACAGGAAGGGCCACACTTCCCATTTCTGTAGGACTCCGACCCAACACACCACTCAAGCCACTAATATTGGAGTGAGTCAGGCATGCCATGACTGCGGTGAAACGAGGAATTTCAAGAGAGATTGCCCAACAGAAAGGAATGACGGCGGAGTGGGAAGAGTTTTAATAATAGGGCATATGCAAGCAACGAGGGACCCTACTGGGAGTTTCGGTACGTTTCCAAACCATGATATTTAGGCTTCGAATTTTCAACTAAAACTAGTGCCAATTAAAGCTTATAGACCGTAGATGTCGAAATGCGACAAATCATAGTTGTAAATCGCCCCCTCACCCAAATAAATCACATGATTCATATAAAAACTAAGGATCCTCATAGGCAATCAATGATGGATTCGTGTATACATTAGGGCCCTATATAATTAAGATTCTACTAGCTTAGGATTTGTGATTCCACCTTAACTCATGTTCCTTGTTTGGTTGTGGGGTTAGGGTAGAATCATTTATTCGACTGTCTTTCCAATATTAATTATATAAAACTTATATACATCAAGAGATTATAGAGGGACCGGGTAGGGACCATACTATGAAATTTCATTACTGTTTATCGAAGCCCTTATACTACCAGTACTTACTCAATTACGGAACAAAATTTTTGCAGTAGTAACGACAAATGATAAAACTGAAAGCACTGAAGATGTATACATATGATGCACTGTCGCTCTAAACAATCACTCCTTCCAAATCAACTTAACGCTTGTTATAATAATAAGTTTTGACGTCGTCATTTGGCATGGATTGGCTTGGTCCTCACCGTACCAATATCATATGTTAGGAAAAGGCCATTCGCCTTAACCTACCGACTAACCAAAAACCCTTGTAATCTATAAAACCTCTGAATCATCTCTCGCTCCAAAGCCCACGAGTACCCACACAAGGGGTACCATGCCTTCCTAGCCCACGCAGTAGATGAGAAACAAGAAGTGAAAAACATCAAGGATGTTCCAAAAGTCTATTACCTTCCTGATATTCCTAGCAGACCTTCTGAGAATACCACCAATACAACAAGTCAAGTTCAAAATCGACTTATATTTACCTGTTAACCCAAAATTAATCGCATCAATCATGTAAGAAACTAAGGACTCATGCTGGAAATCTATGATTACGAAGTTTATTCGTTAGGGTTGTATATAACTAAGATTATATAGGCTTAGGATTTGTGATTCCGCCTTAACTCCTGATCCTTGTTTGGTTGTGGGCTTAGGGTTGAATCACTTATACGACAATACTTTCAATCTTAATTATATACAACTTGTATACACAAAGCGATGACAGATGGACCTGGTATGGGTCATGCCACTAACTTCAGGACAAAGCTGCCTAGGACTGCAGGTAGGCATGCTACCATTTGAGTGATCGTAGACAAATAAACCAAACTGACCCACTCCTTACCAATCAAAGCAACAGATAAAATAGAAGAGCTGATAGGAACATATCACAAGGAGGTTGTGAGACAGCACAGTATACCGCTATCTATTATCTTGGATAAGAGAAGATCGATTCACCTCGTGTTGTTGACCATCGTTACAGAAGTTTTGGAAACCCAACTCGTCTTGAGTACAACTTACCATCCCTTAACCAACAGTCAGAATGAGCGAAACCTCCAAACATTGGAAGATACGCTTTGTGCCTGTGTGATAGACTTTGCTAAAGAATGGGATATCCATTTATCACTTATCAAAATCTCATACAATAATAGTTACCACACTAGTATCAAGGTTGCTCCATTTGAAGCCCTTTATGGTCGTCAGTATAGATCACCTCTTTGTTGGGCTAAGGTGGGGGACACGTAACTAGTTAAAGGGCTAGTCCCTAACAACACTCTCATCGTCCCTAAAATAATAAGGGAGACAACACAGAAGATCGTCCAAATACGGGAACGATTGAAAGCTTCTACAGACTGACAAAGGAGTTATGCGAATAAAAGACAGAAGCTCTTAGAATTCCAGGTTTGGGATCGTTTACTATTAAAAGTCTCACCGTGGAATGGAATGATACATTTTGGAAAACATTGGAAACTAAATCCAAGGTATATCGGACCATTCGAATCCTTCCTAGGGTCGGCCCGGTGGCATACAAGCTTCGACTACCGCAGGAACTCAATAATGAACATTATAAGTACCAAATCTGCTTGTGTACCAGTCAGATCCGTTTGATGGTGCGGAATCCCAATCAAACGGATGATGCCAGATCAAAATAGAAGAGAAGAAGAAGGAGAACAAGTGAATCTATGATGCATTTAATGAACAGAATGATGCTCCATACACATAGTACACACACTAGTTCTTATCTCTCTAAAACACACCTTGGATTTCACACACTTAGGCTCGTCTCTTCTCTCAGCCGTACACTCCTCATGCACTCCTCACCCTATATATATGAGATATGGGCCGTGAACAGGTTCACGGGCATAGACCTGTTCACGGCCATAAACACAACCATAAACACACATCCAAGCATAAACACCAAGCTGTTTACGGTCCTAGACTGAAAAATGTATTTTCCTAGAAAAGTAAAGTATAAACCAATATTCTAGACCCAACAATCCCCCCCTTGGTTTATAGCTTTCTTTTCTAATTGACCCAACAAGCTCCCCCTAAAAAGTAGCTGGATTTTCTTGTCAATCTTCAATTTTCTTCACAGCATCAAGATGAACATATGAATCTTCTATGAATGACTTCATCTTGAGCAGTTGGGCTTTTCTTTAGAATTTGACATTGAACGCACATGGGGTGAGGAGCCTTCTTGATAAGATTCTTGAAAGATAACGCTTTCATCTTGAGAATCTTCAGAGAGAACAACAGAGAGATCTAATCTTCTGGATCACTTCAACAAGTTCATAGATAGCATCAAATTGATTGAGGAGGCTTCAATGCAATCTGTATCATAATCTTCAAGAACAACTTCACCTTGCTTCTGGGTTTGAAGGATTTAATGTTTAAAGAATAATCTTCATTTCTTGCTCCTTCGAATGAGAATTCTTCGATGATCACGGACGACGCCTTGGCTCAGAAATTTTCGACACATACTCCATGAGTCTCATCTACATCTGAATTCACTTTTCAAGACAAAACAAAACTAAAAGAAAACTCAGCACACAATATTTTTGGATTTTTTAAAATTTCTAAAAAAGAAATAAAACGGAAATAATACTATTTTTGGATTTTTAATTTTTTGATTTTTGTTTGATTTTTGAATATATATTTTTTTAATTGTCCTCCTAAATTTGTGCATAGAGGAAAACTATGAAAAATTTAATAAAAACAAAAATAGTTGGGATCAAAGTTGTGAGACAGTCTTAACTTTGTTTGTCAGTAACTTCACCTTCATTAAAATATCTGGTCAATTGTCGGTATTGTGGTCCACTTAAACATGAAGAATATTGACAAAAAATTCTAAATAAACCATTTAGCCGATGATGACAACGGGTATTATTGTCAACTTAAACTAAGCAGCGAGATCTATAGACAACCTCTAAATGATTCGATTTTAGTTGCACTAGAATGTGTTCCCCACTTCCCAATATACCCTAGTTAAAAAGAACTCCGTAAGGACTCCTTACTTTAGGTGAGTAAACAATTATTAAGGAGGAAGATAGATTTAGAGATAAATGCATCTTTTGTGTCCTATGTCGGATCTTTTTCAATCACGCAGGGGGGGACAACATATGACTAACAGAGATAGAGTGATTGAGAGGTAGAATGTTACATATGTTGTGTCCCAGGTCGGATCTTCCGATCACGCATAGGGGACAACATATGGCTAGCAGATAGAAAGAATTTCATAGATAAGGAGGTGTGTAGAATTAGACTTGCATATGTTGCAATCCAGGTCGGATCTCTTCCACTCACGCAGAGGAAGCGACATATGATTGATAGATAGAAAGAAAGAAAATATTTTCTTACATACCTAATTTATCAGAACCCCCAGTTGTCTATCAGAACTAGAATTAAGGACATAAGGTCGTACATCAAGGAAAAGTTAAGCCACAGTTCTAGATGCGTATTAATTTAGTGTATCCTGTGGGTTCCCGTTTTATCTCACTACTCAATCTACCCGAGCGCCGTATGGTCATTCCAAACAATGCTATCTAAATCCACATTGTCAAATCCTTTATGCCTACTAGCACATTAAACACAGAGTCTAGACAATTCAGATTTAGTCCCTTACACAAGTTTTAGACTACCCATTATCACTCTATCTTGTGTATCAATCAGATCCGTTTGATGATGCGGAATCCTAATCAAACGGATGATGCCAGATCAAAATAAAAGAAAAGGAGAATAACAATAATATGAATCTCGTATGATTTTATTACAATGAACTTCCTTACTAGATTCCCACACTCAAATACTCTCTTCTTATCTCTAGTTTCTCTCTCTAAAACACCTTGGATTTCACACACTTAATGTCACACCCCTAAAACCAAAGGCGGAAATATTTTCGGGGTTGACTCCATGTTGAGTATCAAATCCAATGCATATAGTAATCAAAGTAAACAACCATTACATTACATATATTTGAAAGTTTACATTTGTTTCAAAAGTAAATTGTACAAGTGTGATACATGCAGTTTAAAAATTAGCATAAAGCTGGTGAGTTCATAAAGCTGGTGAGTTCATAAGATGGGAATCATGGGATTACTATCTCGAATTAGATATAAAATACTTTAATATACGTGAACTATAGATGGAAAGTAGTTTGAAAACCTTAGGACTAACATCCCATATTACATATAAGATAGTTTGATATACATGAAAATATAGATTGAATACCATGGGATTATCATCCCGGACTAGATACAAGATAGTTTGATATACATGAAAATATAGATTGAATACCATGGGACTACCATCCAGGACTAGACATAGATTCAAAACCATGGGATTATCATCCCGTACAAGATATAGTTTCAAAACCGTGGGACTAACTTCCCGTACAAGATATAACTTGAAATCATGGGACTATTCTCCTGTACTAGATATAAGTTAAAAACCACGGGACTACCATCCCGGACTAGATACAAGATCAATAGACTGAAAACCATGGGACTATCATCCCGTACTAGATATGGAAACTATAGGTAGAAAGTAGATATGGAATCGAAACAAAGTCAAAACCAAACCCAAAGCGATAACGTGAATAAACTTATATTAATACGTATTGTGAGTCGGGTAACCATGTAGATACGACAACGAGACCTCCTTGACGATTGTTAGACGTCGGACGATATCCATAATTTGTCACCCCAGGCATGCTCGCCTAACTGTAGCTAGTAGTTAAGGTGTGGGATTGTCAGTCCCGAATAGATCTATTCACAAAGTCCTCGCTCTCCCTCCAAGGGACTCTGGTTACACTTCCGGGGAGGATTTACTGATAACCCAAAGGGTAATGACGAAACTCACAAGCTAGTACTAAATTATTCAAAGGGTTCTCATTGGATATCAAACATACAAAAGATTACTAAACATAATACATACAATGAAACCATCTGGCAATACATTCAAACGAAACGGAGATAAATTGAATCAGACATAGTTTATATAATAAGTTTATATATATATATATATATATATATATATATATATATATATATATATATATATATATATATATATATTAGTACATGATTAAACAAGAACTAAAGAACCCCAAATTATTCCCATAATAATTTGATTAGTTTGGTTATTTCCTTAACTGAAATTCATATAGTTGTGGTTAATAAATCATCCCTTAGGCTCAACATAATACATAAGGGGTAAAGATATTTGTAATTTGCCAGATATTTATTGAAATTCGTCAATGTTATGTTTTGAAAACATTTGTAATTTTCTTGTATTCCCCCCCTAAAAACATTGAAAAACCATTTAAACAGGATAGGGGTATGAACTCACCGGACGAGGAACGTGTCTGCTCGGATCCTAAATGTCGTTTTTGGGTTTGCAAATGCACGAGGTTCCTATGAATTATGAAAAGATACATATTTGTATCTAATTAGTACTTAGATTATTTATTTGGTTGAGACAAACACTTCTAGTTGCGGAAACACTCCCTTACAAGTGTTTGGAAGGACCCGGGTGGCATTTGAAGTCACATAAGGCTTGGATATGGAGTTTACTCTTCAAGAGTAAACTCATAGAGGATTTTTCGGCCTTAAACACCCCATCCACATGAGTTCACGGCCGTGAACTCATGGAAGGTGTTTTTGGGTGCAAATTGGCTTCACAACATTTGGGATTAATGTTAGGCTTGGGTTTTAGGCTTTGGAAGGAATTAAAACTCACTTAGGGACCATTTATTGGAGTTTCGGCAGTAAAGTTGGAGTTTACGGCCGTAAACTCCCCCACACATAGAATCCTTAATGTATTGGTCCTTAAACAATCACATGTGATTCCAAATGTTTTTTCCAAGCCTTGTATGGATTTTTAGGGGACTTTTGGCGTAGATTTAGAAGTTTACGGCCCATGAACCCCCTCATGGCCGTGAACTCCTTGGAAGGGTGTTTTAATATGTTTTAAGGTCCAAATCTTGATTGTAGTCACTTCTAGAATTTATCCCAAGGCTTATGGTGTGTGTAAATGGCATTTTAATACACTAAAAGGAGTTTACTCCCCATAATATTGAGTTTACGGACCAAGCATGTTCTTGGGCAGTAAACTCAAGTTTACTCCTCTAAATTGATGTTCAAGGTGTTCCAAGGCCAAATCCAATATTCTAAAATTCATATCTAAGCTTCAATGGTATTTTGGAAGGGTTTAAGGGCATAAAAACCCCATTTATATGAGTTTACGGCCCAAGCATGCTCTTGGGCAGTAAACACATGTTTACTCTTAAATATCCATGTTTAAGGCATTCTAAGTCCAGTCCATTAAGCCATTAAGCGATATCTAAGCTCCAAAGGTCGATTGGAAGGGTTTTGGGGCTCTAAAACCCAATTTATATGAGTTCATGGCCTAGGACTGTTCTAGGGCCGTAAACTCATGAATATGGTCCTATTCCATGATTTGAAATCAAATTTGAAGGCCTGAGAATTTTATACTAGGAGTTAGGGTAGGTACCTTGGTGATTTGGAGCTTAAATTTGATGATTTTGGACCCTTAAACTTGGTTTGAGGAGAGAGGTTAGAGAGAGAGAGAGAGTAGAGAGATGAAGAGAAAGCTTCAAATGAAAGCTTGAACACATTTAAATTGGTCTCAAAACTTGGACACGGTGGAATTCTACCCGATACTAGCATTACACGGGGCTTTTTGGTCGCACCCGATTAAGTTTCCGTAACCCGGCGGGGACGTTTCTATAATTTATGAAATAAACATTTTGGGCTAATTTCATGAGTTCCTAAGGGGTTTGGACACTCATTATATTATAATAAACATATAAGTTTAAATAATTTAACCCAAAACGAAATCGGAACGAATTGATAAACGACGAATTTTTACGGGTAGAACGGTTTTCGGCGTTGGACAACTTCGGGTTGTTACATTATCCTTCGTCCCGAAATTCAGAGATTTAGATATAGGTCATGAATTAGAATGAGATATGGATGGATTTGTTGCCTCAGATCTTTATGCTCCCAAGTGGAATCGAATCTCCGCTTGGCGTTCCAGCGAACCCTCACTATCGGGACGCGTCTTTGTTTCGTACATTGACTCTCTCAATCCATAATCTCAATTGGTTATCCCATGGAGGTTCCGACCCTTGATGACTTCGGTCTTCTCAAAGGAATCACTAGGGTTTCGTTGGCTAGATACTTCTAAGGGTTCGAGACGTGAAGTACCGGATGGATGTTACTAAGTTCTGAGGGTAGCTAAAGTTGGAAGGTTACGAAATCGATTCTATGAGGATCACGAAGGGTCTAATGTATCACGAGGGAAGTATTTTACACTTCTCAAAGCATATCATGCTTTTCTGGGATAAAGCCTTCAACAGGACACACGCTCCAACAGGAAAGCACATCTTCATGGAGCTGAGTAGCTAAGGGTCTGATGGCTTTTAGAAGAAATTTATGGGTAAGTTTGAGATAATAATCGATGGGACCCAAGAATCGATAGGTTTCTATGGGTATTTCCGGTGCCGACTAATTCCCTATCGCCTTAGCTTTTGGAAAGGTTCACGAGTACGACTGCTTTGCTTAGCTACATGATCGAGGAAAATGATTTGACCGAAGGATACCACTACTAACTCGTAGTGATCATATCAATTCTTGGTCACCGTCTTGGACACGTCATTCTTACCGAGGTTCGGTTACGAGGTAGTTCCAGAGATTAGGCCGATGCGAGACTAGGCTAGACGTTCGGAAGGAATTCTCGGGAATCCTTCGGGAAAGAAATTTAGGGAAAAGAGCTGTAGACTTATCGTTTCCCTATGATCACAGGAACGAGGGATGCATGGCAATTCCTATTGGGAAAACTTTCTGCGCTTCGATGCACAAAATGATGCGAGGATTAGATTTAGGTTGGATGCCGAAGATCGCGAGAGCCGGGTCGGGGGAAAGATTTAGACGAGCGACCCTTTCGAAACCAAGAATAACAACATGAATGAGACTCAGTCATTTCATGTCAAACATAGCATCAAAGCATTTCATGAAAAGTTTGCCATTAAATCAAATGGAATAGAATAATCGCCCAAATTGAGGATACAACATATAGGTATGAAATTAGCGTTCTCTATCTTACTGATTAGCCGTCTTGACGGTACACATTTTCGATTACTAACGAAGGATTGAGTTTAGAAAGATGTTTGAATGGATAGATAACAGGTTTCCCTTTTAGTACTAGGATCGAAAAGAGTTGCAGGCATAAGAGTTGTCTAATAGAAGTATACCTGCGATGACAGTGGGATCAGCGGTTGTCTCCTCTCGTCCTATTGCTAGGACTCTTTCGGTATTGCCAGTTGTTGCTGCCTTGGGGCAGTTTCTTTTGAATTGCCCTACTTCGCCACAACTATAGCAGGATGGACTGATTCCCAATCCGAATGATTGGTTTGTCGATTTAGCTGGTTTTCTGCAGGTTCGAGCAAGGTGGCCCTTCTTGCCACAGTTGTCACAGATTCTTTCGCAACATGGACCAGGAGTACGGTGATGGTAGCTGCACTTACTGCACCAAGGAAGGGTACCAGTGTATCCACTGGTAGGAGTTTTGGCCGTGGACCCGACAGCTGAAACAGCAACAGGGGCAGTAGCAGCATGGATAGCTACCATTTGCTGTTTCTTAGAAGAACCTTGCGTACTTTGGGCCTTCCGCTTGTTCCAGAATTTCTTTTTACTTCCACCTCCACTTGTGGCTGGCTTAGGAGTGGTAGCCTCCTCATCAGAGTTGTCTTCGTGATCGATTAGGGTTTGTGCAAGACATTTAGCGCTGTCCTAGGTGTCTGGCTTGGCAGCCAAGACATTCCCTTTTGTTGGCTGGGTCAACCCCTAGATGAATCTCTCAATCTTTTTACTCTCTGGGGTAATCATTCCCGGACAGAGTAATGCCAGGTCATCGAATCTCGAAGTATAAGCGGCTATGTCGGAACCCTTCATCTTTAGGTTACAGAGTTCGTGTTCTCGCTTCTGTATTTCGCCCCGAGGGCAATACTCTGCAAGCATAAGCTCCTTCATAGCTTCCCAACCCATAGCATTTGCTACAGGTAGAGTTAAGGATTTGAATCGGCCGTTCCACCAAGTCAGGGCTTTGTCAAGGAAGGTGCAGGCGGCAAACTTTACTCTGTCAGATTCCGAACATGCACATATTTCAAAGATTGATTCGATTTTCTCGAACCATCGAGTTAGGGAAATGACACCTCCAGTGCCATCAAAGGATGTGGGCTTTGCGTTCATGAAGTCTTTATAGGAACCCTCTTTTCGGTGTCCCTGGCTATCTTCTGGGTTTTGGGGCTGAGGACCACCTCCTGAACTACCGGGGTTCATTTGCGACATGGTTGCTACCTTTGTGGCATTCAGAACTGTCTGAAGCGATGCAAGATCAAATTGAGGAGGAGGTGGTGGCGGAGGAGGATTGTTGTTGTTCTTTGAGCTGGGTCTCTTTCTTGGAGGCATCTTGATCTAAAAATATCAGGAAAGAGAGGATCATAAGTCCTCTGAATCGAATCAAGAGATATGGATCAGGGGATATATCATCAAGACAGATATAACATTATATCAAGCGATAAAGCAAGAAAGAGTTATCAAGGCATAAAATTTTATCGCTAGAGGAACGATCAAGGAACAACGCGCACACGAGGATTTTCTACAAAGGATTTACTCGAGAAATACTCCCATAGTATTTCATGATTCACTGCAACGGCGACTCGTTTTTTGGGGTATTGGGTAAGTTTTAGGTATGCCGCATACCACAATCACTCCCAAGCACATGTTGGTCGTGTCTCGAATGAATATAGTTGGCCAGGCTATATTGAACCTAGACACGACTACATAACTGCCCAGGTTTAACCGTAGCGTACAACACCCATTTACTTATGTTTTGTTCTACTTGTAGTTACGAATCTCGACGTTTCGGTATTCTTGTATACTTTTGAAAATACTTATATTTTGAAGGATACTTTTAGTTCAGAGCACTTAGGCCCTTTAATGTTTATAGTTTTATACCATGTAAGTTTTGGTATACTCCATTCACTATAAACAAGGGCTCTGATACCAATCTGTCACACCCCGAAAACCAAAGGCGGAAACATTTCTGGGGTTGACTCCACGTTGAGTATCAAATCCAATGCACATAGTAATCAAAGTAAACAACCATTACATTACATATATTTGAAAGTTTACATTTGTTTCAAAAGTAAATTGTACAAGTGTGATACATATTATATATATGAAAAAAATGAGACGAGTCTTCTACACACTCCGTCATCACCAAAGGAGATCATCGAGTACCTGTCTAATGCGCACCTGAGAATACAAGCAGTTTGAAAATCAGCATAAAGCTGGTGAGTTGATAAGATGTTTGTTTTCTGAAAAATGTACCAGTTTCCTTTGGTTTTCTGAAAAGGTTTGTTACCCAAGAAAATCCCATATTTTCTTATGTAAAACAGTTAGCTATCTTTCATTACCAGTTCAATTATGCGTTATATGTTACCCCAGGAAAATCCCATATTTTCCTAAATGCAAGACCGATTGAATATCACAGAGTATAGTTTAATACACAAAACTATATATTGAGAATCATGGGATTACTATCCCAAATTAGATATAAAATACTTTAATATACGTGAACTGTAGATGGAAAGTAGTTTGAAAACCTTGGGACTAACATCCCGTACTACATATAAGATAGTTTGATATACATGAAAATATAAATTGAATACCATGGGATTATCATCCCGGACTAGATACAAGATAGTTTGATATACATGAAAATATAGATTGAATACCATGGGACTACCATCCCGGACTAGACATAGATTCAAAACCATGGGAATATCATCCCGTACAAGATATAGTTTCAAAACCATGGGACTAACTTCCCGTACAAGATATAAGTTGAAATCATGGGACTATTATCCCGTACTAGATATAAGTTAAAAACCATGGGACTACCATCCCGGACTAGATACAAGATCAATAGACTGAAAACCATGGGACTATCATCCCGTACTAGATATGTAAACTATAGGTAGAAAGTAGATATGGAATCGAAACAAAGTCAAAACCAAACCCAAAGTGATACCGTGAATAAACTTATATTAATACGTATTGTGAGTCGGGTAACCATGCTGATACGACAACGAGACCTCCTTGACGCTTGTCAGACGTCGGACGATATCCAGAATTTGTCACCCCAGGCGTGCCCGCCTAACTGTAGCTAGCAGTTAAGGTGTGGGATTGTCAGTCCCGAATAGATCTATTCATAAATTCCTCGCTCTCCCTCCAGGATACTCTGGTTACACTTCCGGGGAGGATTTACTGATACCCCAAAGGGTAATGACGAAACTCACAAGTTAGTACTAAATTATTCATAGGGTTCTCATACGATATCAAACATACAAAAGATTACGAAACATAATACATACAATGAAACTATCTGGCAATACATTCAAACGAAACGGAGATAAACTGAATCAGACATAGTTTATCTAATAAATTTATATATATATATATATATATATATATATATATATATATATATATATATATATATATATCAGTACATGATTAAACAAGAACTAAAGAACCCCAAATTATTCCCATAATAATTTTATTAGTTTGGTTATTTCCTTAACTGAAATTCATATAGTTGTGGTTAATAAATCATCCCTTATGCTCAACATAATACATAAGGGGTAAAGATATTTATAATTTGCCAGATATTTATTGAAATTCATTAATGTTATGTTTTGAAAAAATTTGTAATTTTCTTGTATTCCCCCCCCCCCTGAAAACATTGAAAACCCATTTAAAAAGGGTAGGGGTATGAACTCACCGGACGAGGAACGTGTCTGCTCGGATCCTAAATGTCGTTTCTGGGTTTGCAAACGCACGAGGTTCCTATGAATTATGAAAAGATACATATTTGTATCTAATTAGGACTTAGATTATTTATTTGGTTGAGACAAACACTTCTAGTTGCGGAAACACTCCCTTACAAGTGTTTGGAAGGACCCGGGTGGCGTTTGAAGTCACATAAGGCTTGGATATGGAGTTTACTCTTCAAGAATAAACTCATAGAGTAGTTTTCGGCCTTAAACACCCCATCCACATGACTTCATGGCCGTGAACTCATGGGAGGTGTTTTTGGGTGCTAATTGGCTTCACAACATTTGGGATTAATGCTAGGCTTGGGTTTTAGGATTTGGAAGGAATTAAAACTCACTTAGGGACCATTTATTGGAGTTATGGTAGTAAACTTGGATTTTACGGCTGTAAACTCCCCCACACATAGAATCCTTAATGTATTGGTCCTTAAATAATCACATGTGATTCCAAATGATTTTTCCAAGCCTTGTATGGATTTTTAGGGGACTTTTGGCATAGATTTAGGTGTTTACGGCCCATGAGCCCCCTCATGGCCGTGAACTCCTTGGAAGGGTGTTTTAACATGTTTTAAGGTCCAAATCTTGATTGTAGTCACTTCTAGAATTTATCCCAAGACTTATTGTGTGTGTAAATGGCATTTTAACACACTAAAAGGAGTTTACTCCCCATAATAATGAGTTTACGGCCCAAGAATGTTCTTGGGCAGTAAACTCAAGTTTACTCCTCTAAATTGATGTTCAAGGTGTTCCAAGGCCAAATCCAATATTCTAAAATTCATATCTAAGCTTCAATGGTATTTTGGAAGGGTTTAAGGGCATAAAAACCCCATTTATATGAGTTTATGGCCCAAGCATGCTCTTGGGAAGTAAACTCATGTTTACTCTTCAATATCCATGTTTAAGTCATTCTAAGTCAAGTCCATTAAGCCATTAAGCGATATCTAAGCTCCAAAGGTCGATTGGAAGGGCTTTTAGGCTCTAAAACCCAGTTTATGTGAGTTCACGGCCTAAGATTGTTCTAGGGCCGTAAACTCATGAATATGGTCCTATTCCATGATTTGAACTTGAATTTGAAGTCCTAAGATGTTATACTAGGAGTTAGGGTAGGTATCTTGGTGATTTGGAGCTTAAATTTGATGATTTTGGACCCTTAAACTTGGTTTGAGGATAGACGTTAGAGAGAGAGTAGAGAGATGAAGAAAAAGCTTTAAATGAAAGCTTGAACACATTTAAATAGGTCTCAAAACTTGGACACGGTGGAATTCTACCCGATACCGGCATTACACGGGGCTTTTTGGTCGCACCCGATTAAGTTTCCGTAACCCGGCGGGGACGTTTCTATAATTTCTGAAATAAACATTTTGGGCTAATTTTATGAGTTCCTAAGGGGTTTGGACACTCATTAGATTATAATAAACATATAAGTTTAAATAATTTAACCCAAAACGCAATCGGAACGAATTGATAAACGGCGAATTTTTACGGGTAGAACGGTTTTCGGCGTTGGACAACTTCGGGTTGTTACACTTAAGCTCCTCTCTTTTCTCAGTTGTGTACTCCTCACCCACCTAACATCTATTTATATGTGGCACATTGGCATTGAACAAGTTCATGACCGTGAACCAGTTCACGGCCGTAAACACAACTACAAAAACAAATTACATGATCAAAAACTATTAACGCCTAGAAAAGCAAAGTATAAACCAATATTCTAGACCCAACATACATCTTACCTTTCATATGTCCAACTTAAATAAATATTTTTCCAATGAAACTCACATCATCCCATGTGACGAAATTGAAATCAACGAGAGTCTCCACTTCGTAGAGGAATCTGTAGAAATCATGGACAGGGAGATCAAAAAGATGAAACAATGCCGCATACCCATTGTAAAGGTCCGCTGGAACGCCAAGCGAGGACCTGAATACCCACATCTTTTCCCCAACCTTTAAAGTCCCACTCAAATGCTAATTTCGGGACGAAATTCTTTCTAACGGGGGGATGATGCGACAACCGACAATTTTGGTCAAACAAAGTCAATAAGTCAACTAAGTGAGCTAAACGAGTTCTAGTACGTTTGAGTTTACTCTATGTTCCCTAAATGTACAACTTATTATTATAATTCAAAGTATCACTCGGAAGTTTCATATGTTCAGAAAACTAAACCCTAAATAGGATGAGAAACATAACAACTCGATGAATTCAACTATGTATCCTTTGGGGAATTGATAACACTCATAACACGACATAGTGGAGTCCGTAATATTAACACTACAAGGAAAAAACCATAACTCAGGCAACAAACACAATCTCTTTCTCTCTATCTCTCTCTCTCCCAAATCTCACCTGACTTTTTCATAAACACCCGTTGTGACAACTAAAAAGTTTTAGGTCAAACAACGTCGGAGAGGTCTTGTATAAGTATACCCACAATGAATATCAATGGAAACTTGTTGCAAATAAACTCTTGAAAGTCATAAGGGCATTAGTGGTATGGGTATGTAGTGTGTGTGTGTATGTGTGTGTATATATATATATATATATATATATATATATATATATATATATATATATATATATACTTTGGAAACTATATTTATAACTGTTCGATTAGTGTCTAAGTCCATAACTATTTTGGTATGTACTTGACCCGATTATGAGCATGGTCCTTTTGGGTTGCCTTCACCATAGCAATATGTAGGATGATTTAAGGAGAGAAAGGTTTAAATATGATTTATTAATATTTTATGAGAATAATATATCAAAGGAGAAATAATATTGTTTAATTAATAGTAGTCAAGAATTAATTTTGTGGCTAAAATAGATTAATTAAACTTAGGGGACTGGAGTTGTATTTATAAGATAATTATAATTGGGCTATGGATCACCTAATAAAATATAGGTTGGATGAATTCTATGGGAAGCTCATTAGAAATCGTCCAAGGTATATGTTAAAGGAGTCCATGGGTTGCTTAGGGCTTAAGCAACCAGATTAGGGTTTCCTAGTTGAAAACCCTAATAGCCTACATGTATATAAAGGGTCCCCTATGCCCCAAAAACGTGGCTAAGAGTTCCTTTAGGGTTTCTAGACGTTTTGGGCAGCTTCCTCTCTTCTCCTTCTTCACCAAGTTGCTTAGTGGTGTTTGTGACTCCATTAGAAGTGCAGCACTTGAGGAACTAAGCTTTCTGAAGCCAATCAAAGGAAGGAATTGATTGTTATTGCAATATAACAATCAAAGGTAATTTTCTAAACCCTAATTCAGTTTATTATATGTTAGATCTAGGGTTTATAGCTTTGGATATTCAATTGCATGTTCATTAGACAAAGTAGATCCAAAAGCTATAAGGGTTTGCATGTAAACCATAGGATTGATGTATTGCTCAAAACACATCAGTGGTATTAGAGCCTAGGGCTGTTTGTTAGTGAATTTGATGCTTAATTGATTGTTTTTTGCTTGGAACACGAAGTTTTTTTGGCTTCTGCTTGTCCGACTCGGCGATTCAGTAGATGAACTCAACGAGTCAGGCTGACTCGGCGAGTCTAGTCTCTGACTCGGCAAGTCCGGGGAACTGGCAGCGTTTTTTGGCGATTTTCTTGCTGTTTTGGCTTGGAATACTTACCATAAACAGTTTTAATTAATAAAATCTGATTTTTATTGATTTTGGGTGAATATCCTTACCAAAATAGTAGATAATTACCATTTAATCAAATATTTGTTACCTTATAAGATAAAGTTTATTTATTTGAGTTATTTGATGAATTATCTTGCACGATTTTTGACTAGGTCAAAATTAGATAATTGCCATGTTTGTATAGTTTCAAATTGCACCCTTTAGGTTTTATAGTTTAAATTTGAACTTAAAAGTTTTGTTTTTGAAATTTAAATAAGTTAAACCCTAATGTTTTGAAAAGTTTCAAAACTTGCCCTCATGTTTTGGAATTTAAATTTTTGATTAAAAGTTTAATTTTGAAATATTTAAATTGTAAACCCTTATGTTTTGAAATGTTTCAAAAACTTGCCCTCAAGTTTTGGAATTTAAAAGTTGATTAAAAGTTTAAGTTTGAAATGTTAAATTCTAAAAACCTTAGTAATTTGAAAAGTTCATATCACACCCTTATGGTTTTATTAATTAATTAAAGTGTATAATTAAAGGTGATTTAGTAAACTCATAAAGTTTTGGTTTACATTTAATTAAATTAAAAGTATAATTTACTAAATTGAACCACCTAGTATTTTAAAAGTGTAAAATACACCCTATACTATATATAACATTAAAAGTCTAATATTATATATATGTATGAGTAAACAGTCAGTCTTACCGTTAGTAGGCCTCATTCACGAAGCTGGTCTATAAGGGGTGTTTAAGGAAATTGCCTATAAAATGGCGATTGAATGGGTATCCACTCTTACCCACCGCACTCTTGACTAGTGGAGGATCGTTAGCCGAACGGGTAGGATAGGACAGAAACCTTCCATTATAAGTATAATGAAGTACAAAGTAACTAAATGCTTATTCAAATTCCCATATCATAGTTACTTTAGGCAAAATGTGAAATTTTATGTTAATCCATGGGATTACACTTCGTACCCTTGTCAAACGTTAGTGGAGCATGTGTGGTTAACCGGCACACTAATTTGGGGATGACATTGGTGACGAAGGGTGGCTCGATGCTTATCATAGATCAATGGAGCGTGTGTGGCCAACCGGCACATTGATTAGGTGATAGTAGCATTAGGTGCACCACGTGATTCGTATGGTTATTCACACCTTGTTTGTGATCCTTGGCATCCCAGTCACAAATAGAATGGCATAATCGAGATTTAAACATTCCATTAAAAAGTTCAATGAATCTCATAAGATCTAGGAGTTTCAATTCATTTAAAACTTAAAATACCTTTTCGTTTTTCATGGTGGAAATTGGTAAATCGTCATTTACCTACCTTCAAATATTCTGCAACTAGATTACGAAATCCCTCTTCTAGGTTGTAGAATGTTATGTTGGATCCTAGCTTGATGTTTTATTTGGGTGTTACATCAATAATTCTAATCAACTTAAGTTTAATTTTCTCCCGTTTTGTAGATGTCTAGTTTTGACAATCATGGTCTTCCCAAATCCTATGGAACAAGCTTTCCAAATGAAGATGACATTCTGAGATACGATCAAGGAAATGAGAGTCATGCTTCACTCCCTCCACCTCCTCCAAATGTTCTCCCTGACTCACATGTTCAAAGGCTTGAAAAGTTCAAGCTCACTCAAGCCCTTTTGGCATGTAAACACGAACATGGGAAATCTGTGTGTGCACACGTCTTAGAGAGGAAGTCACGCATTGATAGGTTAAGGATGTTGGGTGTCGATATCTCATAAATATTGACTGTTGACTGGGTTCTTCAGTCACTTCCTGAATCATATAGTGAGTTCGTTAGAGAGTAATATATGATGGATCACGACGTGACCATCATTGATCTCACTTATTTGCTTATAGCTGCTGAATCAGCAATGATTTGGCGTGCTGGTCAAGTAAATTTGTCTGGTGAATCAAACTCCTAAACTTCAATGGACACAAGAAACATTGGAAGTCCAAAAAGAACTAAGTTTGTGATTGTCCAATCTGTTGTACCAAAGGAGTCCATTTGCTTTTATTGCCAAGAGAAGGGACATTGGAGACGAAGCTGCCCTAACTACGTAAGAGATCTAAGAGATGGGAGAGTCAAGATGTATGGGTCTGCTTCAGGTAAAATCCATTAACTAACTCTTTTATGTTCCCATTCTAGATTCTTAATACATGATGTGATAAGATTACATTTTGATGTTTTGTAGGATCGAAGAAAATAGAGGATGTTGGGTCGTGTTTTGTATTAAGTGTTGTATCTATTGGGCTCGTTAGCTAGTCCATTTTTGTATCTCCGGTATGGGCCTGTCCATCCGTGAGTTTAGTAAGGTTGTATATAAATATAGGTGCTTGCATGCATCTTAGGTTAACGAAGGTAACGATAGATCAGAGCATTATTCAGAAGTTCATTATTATCGTTCTTGTAACCCAAAATCCTCTACAGCGGAAGTTCTTAGTCAAGCTCTGCTGAGGATTATTCGATCTAATCATTCGACATATTTTGATCCATACTTGTCTTATTTACTGTTTTGTGTTCATCGTAATACCTGTTACAAAGATCTAATCGATCTTCAAGTTTGTTTTATAACTTATCAATTGGTATCAGAGCAGGAGGCTATGTAATTCATACACTTCTTTTCAGTGATAAAGGTTGCGATTAGGGTTATTCCACATTTACTGATATTTATTGAGCCGTCATCCCATAACTGACGTGACTCAACATTTATTTGTGTTGCCCTAATTTAATATATTACAAGTCTGATCTTTTAATCAGGTTTTTCGATCAAGCATGGACGAGTCACAATATAATCCCATTAACATCTCAAACATCATTGGATCAACGACAAATATTCCCATCCTTTACACCCAGGATTACGAGGTCTGGGCACATTACTTTGAAGATTATGTCATCGGATCTGAGGACAATGGATATCTCATCTGGGAAGCAATCGTATCTAGACCATTCGCTCATTCAGCAACTTCAAGAATTATTAAAACTTAGAAGGAGTATAATAATCTTTTGAAAGATGTTAAAGATATTGCTCAACACGAAAAAGATAAATTTCAGTGCAATATTAAAGCATTGAGACTAATCAGATTCGCTCTTCAATCTGACACTTTCAGGCTGGTGAGTTCATGCAGCACTGCCAAAGAAATATGGGATAGGCTGCGAGAGTTATATTCTACGGACGAAGATCTCGAGCATTCGATTCAAACCTTGCTTTTGTCCGAATTTGGTGAATTCAAGCAGAGTCCTGAAGAAACTGTAACTCAGACGGTCGATCGCTTCAATCATCTTCTTAGTAAGATGATTAAACATGATATTGAAAAGGAAGTTGATTGAACAAAATGTTACATTTTTAAACGGTCTCAGATCTGAGTGGAGGGCAGTTGTGTCCACTGTTAAAGCGCATGAGCAATTCAAATCTTACTCTTTGGCGAAACTGGTAGGGATTTTGAAATCCCAAGAAAAGATTGTGTTACAGGAGAAAAATGTGGTTTCAAGCATGGGATCATTGGCTCTTCTGTCCAAAAGCAAAGCTGTGATGGAAGATGAAGACCTCAACCCGGAGGATTATGACCTTACCTCTGAAGACTATGCAATGATGGTGTCAAACCCGAAGAGGTTCATCAATAAAAGGTTCCCTACCAATAAAAACCGAAATTGGTAGGGAAGTTACAGTTCTGAAAGGGTTAGGGAAGAACCGAAGGCAGAAGAACCAAAGAAGGAACCGAAAGCTGAAGGAGATTCGGGTGTGAGCTGCTATTATTGTGGAGGAAAGAACCACTATGCCAAAGATTGTGTTCTCAAGAAAATGGCAGAAAAGGATGAGGAGAAAGACGAAGAAACTGTGTTGTTGAAAAAGCTGGAAGAGATCAAAAGAAAGAAATCCACTGCTAACCCCTCTATGAATGCTTTAATTGTGCAGGGTTCGGTAGCGGATGATGAGTTTGGTGGCGTGGAGGTCTGGTCAACCGATTCTGAGGACTATGAAGTCAGGAAGCCATCTCATGGAAAGGCCTATGTTGCAAAAGGTGAAGGGAGCGGTGGAAAGTGTTTAATGGTCTCAGACGTGTCTCAGATGAGGGGATACAACACAGATGGTGGGAATGAAGACACAAAGGAGCGAGAGGACTTGTGCTTCACAGCAAAACCTCTCAGTGCGCAGTTTAACGAGCTTGATGAATTAATCAAGAAGGTACAATCAGTTTTTGTTTCATTCAAAGTCCCACAAAGTTCATATGAAAAAGAACTAAAAAATGTTAATTCAAGAATCTCTCATCTAGACAACAGTTTAACTCAAACACGGGTCACCAATTCTAACCTAACTGACCAAATAAGCAGGGTATCTTCAAAAAGTGAGGAACGGAGGATGTGGATCGAGCTAAAGGAGTCGGAGTTAATCAAATCCAAGGATGAAAACATTCATTTACAAAGAGACAATTTAAAACTTTTAAAACAGAGAAATGTCTTTTGTTTGATTGCTAAGCGTCTTTACACTAATATCACTCAACTTCATTTAAACTGTGAAATAGGGCAGAAAATTCATCGCATGATTTTGCCCTTCCTTGAGTTTAAGGACGATGAAATTGACGCTGAAGCATATAACTGTGAAAGTGTTGTTTCGTCTGAGGATGTTAATCCGACATATATGTATGGTCTAGAAAAAATCGAATCTTTCATGAAGTCCAAGGACCATAAAGACATGCTGAAATTTTTTTTGGATGAAAATGATAAACTAAAACTAAGAACCGAAACCATACAAAAGTTTGACTCTTTGAATGCCAACATGAGCTCAGAAAATAAAATTGATGTTGAAAATGCATCTGAGCTCAATGAGGACGATGATATGAGTGAAATTTCTGTTGAAGACACAGTTAACTGTTCAGAGTTTGTCAAGAGCGAACCCAAAAACCACAAAAATCTTATTTCAGAAAATTATGTGGAGTTTGCTCGTCTGTCCCAACAAAAGTCCCCGATCCTTGAAGAAAAGGCTGTTGTATACCAAAAGGTGAGAACAACTCCAAATCAGGTGTATAAAGTCACAGGCATAACAGAACATCAGATAGCCGAACTCACAGCTATTGTAAACGAAGATAATGCTGACGGTTGCGATGAGTTCTTCTGGTCTGCTCCCATCGACAATGCTGACGAAATAGTTGGTCTGTCAGAAAGGACTTCATGGAAAACCAAAGGTAGATATGTGCCAGAACCTTTGAACAAACCTGATAGCTTCGACGTGCCAAGTACTAGTGGTACAAAAGATGTTCCTGGAGAAAAAGGAGTATCAGCAAAAGAAGTCACTCCGTCAAGCGACACATCATCAGTTCAAAGTGAATCAGCTGAAAGAAAGCAAAAACAAAAAGCGAATGCCCATCGTCAGCCGAAGCAGGTGAGAAATCAAAAACAGCAAAGGAATTAGAGATACAAGAAGAATCTCTCTGAAAGAAAACAGTTCTGGCAATCTCAAAATGCCCATTTCTCTTATCATGACAAAAATTTAAAGTCAGAGAAAAACACTGTTAGGTCACAAGAGAGTCATAACAACCGAAGAGAGAGGTTCAGTTCTAAAGGTCAAAACAACCGAAAGGATACATTCGGTTCTGAAAAATTTGACAACCAAAAGCAAAGGTTCGGTTCAGAAAACACTATCTACCGAAAGCATAGGTTGGGTTCCAAGAGCAAAAGAGACCAAAGATCTAGGTTCGGTCCCACTAATGATCAAAAACAAAAGGGTCACTTAGAATCTCAAGCCAAGAAATCATCTTAGTCTAACTTCTCTCGTTCTTCTTCTTCTAATTCTTCTAATTACTCTCAACCTCTTTCTAAATTCAATTCAGTTCGCACTCAAAAACCTAAATCATCAACAGATCTGAAAGGAAAATCAAAGTTTTCATCAGTTGAAACAAATCAAAATAATCCTAGAGTCCAAATACCTAAACAAGAATCCAAACCGAAAGAAACAAATCCCAATAAAATTAAGGTTTTCACCATTAAAAGGAAAGATGAAACAACGTTAGTAAAAAGAACATATCTTGTTGACATCTCTTTTACTGTTCCTGTTCTTGTGAAAGGCTCACGTGGACCCAAGAAACTTTGGGTTCCTAAATCTGCTTAATTTTTGTAGGTTATTAGTGACGAGCAGTTTGACGAAGAATGGTACATTGACAGTGGCTGCTCACGTCACATGACAGGAAGGAAGGAAGAGTAGAGGGAATTTCGGTCTCTTTCAAACGGTGGAAATGTTAAGTTCGGGAACAACTCCTTCGGCACCATAAAAGGCTATGGAATGATTACAAATGGTGATTTTACGATTAGGAAGGTTGCATACGTTAAAGGACTACAGCACAACCTCATCAGTGTATCTCAGCTTGTTGGAGGTACCGGTCTCAAGGTTTCATTCGATGATGAGGGTTCGGAAATAATTGAGAAGAAAACAAAAAGAGTCATTCTCAAATCGGAGCGCAAAGGCGAAATGTTTCCCCTGAACCTCAAACCCATCAAAGGGAATCCAGCTATCTGCCTGTTATCCAAAGCACAATCTGACGAAAGCTGGCTGTGGCACCGAAGGCTCTCTCATCTCAACTTTAAGGACATCAACAAACTTGTTACTGAAGGCCATGTTCGAGGTCTTCCATTGCTCAAGTTCGATAGAGAACATTTGTGTGCTGCATGTGAAATGGGGAAGCAGAGTCGTCAAAGTCATCCATCGATTGTAAACACTAAAGTTGTTGAGCCATTAGAGTTAATTCACATTGACTTGTGTGGTCCCTCATCTATCGAAAGCATCAGCGGTAGCAAGTATATTCTTGTCATCGTTGATGATTTCTCGCGTTTTACATGGGTGTTTCTGAAGCACAAATCTGAAGCGACTCTCAAGCTGAAGACGTTTATCAAGCAGATTGAAGTACAGCTAAAGAAAGTCGTTCGCAACATCAGGAGCGATAATGGTCTAGAGTTCAAAAATAAAGAATTCGAAGAATTCTTAGCCGACAAAGGAACCAGTCATAACTTCTCAGCTCACTACACCCCTCAACAAAACGGGATTGTCGAAAGAAGAAACCGATCTTTGTATGAGGCGGCACGAAGCATGCTAAGTTTTGCTTCTTTACCTTTACATTTTTGGGCTGATGCTATTGCTGTTGCTTGTTTTACGCAGAACAGGTCATATCTCAATAAGCGATTCACTCTCACTCCTTATGAGAGCATCAACAACAGGAAGCCAAATGTCAAATTTTTCCATGTATTCGGCTCACGGTGCTTCATCTTCAATTCTAAAGAACACCGTAACAAGTTCGATGTCAAAGCCGATGAAGGGATATTTCTAGGCTATTCTTTCACTTCTAAAGCCTACAGGGTATTAAACAAGCGCTCGAGGAAAATAGAAGAAACCTATTATGTGAATTTTGATGATAGCTATGTTAAAAAGCTTAAGGCCAAAGAAGACACAGTTGGAGAAATCTTTTCTCACACAGGCCAAGTCACAGCCTCGATTGCAAACCTATTTGAGAAGTTCGTCCAGTTATTTGATGAACTAGAGAAGGCAACTCTCTCAGAAGCGAGTGCAGCAGACAACAAAGTAGATCATCTGAAGCAACTCATCGAAGATACTGCAAAGAGAATGAATGAAGGAGGATCAAGTTCTGACGACCCTCCACAGCACGATACTTCAGTTGAGGGGGAGGGCACATCTTCGTCATCACAGCCGTGCTCACATGTTGAGGGAGAGAACTATTCTCCAACTGCTCCCGAAAGCTCATCTGCACCCGAAAGTCCAGTGGTACCTGAAAGCTCAACACCGCACGAAACTCCTATAGCTCCAGAAACTCAAGACACACCTGAAAGCTTATCTGTCGAGGGGGAGAATGCAGATATGTCTTACGACTATGATAGTCAATCTGAACTAGAAGAGATGGTAAATGCTGAATTGGATCCATCTTATGATCCAAATTACCTTCCTCTTGTCAAATGGACCAGAGATCATCCTGTTTCTCAGGTTGTCGGTAATGTCTCTGAAAAGGTCCTGACCCGATCACAACTAAAGGCAAAACTGTTGGATTAATGTCTAAGTCCATAACTATAATTGGTAAGACTTGACCCGACCCGGCATGGTCCATTTGGGTTGCAAACCTTCATGCACTTAGATAGACTATAATGAGAGAAATAAGACACTTATGGTTATTAATATATTATAAGTTCTAGTATATTAATAATAAGAATAATAAGATTGTTTAATTAGTATTGATCAAGAATTAATCTAGGATTAATTAAGTGATCAAAAGAAGACTAATTAAATATATGGGTTGATTGTGTAAATCATCCATACTTATATAGTGGGCTAATGCTCCATGGATAATCAAGTTGGGCTAAAACCCATAGGATGGTCCATGGGTGCTCCATGGTGTATTTGAACCCATGGATCCAAGGAAATGGAAAGTCATGACAATTAAGGATTTACCCTAATTGTAACACTATATAATGATCTTATTCTTGACAAAAATCGGCCACTAGGATTATTCTAGAGAGGGCTAGCCGATTTCATGAAGTGTAGAACTCTCTCAAGTTATTCTAAGTGTTTTGATAACTGTGATTCCATTTGAGGCTTCCACACTATTGGGGCTAGGCACTCAAGCTTCATGAAGACTTTCTACATCAAAGAGGTATGTATTCTATCTTGTTATATTCATGTTTTGTATGATAGATTAGGATGATACCTTGGATATTCTTATTTGCATGTATAATAGAGAAAACATAGATCCAAGGTATTTAGGGTTGCATGTACACTTAGGAGTGTTAGAATGCTCAAAACCCAACAGTGGTATCAGAGCCTAGGCATGTTTTCTTGTTATACTTGCAAATGGAGCTGAAAAATCGAGTTGTGATGCTGTCAGCCCAGCAGACTCGCCGAGTCCATGAAGGGACTCGATGAGTCCAAGGCAAAATTCATCCAACTCGCCGAGTTATGTTCATGCACTCGACGAGTTGGACCCCAGACAGCATATTTTCGAGGTTTTTGGCTAGAAATGGACTAGGAACATTACCCTACGTTGTTTTTGAACTTATAAACTTGTTTTTAATGTGGTAATGTTCATGCTAATCCATTTTCAAAGATAATTGTCAATAGATTCATGTTTTGTATTAGTTTAAGGTTTAGACTAATTACATGAAGAAGTTTGATATGAATTATCTTATTCTTATGAGTTGCTTAGATTAATAGAAAAGTTAATTGAAATAGTTGTTTTCAATCCATTTTAATCTAAGAGTTGAGTACAAAATGTGTTTGTGTAACTTGTCCTCAAGTTACATGAAGAGTCACTTTAAAGACTCATAAAACTCATAAAAGTTGGTAATGGTTACAAAATGAAGAGTCTTGTGTCATTGAATTTTTTTTATGACTCCATAACTTGTCCTCAAGTTATGGAAATTCAAGAGTCACTTCATTAATAAATAAATAAATAAATAAAGTGTAACCTTAATTAATTCCATAAGTTATAAAAATAAAGAAAAGATTAATTCTTTTATTAGTTTAAAGTCTTCCATAAGTTATGGAACTTGAAGAGTTTTTTGGATTAAAACTACTTTAAACACATAAGTTATGGAATTAATTAGTTTTGAATAGTTTCAAAACTTGCCCTCAAGTTTTGGAATTTGAAAAGTTTTCACTTATGAATACTTTAATTCCAAGTTAGCCCTTAGAATTTTAAAAAAGTTAAAATTCAACACTTATACTATTTATAACATTAATGGTTAATTATTATATATATGTATAAGAACAAGTCGTTTTACCGTTAGTAGGCCTCATTCACGAAGCCGGTCTATAAGGTGGGTATAAGGTTGTTGCCTATAAAATGGCGACTTAATGGGTGTCTACTCTCACCCACCGCTTGCTTGACTGGTGGAGGGTCGTTAGCCGAACGGGTAGGACAATGACTTTAAATTCTCCCTTCATTAAAAGTATTAATGATAAATACTAAAGTAACTAAAATCTTAATAATTCCCAATCTTAGTTACTTTAGGAAAAATGTGAATTTGGTGCTAACCCATGGAATTCACACTTTGTACCTTACCAAGTCGTTAGTGGAGCGTGTGTGGTTAACCGGCACACTAACTTGGACTAGTAAGGACCACGAAGGGTGACTTAATGTTTGTCATAGATCAATGGAGCGTGTGTGGTTAACCGGCACATTGATTAGGTGATAATATTAAGGATACCAAGTGAATTGGTATGGTTATTCACACCTTGTTTTGTGATCCTCGGCATCCCAGTCACAAAATTTGAGAGGGCACACTCGAGATTGAAACATGCCATTGAAAAGTTCAATGAATCTCAAAAGATCTAGGAATTTCAAATCCAATTAAAACCTAATAAATTATTTCGTTTTTCATGGTGGAAATTGGTGAATCGTCATTCGCCTACCTTCAAATATTTTATAGCTTGGATTACGGCATCCCTCTTCTAAGTTATAAAATAGTTTGTTGGGTCCTAGCCTTAATATTTCATATTGGGTGTCATATTAAGGACTTTAAATCAACTATCTTGAATATCTCCCAAAACATGTCTGGTTTAGACATTTATGATCTTCCCAAATCTCTTGAAGATGATGTTCCTCAACATCATGCTTCACTTCCTTTATCTCCTCCAATTATTCTCCCTCACCCACAAGTTCTTGAAAAGTTTAAAGTCACTCAAGCCCTATTGGCAAGTTAAGGTCTTGGTGTGGTCACATCTTGGAGATGTAGTCACATATTGACAAGACGGGAGAGTTGGGTGTCAAAGTCTCGTGAAAGTTGGATGTTCAATCACTTTCTTAGTAACATAGCGGGTCACTTTGGGACTACTATGAGACAGACTATGACACGAGCCTTAATGATCTTATCTATTTGTTTTGTGATGTGGAATCAGCAATGATTTGGAACACTAGTAAAGCAAATTTTGTTAGAAGATCAACTTCCCAAACCTTAAATGGACATTGGCAATGGTAGCATTGGATATCTAGAAAAGCATTTCTCTTCCCAATGGAAAGGGATCGGCCATAGTCGACTCGGTTGACCAAATGGTAAAGAGAAAGGCTAAGTCTGAAATAGTCTCATGTGCCATTATCAAAGGGTCTCAATATGTTTATATTGCCAAAGAGAGGGGCATTGGTTGCGAAGCTGCCCTATTTACCTGAAAGGTCATAAGGTAGATCAAGTCAAGAGGTTTGACTCTACTTCGGGTAAAATACACTGTACAACTCTGTTAAGTTCCTATTTGGAGATTCTTATTACATAATGTGAATGGGTCACATGCTGATGTCTTTTAAGAATCAAAGAAAAGATAGGAAGCTTAAAGTAAGTATATGCTGATTCTGATTGCGAAGATGGGTTTCGATCGCATGGTTCGGTAATCAGAATTTTGAGCTGTTGCTTAAGAGTTATAATATATTGCTTGTGAATAGATAACAACAAGGTTTTCATGTGGATTGTAAGGATAAGTTTTTCCGCAAAGTTTTAAAATAAAAGAAAAAAAGGTTTTAATTTTATTTATTTTAAAAATATCCTTACAATGGCATCGGTGGAAAATTGTTGCTTATATGTTTCCAGTAAGAGCAATATTGGAAAGTGGATTTGATTCTTTCATTTGTGGTAGTGTCTGAATTTACCAAATGAAGAAAGTTTTTCATCACCCAAGTTTCAATTGGACAGAAACTTGGAATCATACAAGTTGTATTGTATGATGAATGAGAATTTTCATCTTTGAAAAATTAAGACTAATTCTTTGATCACATGTATATGTGAGTCAATTGAAGGACTAAGGAATTAGGTACACTGGGTGTGCGCTGGTCAAGGTCCACCACAAAGATTGATTTGTCATGATTTACTAAAGATTAGTAAATATGATTATACTTATAAGGTTTTGTAACATTGGAAAACGAATAAGAAGAATCAAATTAGGCAGAAAGACAAAAGTTTCTCAAATCTGAAAGGACGGGAGAGTACTTTAGTATCAGCTTTGTGATCATCTTAATGATTAAGAAACCATATCAAAATTTGTTCTCTAAGAAAGTCTTAGTGCATTCTTATGACTGAGAAGAAGGGATCTTGAAATTGTTGAAATGGTTAAATCAAGAAGATGAATCATACTTCGTTCCAATACAAGTCTTGGGGTCATACTCCAAGATTGTAATTTGAGTGACATGTCTTAAAGAAGGTTTAAAACACTTATCAAATGTAAGAGTAAAATGATTTCTACTCTTGTACATTTGAGATTGGTAAGTTGTGATGTCTTGGATGAGACAAAGACCAACTAAGACCAATTGTGTGAAGTGTTAGTCTTGATAAGAATCCGCACTATCCCTTGAATATTTGTTTTATCAAGGAATGGTTCTTGACTAGGAAAACTTATATGTCAAGGGGACAGTGGGAGCCTTAAAGATCCTGAAAGAGTTTCAAGATTTAATCAAGAGTAAAACCTGTAATTTATCACTAGCACACGACTTAAGGTTTTCAACCTATCGTGTTGACATAATTCTTATTTCTGTACCTACTTCAAATAAGTTGAATTTACATGTGAGATATCAGAGTTCAACTTGGAAGCATTGGTGGGCCTTGTGTTACCAAGGTGACAAGAAACTAAGATTGAATAAGTTTAATCCATGTAGGGCTGAATTTGTCACTAACCTTATCTTGTGATTATGGTTTTGACAAATTCGCATGGATAGGAACTCATACACTGAAGCAACCACAACATCGCCATACCAGTGGATGTTGTGGTTGACAAATTCGCATGGATAGGAACTCTCCACCTAAAACCATTCCTATTTCTATTCCCCCCATTTCATCCACTACTTCAATACCACCCACTTCCATCCCAATACCAACACCAATATTCACTGAAGCAACCACAACATCCACTGCAGATGTTCGAGCCAACATATCTGGTACAGGGGTTCATACTGATGCACCCGAAACCACCCCAGCACCCGAAACTACAAAAGCATCCGAACCTACACTTATACCCGAAACAACCCAACATGAACCTACCCATACTACTACACCACCAGCTTCACCACCCCCACCCTCTCCTGATCATGCTTCAAGAAGGTGAAGAACCATTCCTTGGCAGGGAAGATATGACGTTTGACTCGGTCTACTATTGTCCGTTTCAAATACAGAGTGATGACGATGTCGACGCTCCTGTCACAAAACAACATCTCAAGGAGCTCCATGACAAAGTTGATTTACTCATCGCCTCCTCTTCCACTTCTCAGTCATCTCTTTCTGAAGATGCAGTTCAGAAGATTGTTGATGCTTTCTCTAAGGCTCAGCAAGATTCCATTGTTTCTGCAACCTCCGCCATCGACGCCTCAACAAAAGCCTGTCAGGCTGCGACCGAAAAAGTCGATAAACTATTTTCTGATGCGTCCTCCCTATTAAAGTCTTTACAGGAGAGTGCAAATGCTGCAAAGACTACATTGGAACCAGTTGTTCAACAGCTAGCAACGTCAGTTTCTACTGAGTTGAATTCATTCGCTTCTTTTCGTCAACTGCTTTCAGACAATAACTCAGCCTTTCGCACAACCATTGACGAGCGTCTCTCGAAGCTCCAAGAAGATTTGGCTGCTGAGAACTCTCTTATGGATGTTCTTGCCAAGAAGACCACTGCTCTGAAGGTCAAGAGTGTTCAACTCTCCCACTCTCAACAGGAGATTGACTCTCTTCGGTCCGAAAGGGAGGTGATAAAGACGTGTGTTTCGGATGTCCACTCTGCCATCTCAAACATCCTCGAAGCACATGATCCTATCCTTTAACTATTCTGTGAGGCATACCCTTGCAGAGAAGCTCGCTCCCGCCCTTGCCCTGCTAAGCAAAATCGAAGGGCTACTTGATTTCGTGTCCATTTCGAAACAAGGGGGAGAGAAGGAATCTGTATCCCAACCACCTCATTTCTCAAAGGCAACTCACACTACTGAACCTCCTCCAGTAGGCCAAGCCTCCAGTTCGGGTGTGAAAGACAAAGGCAAAAATATTGCTGAGGAAGAAGAGGAAGAAGACAAAGAAACAATTGCCGACTTGTTGAAGCGTAGAAGTCGACGCAATGAGGCTGATGTCAGTGCTCGTGTGGCAAAAGAGGCTGAAGAAGCTGAACGAAAACAGAAGGAAGCCCATGACCTTCTTGAGAGTAGGAAAACTCTTTTTCCTGCCTGGACTCTCAAGAGGATGATTAAAGAAGCCATTGACACACCGAGTATCTTGTGGCTAGAACCTGTAATCTCTTTTGATTGTTCCAATACTATCGACTCTCAGTTTGACATGCCACTAACCCGAAAGGCGTTCATCTTTCATGCCTTCTCCAACATTGCAGAGTTCCCTCATCCTCATCCACAGGTTGATCGGGACTTAATCGATTTCTATCTAAAGGCTGCTCAACCTTAGTATCAGACTTGGAGCGCTCAGAAGATTATCAACGTTCGGGTCTTGAAGCCGTATACTGAAGGGAACTTCATTAACATTCGGTTCAAGGTACTTCGGGGATCTGCCAAAACTGAACATGCCATTTCCCTTGCAGATCTTCCAAACCTTAATCCCCATGATTGGATTATCTTGCACAACATCCTTCTCACCAACGAAGCTGAATATGGTCCGATCATCGACCATCTCAAGAGGATGCTGGTGTGCTACATCATGGAAGTTGCACTGATGGATCAGGAGATTGCAAGCATATTTAAGAAGAAACCAAAAATATCTCCTGTTGGCTCTGCCAGTGATCTGAACCAAATGTAGATGGGTAGAATTGACTCATGAAGGAATTTAGTCATGTTCACCAGAAATGAAGGACAGAAATGTCTTTTCGCCTTGGCTGACAAACACCTTTACACCACTGCCTGCTTAGAGCATGTTTTGGGGATCATCCACAGATGCAAGAAAAACTCAGCGGATGATGTCAAGTACTTCGATGACATGATACAATGGTACATTCGGTTCAGACAGACTATTCTCGCTCTTATCACACGTTTGTTTGATACTGTAAAGAAGACACCCGCTGCTGGCCCGAAGAAGAAGTAGTCTTGCTCCAATTTGACGCAACGGGGGAGATTGTTGGGTCGTGTTTTGTATTAAGTGTTGCATCTATTGGGCTCGTTATCTAGTCCATTTTTGTATCTCTGGTATGGGCCTGTCCATCCGTGAGTTTAGTAAGGTTGTATATAAATATAGGTGCTTGCATGCATCTTAGGTTAACGAAAGTAACGATAGATCAGAGCATTATTCAGAAGTTTATTATTATCATTCTTGTAACCCTAAATCCTCTACAGCGGAAGTTCTTAGTCGAGCTCTGCTGAGGATTATTCGATCTAATCATTCGACATATTTTGATCCATACTTGTCTTATTTACTGTTTTGTGTTCATCGTAATACCTGTTACAAAGATCTAATCGATCTTCAAGTTTGTTTTATAACTTATCAGAGGAAGCTTAAGGGAAGAAGTGAGCTGAATCTAATCGTGAAGAAAGTGGATTTCGATCGCATTGTTTGAAGATTGGATTTTTGAGCTACTACTTGGAGTTAGAATAGATTGTTAAGAAATATCTAATAACATTGTTTTTCAATTTAATTGCATTGTAAGGACAAATTTTTTCCACAATAAAATGAATTCTGATTTTATCCTATTTATTTATCCTTGCAATGACATATATGAAAAATTGATGTATGAAGGTTTCTATTATTAGCAATAATGGATTTGATTCTTAATTATGTTATTTGTGGATATGTCAAGAATTCACCAAATAGGGAGAGTTTCTCATCACCCAAGTTTCAATTGGACATAAACTTGGAATCATAGAACTTGGTTGTGTGATGAATGAGAAACTTCATATTTGGAAATTAGACTAATTCTTTGACAAAATGTCAAGTGAAGGACTAGGAGATCAAGTACACAAGATTGTACGTTGATCAAGTCCACCACAAGAGTGATAAAGATATTCGTCATGATTTACTAAAATTTAGTAAATATGGTTATACTTATAATTTTGAGTATAATTCTAAGTTGATTGAAAGAATTTCAATCAATAGCAGAACGAATAAGAAGAATCTAGTAGGCAGAAAGATAAAAGTTTCTCTATTCTAAGAAGAAGGGAGAGTAATTTTATTGTGTTTATGATAGGTCTTAATGATTAAGAACCATGTCTCAATTGATCCTCTAAGTGAGTCTTAGTGCAATTGCATGTCTAAGAAGAGGAATCGAGAATTGTATAAATGGTTAAATCAAGAAGTCAATCATACTTCGTTCCAATATCAAGTCTTAAAGTCAAGATTGTGACTTGAGTGAAAAAGTATTTAGTAGGTTTATAACACTCAACAAATGTGGAATTTGGAAAAGTTTTCTTATTCTTGCACATTTGAAATTGGTAAGTTGTGTTGTCTTGGATAAGACAAAGACCAACTAGGACCAATTATGTGAAGTGTTTTTTCTAGGAAAGTTTCCTGACAAGAGAATAATATATGTCAAGAGGTCAGTGAGAGTTTAAATGATCTTGAAAAAAGGTTTCAAGACAAAATCAAGAATAAACCTTATCGATCATCACTAGCACACGACTTGAGGTTTAAAGCCTATCGTGTTGACATTATTTTGTTTTCTGTGCCATTCCAATTGAGTTAATTATGCATGTGAGTTCTATGAGCTCTCGTTTGAATGCATAAAGACAAAGCACCTTGATCGATGGAAAGCACATTGATATGTAAGGATAAGTTGCTAAACCACTTGGAAGACATGGTGGGCACTCGTGTCATCATAAGGCAAGAAATCGAGATTAAGAAAGTTCAGTCCATATGAGTTTGGATTTGTCGCAAACTGGGTATTGGCAAATTCACAAGGATAGGAGCACATACACCATAAAAATCTAAGTGTCATAAGATTCACTCCTTCATGAAAAATGACTGTGAGGAAATGCTTTCACTAAGAGAGATTTTAAGAAGATGGCAATTGTGAAAATTATATTCTAAAATTCGATTATGGTTACGACATCCCATTCCATAGTTCGAATTGTGAGATTTGGCAATGAGTCTGAACATTTGGGACTTAGTAACATAAGTTTTGAATTGTTTAGACACACATATGAGCTATCTAAGGCAAAGGTGTATAAGTTTGAGAAGCTTAGATAAAGTATTATCGAAACATCTGGTATTAGAAATATGAATTTCATAAATTCAATAGGCATTGTTTTTTGGAAGTTATTTTGTTTTCTGAATACATGTCAAAGCTAATTGGAGCATAAGTGTTATGCTTATATGATAATAATCATCATGATAGTGGGAGCATAAGTGTTATGCTTGTATGATCAATATGGAGAGTATTTCAAGTTAGCGATATTAATTATAGAAAAACAAAGATGCAATTTGCAAAGTTGCATGGGTTGAAAAGTTGCTTTGCTATAATTAAGGGAGAGAATATTATACTTCATTTCGAAATCTAAAGCTTAGATTGATAAATGTTAATAAATTTAGTCAAAGGATACATAGTGTGTTATCAAATTTTGATTATGATTACGGCATCCCTCTTCATAGTTCAAATTGTGAGAACGTGACACATAAAATATTATGGCAGAAGATTGATAAAGCATCATATCTTTATGTAAGACATTATGCATTGTGTCCCATACGCTTCAGGTATAGGATCGATTGCAAATGTTATAATATTTGACCATTCTAAAATTTTCCAAATGTCTAGCGCATTAAGAGGGAAAAAGGACTAGAATTGGTTTTGACTAAAATAATTAAAAAACTATCAAAGGACGATCCAAAGTTCGTTGAGGATTGGTCGTTTGTGAGTAGTTGGAAGTATGGTATTGGATGGACCGTATCAACATTATTATGAATAGATAAGATTCTATTAAGAATGAGTTGTCATATGGCAAATATGGAAATGTTTCCATATTGGGAGTTGGATATTGAGAGTTTTTGTCTAGATTAGAAACTTCTATGCAAGAAGGATGTTCAAAGGAATGTACTTTGAATGTGAGACTTCACGTCTATGGAATTGTCTTGTAACAATTTCTAAGAGAGTACTATGTAATTTCATTAGCCAATTCTTGGTGACTTTTGTGCTATGACTTTACCAAAGGATCGTTGCATAAAATGTTAGAATCTAGCATATTCTAATAGTAGCAAAGAACCTTGTGTTCTTACACAAATGATAAAGATTGGGAATTGTGAAATGAGCATCATTGGAAAAGTTTTTCTATTGATCTATTTCACAAAGTAAGGACCATAGGAAACATAGTGTGCATGCTTTGTGCATGGGACGTCTATTGTTGTAATTCAAGTAATGCGTTGATTATCCGAAACATTAAATGATAAATAATGAGTAATCAATATGGTGGATAAATAGAAGTGTCTTATTTACTCTCACAAGTTTTGGTCCATATAGGATTAAGTATTATTGTTGTGTTTCAGTTTGCATGTTTTGACTTCCAGAATAATTAGGTTATTCAAACATCCACAATCAGTCATACGTTGGGAGTAGGTATGAAGAAAGACTGTCATAAATCTGTCTGTAGATTGTCTGAAGTGTTTAGACATGGCACAAGTTTGTTGCAGAGTTCATGAGTGCTTTGATAAGATTAGAGTATTGGATTAAACCCACACTCACTTGGATCACTTCATGGATTTATCACGAGTGATTAGTGAGATGATAATATTATATATTCCTGAAACCGAGACGTGTTAGTTGTTATTTGTTGGTTGGTTACACGTTGATAATAAGTAAATGCACCAGTAACTTGGTGTCATAAAACTTATTGTTGTGTGTGATTTGATCAGTGAATGCAAGCGAGCATTTGAGTCAAAGTTTATCCATTCCTTTTACCCAAAGTGGGATAAAAGCGATATCTGTGGGCCCCTCGATGATTTAGTGATGACACCTTAGCGCTTGGCTAAGCCGGGACTAAGTTGATGTGTTCAATTGTAGTCTGTTGTCAGTCGTCATAAATCGGAAGTCGGGAAACAGTATAGAGAGAATGACTGAAACTCATGTCTTGTGTCTATACGATATCTTGATAATGGAGGAATATATGATCCCTTATCTAAAGGACACGTGTATCTGATAAGATCAGAGATGACAACGACTTTTGAAAGCTACGATTGCTGATCAGGTTCTGAAGTCATATGGAAAAAGGTTATTAGACTTATCCAAGTGGGAGACTGTTGGATTCGTGTCTAAGTCCATAACTATTATGGTATGTACTTGACCCGATTATGAGCATGGTCCTTTTGTGTTGCCTTCACCATAGCAATATGTAGGATGATTTAAGGAGATAAAGGTTTAAATATGATTTATTAATATATTATGAGAATAATATATTAAAGGAGAAATCATATTGTTTAATTAATATTAGTCAAGAAGTAATTAAGAATTAATTTTGTCGCTAAAAGAGATTAATTAAACTTAGGGGACTGGAGTTGTAATTACAAGATAATTATAATTGGGCTATGGATCACCTAATAAAATATAGTTTGGATGAATTCTATGGGAAGCCCAGTAGAAATCGTCCAAGGGATATGTTAAAGGAGTCCATGGGCTGCTTAGGGCTTAAGCAACCAGATTAGGGTTTCCTAGTTGAAAACCGTAATACCCTACATGTATATAAAGGGCCCCTATGCCCCAAAAACGTGGTTAAGAGTTCCTTTAGGGTTTCTAGACGTTTTGGGCAGCCTCCTCTCTTCTCCTTCTTCACCAAGTTGCTTAGTGGTGTTTGTGACTCCATTAGAGGTGCAACACTCGAGGCACTAAGCTTTCTGAAGCCAATCAAAGGAAGGAATTGATTGTTATTGCAATATAACAATCAAAGGTAATTCTCTAAACCCTAATTCAGTTTATTATATGTTAGATATAGGGTTTATAGCTTTGGATATTCAATTGCATGTTCATTAGACAAACTAGATCCAAAAGCTATTAGGGTTTGCATGTACACCATAGGATTGATGTATTGCTCAAAACCCATCAATAACAAGCTCTTAAATGTAAACAAACTATAACAAGTCAGGACAAAATCAAATAGTTGAAAACATAAATCATGAAACTAAAACACTACTTATAATTTTTGGCCGAAGTACCCCACCAAACAAGGGATTTTGGTTTGCCTAGGACCAAAATCACCTTTAGTGTAAGAGTTAAAACCGAAATCCCAAGATCCAAAACAACTAAGGCTGAAATATTATCTTAGAGCACCCACTAAAGCCGAAAACATCCCCATGGATCACAATAAGGCCGAAAACTACTTGTGTGAGGGAGTTATGACCTAAATCTCAAATGCAATGAGGATATTTCTATCATGTATGGCCAAAAACACCCAGTTGATTCCTTTTCCTAAGCGATAAGGTTTGACTTTTTGAAATGATAGTTTAATCCTTTTCCAATGCAAAGTAATACCAAACAAACTTCCAAGCATTTATCCATCATGTATATATGCCAATATATATAACTTTTAACTAGGAAACACTTCAGTTCACCTTTTCCCCCTTTAAACACGTCAGGAAGAATCCACAAATCCCATTATTTTCCATCTTACTCTCCATAAATTTCCCTTTCTCCCAAGAAACATATCTAGGCTTCAAAAGAGTTCAACTCTTCCAAGTAATTGTTCTTAGATTTTGGTAACTTTATCTCGCTAATCTAGTATTTTTCACATAAATATATTAGCTTCATTATGTTTACACATATTATTATGTGTAAAAACTTTAGGATAGAAATATCTCCAAGTAAGTTCATCAAACCATTCAAGAGTTTAGGCTTGGGAACCTTCACACCATCTTCTCAAATAACCCATAAATCCACTCAATGTGAGTTCATACACCCAACTTTTCAAGTTTTTTCATGTTTCTAAGGGGGGGGGGGATACTAGCTAAAATATAGTTACTACATAAATACTTGTTGTTACTTCATGATGTTGAAGTACAGACCATTATTTCCTCAAGTTAGGATTATCACCACTTTTATACTATATTTGTGATAAATTAGCTTTTATTTGCAAAGTTAACCAAAAACATAACGTATATTATGTTTTAAATATCATCAAGAAAATATGATTGTAAAATTACAAGGTTTTGGAAACTTTTTACTAAAAGATAGTTTTCCTAGCAAAAATAGTTACATTTTAGTCATTTACTATTTTAGGTTTCAACCCAAAGATATCAACTTTTACTTTCATATTTTGACACTAGACAAGATAACAACTTTATATTTATATAAAAGATTATATAAATAGTCTCAACAAACATACAAGATAAACTATAATTGGTATAGTTTGGGAGTCACAAAACCACACTTTCATTTCAAAAAAAACCATATAATTTTCAAATGTATAATTATTTTACAAGAAAAAGGAGTCATAGTTCATGTAAATCTATTGATGTTCTCGTGAGACGCTCCTTCACTGTACCTACCTAGTGTACACCTTAAGTTTTGCATTATAACCAGAGTCTCCTTGAGAGAGAGCACGATAGTTGTGTATAAATCTATACGCGATTGACAGCCCCACACCTTAGTTGTTCGCTATAGTTAGACCGGCAAGTCTAGGGTGACAAAAGTCTACCAATTTCGATGCCTGAAGAACGCCGTTCAGGCATATCAGTCATAATAAGCATGGTTATAATAAATCACATAGGGATTAACAAAACGATTTGGTTTACGGAGTAACTTACACTTCATTAGTTTTATAAAAACATATAACTACATACTAATTTTCAGCACAACAATACTTATACATTTTTGGACTTACGGTTTAAGACTACAATTCATATTTAAGAAAATATTGGATTTTCTCGAGACATACATTATCATTTTACATGGAAAAGATACAAACGAAATACATACATTTACAGTTCGTCTTTAAGAAAATATTGGATTTTCTTGAGACCTATATTATCATTTTACAAGGAAATACATACATTTATAGTTCGTATTTAAGAAAATATTGGATTTTCTTGAAACATACATTATCATTTTACAAGGAAAATGTACAAAGGAAATACATACATTTACAGTTCATATTAAAGAAGATATCGGACAGTCCCTCGTTTGCTTAAAATTTGCACGTTTCGTCCCTCCGGACATAAAAAGACCCTTTTGCTCTTACATATTTCTTTTTTGATATGTTTATTAATTATTAATCTATTAAAAAAATGTTTAATTAAATATAAACACCATCGCCAATATTGATTAAATGTAAAATTTCTTCTCAAATCTTTCTCAACTTCAGCTACCACCACCTATGACTACCTTTAACCACCACCTAGCACCACTAGAAACCACCACTTTTCACTCCTATTTCTTTCCCACCACCTATTTTGGAAGATATGCCTTATGTTCGATCACCATTGAACACATCTCACATTTTTCCTTCCTAAAAATCCGGCGACCCCTTAAATTTTAGAAACAAGAAGCTGAAATCAAATCTAACTAAACCCTAAACCTAAAAATCAAACTATAAACCTATAAATAAAAACCCACGTGCTGCAGTATAAGAAAGAGGATTCAAAAGAAAAACGCATTGGTGGTCACCCGAAATCCCGCTACTATCCAAGAACCTCAGATCGATGATGCTGATCACCAACAAATGTGGAGAATCGGACCTCTGACAACCACCCCTTCATCTTGCACACTTTATTTCTTCTGTTACTGATCCGCAAACAGGAGATGGAGCTCGATCAGAAACCCTAGGCGCTATTTTGAAACCCTAGGCGATGGCAACGTCTCCATCTCTATGTAGAACCCGTCAGAAACTACTTCTCCCCCTCTACGATGCCATTGATTTGGACTTTACTCTTCTTTTTTCGACAACATCTCCATCAATGGTTTGATTGAAAGAAAGGTGACATGTGCGACGGAGTTGGAGAGGGGACTGCCGCAAGTCTTGGTCCATACGGAGAAAGGTTCGCCGAAGGAGGAGACGATGGTAGTGGCCGACGATTTTGGTCTCTACTTTCCCTCTCATCAAATCTGTGTTTATTTCTGATTAAAAGAGTGGGGAAAGTGAAGGTGCTTTTTAAAATAATAATAATAATAATAATAATAATAATAATAATAATAATAATAATAATAATAATAATAAGGGTAAAAACATTAAATTAATTATAAAATAAAAACACAAGGGCGTTATCGTCATTTCCAATCTGGAATAGACTAAGTTCGCAATAAAATCACCTTTGAGGGATGATGCGTGCAAGTTTTAAGCAAACGAGGGAATGTCCGAGTTAATTTTTGAAAAAAGGGACTAAACATGCTTTCTGACATATGCATGAGGGACGATTGGTGTAATTTACCCTATACAAAATCATTATTCACGAAACATTACAAACCCTTCTCATACAAAATGCATATTAACTCACCAACTTAATTGTTGACACTTTTGAAAATCACTTGTATTCTCAGGAAACCAGTAGACTGGTATTCAAATCTTTTAGAGGGTCGCCATTGCTGTTTTACATTTTTCTACTTTTCAGTTATTTGTATTCAACTTTTAAACAAATAGAGTTTTATAAACAATGTAATACTTGAATTCTCAATGAATGAATGTTTGTGTTGCTATGTTTCATTTATATTCAATTGTTATGATATTGTGCAATGACGTCATCCACCCACGTACGTTTCCACCGTTCCGGTTCGAGGGTGTGACAGATTGATATCAGAGCATTGTTTATAGTGAACTAGTATATCAAACCATACAAGATTTACAACTATAAATACAATGGGGATAAAACACTCTGAGTACAAATATAGTTTTGAAAACATAATAATATTTTAAGTAAAGTATAAGTACATACAAGTTAGGGCAGTGTTATAACAAGAGCATATTAAAAAGTAGTATGATGAGTTGAAAACTACGAGTAGGCCTTGGGATATGTGATTAGACCTAGAATAAATATAGCATGATCAACTATATTTATCCGAGGTGTGACTAGCATATGCTGGGAAATAGTCGTAGTGAACAACGAGTCTAACACTTACCAACACTAAGATACTAAGAATCAAACGCAACATTTAAAATACTATAGGAGTATTTTAGGATGCCATAGAACCAAACACTTAAACCTTCTACGTATTTCTCCTACCTCTATTCTCGCACAGACAACATGGCTGAATTTTGCCATGAAGACTCCCATTACCCTGCCATGGCAGCCAATGGATGGATCAAGGAGGAGAGAGAAGAGGTTCATGAGGAGAACCCTGAAGAGGGTCCTGGAGAATACCAAGAGGTGTGTAACACCCATAAAATTTATGCCAAATTTTAAACTTTTAATACTAACAAAAGAGTCAAATAGTAGTTGTTTTTACAAAACATTTCCAATTCATTTATCATCAGAGTGTCCCAAAATAGATCATAAGGATGAGGAGCGGTATGGTCACGCCTTCGCCTTCCCTCACTCTCTTGAAGTACCTGAAATAGTAAACTGAAAACTGTAAGTCCGAGGGCTTAGTCAGCTACCCCCAAAATACCAATACCACGCTGGTAGAAACGATAGCCATAACGATCAATCAAACAACACACATATTGGGCCATCGGCTGGACTGGTCCACCCTACTGGGCCTACAGTCTATCTGAATCTATCACGAGCCTTCGGCATGACTGGTCCGCCGCGTGGGCCTACAGTCTCCTCGGACTGCTCAGAGGGTGTGTTGGCCTTCAGCACAAAGTAGGACCGCCTCAACCCAACCAACAAGCAAATAACCATGTACACATCCTATCATATACTGGCACATACACATAGCAAACATATCTATCTCGCTGACCATCAATCATAGAGTTTCACTCGTAACTAGAGCATCCACCTAACTGGTCACTAACATACCAATCCTTACGGGTCATAAAAGCATAACATACTATCTATCCTGATTCCGATCTAACAGATCAGAATCATATGTAGCATACCTTGACAACCGATCTAGCCGATCTCTAGCATAGCAACCATCCTAAACAGGATGAATTCTATCATAGCAATAGCATAAGAACCATCCTAACCAGGATGAAATCCAACATGGCAATAACAAAACAACCATCCTAAACCAGGATGTAAATCATAAAGGGTCGACCTTGGTGCTGTAGACCCTATCGATATAGTGAGGATAAATTACCTCGCAGATGCCATTTTGAAAGGCAAACTCCCACTATCGGATCACTTGACATCGGCTCCACCACCTATAACCATAGCACAATACACTCATAATTCCTTACTCTTATGAGACACCCCATAACCTCTTAGTAAAAACCTGATCAAGGTCAAAGTCCTCGGTCAAGGTCAACAGTCCATGTTGACCTCAACTCGCCGAGTACACTCGGCCACTCGTTGAGTCCATGGAGCACATTCCAACTCGCCGAGTCATCAGAGTGACTCGTCGAGTTCCTTCGAATCCTGATCAATCCTTAAGGCCATCCGTCGAGTTTCCTCCTTGCAATTCGACGGGCACACACGCAACCGTATCCTTGGTTAAACTTATCCGACTCGCCGAGTTGTTCTTCAACTCGTCGAGTTTCATGGTCATCTTCATCTAACTCGCCGAGTTGTTCAAACAACTCGTCGAGTTCACGAATTCCTTAATCTAACTCGTCGAGTCCAAAGCACATCTGCATATGACTCGCTGAGTCTTTACATTCATTTTTACATCCAGACGTCTTTAAGCCATGGCATGGCCCCAAATTGCAGATCCAAATTCCTTAGGCCTGCTTTTCACATAAAGTTGCAAACTTTACGTGCATGCATTGCTTCACAAGCTCCTAATGCCAAAACGAAACTTTTAATGGGTATTCATGGACCAAGGGAACCTTAATCTTGCCTAAAGCTGGAACTTTATGCTTGAATGCTCCAAAGAGGGTCCAGATCTGAAGTTACAACTTTAGATCTAGCCCATAGATTGCCATACCAACTTGATATCCTCTTAAAACCCTTAAATTCATTCAAAGATAAGGTCTATACTGAAATAACTGAGGGTATTGGTTTAATACCTTCCCAAGAAATGTCCATAGCAGAACAATTTGGATCTCCTCCCAGCTCCTTGCCCCAAACACTTGTTTTACCCAAACTTTTACACCAAAATATTCTCTCAAAGCTTCAACACACAAAGCACACGCACACACACGAGTTAGAGATGCAAAGGGGGCTGCCAAGGAACTGAAAGAGGCTTGAGCTTCTTTAAATAGGGGTGCAACCCCGAGAATTAGGGTTTCACTTTCCAGCTCCTACTCGCCGAGTCACATAAGGACTCGCCGAGTAAATCACTTAACTCGCAAACCAACCCGCTGCTACTCGACGAGTAGGGCAACCAACTCGTCGAGTAGGGCCAAAACCCAAAAATATTATATTTAAAGTACTACCTGAGAGTCGGGGCGCTACAATTCTCCCCCACTTGAAATAGACTTCGCCCTTGAAGTCCGTTGAGGTAAACAATGCAGGGTAATGCTCGCGCATCTCCGCCTCCGGCTCCCACGTCCACTCGGATCCCTTCCGGTGTTCCCATTGTACCTTTACCAAAGGTATTTCCTTGTTTCGTAGAATCTTCTTCTTCCTTTCCAAAATCACTATAGGCCTCTCCACATAGTTCAAGCGCTCGTCGACCTGAATGTCATCCAATGATACCACTGCCTCCTGGTCCATAACGCACTTTCGCAATTGCGAAACATGAAGTGTGTTGTGGATCTGGCTAAGCTCTTCCGGAAGCTTTAGCCTATAAGCCACCTTGACTACCCTGGCAACAATCCTGAACGACCCAACATAGCGGGGAACCAGTTATCCCCTCTTCCTGAAACGGATCACACCCTTCCAGGGTGAGACCTTCAGGAGAACCATGACTCCCTCCTGAAATTCCAATTCAGATCGGCGTCCATCAGCATAACTCTTCTGTCGACTCTGAGCGGTCTGCAGCCGTTGTCTAATCTGCTGTATCATCTCGGTAGTTTGTAGAACTAACTCTGTCCGAACCATCACCCTGTGCCCAACCTTGCCCCAGCAGACTGGGGTCCTACACTTCCGCCCATATAATATCTCGAAAGGCGGGGCGCCAATACTGGAATGATAGCTGTTTTTGTAGGCGAACTCTACAAGCGGTAGGTGGGAATCCCAACTCCCACCGAAATCAATGACGCACGCCCTCAACATATCTTCGAGGGTCTGAATGGTCCACTCACTCTGCCCATTAGTTTGCGGATGGAACGTTGTACTGAAATGCAGCCTCGTACCTAGCTCCTCGTGGAACTTATGCCAAAAAGGGGAAGTAAATCGGACATCCCGATCAGAAACTATGGAAACTGGAACCCCATGGCGAGAGACAATCTCGCGGACGTATAGGTCGGCCAACTTCTACGTCGACGAACTCTCCCGTATAGCTAGGAAATGGGAACTCTCGGTCAATCGTTCCACGATGACCCATATAGCGTCGAATCCCTTTGCCATTCTTGGCAATTTCGTGATGAAATCCATGGTGATCTATTCCCATTTCTACATGGGAATCTCCAGAGGCTGCAGCTTACCATGTGGCCTCTGGTGCTTGGCCTTGACCATCCTACAGGTCAAGCACCTCTCAACGTACCAAGCAGTATCTCTTTTCATACCAGGCCACCAGTAACTCAAACTCAAATCACGGTACATCATGGTAGCCCCCGGGTGAATATAAAAATTGGACTTATGAGCCTCCTCCATCACCGTCTGCCTAACTCCTCCGGTCATCGGAACCCAAACCCGACCATATCGGGTCAATAGCTCACGGCTATCCTGAACAAATCGGGCGCTTTCGCCCTTAATCCTTTCCAATTTCTAGTTCTCCGGTTTCATACCTTCGATCTAAGCATCTCAAACCAAACCCACCAGCGGGGTATCCACCGCTGTCCTCATACATCTGGCTGGGGTAGGAGACACAGCTGACTTGTGGCTCAGAGCATCCGTAACCACATTCGCTTTACCAGGATAGTAAAGGATCTCACAATCATAGTCCTTGACTACATCCAGCCACCTACGCTGCCTCATGTTCAAGTTCGGCTGATCCATAATGTGCCTAAAACTCTTGTGATCCGTGTATATGGTACAATGGACCCCGTACAGATAGTGCCTCCAAATCTTGAGAGTGAAGACCACCACTCCCAACTCAAGATCGTACGTGGGGTATCTCGTCTCATATGACTTCAATTACCGTGATGCATAAGCTATCACTCGCCCCCTCTGCATGAGGACTGCCCCTAAGCCTGTGATGGACGCATCACAATATACCACGAAATCCTCCACTCCCTCGGGGAGTGTTAACACTATCGCTTCGCATAACTGCTGCCGAAGGGTCTCAAACGCCCTCCGCTGCTCTGGGCCCCACCGAAAATGCACTCCTTTTCTCGTTAGACGAGTGAGGGGTATGAAAACCATGGAGAAATCACGAATGAATCTCCGATAATACCCTGCTAAGCCCAGAAAACTTCTGATGTCTTAGGGAGATCTCGGAGTCTCCCACTGCATAACCGCCTCCACCTTGGCCGGATCGACCAAAATCCTATCCTGGTTAATGAGATGTCCAGGGAACTGAACCTCTCGCAACCAGAACTCACACTTCAAGAACTTCGCATAAAGCCGTTCTCATCGCAGCACCTCCAACAGCTCCCTGAGATGCTCCTCATGTTGTTCTCGGGTCTTGGAAAACACCAAGATATCATCTATAAACACAATGACCGAGCGATCGAGCATCGGTCTGTTGACTCGGTTCATCAGATCCATGAATACTGCTGGCGCGTTGGTGAGTCCAAACGGCATCACCATGAACTCGTAATGCCCATAACGAGTCTGGAACACGATCTTCTCCACGTCTTCCTCCCTCACCCTGAGCTGGTGGTATCCTGATCTCAAATCGATCTTGGAAAACCAAGATGCACCCTGCAGCTGGTCAAATAGATCATCTATCCTCAGGAGCGGATAACGGTTCTTCACTGTTAACTTATTCAGCTCCCATTAGTCAATTCATATCCTGTGCGAACCATCCTTCTTCCTGACGAAGAGGATCGGTGCTCCCCAAGGTGAGCTACTCGGACGAATAAACTGCTTACCCAACAGTTCCTGCAGCTGAAATGATAACTCCTCCATCTCTAGCGGTGCCAAATGGTACGGTGCCTTGGCGATAGGGGCCACACCTGGCACTAGATCAATCCTAAACTCAGCCTTCCTCACTGGAGGCACTCCGGGTAACTCCTCCGGAAACACATCAGCAAACTTTCTAACCACAGGGACCTCTGAAACTGAGAGATGCTCTCTAACCCGCGTATCTACCAAATACGCCAAATAACCGGCACACCCGTGCTGAATATATTGTCGAGCCCTGGCCGCCGAACAAAACCCTGATCTCGAGCTAGTGCCCTCACCATATACTACCAGTTCTCCCCCACTTGGGGTTCGAACCACCTCCCGTTGTCCCTCACAGTCGATCATGGCGCCAAAACGGCTAAGCCAATCCATCCCTACAATCACACATACATCCCCCATGGGGATAGGAATCAAATCTATCAGGAAAGACACCCCAAAAATGTCCAAATCGCATCCTCGGTAGACCGAAGAAGCAGAAACCTCGTGCTCGTTGGCGATCAAAACTCGCAACGGACACTCAAGATCATCTATCAGCACACTAAACCCTCTAGAGAAGGTCTGAGATACGAACGACCGACTCGCCCCCGAGTCAAAAAAAAAAACGAAGCAGGCAAAGTATTTACTAAAAATGTACCTGATCATAGCCACAACCAATACGCATAATACAAATACAATAACTGAGATAGAGAATAGAAGCATACCAACAACCACATCCGGTTCTGCCATGGCCTCCTTGTCTGTGAGCTGGAAGGTGCGATCCTGAGCCTTCGTAGTCTCCATCTTGACTGGCCTCCCATCTCTAATCCTCACAGTAGCTGGCGTGGAACCCTGTGCCGGCTTGTCGGCGAGCTGCGGACAGTTGGTCTTCACATGACCAACCTCATGACAATGGAAGAAAATCCTTATATCAGCTGGAGGGGCGGACTGACGACAGTCCCTCGCATAGTGCCCCTCCTTGCCACATTTGTGGCACCCATCTCCTGCTCTACAAACTCCCGAATGAAGCATGTCGCACTTTTGGTAGTAGGGCATGAACACGTGAAGAAACATCCCTCCAGATCAGATAACCACCTCATTGCCCGAATAGCAACCTGTGTACCATCAAATGTCGGGGGCTTCGTATTGTCGAAGTCCCGGTACTGGAAAGCCCTGTCGGCTCCTCCTCCAACCCCTGCAGCAGTTACAGCCGAAGTGGTTGCAGCGGCAGCTATCTCTGCTAGAGCGGCATATCGCTCATCAAAATACTCAACCATCGCGGTCTTAATCGACCCAAACATCTCTAGCAGCTACGCTCAGAACGCAGCAGCAATCTCGTCGTGCTTGATCTCCTGAATCCGGGCATCTAACTCCTCGGTCCCTATCTGAACCACGGTCTCAGGTGCTACTGGCACCTCCAATCCTCCGTCTCCCGATCCTGATCCTGATCTTGATCCGGATCCAGAAGCAACACGTCTCGTCACCACCATACTGCAAACACACTCAATGTCTTAGATAAATCATATAATGACGGAAGACTAATACCCTCAATTCCTAGGGGTTGTGACTTCCTTGATACACGTATGGGTCCTGTGATTTCAGTAGTATGGGCCCCTACTACCTTCCACGTCTACCCATAAATGTCTCAAGTATCACCACAACGCCCTAACTATATTCAACATAATATGCACTCAACCCTCACTAACAGGGGACATCGCCTAACTAGCAACTGATCCTGCAATTCCGCACCACTCACACATCCATGAAACTTCCATTATCCCCTACAACGCTAGTGTATACTGGTTGCACGTAGTGCTGGACCCGATAGACTTTCGAATATCCGATCCTACATTAAGGTCGAATCAGACATTCTCAGGCTATAGGATCTCGACTACACACAGCCGTGGTGCATACGCTAAACATCTGCAGTTATGATGTCAATTCCATATACAAGGATCCCTAGGCTAATACGCATCATATAATCAGGCAATTCTATCATGCAATTCCTAAAGATACCTAGCCTAGCACTAGCATGTTGTTCTAACATATCAGAATATCAAATAACTGTATGGTATTTTGGGGCTTACTAACAGGTTCCGGCTGATCGTACCCTCTGCATCCTCCATCATTTATTTTGAAAACCATTTTAAAAATTATTTTCCGAAAATCTCCTTGATTTGAGACTAGATTCACACGAGTATTCCTCCAATTCACTCAAAGCAAGGCTCTGATACCAACTTGTAACAACCATAAAATTTACGCCAAATTTTAAGCTTTTAATACTAACAAAAGAGTCAAATAATAGTTGTTTTTACAAAACATTTGCAATTCATTTATCATTAGAGTTTCCCAAAATAGATCAGAAGGATGAGGAGCGGTACGGTCATGCCTTCGCCTTCCCTCGGTCTCCTGAAGTACCTGAAACAATAAACTGAAAACTGTAAGCCCGTGGGCTTAGTGAGCTACCCCCAAAATACCAATACCATGCTGGCAGAAACCATAACCATAACGATCAATCAAATAACATACATACTGGGCCATCGGCCGGACTGGTCCGCCCTACTGGGCCTACAGTCTATCTGAATATATCCCGAGCCTTCAGAATGACTGGTCCGCTGTGTGGGCCTACAGTCTCCCCGGACCGCTCAGAGGGTGTGTTGGCCTTCAGCACAAAGCAAGACCGCCTCAACCCAACCAACAAGCAAATAACCATGTACACATCCTATCATATACTGGCACATACACATAGCAACCATATCTATCTCACTGACCATCAATCATAGAGTTTCACTCGTAACTAGAGCATCCACCTAACTGGTCACTAACATACCAATCCTTACGGGTCATAAAAGCATAACATACTATCTATCCTGATTCCGATCTAACATATCAGAATCATATGTAGCATACCATGACAACCGATCTAGCCGATCTCTAGCATAGCAACCATCCTAAACAGGATGAATTCTATCATAGCAATAGCATAACAACCATCCTAACCAGGATGAAATCCAACATGGCAATAACAAAGCAACCATCCTAAACCAGGATGTAAATCATAAAGGGCCGACCTTGATGCTGTAGACCCTATAGATATAGTGAGGATAAATTACCTCGCAGATGCCGATTCGAAAGGCAAACTCCAACTATCGGATCACTTGACACCAGCTCCACCACCTATAACCATAGATCAATATACTCATAAGTCCTTACTCTTATGAGACACCCCATAACCTCTTAGTAAATTCCTGATCAAGGTCAAAGTCCTCGGTCAAGGTCAACAGTCCATGTTGACCTCAACTCACCGAGTACACTCGGCCACTCGTCGAGTCCATGGAGCACATTCCAACTCGCCGAGTCATCAGATTGACTCGTCTAGTTCCTTTGAATCCCGATCAATCCTTAAGGCCACCCATTGAGTTTCTTCCTTGAATTTCGACGGGCACACACGCAACCATATCCTTGGTTAAACTTATCCGACTCGCCGAGTAGTTCTTCAACTCGTCGAGTTTCATGGTCATCTTCATCTAACTCGCCGAGTTGTTCAAACAGCTCGCCGAGTTCACGGCTTCCTTCATCTGACTCGCCAAGTTGTTCATCCAACTCGTCGAGTCCAAAGCACATCTTCATATGACTCGCTGAGTCTTTACAGTCATTTTAACATGCAAACGTCTTTAAGCCATGGCAAGGCCCCTAATTGCAGATCCAACTTCCTTAGGCCTGCTTATCACATAAAGTTGCAAACTTTACGTCCATGGATTTCTTCACAAGCTCCTAATGCCAAAACTAAACTTTTAATGGGTGTTCATGGTCCAAGGGAACCTTAATCTTGCCTAAAGCTGGAACTTTATGCTTGAATGCTCCAAAGAGGGTCCAGATCTGAAGTTATAACTTTAGATCTAGCCCATAGACTACCATACCAACTTGATACCCTCTTAAAATCCTTAAACTCATTCAAAGATAAGGTCTATACTGAAATAACTAAGAGTAATGGTTTAATACCTTCCCAAGAGATGTCCACAGCAGAAGAATTCGGATCTCCTCCCAGCTCCTTGCCCCAAACACTTGTTTTCCCTAAACTTTTACACCAAAATCTTCTCTCAAAGCTTCAACACACAAGGCACACACACACAGGAGTTAGAGATGCAAAGGGGGCTGCCAAGAAACTAAAAGAGGCTTGAGCTTCTTTAAATAGGGGTGCAACCCCGGGAATTATGGTTTCACTTTCCAGCTCCTACTCGCCGAGTCCCACAAGGACTCGCCGAGTAGATCACTTAACTCACGATCCAACCCGTTGCTACTCGACGAGTAGGGCAACCAACTCGTCGAGTACGGTCAAAACCCTAAAATATTATATTTAAAGTACTACCTGAGAGTTGGGGCACTAAAAGGTGGATTACAAGGACGAGGATTCTGATGAAGAGTCAGATGAGGAAGAAGGGGATGGAGTCATTAGCGAACCATACCCTATCGGGAGCAGGTAAGAGATCCTTTCACCTCCTTCCTTCCAGGTACGTAAGCACCCAATAGGGGTCCTCTTCAAGTGGACCTTCCTAGTAAGAAAATATCGCCCATAAAAAGGCCAGCTTCGTTGCTGACATCTACCTTTGCCCAGGATGCACCTCCACAAGGGGAAACCCAGCTACATGCTTGGTCTAGAGGAGACGACCGACGATTCGCATTAGGCATGCACCCACCACACCATACTTCAGGCACTAACACCTTCAGAAATAAAGCACTACCTCAATTGTACCACAGGTTGCCCTTCTAGAAACCCAGGATCAGGCTCTATTTCATGAAGTAATTGAGATTGGAGGCGAAGCCCGGAATGCGACAATACGAATTCGACGCATCCGCGAAGAACAAGAACACCATTCAGGAGCCATGCTAAACCAGCGAGCAGAGTAGGAGGACATTTCAGACCGTCTACACTTCTTAGGGGAGGAAGTGGCCACCATGAGACAACAAATCCTTGCAATTGAGTCTTGGGAAACCTTAACAGAACAGAGAGTGGAGGATGCCACTTGTGAAATGAGTTAAATGGTTGGGCACCTTGTGCGCCATTTTGGCATATGATAGGCTAGTATAGCTGAGTGAGTTACTGACTACACTACTTCTTAGTTTTATTGCGTCTTTCATCATGAGTAGTAGTAGTAAATCAAGAGAGGCACACCCATCAAAAACCATGTAACTCGAAGCAACTTAATATATTGACGATTATGTTCTATTTTTATAACTTAATATTCGTACAATACATACTACTTATCACCATGAGTACATCTTTATGATGTGGTCAAAACATTTGGAATAATACAACAAAACATGTAATTTATATGTTTATATGTATATATAGATATAGGCGAGCTACAAATAGCAACTGTAGTTACTTACAAACTCGTTTCATACTATACAACAAACTCATGCCGCAACACGGAAGTAGCCAGCATGCCGACGAACCACAAATTCTACAAATGGACCTCACTATATTTCACGTCACTGTAATAGCCGCCACGACAGCCGTCATGCTACAACTTAGCGCTAACAACGCAAACAGAAACAGGAGTGGTGCCAGTAGTACCAACCTCGGTGGCAACCAGGGACACCAGCAGGTGTGTTCCTGCAAGGACATCCCAAATCACAAGCCTAAGAGCTCCCGCAACAATGGATGGGCGCTACCGAAGAAACGAAATTTTTGGAAAAAGAAAGGGGGTCCTTCGACTCAAGTACCTGCCAAAAGACAACAAATTGTGACAGCTCATGCCACCACTACCCTTACTACCCCGGCACCGACGAGACCATATGCTGGAAATCTACCTGAATGACACAAGTGTAACTTCCATTACCAAGGATCCTTTCGAAAGCTACCATGCAAGAACTACAACAGAAAAAGGGCATACCACTCGCTGTTGTAGAGTGCCAACCCGACAGGCCCCTCAAACCGCTAGAGCTAGAACGAGTCAGACTTGCTACGAATACGGGGAGACAGGGCACTTCAAGAGGGAGTTCCCAAGGACTAAGAACAAAAATGACAGAGACGTCGGAAAATTTTCAACAATGGAACACGAGAAGACGATGAAGGACCCTACTATGATTGTTGGTACACTTCTCCTCTACTAACTCATGCGCATGCGTACTTTATAAGGTATAATTGCATTCTAAATCAAAACCCTGAAGCATCCCCGAGAATATTCCCTATGGAAATAACTAGGGGAAGGACTCAAACCATCAACAATACATACCTAGGATGCACTCTAACTCTAAATGAACCTTTCTTCTAAATAAACCTAATATCGGTAACAGTAGGAAACTCCGGCGCGACCATTTACATGTTTTAGATAATACCTCGCTAAACCCATATTATACGTAATAGAAACCATTCAATTTAACTTACTAAATAACGAAATATGTGCTATCTATAATGAAAAACCCGACACAAACCTCTAAATCGTCCTTTACATCTAGGCTTAGAAGTACTTATGTAAGCAGTACCACACTCTTTCTTAGCCCACGATAGAAATAGGAAACATGTCACACCCCCGAACCAGACGGCGGAAACGTCCGGGGGCTGTCATGACTCAATTGAATACCATAACATTGAATATATATGAAACATAACAACATTCGTCACCGTGCATTAATATAGTACAACCAGTAGCGTTTACATGTCATACATTATTTAAACATTACATTCCCAAAAATAAATTGTTCGATTCGTACATAATCAAACTGCAAGCCATCACCGAATATGTTTTCCTTTGGTTCACTGGTTCCCTGAGAATACAAGTATTTTGAAAAACATCAACATATGAAATGTTGGTGAGTTCATAAGTAGTGTTTGAAATCCAATGTTTGTATTGTTTGAAAACTACCAGAAAATCCGGACAAAATCAAAGTATAACAAGTCAGGACAAAATCAAATAGTTGAAAACATAAATCATGAAACTAAAACACTACTTATAATTTTTTGCCTAAGTACCCCACCGAACAAGGGATTTCGGTTTGCCTAGCACTGAAATCACCGTTAGTGTAACTGTTAAAACTGAAATCCCAAGATCCAAATCCACTAAGGCCGAAATCTCATCCTAGAACACCCACTAAAACCGAAAACACCCCAATAAATCACAATAAGGCTGAAAACTACTTGTGTGAGGGAGTTACGACCGAAATCTCAAACGGAATGAGGAGATTTTGGTCATGTATGGCCAAAAACACCCACTTGATTTCTTTTCCTAAGTGATAAGGTTTGACTTTATTAAATGATAATTTAAACCTTTTCCAATGCAAAGTAATACCCAACAAAATTCCAATGCATTTATCCAGCATGTATCTAGGCCAATATCTAACAGTTAACTAGGAAAAAACTCACTTCACTTTTTCCCCCTTGAAACATGTCAGGAAGCTTCCACAAATTCCACCATTTTCCATCCCTCTCCATAAATTTCCATTTCCCCCAAGAAACAATTCTAGGTTTCAAAAGAGTAAATGAACCATTTCCATTTCTCCACAAAACCACACTTTCATTTCAAACGAACCATTTAATTTTCAAAGGTACAATTATTTTACAAGAAAAAGGAGTCATAGTTCATGTAAATCTGTTGATGCTCTTGTGAGACGTTCTTTAACCGTAGCTACCTAGTGTACACCTTAAGTCCTACATTATAACCAGAGTCTCCTTGAGGGAGAGTGAGATAGTTGTGCATTGATCTATACGGGATTTACAACCCACACCTCAGTTGTTCGCTCTAGTTAGACCGGAAAGACTAGGGTGACAAAAGTCTACCAATTCCGATGCTTGAAGAACGTCGTTCAAGCATATCAGTCATATTAAACATGGTTATAATAACTAACATAGGGATTAACAAAACGATTTGGTTTACAGAGAAACTTACACTTCATTAGTTTTATAAAAAGATATAACTACATACTATTTTTCAGCACAACAATACTTCTACATTGTTGGTCTTATGCTTTAAGACTACATTTCACATTTAAGAAAATATTGGATTTTCTGGAGACATACATTATCATTTTACAATAAAAAGATACAAAGGAAATACATATATTTACAGTTCGTATTTAAGAAAGTATTGGCTTTCCTGGAGAACTACATTATCATTTTACAAGGAAAAGATACAAAGGAAATACATACATTTACAGTTCGTATTTAAGAAATATTGGATTTTCTGGAAACTTACATTATCGTTTTACAAGGAAAAGGTACAAAGGAAATACATACATTTATAGTTCATAATAAATAAGATATCAGATTTTCTATAAGTATACAAAATCATTTTTCACGAAACTTTACAAACCCTTCTCATACAAAATGCTTATGACAAGGGTTTCATCTGATAGACACTTCTTCAGATTAGAGACATGAAACACGGGGTGTACGCCGTTTAGCTCCGCGGGTCGTTGTAGTCTGCATGCTACCGGACCTATTCGGGCGACGATTTCGAAAGGTCCAATATACCGTGGGTTTAGCTTTCCCCGTTTTCCGAAACGTATAACCCCTTTCTAGGGTGAGACTTTTAACAGTACTCGATCGCCGACCTGGAATTCTAAGGGCTTTCACCGTTTATCGGCGTAGCTCTTTTGTCGGTCACGCGATGCTTGTAATCGAGCTCTGATCTGAACGATCTTTTCTGTGGTTTCGCGAATGATTTCCGGTCCTGTTAGTGCTCTGTCCGACGTATGTGTTCTTGCTAGCTGGGTATCACCTACTTCAGCCCAACATAACGGTGATCTACATTTACGCCCGTACAGTGCTTCGAAAGGAGCCACCTTGATGCTTGAATGGTAACTATTGTTATATGAGAACTCAATCAACGGCAAGTGGGTATCCCAAGACTTTCCAAAGTCTATTACACATGCACGAAGCATGTCTTCAAGCGTCTGAATGGTTCGTTCGCTTTGACCGTCCGTTTGTGGGTGATACGCGGTGCTCATATCAAGATGAGTTCCCATTGCCTTGTGGAGTGATTGCCAAAAGCGCGATGTGAACCTACTGTCCCTATCCGAGATGATAGATTTTGGCACTCCATGGAGTCTTACGATTTCTCGTAGGTACAAACGCGTCAGTCTCTCCATCTTGTAGGATTCTTTGATTGGCAGGAAATGGGCAGATTTCGTCAGTCGGTCGATTATTACCCATATGGTGTCCAATCCGTCCGACGTCTTGGGCAGCTTGGTCACGAAATCCATAGAAATCCCCTCCCATTTCCACTCAGGGATTGCCGGTTGCTATAATAATCTGGAAGGTTTCTGGTATTCCACCTTTACTTTGGCGCACGTAAGGCACTTACTAACATAGGTCGCGATTTCCGCCTTCATGTTAGGCCACCAATAGTGTTGTTTAATGTCCAAGTACGTCTTGTCCGAACCGGGATGAATGGAGTATCGTGTCTTGTGGGCCTCCTTCATAACGGTCTCCCTAAATCCTCCGATTTTTGGGACCCAAATACGGTTCATGAAGTAGTATACCCCATTCTCTTTTGCTTCTAGGTTCTTCTCCATCCCGCGCAATGCCTCGCTAGTTCTATTTTCCGCTTTCATAGCCTCTGACTGGACTGATGCAATTTGAGTGGCCAGATGAGATTGAATGGTTATCGAGTGTGTTCTCGTACGGCGACTAGAGTACTCCTTCCGACTTAATGCATCAGCTACCACGTTGGCCTTGCCTGGATGGTACTTGATCTCGCATTCATAGTCGTTTAGCAATTCCACCCATCTTCGTTGTCTCATGTTCAGCTCCTTCTGATTCAAGATGTGCTGGAGGCTCTTGTGGTCCGTGAAGATGGTGCACTTTGTACCGTACAGGTAGTGCCTCCAAGTTTTCAGAGCGAAGACCACGGCTCCCAGTTCTAGGTCATGGGTCGTGTAATTTACTTCGTGCGTCTTTAGTTGGCGGGACGCATATGCTATCACTCTTCCACGTTGCATGAGAACGCAACCTAAACCCTGATTCGACGCGTCACAGTAAACTACAAAATCTTCCGTTCCTTCGGGTAGAGATAGTACAGGTGCGCTACAAAGAGCTTGCTTCAAGGTTCGAAACGCAACCTCTTGTCGGTCCGTCCATTTGAATGGCACGCCCTTTTGCGTAAGCAAGGTAAGCGGCTTGGCAATCTTAGAGAAGTTTTGGATGAATCTCCTATAGTAGCCTGCTAGGCCTAAGAACTGACGAATTTCGGTGGGCGTAGTCGGAGTTGCCCATCCTTCCACAGCTTTGACCTTAGAGGGATCCACATGAATTCCGTCTTGGCTAACTACGTGGCCTAGGAAATTCACACTCCGGAGCCAGAACTCGCACTTGGAGAGTTTGGCGTACAGCTTTTCCGTTCGCAGAGTTTCTAGGATCTGTTGGAGATGTTGGCCATGCTCCTCTTTGTTTCGAGAATAGACGAGGATGTCATCGATAAACACAATGACATAGTTGTCCAAGAACGGTCGACAGATTCGATTCATTAGGTCCATAAATGCGGCGGGTGCATTTGTTAGACCGAAGGGCATTACGACAAACTCATAATGTCCGTAGCGGGTTTGGAAAGCGGTCTTAGGAATATCCTCTATTTTAGAAAAGTAACTAGCTCCTTGGAGCTGGTCAAATAGATCGTCGATCCTTGGGAGTGGGTAGCGGTTTTTAACAGTGAGTTTATTCAGCTCTCTGTAATCGATACACATTCTGAAAGATCCGTCCTTCTTTTTGACAAAGAGCACCGGAGCTCCCCATGGCGAGTAGCTAGGTCGGATAAATCCCTTGTCCAGAAGCTCACTGAGTTGGCTGGACAATTCCTGCATTTCAGCAGGAGCCAATCGATATGGTGATTTAGGAAGAGGAGTTGCTCCTGGAACGAGGTCGATTCGGAACTCAACCTGTCTCTCTGGGGGTACTCCTGGAAGATCTTCGGGAAACACGTCCGGAAATTCACACGCTACTGGAATGTCTTGGATGTTAGTTTCTTCTTTGGTCTTGTCCACTATGTGAGCCAAGAACGCCAAATTGTTCTTTCGCAAGTGTTTTTGTGCTTTGATGCACGAGATGAGACGAAGATTCGTACTGGGTTTGTCTCCGTAAATTACTAGGGTTTCGTGATTTGGGAGACGAAGGCGAATGGCCTTCTCATGGCACATAATCTCAGCATGGTGGGGGCTTAACCAATCTATGCCGATAATCACATCGAAACTCCTAATTGATACTGGCATCAGATCTATTCGTAAGACGTGTTGGTTGAGGGTTAGGGTACATCCGATGTAGATCTCCCAGTGGATTTGGTTTTCCCATTGGCCATTTCCACCGTATAGGTTTCATTTAGCTTATGGGGTTGTTGTTTTAGTAAATGTTTAAACTTCTCACTTACGAAACTTCGCTCCGCTCCGGTATCAAATAAGATGCATGCATAAGTGTGGTTTAGGAGGAACGTACCGGTCACAACTGCGGGGTCCTGCACTGCATCACTCTGACCCATAGTCAGCATTCTTCCTGCTCCTCTGTTTCCTGAGTTGTTGTTGTTAGGGCAATCTCAACGGAAGTGTCCCGTCCTTCCGCACCCGAAACAGGTGTGGCTAGGCCCTGTATTGTTGCTGCCGGCATTGGTGTTGTTGTTATTGCGGTGGTTGTTGTTGTTCTGGTTGTTTCCCTGACTCTGGTTCTGAGAAGGATAAGTCCTGCAGAACCTTGCAGTGTGTCCCCTTCGGTTGCAACTGGTGCAATGGAACTCCCTACATTCTCCTTGGTGATGGAAACCGCACTTGTTGCATTTGGGAAGATTACCGGAATAGGGTCTTGAAGCATTTGAAGCAGCTGAGGCTGGAGCATGTGGTGTGGCTGGAACCGGCGCAGTGACAGCGTTAACTGCCACTGTTTGCTGCTTTTTAGAGGTCTCGGGGCCCTGACGCCCCTTTCTCTTGTTGTCCCGCCCTTTCATGCCATCATCCTCCTTTTTCTTCTCAGTCTCCACTGGCTTCTCGCCCTTTTTGTGGTTATGATCATATAGCCTCTTTGCCAATCTCTTTGCACTGTCAAACGTTTCAGGGTTCGCAGCTATCACATTCCCTTGAATGGGGGGTGTCAGTCCCCAGATGAATCGTTCGATCTTCTTTCCTTCTGATGTGATCATACTCGGGCACAACAGAGATAGTTCGCTGAATCTCGATATGTAAGCATCGATGTTCCCATTCTACACAGTGAGATTCCATAGTTCCTGTTCCATCTTCTGTATTTCGCCTCGGGGGCAGTACTCCGCCATTAACATTTCTTTCATTTCTGCCCAGGGAATAGAGTTGGCGACAGGGAGCGTCATAGCTTCTACGTGTCCATTCCACCAAGTGAGTGCTTGGTCCACAAAAGTGCAGGCCGCGAACTTCACCTTCATCTGCTCGGGGCACTCTCATATCTCGAATACCGACTCTACCTTCTCGATCCATCGCTTTAGGGTAATCACTCCTCCAGTGCCGTTGAAAGTTCGGGGTTTGGCGTTCGCAAAATCCTTGTAGGTGCACGTTTTAGTGGGTCCTTGGTTCGTCCCGTTGTTCGAACATCCGGATCCTTGCCCGTTACCTCCTCCGTTGTTCCCTCGGTGAAGTTGTGCCATAGCTGCTGTGACCGCAGCAGACACAGCTGCCTGGAAAGCAGTGGAGTCAACTTCGGGCGGGGTTGGTTCGGGATTCCCGCGAGTAGCTGGGCGAGGCATCTTTCTGTCATGAAACGGAAAGATGTTGAGTGTACGTGGTTTCTGTGAGGTTGTGATCCTACTAACTAGGTGTATGATACGAACCTAAACATTACTACCATCGAGCATACAATCATAACGTCTCAACACATATCAACTGGTAATATCATAGCAAAACACACAAAAGTTCATTAATATTATCCGCATTTAATACAAGAAAATTTGCTCGTAGGAGCATACATATGTGACACTAATCCGACAGCATAACGGCTCCATGAGTAGTGTAGTCACTTAAACATAGAGCCAGAGTACATAAAATAGTTCCTAATGACCTACTATGATAAGTCTATCCCTAACCGCGATGAGCTGCGTCAGGAGGTGGTGCTGAAGATGTGGACGCTCCCTGAAGACGAGCCACTAGGCGTTCTGCGTCCTGAAGTCGAGACTCCCACCTTACCTGCCTCATGTGAAACTCCCGGAGGACGTCACGTGTCTCCTGTTCCGCACGCTCGACCCTAGTCCACAACTGGCGTACTTGATCAGCAGTGCCCTGAGCAAGGTCGTCGGTGTCCCGTAATCGTCTCACCATGACCGGTAGGGCTCGGTCGGCCGGTCCTCCGTCCCTCAGGTCGAAGAACTCACGTGACATGCCAAACGGGGGTCGCTGTCCCTGATGTCTGCTCCATCTCCAGAGATCAATGCCCCAAGGAGGGGTAGGTCCAGTGGGACCCACACGGTAAGCAGGCACCCTGATCGGGTAAGGGGGTCGATGACCTCGAACTCTGCGTCCGAATCACCCCCTTCGCAGTCATCGAGCTCCTCTCCGAAATGTTCTTTGTCTTCTTCGGGTTCGGCAGGCTCGCCCTCGACTTCTGCCTCCGGTTCCCCGTCAGATTCCTCTTCGGGGTCCTCCTCAGGTTCCTCTTCAGGCTCTTCCTCAGGCTCCTCCTCCTCTAGCCACCCGTTGTTTCCCTGATTAGGGAAGTAGGGGTCTCCAGGGTGATGAAAACCAGCCATGCTGTCTGCGCGAGTACGTAAATATGCTAACATTATTCCTAGGATGCTATGACTATTGTACAGACTAAGCAAACATTCTCTTTTTGGTGATAAAGGATATAGTTTTAGGTTCCCTAGCTATCCCGATCTCATCAAGACGTGTGTTAGTTTTACCTTGGAGAGAATGTAGTTGATCAGGCTACATTCACTCCTTGGTATCACTAAGAACAGTCCCGAATTAACCGAGATACCAGTGTTATTGTGTTTGATTCAGCGTTAGGTCCTTATCCCTAATGCAAGCAAGTGTGTTTTATTTACTAGTTTTGTTCAGAGTTATGTTAGTCCCTCTTTTTGGTTTATAGTTGCATATCAATGTGTGGCTCGACATGCTAGTTCACTATAAACAAAGCTCTGATACCAACCTGTCACACCCCCGAACCAGACAGCGGAAACGTCCGGGGGCTGTCGTGACTCAATTGAATACCATAACATTGAATATATATGAAACATAACAACATTCGTCACCGTGCATTAATATAGTACAACCAGTAGCGTTTACATGTCATACATTGTTTAAACATTACATTCCCAAAAATAAATTGTTCGATTCGTACATAATCAAACTGCAAGCCATCACTGAATATGTTTTCCTTTGGTTCACTGGTTCCCTGAGAATACAAGTATTTTGAAAAACGTCAACATATAAAATGTTGGTGAGTTCATAAGTAGTGTTTGAAATCCAATGTTTGTATTGTTTGAAAACTACCAGAAAATCCGACATTTTCTGAAAAGAAAAGCTTTTGAAAATGTTGTGAAGATCCATAGGTATGCTTGTTTGTTTCTATGCTTGTAAAAAAATTGTTCATTTAAAATTGTATGCATTTCAAATCTGTATGTATTGAAAACCCTAGGAAAACCCGATGTTTTCCTAATTCCTTGAATTCCATGAAGTCACATCGAAAACATTGCATAGCGTGTAGTGTCAGTCCCAGGCGACGTTGGATTATTTTTTAGCATGATTATTTGCTACAAACACGCGTTACACAAACGACTAGTCTATAGTTATACTAATGATCCCGTAGGCGTCGTCCGTACTAATCACGTTATCCAATCGCCCTGACTATGTGTAGTCCCACATCCGAAGAGAGAGAGGTCACGAAGACCCCGATGACTCCATTAACCGGTTGGGGATAAAAATGTACGAGGGGTCCCCGACCCGCCTCGCATGAAATGTAGACTTTACTAGCAATACCAAAGGACCCTTGGGGACCAGTAGTATACAAGCCATTGAAAGTCCATTTACGTTGTGTCGGATCGGTAAAACCCAGCACTCCGTAAAAAAAATGTCTTCGGGCCTTAAGATCAGGTCATTGAGCTAGCTAGGCTCAACGACAAGATTTTACACTTTTGGGGCCCAAAGATGGTGCGTAGACGTCTGTGCACACTCGCATGTATGATGAATTACCAAACGTTACTTGTATAAATCGTAGTGTCGTAGTGTTAGTAGTTGTAGATTTCTATTGGTTCGAGACCGCGCCAATTCGTTTAACAACGACTTTTGGTATTGTAATGTATTGTATTTCGTCGATAGTCGTGGTACCATTGTTTGCATGTATTGAAATAGCCTTGAAAGTTTTCTGTTTCAGCCCCTCATTGATTGTAAAATTTACTTTTTCAACCCTTTTGTTAAATAATTTCCGGTTTGGTCCTTGAATCGATTTTCTTGACATTTTAACACCAAAAGTTATTGAAATTAATATTTTTCTGCATATTTTTCAATGAAAACAGTTTAAGCCCCTGAAATTTCAGTTTTCTCGGTTATAACCCTTCTTTTCCCAACTTTGACAATTTTGGCCCAAATTGTAATATTTTTGCAATTTTGGTCCTTTTTAAATTTAAAAAGCATTTTAAACCTTTGGAAAGGATTTGGAACACTTATGGTTTACTGTTTTCTAGAAAAATACAGTTTTGGCCCTCCAAAACAGAAAATCTCGCATAATGGGCCTCATTGGGCCAAAAATGTCATTTTTAGCCCATTAAGCTTGGAATTTATGTTTTTAATCCCCTAAATGAGTATATTTCCAGAAATTGTTTTATTGAAACTGTTTTGGCACACCTCATCCATCAGAATTCGTGATATGCCAATTTGGACCATTAATTTTGTATTTTTCACATTTTAGGCCCAAAATTTGTGTTTTTAACCCAAAGAAAATTGTTACTAAACCACTTAACCATTTTTCTTGAAACACTTTGTATTTAGAAATATATTTGAAGCTAAAATCATTTAACACAAGATATATCTCGGTTTTGAGGGGTTTTATGGCTAGATCCAACATTATAACACACAAATGCATACATATAAGCATGGAAATCATACAAGGCATACAAAACACATATAGATCTACACTTTCACTTGTATTCCCCCCCCCCCCCCCCCACAAAACTCATAAAAAACAGAAAATAGGGGGTATGAAGCTCACCTTGGGTGTGGTTTCGGTTTTTGGAAGAAAAGATGGAAGAAAACTTGATGATTTTTGGCCTTAGCACCTTTCCTTGGTAGATCTCGAGTTTGAGATGGTTCTAGGATGCAAGATCACGATTTTTGCATAGATTAGGAAAGGATTTTGATAACAAAAAGAATCTAAACCATAGATCCAAGCATAATCTTACCTTAGATGATGATTAACTTGCAAGATCCTCTTGAAAGCCCCTAATTTTCGAGATTTTTGGAGAGGGGAGGAAGGAGTGTTCTTAAGTGATCTAGAGAGAGTTTGAGAGATTTTTGTGGTGTGTGTGTGCTTGTGGCCGAGAGTGAGAGAGAGGAAGAAGTGAGGTGATCTTTGAAGTGATACTTGCATGGAAGAATGGGATATCTTGCATGGAAATCCTATGGACAATAATGATGTGGCACAACAAGTCAACTCTTCCATCTTCTTGGGCTTGTGCATTTGGGCCGAGAATTTGGAAAGAAAAGGAAAAATTTGGGCCTTTGCCCCTTAGCCCAATATTAGTGTTAATCTTGAGTATGTTTTAAGCCTAAAAGAATGTGGTAGGATTTTCATATTTTTATTGGACTAGTTTAGGTTATTCATGTATCAAGGCTTTTAGTTCATTTCATTCTAGGTCCAACATGACCTAAAATGTTGAATTAAATAAATGTGGGTCCAATTTGAATCCAATTAGGGTTCTAAGCCCATGATAGTCAAATTGGAAGCTTATTGGTCCATTTGGATCCAATAAGGGAGTCCTAGCCCAAAATGGACTTAAACAAGGACTTCTAAGGTTTCCAATTGCTTGATGACTATTTGTAGTACTTGCATGATGTATTTGATTGAAGTTTTTGATTTACATTAGCTTGAATGTATAGATTACATGACACAAAATTTCCAGTTGTGACAAAACATGAAGCGAAATACATCAAGGATATGCCAGAAGTTTGTAACCTTCCCGAGGTGTTCCCAGACGATTTTCAAGAAATACCACCCGTGTGTCGCGTTGAGTTAGAAATCGACTTGAGTCTTGGAGCCATTCATGTAACCAAATCACTAATACCACTTAGCACCGACGTAAATACAAGAAATTGTCCAGCCAATAGAACGATCTAACAAGTAAGGAAATTATCAAAACAAGCGTTTAACCTCTGAGAGAACCCGCCTGGCTCGTAAAGAGGAAGGGTGAATTTTCCATATGACGATTGACTGCCATGAGCGAAACCAACCCGCCATCAAAGGCTAATATCCCCTATTCCAAATCGACAACCTATTCAACCAACTTTAAGGAGCGAACGAAAGTCAGCATACCATTAGCTCAAAATTCCAGATGAATAAATTCTCGAAACAACCTAAGATTTATGAGACCAACCGCACCACATGCAACCTTAACTTGGTGACAATAGTGGTCACCTTAAGGTCTAGAGACACTACCTTTAGGGAGTCAAGTACACAATCTTCATTGGTCATGACCATCCACTCACATCACCCTATAGGACGCAAATGTAGACCACCCCTATACTGGGCTAAGGTGGGTGACACGCAGCTAATAAGGGGGCAGATAACTGACCATACCATCACTAGCCTGGGATTAGCACACAGAAAATCGAAAGGATCATCCAAAAACAACTAAAGGTACCTAGGAACCAACAAAAGAGCTACGCAGATAAACGACGAAAAACCCATAGATTTCCAAGTCAACGAACGCGTGAGGTTAAAGTCTCGCCCTGGAAGGGGATGACATGCTTGGGAAGCATGGAAAATTGAATATAAAGTACACTAGACCATTCGAGATCTTTGCCAATCGGTCAGGTGGCTTATAAGCTTCAGCTACCTCAAGAAGTCAGCGACATACATCCCACATTCCACGTGTCCAGCCTTAAGAAGTGTCTGTCCGCTGAAACTCTTGTAGTCCCACTCGATGAAATCGAGGTAAACGAGAACCTACACCCCAAAATAGGAACATGTGCGGATCATGGACAGGGAAATCAAAAGAACGAAACAAAGTCAAATACCAATAGCAAAGGTTTGCTGCAACGCTAAGCGAGGACCTAAATTCACTTGGGAAGACGAGAATCAGATGAAACGGAAATACCCACAACTTTTCCCTAGGTTTACTAAGAACCCGTTCAAGATACAAATTTTGGGACCAAATTCCCTCTAACAGGGGGATGATGTGACAACTAGAAAATTTTGGGTCAAACAAGGTCGGAGAGGTCTTGAGTAAGTATACCCACAATGAATATCAATGGAACCTTGTTGCAAATAAACACTTGAAAGTCATAAGGGCATTAGCGGTATGGGTATGTAGTGTGTGTGTGTGTGTGTGTGTGTGTATATATATATATATATATATATATATATATATATATATATATATATATATATCTTAGGAACCATATTTATAAAAAGCTCTTGAAAGTAAACAAAGTATAACAAGTCAGGACAAAATCAAATAGTTGAAAACATAAATCATGAAACTAAAACACTACTTATAATTTTTGGCCTAAGTACCCCACCGAACAAGGGATTTCGGTTTGCCTAGCACTGAAATCACCGTTAGTGTAACTGTTAAAACTGAAATCCCAAGATCCAAATCCACTAAGGCCGAAATCTCATCCTAGAACACCCACTAAAACCGAAAACACCCCAATAAATCACAATAAGGCTGAAAACTACTTGTGTGAGGGAGTTACGACCGAAATCTCAAACGGAATGAGGAGATTTTGGTCATGTATGGCCAAAAACACCCACTTGATTTCTTTTCCTAAGTGATAAGGTTTGACTTTATTAAATGATAATTTAAACCTTTTCCAATGCAAAGTAATACCCAACAAAATTCCAATGCATTTATCCATCATGTATCTAGGCCAATATCTAACAGTTAACTAGGAAAAAACTCACTTCACTTTTTCCCCCTTGAAACATGTCAGGAAGCTTCCACAAATTCCACCATTTTCCATCCCTCTCCATAAATTTCCATTTCCCCCAAGAAACAATTCTAGGTTTCAAAAGAGTAAATGAACCATTTCCATTTCTCCACAAAACCACACTTTCATTTCAAACGAACCATTTAATTTTCAAAGGTACAATTATTTTACAAGAAAAAGGAGTCATAGTTCATGTAAATCTGTTGATGCTCTTGTGAGACGTTCTTTAACCGTAGCTACCTAGTGTACACCTTAAGTCCTACATTATAACCAGAGTCTCCTTGAGGGAGAGTGAGATAGTTGTGCATTGATCTATAAGGGATTTACAACCCACACCTCAGTTGTTCGCTCTAGTTAGACCGGAAAGACTAGGGTGACAAAAGTCTACCAATTCCGATGCTTGAAGAACGTCGTTCAAGCATATCAGTCATATTAAACATGGTTATAATAACTAACATAGGGATTAACAAAACGATTTGGTTTACAGAGAAACTTACACTTCATTAGTTTTATAAAAAGATATAACTACATACTATTTTTCAGCACAACAATACTTCTACATTGTTGGTCTTATGGTTTAAGACTACATTTCACATTTAAGAAAATATTGGATTTTCTGGAGACATACATTATCATTTTACAATAAAAAGATACAAAGGAAATACATATATTTACAGTTCGTATTTAAGAAAGTATTGGCTTTCCTGGAGAACTACATTATCATTTTACAAGGAAAAGATACAAAGGAAATACATACATTTACAGTTCGTATTTAAGAAATATTGGATTTTCTGGAAACTTACATTATCGTTTTACAAGGAAAAGGTACAAAGGAAATACATACATTTATAGTTCATAATAAATAAGATATCAGATTTTCTATAAGTATACAAAATCATTTTTCACGAAACTTTACAAACCCTTCTCATACAAAATGCTTATAACTCACTAACTTAATTGTTGACACTTTTCAAAATCAATTGTATTCTTAGGAAGACAATAGACAGGTATTAGAATCTTTTAGAGGGTCGGCGTCGTTGTTTAATGTTTTTCTACTTTTCAGTTATTTGTATTCAACTTTTGAGCAAACAGAGTTTTGTAAACAATGTAATACTTGAAGTCCCAATATATGAATGTTTGTGTTGCAATGTTTCATTTATATTCAATTGTTATGATATTGTGCAATGACGTCACCCAACCTCGGACGTTTCCGCCATTCCAATTCGGAGATGTGACACTTGTACCATCTTGTCCCTTCCTTTGTTGAAAACAGCTCAAAGCGGAAGGAGAAAACTCAAAAGAACAAGCTCATTTCGACATAAACTATTCATTCTCAGAGCCTCCCCTCTTGGTTCGAAACCCTCTTGGTATGGAACCCTCTCATCCGGACAATCTCGTTTTGGAACACCTTCTGACTCCAGAACATCTCCTGACTTCGGACCTTCTCAAGAACCGAGAAATCTCGCACTCTAGACTCCTTCGCATCTCTGAAGGTTGCACTCTAAAAGCTTCGCATCTCAGAAGACCAATCCACTCCAGACCTACTGACTTCGCACATTGACTCTGGAACATGTATGATAGACTCCGGAACTTGTTGATTTACTCCGGAACTCCTCACGACTTCGGACCCACTCCAGAATTTTAGCCATTTCGGACTTTTCATCATTTTAAGGGACTTTTGACGATAGCATTTCCAGCAAACTCATATTTGTCACATCTTAGACCCTCTAAACTCATATTTTATGCCAATAATGAAGCCTTATTATAGATAAAAATACATTTGCGTAATATAATATCTAAACATTAAGAAGATATTATATTATGTTATACATAAAGTATGAGCAAGTGGATCCCCAATTCCTTTCCCAATGTGATATATTACCCTTCCCAGCGTAAGTGTCACTTCCCTTACACCTTTTATCCCATATATAAACCATAATTAAACTGCTTCACCATCCTCATTCACAATTAAAATTTCATCCTATTGCCTCTCAAAATTCATATGAACACCTTCAAATCTTCTAACTTCCCAAACAACATCAACAAGACATTCCCAGGAAGCTAATACTTCAACTTAATTCCTTAGGAATTATAGTAAGCATGTTCTTGATTTATCTAGTGTTCTACATTCTTTAATACTAGTTTAACATATTCACACACATTATTATGTGTTTAAAATCCTTAGTATTTCAACTACTTCAATCATTTTAACTCAAGGATCATCATCCACGTCTCGTTATCAAACTGCAAACACACATAAATTGAGTTCATACCCCCACCATTATCAAAGTTTTTCATATTTCAGGGGGAGAATACAAGTAAAAGACTAGTAAATAAAATAACATACAGGACGCTAAATTTTTGTATGATTACGTAAAAAAGGATTTTCTAACAAAAATGGTCGTAACCCGGTTATGACACCATTTTTGCGAGTTTATAACCAAAAATGTGTTGATTAAAACATATATATATATATATATATATATATATATATATATATATATATATATATATATATATATATATATATATATATATATATATATATATAAAACTAGATTTTAAAATCTCCAAAAAGACAACCATACGCTTTACGTAACCATATTATCGTTATTTGCCATTAATAACGATTAAAAAGTTTCAAACTAGTTTCTGGATTCATTAACACTTTGTACCACGTTGAGCAAAGTATATAATATTAAGGAAAAGTGTTAATATTAAGGAAATGTATATTGAATATTTTCATGCTATTCTATTTGTATAAAAATGGAATTTTCAGACATATTTTATTTCCATTTATATTAAAACATTAAAATACACGAAATATCTTTATCTCAAATTCATGGATATATACATCCAAAGTTGTTAAAAACACAAAAGTTTTCATTTTAACGAAACATACATTATTGACTATAATAGGTATAGTTATGGAACATTTACATTATTTTCACCATCTCGGGATACACTACAATAATAGTTGTTTAAAAAGCATAACTACATTACACTCTGAAATTTCTATGTAAAATTTATATTTTCATTTACTAAAGTGTTTTTCATCTCATTACTCATAAACTCGTTGAAGAAATAGATTTGTGAGATACGTCTTCACGTATTTACCTAAGTACCAATGCAAGTCCTCATTTATAACCAGAGTCTCTTGTAGGGAGAGCGAGATATTTGTGTAAAGATCTATATGGGACTGACAATCCCACGCCCTGACTGTTAGCTACAGTTGGACCGACAGGTTTGGGGTGACAAATGTCGTTAACATTCTGACACCTAAAGCACACCGTGTCAGGCGGACTAGGTCATAATATGGTTATAGAAACTCACATGGAGAAAACAACGACACATTTCAAAGAATAATATATCTTAAAAGGGTTTTATATGAACAAAACTACATTACACTGTTTTCAATTACAAAACAACTTTCATTTCGGAAATCATACTTACAAATGGTTCTATTTAGATTAAAAACTACCTAATACTACTTTAGAGTACAATAACATTTATACATCTTTGTCTTACGGATCTAAGACGACAACTCATTTACAAAGAAAATATTGGATTTTCTGGAAGAACACATTAACATTTTCAAGGAACAATGACCTATCTTTCTCATACGAAATGCTTATGAACTCACCAACTTAAATGTTGACACTTTTTCAAACTACTTGTATTCTCAGGAAATAACTAAAATAGGTAACTACCAGCTTTTGAGGATGGGACGTTAAGGCATCAGACAAGTCATTTTTATCATCATATTGTAATTGATTTTGAAACATGTAACTCATGAACAACGTAACCTTTTCAATTATATTTATGATGGTTGTTTTTCTTTGGTCACTATTATACTCGTTGTTATGATATTGTACATGAAGTCATCCACCCCTGGACGTTTCCGCCATCCTGGTTTGGGGTGTGACATTTAATGTCGGGGAGACGTGTATGAGGATACCGGTTGATTCTCCACTTTTGGATTTGATCAGGGAGGCTCTGGTCGAGGGATTTTGGAAAGAGAAGTAGAAGCAACAGAGGATCCAAGAAGAGAGTGATAGGTTTGTCATGGATCATCGAGGGTTATTGACCCAGTGTGGTCGGGTCTGGGTTTCGGTTTCTGGCGGGGTCAGGAAGATTGTGTTAGAGGAGGCTAATAAGTCTCGCTTTTCCATACACCCGGGAGCCACCAAGATGTATCAGGATTTAAAATTAAGCTACTGGTGGTCGTGTATGGAAAGGGAGATCGTCTGGTATTTTGATAGGTGGATGACATGTAGGATGGTCAAGGTTGAGTGTCAAAGTCCACATGGCAGGTAGTCGCCTCTGGAGGTTCCGTTATGGAAATGGGAGTAGATCACAATTGATTTTATCACCAAGTTACCAAAGACGGCAAAGAGTTTTGATGCTATATGGGTCATTGTGGATCGACTGACCAAGAGTGCCCACTTTTTGGCTATCCGGGAGAGTTCTTCAGCCGAAAATTTGGCCGATGTTTATGTCCGGGAGATTGTTACTTGCCATGGGGTTCTGGTCTCTATTGTTCTGACCGAGATTTTCGGTTCACTTGTCGTTTCTGGTAGAAGTTCCACAAGTAATTGAGCACGAGGTTGCATTTCAGCACTACTTATCATCTGTACACCGACGTCCAAACTGAGCGGACGCTACAGACCCTTGAGGCTATGTTGCGGCCCTATGTTATCGATTTTGGTGGGAGTTGGGATTCCTACCTACCCCCTGCGGAGTTCTCCTACAAAAACAGTTATCACTCCATCATTGGTGCTCCACCTTTTGAGCTATTCTATGGTCGAAGATGTCATACCCCAGTTTGTTAGGAGGAGGTTGGTCACAGGGTTATGGGAAGGACCAAAGTAGTCCTTCAAACCACGGAGCTTATTTAGCAGATCAGGCAAAGACTGCAGACCACTCAAAGTCGACAAAAGAGCTATGTTGACCGACACCAATCTGAGTTGGAGTTTCGGGTCGGTGATATGGTATTATTGAAGGTCTTACCTTGGAAATGTGTGATATGCTATAGGAAAAGAGGGAAGTTGTCCCCGATATATTGGGTCTTTTCGAGTGATTTTCAAGATTGGCAAGGTTGCTTACATACTGGATCTACCTGAGGAGCTCAATCAGATTCATAGCACTTTCCATGTTTTGCAGTTGTGAAAACTCATATTGGATGATGAGGAAGTAGTATCCTTAGATGATATTCTGGTCAATGAGACCCGTGAGCATTATCCAGAGTTATTCGCCATAGCAGACTTTCAGGATGAATTCTAGTTGAAGTCGGGGAGAATAGTAACATCCATATGGCGAGGTACTTCTAATTTCAACCATATAATATATTTATGTTGCATTGCAGTCCCTAGGTAGAAGAAAGTTTCCATTTGAAGCCCTAGTGGCTTTTTGTAATTTGAGAAGAATGGGAGTACGCCATGCATACATGCATACGTAGGCGTACTTGTCACAACTAGGAATTCTGATATGTTGTAAACACTTAACAAAGAATGACAATGTAGCTAAAACTTGAAAACATGTATGGTGTTTGTACAATGAAAAAAAAATCCATTAAACACCCTATACAAACATTCAAATGGTCAAAAAAAATTGGAACCCGTAAAAATCCCGGTTTAAGTTCATTTTGGACTAGGATTTTCTTATTGGGCCTAATAGACCAATAAGCTTCCAATTTGACTATTTTGGGCTTAGAACTCATAAATGGGACCTAATTGGACCCATTTGTATGAAACTTAACATTTTATGCCTTATAAGCCTAGAATGGACTAGTTTATCTTTAATGGGCCTTATTAGGCCATAACAAATCTAATTAGCCCTAATGGGCCATAAAACTCATACCTTGATGAATATTGGGCTGTGAACCATCTCCAAAGACCAAATGGACCGAAAATCATTAAAATGGGCTCATAATATGGACTGAAGAAGACAAAGGCCCAAACTATTCTTTTTCTTCTCCCTCTCTCGGCCCAAGTAGAAAGAAAAAAAAAGAGAAATTAGGGGATTAAGAAGGATTAGCCACCTCCTTATTACCTATGGGACTTCCATGAAAATCTTACATACTTCCATGCATCCATCCTTTCACCTCTCTCTCTTCTCCTTCTCTTCTTCTTATCTCTCTGCCAAAGGAAAAAAAACACACACACGATTCACTTAAGCTTCTCTCCAGAACTCACAACAACTTCTTCACTTCTCCTTCAAAATTTTCGAGAGTTAGGGTTTTTCAAGAAGGTTATTCCACAATAATCATCATCATTGGTAATTTATTGTTTAGATCCATAAACTAGTCTCTTTATTTCATCAAAAATTTCTTCCTAACTCACACAATTTTTGTGATCTACTCCTTAGAAGCTTCTTAAGTTTGAAATTAACCCAAGAAAGCTTGCTAGGACCGAAAAATAGCATCAAACTCTTCCCTTTCTTCTTCAAATCGAAAACAACAAGCAAAGGTGATTTCATACCCCTCTCTTTTCGATTTTCACAAGTTTTATGGGGGAGAATACAAGTAAAATGTGTAGATCTATGTGTATGTGTATGTTATGTGTGATTTCATGTGTTTATGTGGTAAATATGTAACAAAAATGAAAGAAATCTCGAGATCTATGGTTTAAGGAGGAAGATAAATATGATCTAATATGTATTACACTAACCAAGTCAATAAAAATTACACTCTAAGGTGATAATAAACATATTGCAACATAAAACTCATTTTTGGGCTATATTTGTCAAATAAACAAAAGTTGGGTTGAAAGTTGTTATTCACGGTTTTCTTCAGGACCAAAAGAGTCAAAGCAGTAAAAATAAATATTTTTACGAATATTATACACTTTAAAGGACTAGACATGTAATTTGTGGCTTAATGGGCCAATTTTTGGGTTTTTCGGCCCATAGGTCCAAAAATTGCGAAAAATGTGATTTTCAAGGGGTTGAAATGGTAAATTTCTCAAAACAGGGGTAAAAAGGGTAAAAAAAACTGTTACGGGGATTAAAAATGATTTATTTTCCAAAAAGGATAAAAAATGTAAAGTTTTTGAAATTTGGGTCAAAATTGTAAAAGTTTCGAAAAGTTTGGACTTTAACTGAAAACTCTTTACTGAAGGGACTGAAACTGCCAAAGAGTAATTTTGAGCTAAAAACATTACTTAAACAAGTCTATGGGTCAAAAATGTCAAGAAAATGGTTTAAGGGCCTAAAATGTCTTTTTTTTAAATAAGGTACTAAAATTGTCATTTTTATTAAAGAAGGGCTGAAAAGGTCAAACCAATATTTTGAGTCAGTTATCTTATTACTAAGATATTTGGGTCGAAAATACCAAATTACAACTTATGAAAATAGAATGATGAATATACATATATTTCCAAATATCGTTATAAACAACCGACCAGCCTTGTGCCATTAAGAATTTAACAATCATTCAATCAAACTTTCCGACAAGAATACTATACCTAAAACAAGTAAATGTTCAAATCTTTTGGCTTCAAAATTTCTAATCATGCTTATTGGGCCTTCGTGATCCATTAACATAACTTATGGGCCCAATGATAATAATAAATGTTTATTGGGCCTCCTATGACCCAATTACACGCTTAAGGGACCCTCAATGGCTTTCACGTGCTATTGGGCCTCTGTGGCGCATTAGCATTGCTAGTAAGTTCCAAATAAATCAAATGCGAAATGGACCAACATGTCCTTCGCATACCCAACAGTCTTAAATAACACACGAAATTAGTAGTACCTGGTAATCCTCTTCTCCTCGTTTGTTAGGCTTACGTTCAATACAAGTAAACAAATACAGTTCGTTAATCAATGGTAATAATGAATCACATAAAATAAATCCAATATTATCCAACTAATCAAGGAAAATCATAATCATTCGTTGTGATGGTATAACAATTCGAAACAATTATATGATAATATCGGAAAACATCGGGTTTTTCGAGCAAAATCAACACCATTCACTTGTACTTTTCAATAACTATAATGCAAAACTTCTCATTTATACACGCTTTGAAATCATTCATGCACAAACTTATGGATCTTCACACTTTGGTATAAACAATTGTCTTTTCAGAAAATATTGGATTTTCTGGGTTTTTATAAAATACACAAAAAAAAAATTCACAACTACCCTGCTTATGAACTCACCAACATTCCATATGTTGACGTTTTTCAAAATAACTTGTATTCTCAGGTAACAGGTAAGTTGAGGAGTAATACCAAGTATGATAGGCTGTTATGCTTTTGAAAACAATCAAAAAATTTATTCTATGGATATGTAATGTTTAAACAATGTACTTGATGTGAACAATGTCAGTTGTAATGTATTAATGCATGGTGAAGTTGATGTTATGTTTCATGTATATTCATTGTGATGATATTCAATTTGAGTCACGCGAGCCCTCGGACGTTTTCGCCGTCTGGTTCGGGGGTGTGACAGGTTGGTATCAAAGCTCTGTTTATAGTGAACTGGCGTGTCTAACCACACATTGATATGCAAATATAAACCAAAAAGGGACTAAAACAACTCTGCACAAGACAAATAAAACACAACGATAAAACACCTCTACTTGTACGATATAGGAAAAAAAAGAGAATGTAATACCAAATCAAATAAGATGATACTGGCATCTCGGTTAAGCCGGGACTGTTCATGGTTGTATTTAGGGGTGAATGTAGCATGATCAACTATATTTCCTCCAAAGTACAACGATCACATGCCCCGAGGAAATCGCGATGGTCGGTAAACCTAAAAACATACCCCTTTATTACCAAGAAGAGAATATCAACTCAATTTATACAATAATTAAAACATCTTAGGAGTAATAATAGTTTATTCATAGACCTCCTCTCAGTCACCATGGAAGAGGAGCACCAGGGCATTCAGTTTCATCAGGTCTTAGTGGCCCACAGGATGATCGAGGACGAGCCTGAGGGAAATCAGGGGGAGCACACGACATTGGGCATGATGAGTACATGGACACAGACTACGAGTTTGATGGGACTGATGATGGCATGGAGGATGAACAAGACACAGACGAGGATTCCGTCACATCTCCTACTAGTGAGACGCAACAGGACCACCCCGCTTCACCAGGGAATCTTGCGAGAGAGAATCGCTCTCCGGAAGCTGAGATTGCCGCTCTACGGCAACAACTATTCGCCATGGAAGCGCGAGCAGTGCAGGCAGAACAGGAAAGAGACGAAGTCATTGGAGAATGACTGAGATGGACCAATTTTTGGCACAACACTTCAGTATATGACCTCGTTGTCGTCGTCGGACGCTCCTTAGAGTCTTAGAACCAACCTTACCCTACTAGTACTATGATTTATGCTATGTACCATCGACTCTATGTTTAAGTAATTACACTGCTCATAGAGTCGTTACGCTGCCGAACTTGCACCACTTATCTATGCTCTTTCGAGCAAATTTTCATGTATCAAAGTACAGATATTATTAGTGGAAAATATATGTGTTCTATTGTGATGTTGTTATCTGTTATGTGTTATGTATCCATGATTGTATGCTAACATGTGAAATTACATAAGTACATGAAATACACCTAGTTTATAGGACCACAAACTCACAAAAATCACAGGCACTCAACATTTTTCTGTTCCATGACAGAAAGATGCCTCAACGACCAACCCGTGGAAACCCTAGGCCAACCCCACCAGAAATCAACTCAGCTGCATTTCAAGCAGCTGTATCTGCTGCGGTCACCGCAGCCATGGAAAAAATCCACCAAGGGAACAATGGTGGAGGTAATGGAAAAGGACCTACCAAGACGTGCTCTTACAAAGATTTCACCAACGCCAAGCCACGAAACTTTAATGGCACAAGTGGAATGATAACCCGAAAAAGATGGATCGAAAAGGTGGAATCGGTATTTGAGATATGCAAATGCCCCGAGGAGATGAAAGTGATGTTTTCCGCATGCACATTTATTGACCAAGCTCTCACCTAGTGGAATGGACACGTAGAATCCATGATTCTCCCCGTAGCCAATGCCATGCCATATGCAGAGTTGAAAGAAATGTTGATGGCCGAGTACTACCCACGAGGAAAAATTCAGAAAATGGAGCAAGAGTTATGGAATCTCACCATCCGAAACATCGACATTGATGCATACCTATCAAGGTTCAGCGAACTGTCACTGTTGTGCCTTGATATGATTACTTCAGAAGGAAAGAAAATCGAACGATTCATTTGCAGATTAACCTCCCCGATTCAAGGAAATGTGTTAGCTGCAAATCCTGAAACCTTCGATAGTGCCAAGAGGTTGGCAAAGAAACTGTATGACCACAACAACAAGAAGGGTGAAAAGCCTGGGGAAACTGAAGGCAAGAAAGAGACTGACAACAAGAAAGGAAAGAATAACAAGAGAAAAGGGTGACAAGGCACATAGTCGTCGCCAAAGAAGCAGCAAACAGTGACAATCAATGCAGAAACTACCCAAATTCCCTCTACACCACATGCTCCAGTCTCAGCTACTCCGAGTGCCCCTAGGCAGTATTCCGGGAATCTCCCAAAGTGCAACAAGTGCAGTCTCCATCATAATGGCGAATGCAGGGAGATGCATTGTACCAGTTGCAATCGAAAGGGTCACAAGACAAAATATTGCAAGACCTATCCTCCCCAGATCCAGCAGCAAGGAAACAACAATAACAACAACAACCGCAACAACAACAACAACAACACCAACAACAACACCAACAACAGCAGCAACAACACGGGACCAAGCCACACCTGCTATTGATGTGGAAAGACTGGGCATTTCCATCGGAACTGCCCCAACATCAACAACCCTATGAATGGAGGAACAGGAAGAGTGCTGACCATGGGTCAAGGAGAAGCGGTTCAAGATCCCGCTGTTGTCACCGGTACGTTTCTCCTAAACCACACATATGCATGCATCCTATTTGATACTTGGGCAAAATGAAGCTTTGTGAGTAATAGATTCAAACACTTGTTAAAAAAACAACCCCAGAAGCTCAATGAAACCTTTACGGTGGAAATGGCTAATGGGAAAATAGAATCCACTGGGGAAATCTACATCGGATGTACCCTGACCTTAAACCAACACATCTTTCAAATAAACTTAACACATGTTTCCATTAGGAGTTTTGATGTGATTATCGGCATGGAATCGTTACCACCCCACCATGCTGAAATTATGTGTCACGAGAAGGCCATTCACCTTCACCTCCCAAATCGCGAAACCCTAATTATTTACGGAGACAAACCCAGCACGAAACTTCACCTTATCTCGTGCATTAAGGCACATAAGTATCTACGAAAGAAGGACCTGACGTTTCTGGCTCATATTGTGGATAAGTCCAAAGAAAAGCTCAATATTCGAGACATCCTAGTGGCTTGCAAGTTTCCGGATGTCTTTCCCGAAGATCTTTCGGGGATACCCCCAGAAAGACAAGTCGAGTTCCGAATTGACCTTGTGTGGGGAGCTACACCCATCGCCAAATCGCCCTACAGGTTGGCTCCTGCGTAGATGCAAGAGCTGTCTAACCAACTCAGCGAACTTTTGAACAAAGGATTCATCCAACCCAGTTTCTCACCCTAGGGAGCTCTGGTTCGTTTTGTTAAGAAGAAAGACGATTCCTTTAGGATGTGTATTGACTACAGGGAACTAAATAAACTCACTATCAAAAATCGTTATCCACTTCCTCGAATCGACGATCTATTTTACCAACTCCAAGGAGCAAGCTACTTCTCTAAGATAGATCTGCGATCTGGATACCACCAACTCAAAGTCCGGGAAGAGGATATCCCCAAAACCTCTTTCCAAACTCGTTATGGACATTATGAATTTGTCGTAATGCCCTTCGGTCTAACGAATTTCCCTGCCGCATTCATGGACCTAATGAATCGAATCTGCCGACCTTTCCTCGACAACTTTGTCATCGTTTTCATCGAAGGTATTCTAGTCTATTCTCGAAGCGAAGAGGAGCATGGCCGACATCTCCGGAAAATCTTAGAAACCCTAAGAACCGAAAGGCTATACATAAAAATCTCTAAGTGTGATTTCTGGCTCCGTAGTGTGAACTTTTTGGGTCATGTTGTTAGTCAAGAAGGTATACATGTGGATCCTTCTAAGGTCAAAGCCATTGAAGGATCGGCGATCCCAACGACACCCACAGAAATTCATCAATTTTTAGGTCTCGCAGGCTATTACAGGAGGTTCATTCAAAACTTCTCCAAAATAGCCAAGCCACTTACCTTGCTTACGCAAAAGGGTGTACCCTTTGAATGGACAGATAAGTAAGAAATTGCATTCCGAACTCTGAAGCAAGCACATCGCAGTGCACTGGTACTATCACTACCAGAGGGAACAGAGGAATTCATAGTTTACTGCGATGCGTCGAATCAGGGTTTAGGCTGTGTACTTATGCAGCGTGGGAAGGTGATAGCTAATGTGTCCCGACAACTAAAGACACATGAGGTAAATTATACCACCCATGATCTTGAATTGGGAGTTGTGGTCTTCGCCTTGAAGATTTGGAGCCACTACCTTTACAATACAAAGTGCACCATTTTCACGGACCACAAGAGTCTCCAACACATTTTAAATCAAAAAGATTTGCACATGAGGCAACGAAGATGAGTTGAACTGCTAAACGATTATGAGTATGAAATCAAGTACCACCCAAGAAAGGCTAACGTGGTAGCTGATGCCTTGAGTCGAAAAGAATACTCGAATCGTCGTGTGAAGACTCTCTCCATAACCATTCATCCCTACCTGACCTTGCAAATCAGAGCAGCCCAGTTCGATGCCATGAAGGCAGAAAACAAAAAAAGCGAAGCGTTAGGTGGAATGGAAAAGAATTTCGAAGTGAAGGAGGACGGAGCATATTATTTCATGAACTGCATTTGGATCCCTAAACTTGGGGGATTTAGAGAAGTAGTAATCAATGAATCCCATAAGACATGATACTCCATCCATCCATGTGCAGATAAAATGTATTTGGATATCAAGCAACATTATTGGTGGCCTAACATGAAGGCTGAAATTGCCACTTACGTTAGCAAGTGCCTCACATGTGCTAAAGTAAAGGTGGAATATCAGAAGCCCTCGGGATTACTACAACAACCAGTAATTACCGAGTGGAAATAGGAAAAGATTACTATGGACTTTGTGACCAAACTGTTGGATTAGTGTCTAAGCCCGTAACCATATTTGGTAAGTACTTGACCCGGTTGTGCATGGTCCTTTTGGGTTGCCTTCACCAAAGCAACTTGACTGGAGAAATTAAATAGAGAGAGTGGTTATTGTGATTTATTAATATTTTATAAGAATAATATATTAAAGGAAAAATCATATTTGTTTAATTAATATTGGTCAATAATTAATTAGGAATTAATTTTGTGATCAAGTGTAATTAATTAAACTAGACGGGCTGAATTGTAATTATAAGATAGTTGCAAGATAGGGCAATATTTATCCTTGTTAAAGGATGGACGAATTCAAGGATAAGGATATCCTTAAAATCGTCCAAGAATAAGAGGATAAGGGTTTTTTCAAGGCTTATCTTGTGGTTGCTTGGTGGGCAAGCAACTGGATAAGGATAAGGACTTAAACCCTAATCTAAACCCTATATAAAGACCCCTAGGCCTTTAGAATTCGTATACATGCTCCTAAGAGGTCCCAAGGACGAATTCCATCTCCTCCCTCCTCTATCTTAAGCCTCTCCAATTGTTTGTGGTGTTTGTGAGCCATTAGAGGCACTACACTTGTGGTGCTTGCTTTCAAGACTTGGGATTTGAAGATTTAAGTTGTTATTGCAATATAACAACAACAGGTATGTAATCCAACCTTATATGTTAATTTCGAAAATAGCAATGCACATTAGGGTTTTATTCATGTGTTCATAAGGTTGTGTATCTAATAGTGAAAACATAGATGCAAACTAGGGTTGCATGCACACTTAGGATTGTTTGAATAAAACCCATCAATGGTATCAGAGCCTTTGGTTACCTTGTTTTCAATTAGTTTTATTCAATTGTATGAACTTGACAAATTAGGGTTTATACCCAATAAACCCTAGGAGGCCATAGATTTCGAGATTAGGGTTTCCTAACCCTAATTTGCGAAAATCTTGAAAGGGTTTTTGAATCCTTTCCTTTCAATCCAAGATTTCGAAATCTAGGGTTTGCAAACCCTTAGGTTTCGAGATTTGCCTCCTTCCCCATGATAAGATCCTAAATTTAAGGGATTTGGATAATCCCATATCTTGTAATTATCCTTTAATAGTTAAATATGGTAATTAAAGATCATGAATTATCCCATCCCTATTTTCGAAATTTATAGAGGGATTTAAGGGATTAGGATAACTTAAATGTTTAAATGGTAATTTTCCTTTAGATTTAGATAACCCCTTATGATTTGATAATTTAAATTAATAGTTTAATTTAAGATAATTATTAAATCAAGAGTTTTAATAATTAAAATTTTAATTTAAGTGACATTAAATTTCAAAAATTTTAATAGAAGATTAAAACCCTAGTATTTTTAAAATGTTTAAAATACACCCTATACTATTATATTATTACAAGCTTAATAAATATATACATATATATGTATAATTAAAATGCTAGTCTTACCGTTAGTAGGCCTCATTCGCGAAGCCGGTCTATAAGGTGGGTATAAGGTTGCGGCCTATAAAATGGCGCTTAATGGGTGTACACTCACACCCACCGCTTGCTTGATCGGTGGAGGGTCGTTAGCCGAACGGGTAGGATAGAGCAACCTCATTCTCTCATTAAAAGTATAATAAGAAATACAAAGTAACTACATGTTTTCTAAAAATTTCCCAATCTTAGTTACTTTAGGAAAAGTGAATTTGATGCAATCCCATGAAATTACACTTTGCACCTGGCTAAGAAGTTAGTGGAGTATGTGTGGTTTACCGGCACACTAATTGGTTCTAAGCGAAAGTGGCAAAGGGTGATTCATTGTTTATCATAGTTCGATAGAGCGTGTGTGGTTTACTGGCACATCGAATAGGTGATCGATACAATGAAGGCACCATGTGAATTTGCATGGTAATTCACACCCGCTTTGTGATCCTCGGTATCCCAGTCACAAACGAGAGGGGCATATCGAGATTTAAACATGCCATTGAAAAGTTTCAATGAATCTCATCCGAACCTAGGAATTCTCAATACATTTAGAACTTAGAGTTAGGTTTTTCATGATGGAGAATTAGTGAATCGTCATTCACTTACCTTCAAATTATTTGCATTTAGATTACGGCATCCCTTTTCTAAGATGTAAATATTGTTGTTGGATCCTAGCCCTAATTTTTCTTATTGGGTGATAATTAGGGATTCATATTCTAATCTATCTTTCTCCTTTTCCTTTGTAGATGTCGAAATCAAACAACGTTGTCGATAGTTCCTTCTCATTGATGAGCCTTTGCCAAAAGGTTACTTTCGATGGAACGAACTTTAGCGAATGGATAAGATACATTCGCACAATTGCTCGCTACGAGGACAAGGAGTATGTCCTTGATGAAAAGCTCGAGAAGATCAATCCAGAAATTGCTACTCTGGCTGAAATGAGTGCTTTTGAGACTCATGAGCGTGATGCAACGAAGGTTCACTGCATCATGATAGCCACAATGAACTCCGAATTCCAAAAGTCCTATGAGGACATGTATCCATACGAGATGCATCAAGACTTATTAGAGAGATACCACCAAAACACGAGACAAGAGCATTATGAGATTTTCACTAACATGATTTCCGCTAAGATGGGTCATGGAGAGTCTCTTACCATGCACCTACAAAAGATGCAAAGGTATGTCGATCGTCTTCGCAAGTTGAATGTTGACTTTGGGGAAGACTTGGCGATCGACATGGTGCTTCACTCTTTGCCTCCGATGTACAATCAATTTAGGATGACCTACCACATGAACAAAGAAGAGGTCACCATAAGCAAACTCCAAGGTCTCTTGAGGGTTGCTGAGAGCAACTTCAAGGACAAGTCTGTTGCACCAACTCCCAATCCACCCGCTGCTCCTGTCTTGGCTATTGGTCAAGGAAAGGGAAAAAAGAGGAAGGCTTCGTCTAAAAACTATCGCAAGGTTAAAGCCCGAGATGGTGCCTCTTCTATTGAGACCAAAGTTGATCCCGCTAAGCCCTGCCCTAACCCTAAGGAGGCAGAGTGCCACCACTGCCACAAGATAGGACATTGGAAGAGAAGCTGCCCAGAGTACCTGCAAGCCATCAAAGAAGGAAAGATCAAGCCATCTTTCGCAGGTATATACACAATTAAATCTAACGATTCTAGTCATGCTATTTCTTGGGTTCTTGATACCGGTTGTGGTTACCACATTTGTTCTAATGTGCAGGGACTAAGAAGAAGTAGGGATGTGGAGAAAGGAAGAATCAATCTAATCATGGGGAACAGAAGATCGTCACCTGTGACCAAGATTGGAGTGTATTCTTTAGTGCTTAGGAATAATTTATGTTTAGATTTGAACAATTGTTGCTATTCGCCAGAAATGGCTAGAAACATCATTTCATTTCATGGTTTATATAGACAAGGTTTTAGATTTTCTTTTAATAATGAGAATGGTTCTATTTTAGCTTATCTAAATGGTGTCTTTTACTTTGAAGCTATACCATGTAATGGAATTTATGAAACTGTTATGATTGTTGATAACTTAGGAAATGATGTTTTAAACATAGATTCTTCCACTAGTATGGATAAAGCATCCTTGTGGCATTGTCGTCTTGGACATGTTAACAAGATACGCATAGCCAAACTCCAAAAGGATGGAGTGTTGGAGTCATTCGACCTTAGGGAAGATGACACGTGCGAGTCTTGTTTGCTTGGAAAGATGACTAAGTCACCCTTCGCTGGTACGTGCGAAAGGGGTGAAGGTTTGTTGGACCTAATACATACCGATGTATGTGGACCGTTTAGATCAACCACGAAGGATGGGAACCGCTTCTACGTGACTTTTACCGATGACTATAGTAGATATGGGTATATCTATTTAATCAAGCAAAAGTCAGAAACTTTTGAAAAGTTCAAATAGTTTAAGAATGAAGTGGAGAATCAATTGGGCAGGAAGATCAAGATGCTTTGATCCGATTGAGGAGGAGAGTACCTAAGTCTTGAATTCCACGATTATCTCAAGGAGTGTGGAATAGTTTCGCAATTGACGCCACCTAGGACACCACAATTAAATGGTGTGGCAGAAAGGCGTAATCAAACCTTATTGGATATGGTTCGCTCTATGATGAGTCGTGCTTCACTATCAATCTCTTTTTGGGGGTATGCCTTAGAGACTGCCGCCCATATCCTTAACTGAGTCCCTACTAAGAAGGTTGCCAAAACACCTCACGAGATGTGGACGGGGAAAGCTCCTTCGTTGGCACATATCAAGGTTTGGGGTTGCGAGGCTTTCGTAAGACGAGACACTCACAACAAACTTGAACCTCGAAGTGAGCGATGTATTTTCATAGGCTACCCGCAGAAATCCTTTGGATATCTCTTCTATAGACCGAAGGACAATGTTGTCTTTGTTGCGAGGAGAGGAGTTTTCCGAGAGCGAGAACTCATAGGCCAAGAGGACAGTGGCAGGCAAATCGAGCTTGAAGAGATTCAAGAGTCGATAGATGAAGGAACCTCTACCGCTGGCGCTCAACCCGAGGAGGAAACTCCGGTTGAACCAATTGACGAGTCCTTACCTCTTAGACGTTCCGATAGAGTTAGAGTTCAACTCCTGTTTTATGGTTTTCATATTACTACCGAAGGGGACACGTATATTAGTGATGGTACACTAATAAATCTTGATGAACCTAATAGCTATAAGGAAGCCATGGCAGGCCCGAAGTCTGTGAAATGGAAAGAGGAAATGGATAGTGAGATCCAATCCATGTATGATAACCAAGTTTGGAATTTGGTAGATCATGTGCCCGGGCGTAAGACCGTTGGGTGTAAGTGGATCTTCAAGAAGAAGACCGACGTGGATGGAAAGGTACACACATATAAAGCGCGATTGGTTGTGAAGGGCTTTACTCAAACTCTCGGAGTTGACTATGAAGAGACCTTCTCACCAGTTGCGAAGATAAAATCTATTAGAGTGATGCGAATCAGAGTACATAGCAGCGAGCGAAGCGTCGAAGGAGGCAATATGGCTGAAGAACTTCATTGGTGACCTTGGAGTTGTACCCTCCATAAAGGAGCCCATGAAGATTTTCTGTGATAATGAAGGATCGGTTGCCTTGACCAAGGAACCGAGGGATCATGGTAGATCTCGACATATCGACAGAAAATATCACTTCATCATACATCGTGTAGAAGAAGGACAACTCGTAGTGAAGAGGATATCATCAGAAGATAACCTAGCAGATCCGCTTACAAAGGGACTGAGTATGGTTAAGCACTTGCAGCATGCTAGGAGTATTGGGCTGAAGGATGGTATTAGCATAGATTAGATAGTTTTAGAAACGTGTAATAGATAAATGTAATTGACATTTGAAGATTAAATAAAGGAGTTTTATTTATAAGTAAAGCTATTGTCATATGTTAATTGTTTAACTATTGTTTCAATTTTTGCATGTTTTGACTTCCAGAATAATTGAGTTTATTAGGAATAATCGAATTATTCAAATTGTCCACAATCGTTCATGTGTTGGAAGTAGATATGAATGAAGATTGTCATGAATTGGTGCGTAGATTGTCTAAATGGTATTAGACATAGCAAAGGGTTGTTGCGACGTTCATGAGTGCTTATGAACTGGTTTTAAGCATTGGAATAAACCCGCGCTTGCTAGAATCATCGTATGGAATATGATATATAAGAGGTGATCGCAAGACGATAATATCATATACTCTTAAAACCTAGATATATGGTTTATTATTTGCTAACTGATTGTACATTGATAATGCGAAAACGCATTGGTAACTCAATGTTATAAAATGCATTGTTGTGTATAGTTGATTATTGAATAAGTAAATGCATATAAGTCGAAGTTTATCTGAAAATTTTATCCTAAGAGGGTAGAAGAGATATCTCGGCCGCTCGATGATTTGATTTGACTTATGTGCCGGGCCCGGTCAGAATTAAATTGATGTGTTCAATTAAGTTCTATGTCAAATAAATCGGAGATCGAGAAACCTAAATGCTTGACTAATCATTCCATAGAATTGTCAACATGATATCTAACAGAGGATTGTACGATCCCTTATCTAGAGGACAGGTTACTGATAAGATCAGAGTTTGACAGCGTCTTTGAGAGCTACGATTGCTAATCGGGTTGCACGTTACATTTGTGGTTACTAGACTTATCCAAGTGGGAGACTGTTGGATTAGTTTCTAAGCCTGTAACCATATTTGGTAAGTACTTGACCCGGTTGTGCATGGTCCTTTTGGGTTGCCTTCACCAAAGCAACTTGACTGGAGAAATTAAATAGAGAGAGTGGTTATTGTGATTTATTAATATTTTATAAGAATAATATATTAAAGGAAAAATCATATTTGTTTAATTAATATTGGTCAATAATTAATTAGGAATTAATTTTGTGATCAAGTGTAATTAATTAAACTAGACGGGCTGAATTGTAATTATAAGATAGTTGCAAGATAGGGCAATATTTATCCTTGTTAAAGGATGGACGAATTCAAGGATAAGGATATCCTTAAAATCGTCCAAGAATAAGAGGATAAGGGTTTTTTCAAGGCTTATCTTGTGGTTGCTTGGTGGGCAAGCAACTGGATAAGGATAAGGACTTAAACCCTAATCTAAACCCTATATAAAGACCCCTAGGCCTTTAGAATTCGTATACATGCTCCTAAGAGGTCCCAAGGACGAATTCCATCTCCTCCCTCCTCTATCTTAAGCCTCTCCAATTGCTTGTGGTGTTTGTGAGCCATTAGAGGCACTACACTTGTGGTGCTTGCTTTCAAGACTTGGGATTTGAAGATTTAAGTTGTTATTGCAATATAACAACAAGAGGTATGTAATCCAACCTTATATGTTAATTTCGAAAATAGCAATGCACATTAGGGTTTTATTCATGTGTTCATAAGGTTGTGTATCTAATAGTGAAAACATAGATCCAAACTAGGGTGGCATGCACACTTAGGATTGTTTGTATAAAACCCATCACAAACTACCCAAGAAGACTAATGGTTTGGATACCATTTGGGTAATAGTTGACAGGTTGACAAAATCCGCTCATTTCCTGCCGATAAAAGAGTCATACAAGATGGAACGACTGACGAGGACCTATATCAAGGAAATCGTGAGACTCCACGGAGAGCCAATATCTATAATCTCAGATATAGATAGTAGGTTTACTTCACGCTTTTGGCAATCACTTGAGAAAGCTATGGGAACACAACTCGACATGAGTACTGCCTACCACCCACAAAAGGATGGTCAAATCGAGCAAACCATTCAAACGCTAGAAGATATGCTTCGTGCATGTGTGATAGACTTTGGAAGGTCGTGGGATACCCACTTGCCCTTGATCGAATTCCCGTACAACAACAGTTATCACTCGAGCATCAAAGTTGCTCCCTTCGAGGCGTTGTATGGGTGTAAATGTAGATCTCCATTGTGTTGAGCTAAGGTAAGTGACACTCAACTAGAAAGAGGACATACACCAGGAAATGCATTAATGGGACCAGAAATCATACGCGAAACGACCGAGAAGATAATTCATATCAGAGCCCAACTGCAATCATCACGAGACAGACAAAAGAGCTATGCTGATAAACGGCGAAAGCCCTTGGAATTTCAAGTCGGGGATTGGGTGTTGTTAAAAGTCTCTCCCTGGAAAGGGGTGATTCGTTTTGGGAAACGGGGAAAACTAAACCCACTATACATTGGAGCCTTCGAGATTCTTGCCCGAATAGGTCCAGTGGCTTATAGACTGCAGCTACCCGCTGAGCTCAGCAGTGTACACCCCGTGTTCTACGTTTCCAATTTAAGGAAGTGCTTATCCGACGAAACTCTCGTCATTCCATTAGAAGAAATCAAAATCAACGAGAATCTCCTGTTCATCGAAGAACCCGTCGAAATCATGGACAGGGAAGTGAAGCGTACTAAGCAAAGTTGCATTCTGATTGTGAAAGTTCGGTGGAACGCGAAACGTGGACCAGAATTCACATGGGAACGCGAAGATCAGATGAAGCAAAAGTACCCTAACCTATTCTCACATTCTCGAATCTAGCTTTAAAAATAATTTCGGGACGAAAGTCCCTCTAACGGAGGATGATGTCACAACTAGGAATTCTGATATGTTGTAAACACTTAACAAAGAATGACATTGTAGCTAAAACTTGAAAACATGTATGGTGTTTGTACAATGAAAACAAAATTCCATTAAACACCCGATACAAACATTCAAATGGTCAACAAAAAAAAATTGGAAACCGTAAAAATCCCAGTTTAAGTTCATTTTGGACTAGGATTTTCTTATTGGGCCTAATAGACCAATAAGCTTCCAATTTGACTATTTTGGGCTTAGAACTCATAAATGGGCCCTAATTGGACCCATTTGTATGAAACTTAACATTTTAGGCCTCATAAGCCTAGAATGGACTAGTTTATCTTTAATGGGCCTTATTAGGCCATAACAAATCTAATTAGCCCTAATGGGCCATAAAACTCATACCTTGATGAATATTGGGCTGTGAACCATCTCCAAAGACCAAATGGACCGAAAATCATTAAAATGGGCTCATAATATGGACTAAAGAAGACAAAGGCCCAAACTATTCTTTTTCTTCTCCCTCTCTCGGCCCAAGTAGAAAGAAAAAAAAAAGAGAAATTAGGGGATTAAGAAGGATTAGCCACCTCCTTATTACCTATGGGACTTCCATGAAAATCTTACATACTTCCATGCATCCATCCTTTCACCTCTCTCTCTTCTCCTTCTCTTCTTCTTATCTCTCCGCCAAAGGAAAAAAAACACACACACGATTCACTTAAGCTTCTCTCCAGAACTCACAACAACTTTTTCACTTCTCCTTCAAAATTTTCGAGAGTTAGGGTTTTTCAAGAAGGTTATTCCACAATAATCATCATCATTGGTAATTTATTGTTTAGATCCATAAACTAGTCTCTTTATTTCATCAAAAAATTCTTCCTAACTCACACAATTTTTGTGATCTACTCCTTAGAAGCTTCTTAAGTTTGAAATTAACCCAAGAAAGCTTGCTAGGACCGAAGAATAGCATCAAACTCTTCCCTTTCTTCTTCAAATCGAAAACAACAAGCAAAGGTGATTTCATACCCCTCTCTTTTCGATTTTCACAAGTTTTATGGGGGAGAATACAAGTAAAATGTGTAGATCTATGTGTATGTGTGATTTCATGTGTTTATGTGGTAAATATGTAACAAAAATGAAAGAAATCTCGAGATCTATGGCTCAAGGAGGAAGATAAACATGATCTAATATATATTACACTAACCAAGTCCATAAAAATTACACTCTAAGGTGATAATAAACATATTGCAACATAAAACTCATTTTTGGGCTATATTTGTCAAATAAACAAAAGTTGGGTTGAAAGTTGTTATTCACGGTTTTCTTCAGGACCAAAAGAGTCAAAACAGTAAAAATAAATGTTTTTACCAATATTATACACTTTAAAGGACTAGAAATGTAATTTGTGGCTTAATGGACCAATTTTGGGGCTTTTCGGCCCATAGGCCCAAAAATTGTGAAAAATGTGATTTTCAAGGGGTTGAAATGGTAAATTTCTCAAAACAGGGATAAAAAGGGTAAACAAAACTGTTACAGGGATTAAAAATGATTTTTTTCCAAAAAGGATCAAAAATGTAAAGTTTTTGAAATTTGGGTCAAAATTGTAAACGTTGCGAAAAGTTTGGACTTTAACTAAAAACTCTTTACTGAAGGTGCTGAAACTTCCAAAGAGTAAATTTTGAGCTAAAAACATTACTTAAACCAGTCTATGGGTCAAAAATGTTAAGAAAATGGTTTAAGGGCCTAAAATGTCTTTTTTTTTAAATAAGGGACTAAAATTGTAATTTTTATTAAAGAATGGATAAAAAGGTCAAACCAATATTTTGAGTCAATTATCTTATTATTAAGATATTTGGGTCAGAACTACCAAATTACAACTTATGAAAATAGAATGATGAATATACATATATTTCCAAATATCGTTATAAACAACCGACCAGCCTTGTGCCGTTACAAATTTAACAATCATTTAATCAAACTTTCCGACAATTATACTATACCTAAAACAAGTAAATATTCAAATCTTTGGGCTTGAAAGTTTCTAATCATGCTTATTGGGCCCTCGTGAACCATTAACATAACTTTTGGGCCCGACGATAATAATAAATGTTATTGGGCCTCCTGTGACCCAATTACACGCTTAAGGGACCCTCAATGGCTTTTACGTGCTATTGGGCCTTAGTGGCCCAGTAGCATTTCTAGTAAGGTCCAAATAAATCAAATGTGAAATGGGCCAACGTGTCCTTCGCATACCCAATAGTCTTAAATAACACACGGAATTAGTAGGACCTTGTAATCCTCTTTTCCTCGTTTGTTAGGCTTACCATCAATACAAGTAAACAAATACAGGTCATTAATCAATGGTAATCAAATTCATTTTGGATTCGGTGAGTAATAACAGGCGGCACCTTTATGGTTCGTTTGTAGTCTGTAGTTATAATCAAAGTCTCCTGGAGGGAGAGCGAGAGTTTGTGTATATTTCTATACAGGGGTGACTCCCCCACACCTCAGCTGTTCGCTACAGTTAGACTAGGCCAGTCTAAAGTGACAAAATCTTAAGATCAATTATGGGGTTCATTAGAATGCCAAGACAGACGAACTAGTCATTATCATGTATGGTTATAACGACTCACATAAAATAAGTCCAATACTATCCGAGTAATCAAGGAAAATCATAATCATTCGTTATGATGGTATAACAATTCGAAATAATGATATGATAATATCGGTAAACATCGGGTTTTTCGAGCAAAATCAACACCATTCACTTGTACTTTTCAATAACTATAATGCAAAACTTCTCATTTATACACGCTTTGAAATCATTCATGCACAAACTTCTGGATCTTCACACTTTGGTATAAACAATTGTCTTTTCAGAAAATATCGGATTTTCTGGGTTTTTATAAAATACAAAAAACATTTCCACAACAACCCTGCTTATGAACTCATCAACATTCCATATGTTGACGTTTTTCAAAATAACTTGTATTCTCAGGTAACAGGTAAGCTGAGGAGTAATACCAAGTATGTTAGGGTGTTATGCTTTTGAAAACAATCAAAAAATTTATGCTATAGATATGTAATGTTTAAATAATGTACTTGATGTGAAAAATGTCAGTTGTAATGTATTAATGCATGGTGAAGTTTATGTTATCTTTCATGTATATTCATTGTGATGATATTCAATTTGAGTCACGTGAGCCCTCGGACGTTTCCGCCGTCTGGTTCGGGGGTGTGACAGTACTTCCCAGGTTTGGAAACCCTAAATTTTAAGGTTAAACTCATATATAATCATCCTTATAACCTCATTTTCCCTCACCTCATGAGACTCCATTCCCCTTGAGATGTCATGCAACCCTAGTTCACCTTTGAGAAGCCATTTCTAGTCTTAAATGTTGTATTTGTATGTTTAGAAGAAGAAGGAAGAAGCCCAGATCATCTGTGGAGAGTGACGCACTTTGGATTTGTGAATTACTCTTCATTGGCAAGCCTTCTAAGGTATAAATCTTGCATCTTTGTCTTTTAATAAAGTAGATGAAGAAATAGGTGTTTTAGTGTTACGTTTTTGTCCCAAAGGTCTTATCTTAAGCATGACTTTTTCTTGAACGTTTTGAGTTCACCTTTCAGACCCTCGGAGGGGTCTCTAGCCATAAAATTTAAGTCCCAATGGTTAGCTTTGCTCCCTGCATCTTATAGAAGGTCTTAATGGATTAATACTTTGAGTTAAGCTCTTAATGGGCATGTAATGTCATAAAGTTGGAAATTTTATGACTCTAGAGGGTATTTTTGCCATGGATCTGAAGTTTGATCGAAAAAGATTAAGCCATTAAGCTCTTAATGGGGTTTTGGATCTTGCGAGGGTACGTCCCGCGTACTCGGAGTATGCCTCGCATACCAGGTCAACCACCCCGATGGTGGTCAACTATGAGGGTTGGAGTATGTTTAGCGTACCTCCAGAGTACGCACCGTGTACTTGCACTGGATCAGCCTGGATGAGTTGACTCGGTTGACTTGGTGGGTTTGAGAAGTTGACTTTGACTTTGACTAATTTTGACCTTGAGGTTATTTTGGGATTTTAATGGAATTCATCATTAGTAGGATTAGCTATCGGTTAGAGTGCTGAGATTTGGAATCGGGACATCTTCAGCTTCTATTCAGTTTGTGAGGTGAGTTTCCTTACTATACTTTCGGGTCTAAGGCACCAAGTTCGGCCCATTTGATTGTTATCCTAGTTTATTACATTTTGGTATGATGTTGTGATCTGTTAGATTTGTATCCTGGTATATAGGATAATGATAGTGATCTGTAAGATCTGTTTGGTTGTCTTTTGACTGGTTGTATATGTTTATCTGATATGTGTATATCGAGATGTTATATGTGGTTTGGTTGAGGCGGACAGACATAGACCGGAGGCCAAGAGACCCATGGCGGCTCGGATAGATTGTAGGCCTGTGAGGCGGTCCAGTCAGGCCGAAGGCCTAAAGAACGGTCCAGATAGGCTGAAGGCCTAGTGTGGTGGTCCAGTCATGTTGAAGGTTCCATGAACGGTCCAGCTAGTCTGTAGGCTTGTAAGGTGGTCCAGTCATGCTGAAAGGCTCTGTATGCATGTTGTTATTGTTTGTGTGTTGGTACCTTGGGGGAACTCGCTAAGCGTTGGCCTACAATTTTGGGTTATGTTTTAGGTACTTCTGATGACCGCGGAAAGGATAAGGCGTGACTGTACACATCCTCATGTTTTGATTTGTGATTTTTGGGGACTCTGATATTGAACGTGTTTGAAAACTATGTTTGTAAATAATTTGTGAAATCGGTTCGTTTTAAAAGTTTTAATTTATCATGATTTTTATGAGTGTTACAGTGTCCACCTAGTGATTTAATTTTCTCGTCTATTTTCGATAAAGGGTATTATTCTTTTGGGCATTCTTTGTTTTGGTCGGTAAATTCAATGCATATCTTCCATTACTTATTACTTTATTTTTCATACGATTATGTTAGCTATCCATGAAGCGAATAAGGATTCTCAAACTATTCCTATACTAGATTGTCTACTTCATAATTTATTGTTTTGTTCCTTTCCCCGGACTGGCATCTCTTCTCTTGTCGGATTGGTTTTTCTGCCGCTTTGTCTTTGATATTTTGTTCGATGACATGTCCTAGTACTCCAACCATATATGTTGGTTTCAGGAGAGTATGTCCACATATTCTTTTACTAGGTTAAGAAAGCTCTCCCAGAGTAGGATTGATAATGTAGAACCTATCAAAATTTCGCGTCCAATGTAGTTGTCGTTGAATGTTATGCTTTCTTGCCCGCTTTCGCTGTTTTGTGGATTTTCTTGTTTTGAGGTACTTGCTTCTGTTAGTAAGGCTAGTGATAGTATTACTAACAACTCAATGTGCATAGTTCCATAGCCTAACGGTGTCTTGAACCTAACCAGCCAAAGTATGGTGAAACAACTTCGAATAACATGTCGATGGTCTCTTTGTTGTTACCCTTTTGTGTGAATGAATTGTGGTTTTGTGCGGTTGTTGGTAGGAGGGCTTTTTTATGGTCTTTCTAGTATTTTTCATTTTGTTATATTTTTTGTTTCCTCTAAAGGCCCCTGTTTGATGCCATAGATGCATTGCATAGAAAGCGGATATTACGGATGGCGCCAACGATTCTACATCTCTTTTGTGATCGTTAATTATGGCTTGTGTCATGCATAACTAGTGCAGATAAACAAGAAACGTTAGGAACTATACCGAGGTTGCCCATCGGTATTGCTCTATGATATTTAAGCTATCTATCAATTGCATTCTCATGTGTAAAGATTAATGATCTTCTTGGCAAAGAGTGAGTCTCGATCGGGGTCTCTCTTTGATGATGTGTAACATCCTGAATTCCTAGGTATATTATTTTATTTATTTATTTTGGAATTTGTGGAGGAACTCTGCGAGTTGGAGCCAAGACTCGTCGAGTAGGGTCGCGGATGTTCATCCGGGTTCACGTCCAGACTCGGCGAGTCCACGTTGTTTAATGAAACCCTAATCCCCCGGGTTTGAAGCCTATTTAAGGGCACTTATAGCCTCCCATTTCGGCTACCAGACCCTTGAGAGAACCCTAATTGAGCTAAATCGTGTGAGGGGGAAGAAATCACTTTTTGATCCTTGTACCTTTGGTTTAGCAAGAAGAAGGTGACAAGCGCAAAGAGGAGGGGTGATTCAAGCAGTTCCAGAGTTCAGAGACTTGATTTTGAGGTAATAGTTTGAACCTCCTTCAGTTTTGGTGTTGGTCTTTAGAGTTAGGGTTTTCTAAGCCCTTTGGAGAGTGATTATGTGGAGCAAATGGTCCCTCTTCAAGTTTGTGCCTTGGATCTAGACTCAAAGAGGTCCAGAGACCTTAACCCTTGGAGCTTTATGGATCAGTTTGGGGTTATTGGACTTAGGTTGCCATTTTTGGGACTAAATCTCCTTTTGATGCCTTGTTGTGGTTGTACAAGCTTCAAGTTTCGAACTTTACGTGACATTCATGCTTGGGGAGGCCAGATCTATGGTTTGGGGAAACAAATCTGACCTCAGAAGGTCAGTAGAGTTTGTGCATGGCATGAACTCGCCGAGTTGAACTTGAGACTCGGCGAGTAAGGCTAGGGTTTCACGTAAATTGTTCAGTGATTAGACTTGTAGAGTTGGGGGATGACTCAGTGAGTCAGGAGGGAGTTAGAGGACTGGAGTTCAAGGCGATACTCGCCGAGTTGTTCTTGAGACTTGGCGAGTTGAGTCGGGGTGGCCCCACGATTCATGTTTGGGATGACTCGTCGAGTATAGGGAAGGATTCGGTGTTTCAAGTGGGACAAAGAGTTAAAGGACATGTGAGAACTCACCGAGTCACCAGGGTGCACTCGGCGAGTAGGGTCAAAGTGGGACCGTTAACTTTTGTTGACTTTTAGGGTTTGGTCATCAATGGAGTCCTTGTGACAAGAGGGGAGGGTAAAATAGTCTTTTACATTCCTGAGGGTGCCAATGGTAGGTTGGGTCTAGTCTCAAGAGTTATATTTATAGGAGTATTTATTTATGTGAATAGGCGGAGGCTAGGCTACATTTTCCATCGAGTCAGAGATTTACCGAGACGCCTGAGGTGACTCTTCTCACTATACTTTACCTAGTGTGGTAACAGAGTTATGTGACAGAGTACTATAGAGTTATATGCCAGTGTATTTGCATGTTATTTATGTGTTGTGATTTATTGTGATATGTGATATGCATGATTCAGAGTTACAGAGTTGGGACTTTCGGGTCCCTAGGGTTAGGGCCAGAGGGCCCACAGAGAGTTGGGGCTAGAGGGCCCCACTGAGAAACATTGACCAGAGGGTCGATAGAGTTACTGCCTCGAGTGGGTATTATGTGTTTGTGTGGTATTTTGGGGAAGTCACTAAGCTTATGCTTACATTGTTATGTGTTATGTGTTTCAGGTACCAGTGATGACCGCGGGAAGGCGCCGGCTTGATTCGTACACACACATAGGATTTTATGTATTTGATCTTGGGAGATATTTTATGAAACAAAGACATGATATTATGGCATTTTATGAATGAATGAGTTTGTAAAAAAAAATATATGTTTGAAAATGAGAAAAATTGTTTTAATTTTTACGGTGTTACAAGTTGGTATTAGAGCCTTGGTTTGAGGGATTCGGGTGCACCTTCGGGCAGATCTGAACTGAAATCGAGGATTTGAGGAAATTTTGATAATAAAATAAGTTTTCAAAAGAAGAACTTATAAGACAAACAGAGCAGAGTCGTGTGTATGAACAGCCAGCGCCCGAACGGTGATTTCCCAAAATACCATTATTATAAGTGTTATAAGATATGATGTGATATGTTATATGATGAGCTATGCTATGCATGCTAGAGTAGACTAGGTATTCTTATTAGGACTAGAGTGGCCTGATATGTGATGCCTAAGTCTAGGAGTCTTGCTGCTAGGAATACTTAAGAGTGTTTAGGTAGCAGCGAGGAGGTTGTGAGAGATCTGCTAGCGAGTATCATATGATTAGAGAGAGTAGAGTACTTGTGATTTGGGACTCTGGGAGGAGGACTTGGGGTGGATGTTGATGCGGTGTGGACGGTAGTATTGGGCCCGTACTACTGAAGACACCGGGTCAGTGCACAGTCAAAGTAAGAATCCTTGGAGTACCAAAGGACAAGTAGGGTGTAGTATTCGAATGTGAACATACTCGAGCGAGTCCCTGATATTTATTCTTGTGTTGTATTACAGAGAGAGAGAGAGAGAGAGAGAGAGATCATGGTTGGGACGCGCCACACACCAGGGACCAGCGGTACGAGTGATGAGGAGATCTGTAGGATCATCTAGGAGGAGGTGGATGCGGCCATCAGGGCAGAGATTCCAGAGATGTTCGGGTCTATCAAGACCACGCTGATAGAGACATTTGATGAGAAGTACGCTGCTCTTTCTAAGGATGCTGTTGCTGCGGCCACTGCAGCTATAGCTGCGACTAGGCCGCAGGGTGGTGATGTGTTGCTGTTCCGAGAGTTCAGCAACACAAAGCCACCGGAGTTTGACGGGACCCAGGACCCGATTGCGGCGATGAGATGGATTTCAGACATAGAGGGGTGTTTCATTACTTGCTCATCTCCAGAGCATTTGAGAGTTTGGCTCGCACTGAACCAGGTTCGCTTGGGAGCGACGGATTGGTGGAAGTTTGTGACGGCGCACTATACGCCTACTGAGCTTGCTGCAGTGAACTGGGAAAGGTTCACTACTATGTTCCGAGATGAGTACGTTCCCCAGGTGGAGAGGGAGCGTTTGGCACAGGAGTTTCTGACCCTCAAGCAGGGTACTGAGTCGGTTATGGTGATTACGAGGATGTTTCATGAGCGGGCGATGCTCTGCCCAGAGCACGTGTCCTCCGAGCAGGCACGTATGAGCCGATATCTGAGCATTTTGAGGAGGGATATACGAGAGTTCGTGGCGAACTCGATGTACCGGATATTTGCCGAGCTTCAGGCAAATGCCCGGAAGAGGGAGATAGAGTTGGAGACCCAGGCTAGGGAGGAGGCTGAGTCTCGGGGGAGGGATCGGCGACCGGTGCAGTCTCAGCCGGTAGCTAAGCGGGCCAAGCCCGATGATTCGAGATCAGGGAACCAGAGGGGCCGCACTTATGGCAAGAGCCACAATGGTGTGTGCAGAGCAGGGTCTTGCTACAAATGTGGCAAGGAGGGGCATATGGCCAAGCACTGCTCCAAGGGGTTTGCAGTATGTTTTCACTGCAACCAGACCGGACACCGGAAGGCAGAGTGTCCGCAGCTGCGGGGATCAGCACAGGGAGCATCTCAGGGATCTGCCCCTGTTGCCATCAGAGCTACTGAGACCCGGCCAGTGAAGGACGAGGCACCAAAGGCACGAGGGAGAGCCTTTCAGTTGACCGCGGAGGAGGTCCGCGCAGCGCCCAATGTTGTGGCTGGTATGTATTCTTTCATGTATTTATTTTGATGTTGAGATATTGTGCTTATATTATGTTATGCGTAGGTACTTTTCTTGTGAGTTCTGTACCTGCCTTGGTGTTATTTGACTCGGGTGCGAGTCGGTCTTTTGTATCTTTGGCTTTTAGTCAGCACATCAGTGTTAGTCGTGAGGCATTGAGTAGACCTCTGAGAGTTTCCATAGCTGACGAGAGGGCGGTTTATGCCACAGAGGTGATCCGAGGGTGCGTACTCGAGATTTTTGGTGTTGAGTTCCCGATTGATTTAGTTCCTATTGCGATGGGTGATGTATGTGTCATCGTGGGCATGGACTGGTTGAGCAGATTCGGAGCAGTTATCGACTGCGAGCGACAGCTGGTGACCATACGAGACCCTAGTGGGGGAGTTCTTACGGTGTACGGCGAGGATACACGTTCTGGGTCAGCATTTTGTTCGGCCGCTAGGGCAAGGCAGTGTCTACAACAGGGCTGTATGGGTTTTGTAGTGTATGTGATGGATACGCGGGTTGATTCAAAGAGACTGAGGATAGCTGATGAGGTTCCGATAGTGCGTGAGTTCCCGAACGTATTCCCCGAGGAGTTGCCGGGCATGCCTCCCGTGAGGCAAGTGGAGTTCAGTATCGATTTGGTTCCAGGGGCCACACCTATCGCCAAGGTGCCCTATCTCCTTGCACCTCCAGAGATGCAGGAGTTATCCTCGCAGCTTCAGGAGTTGCTGGGAAAGGGGTTTATTCGGCCGAGCAGCTTGCCGTGGGGAGCGCCTATCCTTTTTGTCAAGAAGAAGGATGGTTCACACCGGATGTGCATTGATTACTGGGAGTTGAACAAGCTGACGGTCAAGAACCGTTACCCGTTGTCGAGGATCGACGATTTGATCGATCAGTTGCAGGGAGCATCTTGGTTCTCCAAGATTGATTTGAGGTTTGGGTATCATCAGGTGAGGGTGCGAGATGAGGACATTCAGAAGACAGCGTTCAGGACTCGTTATGGGCATTATGAGTTTGTGGTGATGCCTTTTGGACTCACCAATGCCCCGACAGTGTTCATGCATCTCATGAACAGATTGTGCAGGCCGATGTTGGATCGCTCGGCGATTGTATTCATTGATGACATTTTGGTGTATTCGAGATCTAGAGAGCAGCATGAGGAGCATTTGAGGGAGATCCTCGGAGTTCTGAGATCGGAGAGTCTTTATGCCAAATTCTCCAAGTGTGATTTCTGGTTGCGAGAGGGCCAGTTCCTAGGGCACCTCATCAACCAGAAAGGGATATTGGTCGACCCAGCCAAAGTTGAGGCAGTGATGAGTTGGGAGGTGCCGAGGTCACCCTCCGAGATCAGGAGTTTCTTAGGGTTGGCAGACTATTATCGGAGATTTATCAGGGATTTCTCCAAGATCGTCGTGCCACTCACCAGGTTGACCCGCAAGGGTGTCGCTTTTTCATGGGGCCCAGAGCAACAGGCCTCCTTTGAGACGCTTCGCCAGAGGCTATGCGAAGCCCTGGTGTTAGCCCTCCCAGAGGGAATGGAGGACTTTGTGGTGTATTGTGATGCGTCGATCTTGGGGTTGGGAGCAGTGCTGATGCAGAGAGGGCATGTGATAGCATACGCATCGAGGCAGCTGAAGCCTCATGAGACAAGGTATCCCACCCACGATCTAGAGTTGGGGGCAGTGGTGTTTGCCCTCAAGATCTGGCGTCACTATCTGTACGGGGTTCGGTGTACGATATACACAGACCACAAGAGCTTGAAGTATTTGATGGATCAGCCCAACCTAAATATGCGACAGAGGAGGTGGTTGGACGTGGTTAATGATTATGATTGTGAGATCATGTACCATCCGGGCAAGGCTAATGTTGTAGCCGATGCACTGAGCCGTAGAGCGGAGAGCGCCCCATTGCGAGATGTATGTTTGAGATTGACGGTGATGACCCCGGTTTTGAATGTTATTCGTGGGGCCCAGGCTGAGGCTGTGCAGCCTGAGAGCCAGAAGAGAGAGCGAGTTGTCGGGTTGGTATCGGAGTTTGTTATTGATAGCCGGGGGCTTATGACATTTCAGGGTCGTATCTGGGTACCGTTTGTGGGAGGGACGCGTACCATTTTGATGGAAGAGGCTCATCGTTTGAAGTTCTCGATCCATCCTGGGGCCACTAAGATGTATTTAGATCTAAAGAGGGAGTATTGGTGGCCCTGTATGAAGAGGGATGTCGCATGGTTTGTTGAGAGGTGCTTAACCTGTCGTAGGGTTAAGGCCGAGCACCAGAGACCGCATGGTAAGTTGCAGCCGTTGGAGGTTTCCGAGTGGAAGTGGGAACAGATTACCATGGATTTTATCACCAAATTGCCAAGGAATGCTAGGGGAGTCGATGCAATTTGGGTGATTGTGGACAGGTTGACAAAGAGCGCCACTTCCTGGCTATAAGTGAGAGCTCTTCCGCAGAGAAATTGGCAGAGATGTATGTGCGGGAGGTGGTATCACGGCATGGAGTGCCGATCTCGATTGTCTCGGATCGAGATGTTCATTTCACTTCCAGATTTTGGAAGAAATTTCATTAGGAATTGGGTACTAGGCTGCATTTTAGTACCGCATACCACCCCCAGACTGACGGACAGAGCGAGCAGACGATTCAGACGCTCGAGGATATGCTCCGGGCATGTGTGTTGGATTTCGGTGGGAGTTGGGACACGTATTTGCTCTTGGCAGAGTTTTCTTACAACAACAACCATCATTCGAGCACTGGTATGCCACCCTTTGAGCTGTTGTACGGGAGAAGGTGTCGGACCCCCATTTGCTGGGGAGAGGTCGGGCAGCATGTTATGGGTAGTACCAAGATCGTGCTCCAGACGACTGAGCAGATACAGCAGGTCAGGCAGAGGTTATTGACCGCTCAGAGTCGTCAGAAGAGTTATGCGGACAGGCTCCGGTCCGAGCTAGAGTTCCAGGTCGGCAACTTTGTACTCCTGAAGGTCTCTCCTTGGAAAGGAGTTATCCGATTTAGGAAGAGGGGCAAGTTGGAACCCCGATATATCGGTCCTTTTCGGGTGATCGCAAGCGTAGGCAGGGTAGCCTACCGGATGGAGCTATCTGCAGAGCTAGGTCAGATCCATGACACTTTCCATGCGTGAGCAGCATCCGGAGTTGTTTCCAGAGTGAGACTTCGAGGGCGAAGTCTGATTCTAGTGGGGGAAAATTGTAACATCCTGAATTCCTAGGTATATTATTTTATTTATTTATTTTGGAATTTGTGGAGGAACTCAGCGAGTTGGAGCCAAGACTCGCCGAGTAGGGTCGCGGATGTTCATCCGGGTTCACGTCCGGACTCGGCAAGTCCATTAGTGGACTCGGCGAGTCCACGCTGTTTAATGAAAACCTAATCTCCTAGGTTTGAAGCCTATTTAAGGGCACTTATAGCCTCCCATTGCGGCTACCAGACCCTTGAGAGAACCCTAAGTGAGCTAAATCGTGTAAGGGAGAAGAAATCACTTTTTGATCCATGTACCTTTGGTTTAGCAAGAAGAAGGTGACAAGAGAAAAGAGGAGGGGTGATTCAAGCAGTTCCAGAGTTCAAAGACTTCATTTTGACGTAATAGTTCGAACCTCCTTCAGTTTTGGTGTTGGTCTTTAGAGTTAGGTTTTTTTAACCCCTTTGGAGAGTGATTATGTGGAGCAAATGGTCCCTCTTCGAGTTTGTGCCTTGGATCTGGACTCAAAGAGGTCCAGAGACCTTAACCCTTGGAGCTTTATGGATCAGTTTGGGGTTATTGGACTTAGGTTGCCATTTTTGGGACTAAATCTCCTTTTGATGCCTTGTTGTGGTTGTACAAGCATCAAGTTTCGAACTTTACGTGACATTCATGCTTGGGGAGGCCAGATCTATGGTTTGGGGAAACAGATCTGACCTCAGGAGGTCAGTAGAGTTTGTGCATGGCATGAACTCGCCGAGTTGTTCTTGAGACTCAGCGAGTAGGGCTAGGGTTTCACGTAAATTGTTCAATGAGTAGACTTACCGAGTTGGGGGATGACTCAGTGAGTCAGGAGGGAGTTAGAGGACTGGAGTTCAAGGCGATACTCACCGAGTTGTTCTTGAGACTCGGCGAGTTGAGTCGGGGTGGCCCCACGATTCATGTTTGGGATGACTCGTCGAGTATAGGGAAGGATTCGGTGTGTCAAGTGGGACAAAGAGTTAAAGGACATGTGAGAACTCACCGAGTCACCAGGGTGCACTCGGCGAGTATGGTCAAAGTGGGACCGTTGACTTTTGTTGACTTTTAGGGTTTGGTCATCAATGGAGTCCTTGTGACAAGAGGGGAGGGTAAAATAGTCTTTTACCTTCCTGAGGGTGCCAATGGCAGGTTGAGTCTAGTCTCGAGAGTTATATTTATAAGAGTATTTATTTATGTGAATAGGCAAAGGATAGGCTATATTTTCCATCGAGTCAGAGATTTACCAAGACGCCTGAGGTGAGTCTTCTCACTATACTTTACCTAGTGTGGTAACAGAGTTATGTGACAGAGTACTATAGAGTTATATGCCAGTGTATTTGCATGTTATTTATGTGTTGTGATTTATTGTGATATGTGATATGCATGATTCAGAATTACAGAGTTGGGACTTTCGGGTCCCTAGGGTTAGGGCCAGAGGGCCCATAGAGAGTTGGGTCTGGAGGGCCCCACTGAGACACATTGACTAGAGGGTCGACAGAGTTACAGCCTCGAGTGGCTATTATGTGTTTGAGTGGTATTTTAGGGAACTCACTAAGCTTATGCTTACATTGTTATGTGTTATGTGTTTCAGGTACCAGTGATGACCGCGGGAAGGCGCCGACTTGATTCGTACACACACATGAGATTTTATGTATTTGATCTTGGGAGATATTTTGTGAAACAAAGACATGATATTATGACATATATGTTTGAAAATGCGAAAAATTGTTTTAATTTTTACGGTGTTACATGATGCCTTGCTTTTATAGACCCATGTTGAAGAGTTGGAATGGGCCTTTAACCAGGTCTCTTACAAGATCCAGTTAAAACAAGTTCTATGTCGGTGCTCGTAATGATTTGTTTACTGCATGTGTTTATACCTTGCTTATTTTTTGGGATATGTTTGCTCAGGGTTATTACCCAATGTGTATTGTTATAAGTTCAGGTATAATTTTCTAACCGGAAAAGTGATGTTTTGGATTGTTGCATAAGGTTTTCCGGGTCGATAATTTCAATATTCTTGACCCAGATGCATCATTAGAAATGATATTTGGCTACCCCTTAGAAAGGAAGGTTTTTATTTATTTTCTTAACCGGAAAAGTGATGCTTTGGATTGTTGCATCAGGTTATCCGGGTCGGTAATTTCAATATTCTTGATCCGGATGCACCATTAGAAATGATATTTGGCTACCCTTAAAAAAAGGAAGGTTTTTATTTATTATCTTACTAGTTACGACTTCAAAAACATCAAATAGAAAACTTTTCTCGTTTTTCTAAAAACATAAATCATTTAGTGGGAATTTTTTATTTGTGTTCCTTGATAATGTTAAGTCTTTGATCTAAATAGATTTAGAAAAAAAATGATATTTGAAAAAATAGTTTTGCATTTGGTATGTATATAGTAACACAAAAAATTTAGTAAAATCGGTCATTTGGTTGAAAATTATGTGAAAAATATCATATTTTTCGATGTAATTTTGTTTGTTATTAGCTCGATCGTTGCTATTTATTTAAGAAATTCGACTATTGAAATAAAAGGTTTATTTTTTTTAATAATTTGCTTACGACCTCAAAACGTCAAATAGAAACTTTTTTTTTCTAAAAACATAAATCATTTTTTGGGAAGTTTTTATTAGCTTGATTTCCTAATAGAACTGATTGTTTTCAATATCACAAAAAACACAATATTTTATATTATGGGCTGTTTTTTAATGAACCATTTCTAATTGTAAGATGTTGACTTTAAATTTACGTGTTCATCTCTTCACAATCATTGCAACTTATTGGCGAAAACAAAACCATCAACATTTAATTGTATTAAGGGTTATTTAAATTTTTTCTATAATAGGTAAAACCATATTAAACCATGTCTTAAGATTACATTATATTTCATTTTGTTAATCACATATATAGCTATCTTTTGATTAAAAAATTAAGAAAAATTGCATGTTATTTAATTTTATTAATCGTATATCAAACAAAATATAGTAATTTATTAATGAAAGAAAATATCAAACATTATATGCTATTTAATTTTCTTAATCATAAATCAAATCAAATGGAGTACTTTTTATACAAAAGAAGTTAAGAAATAAAAAAATAGAAAAATATTGAGGATAAATAGGCATCGTTGGCCAATTACTCCACTCTTGTGCCTTGGGATATCTCCATATCATTTCAACTCCAATAGTGAGAAAGAGAATGGGGAGAGCACCTTGTTGTGAGAAGATGGGATTGAAGAAAGGCCCATGGAGTCATGATGAAGACCAAATCCTCATTTCATACATACAACAACATGGTCATCCTAACTGGCGTGCTCTTCCGAAACATGCTGGTAATTATATCTTATTATAGCTCCATATGCATTACTTCTTGATCTTTGTCATAGAAATATTCATTTGGTTTCTCTTGTAAAGATTTTTCAGTTTGACAGCCCACATGAGTACTTTTATGTTAATTTTTCTCAATCTAGCTAGAATATGAGGATTTGAAGAACGTATAGAGATGTTCAAATCCTCATTAACGATTTAATTCCTTTCACATGCAAGGAAACTAATTTCACATATGGATGAAAACGAAAGAAAAAATCACAGTGTCCATTGTTCTCCGAAAAGATGCTGAGTTCATGAATATGACATGATACAACGATTGTGTTCTCTTTGCACATGAAAAAATATTGAGTTGTTGTGTTTGTCGTTGGTGGATTTAGCATTGAAATTTAGTTCATAAGTTTTAAAAACAAAGTGGATAATTAGTGTTCATTTTCGGTTTTAATTTGTTTACTTATTGTTTTTTTTTTTTTTCAGGTTTGTTAAGATGTGGAAAGAGTTGTAGACTTCGTTGGACCAATTATTTACGACCAGATATCAAGAGAGGAAACTTTAGTAGAGAAGAGGAAGACACCATCATTCATCTACATGAAATGCTTGGAAATAGGTACAAGTTACAACGGAGTTTTTCAATCTTATTCGTATCTTTAGTAACCAATTATCACTTTTTTATTTTTGTAAAAGACATCAGCATTTCATATAACATTTTGACATAAGGAGTCGGACATAGATTTTGGTTTTCAATTATATTAAAGCGTGATATTTGTTTATATTAATAATTTCAAAAAACATATTTGCTAATCAAATGTATTCAAGTGACTCAAGTCTATTCATTTCATATGAAAAATACATTTTACGTTAATCATTTTAATCACATAAACCCAATAACGTCATGTACCAGAATTTTAAATAACAAACTTTAGATCCGCAGACATGATGATGACACAGTGAAAATAGTTTTTTGGATGGGCAATAAATTATTTAAATTGGCCATTGGCTACCACGAATCGCAATCCCGGTTTTCATGCTTAATTATTTAATTAATTTCATAATAAATAACTACACAACATGTATACTTTTAATTTCAAACCAACATATATCAACATGTGCCCAAGCATAAAATACGATTTTTTTAACACATATTTCAAGAATAAGAATATAAATAAAGAATAAGAAAAAGACAAAACCATTGGTACTTTTTATTTTGCACGTATTAGTCATAACTAAATATATAATTTTGAATACAAGTTTGTCATGAAGCTTGGCTTTCGTTGATTTTTCCTTGATTTTTCCATGATTTTACAGATGGTCTGTGATCGCAACGAATTTACCTGGCCGAACTGACAACGAAATAAAAAATGTTTGGCATACTTATTTGAAAAAAAGACTTGAAAGTCATGAGACAACCAGCCATGCCCCAAAAAGACATAACACCAAGTCCAAACGTGCTTCAAGCAATCCAAATCTCGAAGAATCTATTGTTTCACAATGTCATGCCCAACCACAACAAAACTCCCATGACGAGGAACAACTAATCTATGTTCAACCATCGTGTAGCGAGTCTTCATCTGAAACAGAAACAACGACCAATTCATTTGATGTAGCTAAACATGAGGAAATCAAGCACGAGACATTTCTTGATGATAGTTTCTGGTCGGAAACATTATCTGGTGAGGGTGACGACATCATGGAATCTAATCCAACGATAAACATATCAAGTGTTGAGTTTTCATCTTCTCCACTCAAAGTTATAGAGAATGAAGACATAAGAAATTCATATGCTGATTGTCACATGGGTAGCATAGACCTATGGTACGACATTTTCACACGCATTGAGGAATTACCCGAGTTACCTGAGTTTTAGTTTAGATATCCATTTGTATTCTTGTTATGAGACATAAATTAAGCACAAATGTTGTATCTTTGATATTCTCATAACGTAATATAAGTAAGAAATACATTTATTATAGAAAAAATGGCTCCTAACTTTTTTCTAATATATTACATAAATAATACTGACGATAAATTGAAATCTCATCATTACAAAGATGTTGAGTTTTCTTTGACCAATGGAGACAAAGTTGAATTGAATTCTTAGGTAGTGGCAATTTTAAATGTTTTTAATGTGACGTAGGATATAACAATCATTATTAATTTAATTTGTATATCGTATAAAACAAAACAATCTATAATGAATATTCTTCATTTGATTTTGGTAATTGCTTTAGAATATTAATGACATTGTTTATTTAAGATTCGTCCTAAAAATTATATTTATATTATATTTAACTAGTTTATAATCCGTAAGAACCACAGTTATAAAATTAATTAAATTTTTATATTAAAGAATTAAAATTATTAACCAATTATATTAAATAAGTTATTACTTAAGAGAATTTTTTTTAATTATAAATTTATAATCGTTGATTTAAACAAATACGTGAAATTATATCGCCTTATAATTTGCATTAATTGTATTTTATTTTTTAATCTAATGTTATTAATTTAATATAATTAGAGTTAAAATTTTTAAATTTTAAAATTTAAAATGGAAAATCGATTATTAATTTAATTAATTAGAGTAGAAAATTTTAAAATTTGAAATTGATAATTAATAGGTTGACAAGTGAGATGATATGTGACATATAGTATTATTGAGAAGTTCTAATAGTATAACATTTGTCAATATGAGATTAAATATAGTCATTTATTAGAATAGAGACTTTGAGGAGGAATTATATACAAATGTATTTAAAAAATAAGGAAAATCCTAGAAAACCCCAACATATTATACTTAGATACTCGAAAAAAAACCATTACTTTGTTTTTATATACGATAATTAAGAAATTTTATTTGAGTAAATTACACAATTCGCCCTCGTCCAAGTGTAGAATTGTGTCTTTTGTCCTTATTTCTAAAAATTAACTCGGACCGTCTTTCATATTGTTAAAAGTTGCACGTTACGTCCCTCGTAGACATAAAATGACTATCTTGCCCTTTTGTTTTTCTTTTTCATTTATTTTTCAATTGTTTTTAATTTATCTAATATTTTTATTAATTATAATTTTTAGAAAATAAACTTCTTAAATTTGTTCCAAGTTCCAACCCCCAGCCATCGACCAACTCAGACCACCGGCCATCTCCAGCAACCAACCACCTCTGGCCATCAGCCATCTCTGGCCACCAATCACCTCCGACAAACACCACCATTCACGTCAAATATAAAAACAGAAATTGGAAACTAAACTCGAAAATCAAACTTGAATCTAATCCTACATCTAGAAGAGATATGAAAAATAAGTCTTCTCCACAAACTCTTGTTAACATGTCCTAGAAATATGTTCAGAGAGGAGAGTTGATGGTTGTGGCTGGTATCTAGAAGACCAAATTCTTCTTCGACCAGACGTTGCCTCACCCCCTTTCATTTCGTTATTCTTCTTCTTTAAACCTTATGTGACCTTAGATATGAGTGTGTGACTTATTTCAGGAAAGATGGAAGGCAGCTGTGGGTATGATTTAATTATGTGGCACCACCACCCATAAGCGTTCGACACAGACAAAGTGTGATTTAATCCTGATGGGTTTTATACAAACAATCCTATGTGTGCATGCAACCCTAGAATTGGATCTATGTTTTCACTATTAGATACACAACATTATGAACACATAATAAAACCCTAATATGGCTTACTATTTTCGAAATTCACCAAGAAGGTTAGATTACATACCTCTTGTTGTTATATCGCAATAACAACCTAAATCTTCAAACCCTAAGTCTTGAAAGCAAGCACCACAAGTGTAGTGCCTCGGATGGCTCACAAACACCACAAGCAATTGGAGAGGCTATAGAGAGATAATGAAGGAGGTAGAAATCGGCCCTAAGAACCCTTTAGGAAGCATGGACGAATTCTTATGGGAAAGGGGTGTTTATATAGGTGTGGAGATTAGGGTTTCAGTCCTTATCCTTATCTAGTTGCTTGCCCACCAAGTAACAATAAGATAAGCCTTGAATGCCCTTATCTTTGGACGATTTCAAGGATCCTTATCCATTTGATTTCGTCCAACCCATATCTAGGATAATCCTTACCCTACTTTGTAACTATCACATAATTACAATTCAGCCCCTCTAATTTAATTAATTACACTTGATCACAAAATTAATTCTTAATTAATTATTGACCAATATTAATTAAACAAATATGATTTCTCCTTTAATATATTATTGTTATAACATATTAATAAATCATAATAACCTCTTTCTCTATTATTTCTCCAGTCAAGTTGCTTTGCTGAAGGCAACCCAAAAGGACCATGCACAATCGGGTCAAGTACTTACCAAATATGGTTACGGGCTTAGACACTAATCCAACAAATCCATGATGTGCAAATCCATGGTGTGCAGATCTACGAACAGAGAAACGAGATGAGTTGTTTCACGAATGTAGATATGAAAACCCTAAATTGTGCGAGATAGCGGCATGCAGGTGGTGATAATCGAACGGAGAAGACATAGTGAAGTCGGAGATGATAGTAAGCGAACCTACAAATCAAAGATGATCCAATAACTCCGGTGATGTTGTTGCACAGGTGGAGTGAAGCAATGGTCTTCTCTCGTAGTATCTCCCATCCGATAATAGAAGAATGAAGATGAACTGATGAAGATGAAGGTTGTAGGTGCAGGTAGAGGTTAAGGGTTTTATGGCGTTGGCCCCTATTTTTGTACCTCTTAAAATTCAAGATATGACTTATATGTATTATATATAGTATAAGATATATATATATATATATATATATATATATATATATATATATATATATATATATATATATAGGGCTAGGTTATAATGTGGATGGACAACTATTGTACGGACGTGTGCACAGTGCTATTCTATGAGAATTAAAAAGAGAATAGGTTGTCTAGTAATGTGAATACGTTCAACCTCACACAACTATTGTTATTTTCATGTGTTCTCACTAATTCTTATTCATTTTAGTTTTCAGACATCGTTTCCATGTATTTTCATTCTTGCATAATATGACTCACTAAACATTCAAACAGAATGAAAATTGTTAAAAAAAAAAATCAATAATAACTTTATAGACGATTTAATTAGTTAAAATGTGTGATAATGAAAATAGCTATGTAAGATTGAATTTATTCACATTATCAAACAACATATTTTCTTTGTCATTCTCACATAATAACATTGTCCACACGTCCACATAATAGATGTCAATCCACATTTGAACCTAGCGAGTTGGGATCAAATGTGAATCACAAGTATTGTGTGACTGTATGACTAAATTCTGGCCATTAGATTAAAAAGAATGAACAGATGTGATCTCAGGGTACATGTTATTAACATTGAGTAGCATGTATTACATTATTACAATTATTAATTATAAGGGAAAATATGACATTTTATAAAAAGAAGAGAAATAACAATTATCTATATTTTAGACAACTAAGTAAAATTAATTAATAAAAGTCAAATCAAATCTCATATTTTATTCAACAATTTAAATTAGATCATATTTTTTTAGTATACGTGTTCATTCAGCACATATGAACTAGTATTTTGATTCCTTCATTCTTTAAGAATATGATTTTATTTAATAGTTTTTTTTATTCTTTTGGTATTAAAGAATACAACTTTTAAATGAAGTAACATTCTTAAATAATACACCTCATATATAAGACAATAAAATATCATTCTTTAAGAAAAAAATATTACAATACAATCAACAATATATACTATAAAAACAAGAACCATATTTATAACATATGACAAGAGTATAAATAACATTTTAAAGAATATACACAAACTTCTATACTACATTCTTTAAGAATTTGTCTTTATTTTTGAAGAATATTCAAAAACATTATAATATGTAATACATTATTCAAGAGTATATCATCATTCTTGAAAAACTTGTCATCAGTCTTGAAGCATTTTTCATCATTCTTGAAGCATTTGTTATCATTCATGAAGTATCAGTCATTATTCTTAAAGAATCTGTCATCACTCTTGGATTCTTTTGCTACAAGTGAAATAAAGTTGTATATTATCTCATTTGTAGTTCTTTTTTTCCTACAACAAGTAAAAAAAAGAAAATTCTGATGAACTTTTTACTATGCCCTTTGCTAACTCTTATTAGTTAACTAACATACTCGAATACCTTTTTTATTGCTTTGACCTTTTATTACATTAAAAATACAAGTATATAATCAATATGATTATACTCCAATAAAATACAAACAAATCTTCTTGAAATATGTAAATTCATATGTTCACTTAGAAACACACCTTCTACGAAATCAAGTAATTGCACATCAATGTTCATTTTGGCTAGTTGATTTAACTTCACCCCATATTTGCATATCAAAAAAAAAATGAATCCATTATTATGCTTAAAAGGTAAAAGTATAAGAAAAGGGCATTTGTGTAAATAACTCATGAAGGTTTATAAGTTTCGAATTTGATAATTCTTCGATGACAAAGCAAGCTCCATGTTATTATCACTCGTACGAAATATATAAAATCTTGCAAAAAAACATTTATAACACACAGAAGTGGGGATATAAAAAACTTACCATATAATATATCTCCTTACTCTTCATGATCAAACTTAGGTAAAGGCATTATAATAGAATTCAACTTCACATTTCCACCTGGTTTATTCTGAAAACAAAAAGATTCATCAGCATCTTGATTCACATATATAGCAAATAAAAGCTAAATACTGGTGATAAATAATCAAACCCATGATACTTCTTGATTCTTTTCTAGTACTTTTTTCAAGTTGGAAAATTGGGCTTCGATTGAATTTGTGCTAGAATTTTAACAAATTGATGTTGATGGGGGATCATGGGATTCTCCTAGAAATTTTATCATACACACATTAGGTAGTTTTGCTTTATGTCAAGTAATCATGTGCATAAAAATATAATGGTTTAGCCACCAGTAGACCCATCTTAATGATCTGGTCTCATGGATTTTATTAAACCTTTTATCGCTTCAAACACCACTCATGTTGAACATCTTCCTAAATTACCTTCAAGACATCAAAGATCAACAAAAATAACCCTTTATGACAATTCATTTTTACAAACATATAGAATGGTGTTTCTATAATAACAAAGGTGAAACAAGAGATCTTTACCTGAATTCTTAGAGATATACCTACAGGTTTGAGTTATGCTTGAAAAAAATTAAACTAATCGTGGGCTAATGATTTAAAATATTACAAAGAACATGTTGGGAAACTGGGCTTTAATTAAAGTTGTGCTAAAATTTTATCATATAGATGATGTTAGGAAAATGATGGAATTCTCCTAGAACTTTTATCAAACACATAGTGGACAGTTTGGCTTCATGCTAAAGTGTAGTCTTAAGGCTGAATAATCAAATTTTCAATATATTAACAAAGACTATTTGTAATGAGAATAATTTATAGAACTGCCAAAAACAGATGCTATAATCATCAATACTATAGTTAAAAGGAAAAGAAAATGAGAGTAGTTTTCCTTTTCTTTACCATTGTTGTGGATTATATAGGAGTGACTAACACATGAACGGTTGTGCAAAGCTTCAAGAATCATGCCCTATCAGCAAGCTCAGGTTGTAAAAGATAGCATTATGATTCTTTCGTTGTTTAATTTAATGATGGTTATTTTAGTCATGATCTTCCCTAACATATTTTTCATGTTATCCAGTGCACGATACCTGATGGTTGGAGGAGAAGTAGGGTATGTTGGAGATGGAGGTATACGGTTGGCATAAATATGGTAGCGACATGGATTATGATTGTTGAATTGATGAAGATTGTAGTGGTTGATTCTGTAGTTAAAGAAGATCAGGACCTTAATCAACAAGTTCTTGTTTCGATGTTTATTTCATCTTTGATGAATATGGTAATGGGGTCGGTGGTATTGTTGGAGGGTTGTTTCGGGTGGCTGCATAAGGACGATGACGACGGTGGTTGTAGGGGTACTGTGCGCGATTCTAGTTGGCAAGATGGAGATGACATAGTAGAGGATTTGAGTGTGTAAATAAAGGATATCAATTTAATTCCATTATTATAGCCTTCAATTTTTTAGGTATTTAACTAATTAATTAGTAAATATACTATAATGCTCCTTTCTATTAATTGGTCTACAATTAGTTATACATTCACATAATAGATAGGGTTATATATGAACCTAACTCTGTCTCTGTCTCTCTCTCTCTCTCTCTCTCTCTCTCTATATATATATATATATATATATATATATATATATATATATATATATATATATATATATATATATATATATATATATATATATATATATATAACGTCCATAAAATTTTTGAGCCCCTTTCAAAGATTAAATGGGACGATAGCCCCTATCGCCCACCCTCTAGGACGAGCCTGATTAAATGGGCACTTTGAGTAATTATTTGCTTGGTATGTAACTTTTTGGTTCAAATAAGTAAAAGACACTCCAAACCCTTGACGTCTTGAAGCCAAAACCTTAAGTACCATGTATGGTGCTTACTTTTCTTATGGTTTTACTTCTTGCATCTCATTCATGTCATAAGAGGCCATTCTTTGAGTTGTAAGATGGTATGGTCACTTAGGACTTGTATCTTAGTATATAAATGAGTGTATGTATGAAAATCTACATTTCTTGTCTCTTTTTGGTTGCCAAATCCAAGAATTCCAAGCCTCCCCCTCTCTATCTTCATGCATGCTGTAGTGAAGAAATATGTGATTAACTTTCTTCTCCTTTTAAGGTTGATTTGGTAGTGAAGACTAGCATGTTTTAGTAGTTGATCGTGGTTTGGTGGATACCTCTAGAGAGCTTCTCCTTCAAAGCTTCTTGTCATCTTCACTAACTTCCAATAAGAATCAAGACTACAACAGTTGTAATCTTTTCTTTTCTATGTCTGATTTAATATTTCTATGATTGCAAAATAATCATTGGTGGGTTAAAAGACATCAGTTTGTATTAGAGCCATTTTTGCAAGCTTGGTTAGACTCTTAGATTATTTGATATAATATTTCTATTTGAAAAACGTGGATCATTTTCTCGTTGTAATAAAATACATACATATTTTCTATGACAATTTTAAAATGTTTATAACGATTATTTCATGTCACAAAATTTTACATGCATATTTTGTCACCAAAATTGTCTTAGAATAACAAAGTGTTGTTTTATATATATTTTTAGTATATACATATGTATCATGTGTATGAACTAGTCATGGACCTCTTGTGATGTTGTTTGTGTTGATTTGTTAAAATTGTTGTAGTATTATTTATTTATATGATATCTAATAATTAAATACACAGTTTTCCTTTTTTTTATAAGTAATATATTAGTTTTAGAAATAGTTTATTTTTATAAAAATGTAACTAGACTGAGGATAGTGGCCATTTTGAAGATCAAAAGTTCATAGACTTGGTTTTATTAAAGCTTTTGTAAACTTTATTTCCCTTAGGAATGGAGTTGGCATTTGGTGATGGCTCACAAAATGTCATTATAAACGATTGGGTGTTTGCAAATATGTTTTAAATGCTTTGTGATGCTTGTTTATGTTTATATATATTATGCATGTTTATAAAATGAAACTTTAAATTAAAGACAATTTTTAAAGCATAAAAACATTCCTATGGAGTTTTCCTTTAACAAAATTTATCTTTTAACATAAGAGGGTAAAAGGGTTTTAAAAATAAAAATGAGTTTTATCGTTTAAAACTAACTAACCGTAAATTTCGACGATTAAAATTATATAAGATTAAAATTGACATTTTAGAGGCTTATCAAACTGCAAACCTTATTTTATAGAAATAAGTTTTAGTAAAAGGTTTATGAATGTTTAAGAACATGTTGGAAAATTGGGCTTCGATTGAATTTGTGCTAAAATTTTTACAAATTGATGTTGATGGGAGATCATGGGATTCTCCTAGAACTTTTATCATACAGATATTGGGTAGTTTTGCATCATATCAAGTAATCATGTGCATAAAAAATATAATGGTTTAGCCACATTAGACCCATCTTAATGATCTGGTGTCATGGATTTTATTAAACTTTTTATCGCTTCAAACACCACTCATGGTAAACATCGTCCTAAATTACCTTAAAGGCATCAAAGATCAACAAAAATAACCCTTTATCACAATTCATTTTTAGAAACATATAGAATGGCATTTCTATAATAACAAAAGTGAAAAAAGAGATCTTTACCTGAATTCTTAGAGATATACCTACAGATTGTAGTTAAGCTTGCAAAAAAAAAATTAACTAATAGTGGGCTAATAGTTTAAACTATTACCAAGAACATGTTGGGAAATTGGGCTTTAATTAAAGTTGTGCTAAAATTTTATCATACAGAGGATACTGGGAAAATGATGGAATTCTCCTAGAACTTTTATCAAACACATAGTGGGCAGTTTAGCTTCACGCTAAAGTCTAGTCTTAAGGAAGAATAATCAAAATTTCAATATATTAACGAAGACTATTTGTAATGAGAATAATTTATAGAACTGCCAAAAACAGATGTTGCAATCATCAAAACTACAATCAAAAGGAAAACAAGAAGGTGAGAGTAGTTTTCCTTTTTATTACCATTGTTATGGATTATATAGAAGTGACTAATAGATGAACGGTTGTGCAAAGCTTCAACAATCGTACCCTATCAGCAAGCTTAGGCTGTAAAGATGGCATTGCTATTATTTCATTGTTTAATTTAATGATGGTTAATCTAGTCGTGATCATCCCTAACCTTTTTTTGCATGTTATCCAGTGCGCGATAGCGGATGGTTAGAGGAGAAGTAGGGTCTGTTGGAGATGGAGGTATACGGTTGGCGTAAAGATGGTAACGATGTGGATTGTGATTTTTGAAATGATGATGATGGTAGTGATAGATTCTTTAGATAAAGAATATATTTCAAATGATCAGGACCCTAATCGAGCAGGTCTTGTTTCGATGTTTGTTTCTTCTTTGATGAGTATGGTGATGGGGGTCAGTGGTGTTGTTCGACGGTTATTTCGTGTAGCTAGATAAGGACGATTATGATGGTGTTTGTAGGGGTTCTGTGGGCCATTCTCATCAGCTAGATGGAGACGACATAATAGAGGATTTGAGTGTGCAAAAAGGATATCAATTTAATTCCACAATTATAGCCTTCAATTTTATAGGTACTTAACTAACTAATTAGTAAATTTACTACAATTCCCCTTTCAATTTAATGGTCTATAATTGGTTGTACATTCACTCAATAGATAGTGGTTATATAAGAACCTAACTCTCTCTCTCTCTCTCTCTCTCTCTCTCTCTCTATATATATATATATATATATATATATATATATATATATATATATATATATATATATATATATATATAACGTCCATAAAATTTTTGGGCCCCTTTAAAAGATTAAATGGGACGATAGCCTCTATCGCCCATCCTTTGGGACGAGCCTGATTAAATGGGAACATTGAGTAATTATTTAGTTGGTATGTAACTAGTTAGTTAGAAGAAGTAAAAGGCACTCCAAACCCTTCACGTTTTGAAGCTAAAATGTAACATCCCAAGTTCAGAAGCAAGAGTTCAAGGGTGTAAAGTGTAAATGGAAAAGTAGACTCTACGAGTTGGAGCTTTAACTCGTCATGTCCAAACGTGTGTTGGGCACGTGATACGTTACCTGACTCGCTGAGTCGGCGGCTGGACTCGACGAGTCAGTGCTTGGAAGAGAAAACCCTAAATATTAGAGTTTGCACCCTATTTAAAACACCTTATGTCCTCCCCTCATCCTCCTTGTTTCCCTTAGAGAAGGAAGCATGTAGATCAAGAGGCTAGTATCAAAGAATCCTCGCAGATCCGGAATCTACTTCATTTTGGACACGTTTCTAAGGTAACAAGATGTTACCTTGAGCTTTTCCCTTTTAGATCTATTCATGGTTAAGGTTTTGGGGCTTTTTAGCTTGATTGGGATCCATTTCGGGTGTAAGGACTAGATATGAGGTTGCAACTTCAGATCTAGACTGGTTTTGGTCCATGGAAGCATAAAGCATCAGCCTTTGTGCATGTATAAGAGCATTCTTGTCTTGAACATTCTTTATAGCTTGTGTTCAGCCTATATCGCCTTGCATGCACGTAAAGTTGGAAACTTTACATGTTAAACTAACCCTAGGAATCCATATCTATGAGTTAGAAGCAGTGAGATGGTCTGAAATCATCTGAATAGGGATGGCTTAAGTCGATTCAGCGAGTCTGTTCTTGGAATCAATGAGTTGGGTCGCAAACCCTAACCTAGCTGATTATGATCCAAATCAGTGAGTTAAGTGGTGACTTAGTGAGTTGGACAGGCTAGGACTCGGATTGAAGGACTCGACGAGTGATGGGGTGACTTGGCGAGTCCAGTCGCAAATTGTGGGGTTCTGGGTTCATGAACTATGTGAGTCACTAGGATGACTCGGCAAGTAGGGTCAACTAGGAAGGTTGAATTTGACCAGGACTGTGACTTTGACCAAGAGTTGACCAGTTTGACTTCAAAGGGGTATTTTGGTTATTTGGGCTCTGATGGTTATGGTTTCAATGAAGTTTTACGTGGTGGTGTTCGTGGCAGTGATCGAGATTTTTGATCTCATCTCTTCAGTTCGGCATTTGTAAGGTGAGTTATCCTCACTATACTCAAGGGTCTAAGGCACCAAGGTCGGCCCTTTGATTTGTATTTGAGATAGTTACGTTTGTGACATGATAGATCAACATCCTGGTAGATTGGATGTGGTTATGCTTACTGACCTATAGTTAGGTCTGACTGTCTGTATGTTGGTAGGATATTACCTATTATATGTGCACTTGGTTGATTGGTAGTGGAGGGTATTCCATCCCAAGGATGAGAGGGCCCTAGTATGTTGTCTCTATAGACTGTTATATGGTTATTCGATAGGTGCACATGTTTGTTAGTATGTGGGCATTCCAACCCGATGGTTGTGGGCCAAGAGTATTCCATCCCGGTAGGATGATTGGACTTATAGTAGGTGGGAATTCCAACCTAATGGTTGTGAGCCAGGAGTATTCCATCCCGGTACAATGATTGGACTCATATTAGGTGGGCATTCCAACCTGATGGTTGAGAGCCTGGGGTATTCCATCCTGATGGATGATTGGACCAATAGTAGTTATTATATGTGTAGGAGTGTGGGCATTACAACCCGATGGTTGTGGGTCGAGAGTATTCTATCCCGAGGATGATTGGACTCGTAGTATATTGGCATTCCAACCGGATGGTTGAGGGCCAGGGGTATTCCAACCCGATGGTTGAATGGACCTATAGTATGTTGTTCATTTCTGTATGTGTATGGTTGTATGTGTATGGGTATTTTTGGGGGTAACTCACTAAGCTTTCAGGCTTACATTTTTCAGTTAATGTTTTAGGTACATCAGGAGATCATGGCAAGGCAAAGGCGTGATCATACCGCTCCTCATTTTTATGATGTTGTTTCTGGGATACTCTAATAATATAATATTTGGAAACCTTTTTGTAATAACTAATGGAACATGGATTGTTTTTGAAAAGTTTAAATTGGTTGGAAATTTTTGGATGTTACAAGCTGGTATCAGAGCCTTGGTTTGAGTGAATTGGAGGAACATTCGTGTGAATCCAGTCTCAAATCAAGGGAAGTTTTCAAAATGATTTCTAAAAAGGGTTTTCAAAATAAGTAAAAGAGGATGCAGGGTGTACAATCAGCCGGAGCCAGAAATTTGACCCCAAAATACTATATAGTTATTTGATTTTGTGATATGATAGAACAGCATGCTAGTACTAGGATAGGGATCTTCTGGAATTGCATGATAGAATTTCCTGATTACATGATGCCTGCTAGCGTAGGGTTCTCTTTATATGTAATTGACATCATTAGTTTAGTTATTTAGTGTATGCATCATGTTTATACATAACTAAGATCGTATAGCCTGAGAATGTTTGATTTAGCCTTATGTCCTGTTTTTTTCTGATTAGGAGCTTAGGGTAGGATTGGATATTTGAAAGTCTCTAGGGTACAACGTGATGTATGACTAGCATACACTAGTGCTGCAGGGTTGGTGGAAGTTTCATGGATGAGTGGGTTGTGAGACCGATAGTTCGGTTATGAAATATTTAGCACTCCTCTAGGAGTGAGGATTGAGCGCTCAGTATGTCTGTGTATGTTGTTAGGGTGTTGTGATGATACTTGAGACAAATATGGGTAGGTGTGGAAGGTAGTATGGGCCCGTACTACTGAAAGCAGAGGACCCATACGCATATCAAGGAAGTCATAATGTAGCATCTGGTTCCTGGTACGTAAAATTTATCTAAGAATTTGTCTTTCTAGCCTTGGACTCAGCGAGTTGTAGGTCCGACTCGCCGAGTAGGGGCGGGGTCCGGGGGTATGTTTAAGTTGGCGACTCGGCGAGTCCATATCCTAGACTCGGCGAGTCACCGCTGTTTGATGAAACCCTAAATTTTAAGGGTTTGCACCCTATTTAAATCCTCATTTCCGCCCCAAGCTTGCCCCATTCACCCTCAGAGCTCCCAACATCGTTTTGCCCTTATTCCTTGTGAGATTAAAGTGTTTTTGTGTGTTCTTGAAGTTTTTGAGGAGGAAGAAGTGTAGATCAAGAAGAGGAGGAGGCCTAGCATCTTTGTGACATCTCAACGTTTTCCTTGAGGTATAGCTCGTTTCCCCTCTGTTTTCAAGATTGTAGTCTCTATTAGCTTCATGAAAGTCCTTCTTGAGCCATTCCCCAAGCTTGTTTGTGGATTATGGGCTGTATTAAGTTGTTAGCCTTTAGATCTAGGCACTATTTAGTCCCTGGAGCTTGGATCTACTGCCTTTATGGAGTCATATTGCATGAAAGTCCTAGATCTACCCCTTTTGGTGCACTTTGAGCCCTAAAACCTTTATTGGTGATTATTTACACGTAAAGTTGGAAACTTTACGTGTTATTCATGCCCTAGAAACCCAGATCTATGAATGGCATGAGCTGGATCCAAGCAGAATCGCGTGTATAGTTTTTGCATGTGGCCGATTCGGCGAGTCGTTCATCTGACTCGACGAGTCGAGTCACGAGTCCCCGAGTTTCCCCCTTTTTGGCATTTGCGGGTTAGGAGTAATGAGTCATTGGGTGTGACTCAGCAGGTCGGAAGCTAGACTCACTCATGAAGTCACTCAGCGAGTTCAAGGCAATCTTCTTGTCTCAAGAACAACTCGACGATTTGTTCATACAACTCGGCGAGTCACAGCTTAGAGTGTTCTTCGGATGAAGATGAACTCGGCAAGTTGTTTATACAACTCGGCGAGTAGGATGAAGGACCATTGGCCTTGGGTAGAGAAGGAAAACTCGTCGAGTCAACGCTTAACTCGACGAGTAGAGACGGATCTATGGTCAGACTAAGGGAAAGGGACTCGGCAAGTTGGCAAGCCAACTCGGCGAGTCTGGTCAACTGGCAGTTGACTATGACTTGACTTGTTAAGGGTAAATGGTCAATTTACCCTGAAGGCGTTTGGCAGTATTTGACCGAGTGTTTTGTAGGAATTATAGCCGGAAGATTTCCGGAGCGGCAGCAGCAGCAGACAGTCAATTTCCACACCGATCAGCAACTATCTCGAGGTGAGTTACCTTGCAGTAGCGGTGGGTCTAAGGCCACAATGCCGTCCCACCAGTAGGAGACGTATGATAGATGATTGTCTTTGTGATATCATCTAGGTTTGCTACTACCTGATATGTCATATGCTAGCATGATATGTTGTATGTGATAGTAGTCGAGTTCGGTTGTTAGGACCGAAGGGTAGTCAGACTCCCCAGATACGTTTGACAGTATGTGATGATATGTTTGCATGCTGGCTTGTTATGTTATATGCGATAGAGGTAGTATGAGGGGACCAGTCCCCGTGTTCGGTTGTTAGGACCGAAGGGTAGTTCAGGCACCCCAGATATGTCTGATAGTATGTTTATGTTATGATATATGTGATAGTAGCAGTAGGGGATGGAATAGTCCCCGAGGGTCGGTTGTTAGGACCGACGGGTAGGTCAGCACCCCAGAATGGCTTGACATAGGTAGGTCAGCACCCCATAATGGCTTGACACGGGTAGGTCAGCACCCCAGAATGGCTTGACACGGGTAGGTCGGGCACCCCAGAATTGCCCGACAGTATGTATGCTATGTGATTGTATGTGGTATGTTGGGGGAACTCACTAAGCTTCGTGCTTACAGTTTTCAGTTTTGGTTTCAGGTACCTCTTCTTTGAAGGGGAAGGAGCTGGCTCAGTAGCGGTACATCACACACCTGCTTGTATTCCGCATTATGATATCTTCCTGGGAAAATTGTACTCTGACCCTTTTATGAATATGACAATGTTTTCCGTTATGCAACATCTTTTGTGAAATGAAATGATCGTTGAATGATTTATTTCTAAATGTTTTGCTAAGTACATGTTTTAAAAAAGAAATTTCTGTCTTGCATTTTTGGGATGTTACACATAACCCCTAGGGTTTTGGTTGGGAGTTAGTTTCCGGGCTGTTATGAGGAATGTCTAATGTCCTTTTTGGATGTATTTCAGTATGGTGGTTACTAGATGCTTCAGGGCGGGATCTGGTTCGAGATCAGGATCAAGAAAGGGTGGTCAGGATGGATCAGCACCACCTGAGGCCATTGGTCAGATGAGTACGGATGAGTTGGATGCCAGGATTCGTGAGATCCTGCATGATGAGGTTGTTGCTATGTTTCGGGCTTAGTTATCGGAAATGTTTGGGTCAATCAAGACCGCCATGGTTGAGTAATTTGATGAGCGCTATGAAGCTCTTATAGAGACGGCTGTCGGGCCAGCTACCACGGCCGTAGCAGCGGCAGGGGGAGGAGCCGGTAGGGGCTTTTAGTATCAGGACTTCAATAATACAAAGCCCACTACTTTCGAAGGGGTTTAGGATCCGATCGTTGCTATGAGATGGTTGTCGGATGTGGATGGATGTTTCTTCACGTGTTCATGCCCTATTAATCAGAGGGTGAGGTGTGCTCTGAACCTGTTGAGGCTCGGGGCAAAGGATTGGTGGAGATTAACTACGGGATCATACTCTGATGTTCAGCGGGCTGCGGTTACTTGCGATCAATTTCGGGACATGTTCAATACTCATTATGTTCCGCGGGTTGAGCGGGAGAGGTTGGCTCAGGAGTTTTTGGAGCTGAAGCAGGATTCAGAATCGGTGACAGAGATCACCAGGATGTTCACGAAAAGGGCGATGTTTTGCCCTGAGTTTGCTTCGGAGCAGGCTTAGATGACCTGGTATCTGAGTATGCTCAAGAGGGATATCAGGAAGTTCGTGTCCATGCAGAGATGTGATACCTTGTTCGAGCTGCAGGAGGCCGCCAGGCGGCGCAAGTTAGAGATCGAGCTCCAGTTGAGGGAGCAGAGGTAGGCCCTGGTGTAGTCTCAGCCTGCGCCGAAAACGGTCAAGGGCCACTAATTATCGTTAGGAAGTGAGGGCAGTCACACTTGTAGGAAGTGCGGCAAGGTGCATGATGGAGGTTGCTGGCCTTCTTCTGGGTGCCACAAGTGTGGCAAGCAGGGTCACATAGCCAAGGACTGCAGACAACAGACTCCAGCTGCCGAAGTCCGACTTTGTTATCATTGCGATCAGGTGGGCCATATGAAGGCCCAGTGTCCTCTTTTGGCTGCCAGGCCGGTGCAGGTCCCAGCACCAGCCACTTTGAGACTTACTGACGGGAGTCAGGGCAAAGCAGAGCCTCCGAAGGCTCAAGAACATGCTTATCAGTTTATGGCCGAGGAGACCAGGACAGCGCCAGAGGTGACGGCCGGTATGTATTTTCTCTTATCTTTCGTTCGTATTCGTATTATGAGTTTCCATTACTTTCTACGTAAGTTATTAGAGCATAGGAGATGCGAGGGAGGATTTATTGTTAGGGGATCATAGATAGTAGGCTCCAGTAGTGCATTCAAGAGGAAGAGATAGGATAGATAATCGTTAGACCAGATTGAGCAGTTGGGATTCAGGGATTCAAAAATCAACAGTAGGAACCCAGATAATTTGAAGTTCGTTGCCTTGGATAGGGACAGTTGAGTCGTGTACCAGTTTCGCCGCTAGTAATCAATAGTTAGTGTTCTAAGTGGGGGAGAATTGGAAATTCTCGGATGGGACGTTCGCTTTGGAAGATGCTGCCTGATGCAGTTTGGATCACGGTTACTAGAATAGTGTAATGAGGCGGCCCAGTTATGCTGAAGACTCCGTATGAATGGTAGATCTATATACAGGTATGAAGTATACTGCTATGCTAATAGCAATCAGTGGGTCTGTCTTCACGTGATGGATATGTTGAGGAAGTGTGATGAGGACATTGTATAGGTTATCATTTGTGTGTTCAGGTGCCGAGTATATGTATTATGGAATGGCATCATGATCTACAAGTGGATAGTGTATAGAGAAGCTTCGATGTTGTATCAATGACTGATGCTGCAAGGTCGGGGGGGGGGGGGGGGGTAAGCATCCTTGGAGTTGAAGGAGGTGAGTATCTCCAGAATGGAGTTTTGGACAGTCTTGGAAGCAATCTAGACCTATGCTGAGTACCATGTGAGGGTATTCCAGTCGTGGGCTGTGGGCTTAGAGATTGTGTGATTATGTCTGTCGTTGGAGCGCTTTCGAATTGGACGTATTGTTGAGATTTGGGTGAGCTGTGCTCGGTTGTGTCAAGTCAAAGAAGTTTGAAGGAAATGCAAGGATAGATCGTTGGATACCAAGTACGGTTGTAGACATGGGTTATGTATGTAATGGTATTCCAATCTAGGGTATTCCATCCTGAGGATGACCGAACCCTATGATTGATTTGACCTGATGAGTTTGGTATTCCAACCCGAGAGTTGATTGGGCCAAACATGCGTAAGGATACGAGGGTATACCATCCTAGAGATGACTGGACCCGTCATAGACGTGCCTGGTATTCCAGCCCAAGGTTGATTGGGCCAGGTATGAGAGTTTATATGATTAAGCTGGTTATTCATGAGAGTTGTTCGGAAGCTGAAGGATGCGTCATCCTGTCAGCACGGAAAGGGATTAGATTCAAGAGGAGAACTGGATGAGTTTCCAATATTGCAAGTTACCTGAGTTGTCGTCAGTTTCAACAGGAGAAAGATAGCTTAGTGCTATGGCAGAGCCCAATGGATTATAGTAGTATTCATCTCTCACAATTCACAAAAGCATGTGCGTGTCGGGAAAGGTGACAGTATCAACAGGTGGTACTTAGATCGAGGTGTGTGGGTATTTAGGAGAAGCGGCCGGTGGATGGTTTGGTGTGATAGGCAGGAATCCTGCACATGAAAGAGTTGTCGTAGAAAAGACACGGAAGTAGTGCTTGAAGAAAATTGGGATGGTTGAGAAAGCGGAGGCTGCAATGTACGAGTGTTATCCGAAATCGTGTGCTGCAGCAGGCTTCGAGGACAAAGCCTAATTTAAGTGGGGGAGAATTGGAACATCCCAAGTTCAGAAGCAAGAGTTCAGGGGTGTAAAGTGTAAATGGAAAAGTAGACTTGGCGAGTTGGAGCTTTAACTCGTTGAGTAAGAACGTGTGTTGGGCACGTGATACGTGACCTGATTGGCCAAGTCGGCGGCTGGACTCGACGATTCACTGCTGGGAAGAGAAAACCCTAAATATTAGGGTTTTCACCCCATATAAAGGACCATATGTCCTCCCCTAAGCCTCCTTGTTACCCTTGAGAGTCTGTAAACCCTAAAATCGTGTGAGCTTACATTGTTGAAGAGATTTGAGCTTTGGAGGAGGAATATAGAGAAGGAAGCCTGTAGATCAAGAGGCTAGTATCAAAGAATCCTCGCATATCCGGAATCTACTTCATTTTGGACACGTTTCTAAGGTAACAAGGTGTTACCTTGAGCTTTTCACTTTTAGATCTATTCATGGTTAAGGTTTTGGGGCTTTTTAGCTTAATTGGGATCCATTTTGGGTGTAAGGACTAGATATGAGGTTTCAACTTCAGATCTAGGCTGGTTTTGGTCCATGGAAGCATAAAGCATCAGCCTTTGTGCATGTATAAGAGCATTCTTGTCTTGAACCTTCTTTATAGCTTGTGTTGAGCCTATATCGCCTTGCATGCACGTAAAGTTGGAAACTTTACATGTTAAACTAACCCTAGGAGTCCATATCTATGAGTTAGAAGCAGTGAGATGGTCTGAAATCATCTGAATAGGGATGGCTTAAGTAGACTCAGCGAGTCTGTTCTTGGAATCGATAAGTTGGGTCGCAAACCCTAACCCAACTGGTTATGATACAAATCAGTGAGTTGAGTGGTGACTCGGACAGGCTAGGACTCAGATTGAAGGACTCGACGAGTGATGAGGTGACTTGGCGAGTCCAGTCGCAAATTGTGGGGTTCTGGGTTCATGAACTATGCGAGTCACTAGGATGACTCGGCAAGTAGGGTCAACTAGGAAGGTTGAATTTGATCAGGACTGTGACTTTGACCAAGAGTTGACCAGTTTGACTTCAAAGGGGTATTTTGGTTATTTGGGCTCTGATGGTTATGGTTTCAATGAAGTTTTACGTGGTGGTGTTCGTGGCAGTGATCGGGATTTTTGATCTCATCTCTTCAGTTCGGCATTTGTAAGGTGAGTTATCCTCACTATACTCAAGGGTCTAAGGCACCAAGGTCGGCCCTTTGATTTGTATTTGAGATAGTTACGTTTGTGACATGATAGATCAACATCCTGGTAGATTGGATGTGGTTATGCTTACTGACCTATAGTTAGGTCTGACTGTCTGTATGTTGGTAGGATATTACCTATTATATGTGCACTTGGTTGATTGGTAGTGGAGGGTATTCCATCCCGAGGATGAGAGGGCCCTAGTATGTTGTCTCTATAGACTGTTATATGGTTATTCGATAGGTGCACATGTTTGTTTGTATGTGGGCATTCCAACCCGATGGTTGTGGGCCAAGAGTATTCTATCCCGATAGGATGATTGGACTCGTAGTAGGTGGGCATTCCAACCCAATGGTTGTGGGCCAGGAGTATTCCATCCCGGTAGGATGATTGGACTCATAGTAGGTGGGCATTCCAACTCGATGGTTGAGGGCCTGGGGTATTCATTCCTGATGGATGATTGGACCCATAGTAGTTATTGTATGTGTAGGAGTGTGGGCATTCTAACCCGATGGTTGTAGGGCGAGAGTATTCCATCCCGAGGATGATTGGACTCATAGTATATTGGCATTCCAACCCGATGGTTGAGGGCCAGGGGTATTCCAACCCGATGGTTGAATGGACCCATATTATGTTTTTCATTTCTGTATGTGTATGGGTATATTAGGGGTAACTCACTAAGCTATCGGGCTTACAGTTTTCAGTTATTGTTTCAGGTACATCAGGTGATCGTGGCAACGCAAAGGTGTAATCGGACCGCTCCTCATTTTTATAACGTTGTTTCTGGGATACTCTGATAATATAATATTTGGAAACCTTTTTGTAATAATTAATGGAACTTGGATTGTTTTTGAAAAGTTTAAATTGGTTGGAAATTTTTGGATGTTACACAAAACGTTAAGTACCATGTATTGTGCTTACTTTCCTTATGGTCTTACTTTTTGTATCCCATTCATGTAATAAGAGGAAATTCTTTGACTTGTAAGATGGGATGGTCACGTAGGACTTATATCTTAGTAGATAAAAGAGTGTATGTATGAAAATCTACATTTCTCTTCTCTTTTAGGTTGCTAAGTCCGAGAATTCCAAGCCTCCCCCTCTCTTTCTTCTTGCATTGTGTAGTGAAGAAATATGAGATTATCTTTCTTCTCCTTTTTAAGGTTTATTTGGTAGTGAAGGCTAGCGTGTTTTAGTAGTTGATCATTGTTTGGTGGATACCTCTAGAGAGCTTCTCTTTTGAAGCTTCTTGTCATCTTCACTAACTTCCAATCTCCTATGAGAATCAACGACTACAAAGGTTGTAATATTTTCTTTTCTATGCCTGATTTAATATTTTCATGATTGCAAAATGATCGTTGGCGGATTAAATTGGTTTTAAGTTTATTTAAATTGTAAAGCTTCCGTTGCTAAACTCGTAGTTTATTTTAGACCATTTTTAATTAAAAGACAACAATTTGTATCAGAGCCATTTTTGCAAGCTCGGTTAGACTATTAGATTATTTGGTATAATATTTGTATTTGAAGAACACGGGTCGTTTTCTTTTTGTAATAAAATACATACATATACTCTATGACAAATTTAAAATGTTTATAATGATTATTAAATATGACAAAAGTTTATATGCATATTTTGTCACCAAAGTTGTCTTAACAAAGTGTTGTTATATATATATATATATATATATATATATATATATATATATATATATATATATATATATATATATATATATATATATTGTTGAGTATATACATATGTATGATGTACATGAACTAGTCATAGACCTTTTGTAATGTTGTTTGTGTTGATTTGTTAAAATTGTTGTAATATTATTTATTCATATGATATCCAATATTTAAATACATAGTTCTCATTTTGTTTATTTTTATAAGTAATATATTAGTTTTAGAAATTGTTTAGTTTTATAAAAATGTAACTAGAATGAGGATAGTGGCCATTTTGAGGATCAAAAGTTCATAGAGTTGGTTTTATTAAAGTTTTTATAAAATTTATGTCCCTTAGGAATGGACTTTGCATTTTGTGATGGCTCACAAAATATCACTATCAATGTTGGGTGTATGCAAATATGTTTTAAATGCTTTGTGATACTTGTTTTATGTTTATATATTATGCATGTTTGTAAAATTATATTTTAAATGCAAGACAATTTTTAAAACATAAAAACATTCATATGGAGTTTGGTTTAAACAAAATTTATCTTTTAGCATAAGAGGGTAACAGGGTTTTAAAAATAAAATGAGTTTTATCGTTTAAAAGTAACTAATGGTAAATTTCGACGATTAAAATTATATAAAATTAAAATTGAGATTTTAGAGACTTATCAAATTCAAAACCTTATTTTTTAGAAATAAGTTTTAAAAAAACTTTTATAATTGTTCAAGAACATGTTGGAAAATTGGGCTTCGATTGAATTTGTGCTAAAAAAATTTAAGAAATTGTTGTTGATGAGAGATCATGGGATTCTCCTAGAACTTTTATCATACACATATTGGGTAGTTTTGTTTCTTGTCAAGTAATCATGTGAATAAAAATATAATGGTTTAGCAGCCATTAGACCCATCTTAATGATCAGGTCTCATGGATTTTATTAAACATGTTATCACTTAAAACACCACTCATGTGGAACATCTTCCTAAATTACCTTACGGGCATCAAAAATCAACAAAAATAACCCTTTATCACCATTCATTTTTACAAACATATAGAATGGATTTTCTATAATAACAAAGGTGAAAAAAATATATCTTTACCTGAATTCTTAGAGATATGCCTGCAGGTTGGAGTGAAGCATGCAAAAAAAATCGTGGGCTAATAATTTAAACTATTACTAAGAACATGTTAGGAAACTGGACATTAATTGAAGTTGTGGTAGCATATTATCATATAGACGATGCTGGGAAAATGATAGGGTTCTCCTAGAACTTTTTGCAAACACATAGTGGGCAGTTTGGCTTCACGCTAAAGTCTAGTTGTAAGGCAGAATAATCAAAATGTCAATATATTAACAAAGACTATTTGTAATGAGAATTATTTATAAAACTGCCAAAAACAGATGCTGCAATCAACAAAACTACAGTGAAAAGGAGAACAACAAGATAGGAGTAGTTCTCCATTTTATTACAATTGTTGTGGATTATATAGGAGTGACTAATATATGAACGGTTGTGCAAAGCTTCAAGAATCATGCCCTATCAGCAAGATCAGGCTGTAAAAGATAGCATTATGATTCTTTCATTGTTTAATCTAATGATGGTTAATCTAGTCGTGGTCAGCCTTAACCTTCTTTGCATGTTATCTAGTGACTGATACCTATTGGTTGGAGGAGTAGTAGGGTATGTTGGAGATGGAGGTATACGGTTGGCGTAAAGATGGTAGCGATGTGGATTGTGATTGTTGAAATGATGATGATGGTAGTTGTTGATTCTTTAGTTAAAGAATATATTTCAAATGATCAGGACCCTAATCGACCCGGTCTTGTTTCGATGTTTGTTTCTTCTTTCATGAATATGGTGATGGGGGTCCATGGTGTTGTTGGAGGGTTGTTTCGTATAGCTGGATAAGGACGGTGATGATGGTGTTTATAGGGATTATGTGGGCGATTCTCGTCGGCAATATGGAGACGACATGGTAGACGATTTGAGTGTGTAAATAAAGGATATCAATTTAATTCCATAATTATAGCATTCAATTTTTAGGTATTACCTAAATAATTAGTAAATTTACTACAAATCCCCTTTCTATTGAGTGGTCTACAATTGGGTACACATTCACACAATAGATAAGGCTTATATATGAACCTAACTCTCTCTCTCTCTCTATATATATATATATATATATATATATATGTGTGTGTGTGTGTGTGTGTGTGTATGTATAACAAAGTCCATAATAATTTTGAGACCCTTTAAATATTAAATGGGACGATTGCCCATATCGCCCATCCGTCAGGACGGGCTTGATTAAATGGGCACTTTGAGTAATTATTTGATTGGTATGTAACTAGTTAGTTTGATGAAGTAAAAGGCACTCCTAACCCTTGACTTTTTGAAGCAAAAACCTTAAGTACCATGTATGGTTCTTATTTCCTTATGGTCTTACTTCTTTTATCTCATTCATGTCATAAGAGGCCATTCTTTGACTTGTAAGATCGTGTGACACCCCCAGACCAGACGGCGGAAACGTCTGGAGGCGGGTGACTTCATTGTACAGTATCATAACAATTGAATATACATGAAACAGACCAATCCAAACATCATACATTGAGATAACAAACTTACATAGTTTACATATTCTACTTGTTCTTCGAGTTGCAAAAAAGATACATACGTAGAAAACTTCAAACAACAGCTAAATGGTCTTGTATCAGCGTCCCTTGTTACCTGCTTACTAGATCCCTGAGAATACAAGTCGTTTTGAAAAGCGTCGACTAAAAAGTTGTTGAGTTCATAAGCATTTTTGTATAAAATCGTTTACACTTGTTTAGAATCGTTCTCATTGTACTTTCAGAAAATCGGATATTTTCTATGAAATCGTTTAGAGTCTTGCTGTGACAACCCAAAGTTTATTCTGTTACATTACCCCGTTACCGTTAACAGAATATTCCATTTTATAAAAGTCTCTTTAATTAGAGGTTGCCAAATAAAGAAATGTTTATTTATTTATATTATATGTCGTTAACGTCGTGATAAAAGAAATAAAGACACTTAAATTACATTTCCATAGTAATTTGGAAAAAGTTAAAATTTTATTACGACCACTAAATCGGGTGCGACCAAAAGCCCCGTATAACGACAGTATCGGGTAGATTCCCACAGAGCTTCAACTCCGAACCCTATATAAGGGAGAGTAAACTCCATTTCCACCTTTTTACTCTTTCTCTAAACTCTCTCTCTACAAATCTTTCCCAAGCCAAACAATCGTCCGTTTCGAGCCCCAAACGAGTAGGTAAACTATCCTAACTTGTTGTATAACCTATCTAGCATGCAAATTCGTGTTTAAATCATAAAATAGGGACAAAATGATGTGTTTACGGCCCAAGAACACTCTTGGACCATGAACACCATTTAATGGGTTTTTTAAGCCCCAAAACCCCTCCAAATTGTCCCTAAGGCTTAGATATGACTTGTAGGCTTATGGAATCGGACTTAGAACACCTTGAACTAGCATTTTGGGGAGTAAACATGAGTTTACTGCCCAAGAACATGCTTGGGCCGTAACCTCCTCTTCATGGGGAGTAAACTCATATTTATGTGTTAAAAATTCCCTTAAACATACCAATGGCCTTGGATTAAATTCTAGAAACGACCAACAACAAGCTAGGGACCTTAAATTCAATTAAAACAACTCCATAAGGAGTTCACGGTCGTAAACCCCTCATGGAAGGGTACCTGGGCCGTAAACTCCTACAAAGGGGTTAATTGGTGCCCTAAACTCCCCATTTGACTTGGAAAAATGCTTAGGAAATTACCCTCTACCACTTAAGCCCATAAAACACCAAAAGAATGAGTGTATAGGAGCTTACAGCCATAAGCTCCCTTGCTTAGGGCAGTAAACTCCTCAAAGGGTCCATTTGTTGCTTTAAACCCATTCGCACTTTTAATATTTGAGTCTAGCAAAATTCCACGATCGATATGAGACCTTTTAGCACCCTAGAACACCCTCACCATGAGTTTACGGCCGTAAACTCATGGGGAGTGTCCCAGGACCGTGAACTCTATGTATAGAGTTTACTCTTGAAGAGTAAACTCCATTCCTAAGTCATTCAAGCCCTTAGATGTTACCTGGGACACCCCAAACACTTAACCAAAGTGTTTTCTGCTCCTTAGGGTGCGTATACTTGTTTAATTAGTATTATATATACTAATTGTATGTGAACATATGTTATCATATGTTAAATAGGTCACTAAGTGTGTTCAAGTCTTTATTTGACACCGAGCACCCAACCAGTGCCTTCGTCGGATCCACTTACACCAAGTGACTTCATACCCCTGAATGAACCTTTTAAATGTTTTTACATGTTTTATAGGGGGGGGATAAAAGTTAAACATGCCCGTTATCATATCAATCACATGTGATTGATAACTTGCATGCACGAGGATTTACCACACTGTTAACTGTTTTACCGAGTATGATACTATAAATGGTTTTCTAAAATGTTTTCACTTATTCAAATCTCTTACTTATATTGTTTTATCAATGTTTCATTTAAAAATGAGTTATGAGAGTTTTCCAAAGGATTTCCAAAGGTTTTCAAACTTATTTTACAAAAGATTACCCTGTCGTGATTTTCTCAAGAATAAAGGTTTTCTTCTATGTTTTGATACTCCCTCTTAGTTTAAACTCGTACTTGATAACGCTTTCACTTCGTGATGCGTTCATACTTGTTATTGCCTCTATTTCGCTTATACTTGTAGTCGGTTATGCCTATTAGACGCTCTTGCTTCACTTGTTGTCGCTTCTACTTCGTGATACACTTATATTTGGTAACGCTTATACTTCACGATTCGGCTATTCCACACTGTACACTTATACTTCACGATTTGGTTATTCCACACGATTCGGTCATTCCACACGATTTGGTTATACTTCACGATATGATTCCACTTGTTACACACTCAAACGTGGTTAGATGTATGTCTTTGCTTGTATAGATGCATATAAATAATGATTGAAGGACTTAGGAAGGCTTGTCTGCCCTATTTCCTTTTCTTCGTTGAGATGTGGTCTGGTGGGATCGGATTTCCATTCGAAGGTCGTTTGATCATTAATTATATATTATGTACACAAGAATAGACATACAGGTTTACATTAGTCAGTTCAGTTAAGAGTCTCTACCACCAGTTCAGCACTTACATTGGAAACCCTCTACCCACTATTTAGGATGCATCTTCGGGACACGTCCTTCTCCATCGTCTAGTTGGTAACCAGAGTCTCCTGTAGGGAGAGGACATTGTGTGTATAGATCTATACGGGATTGACACCCCCGCACCCTGACTGCTAGCTACAGTCCATGGCCTACCAAGCCAATGGGTGACAAATGTCATATTCTCTAGACGCTTGTAGGGCGTCAGGTACTCTAGTGTCGGTTAGTATGGTTACGATTATCCCAGGTTACCTTATAATTCATGGCCTTAAGGTAATGGTAATTCACTAACAATTTACATTGTATGTTGGAAACCACTCTCAAAGTCACACTGTTTTAGACGTTGCTAGCTGTATCTTTCATTTGATACTGTCTGGGTCTGTATTCACTGTTTTTAGACCTTACTAGTTGTACCTTTCATTTAGTACCATCTAGGGTATGTGTCTCTTTTTGTTAGACTGAGCCAGGTGTGTCGTTCATTCGTTACCCTCCTGGTGTCTATGATTCCTTTGCCTTAGTCAGCAGTCCTCACTGCTGAGGCATATGTTATTTTCCCTGATATTCTCTGACTTTCTTAAAAAGAAAATCCCGTAATTTGATAATGAAAGTGTTTAAGGGAAAACTACTTTTTACCACATAACTCTGACCGGTCTTGGTAGAAGACTGCTATTTAATTAGAAAATATAGGATTTTTGGCAAGGACTCTATTTCACTGTATTCTTGAAAACTACCACTTATAAAAAGTATTTGATTAAAATGTCACTAAATGCTTATGAACTCACCAGCATTTGTAAAAATGCTGATACTCGCTTTTCAAATAACTTGTATTCTCAGGTCAGCATTAGACAGGTACAACCCAGGAGCTTCTGTTGAAGACCATTTTTGTGCCAAGTTGCACCTATATATTTACTTGTATTACCTTGATGTATTGTAAAGTAAACCACGTAAAACTATTACTATTAATGCAATATTTTTTGTACTTTGATTACTATAATGCATGTGTTGTGATACTTGACATGACGTCATCCACCCCAGAACGTTTCCGCTGTTCCGGTTTTGGGGTGTGACAGATTGGTATCAGAGCATTGTTTATAGTGAGCTAAGTATACCAATTCATAAAAGATATACAGCCTATAAATACAAAGGGATAAAACACTCTGACCAAGAATTATATTTTATAACCATATTTTACCAAAGTATCAGAACATCCAGAACCTAAACACTCGAACAAAAGTATCACAAGAAGAACAATAATAAAAGTCTTCGGATGTTGAACATTACCGTCAAACCTGGGCAGTTATGTAATCGTAAGCTAGAATAAATGTAACCTGATCAACTACATTTATTCGAGATGCGATGAACGTGTGCTTGGGAGTGATAGTGGTGTTGCAACAGGTCTGAAACTTACCAACTAGGGATGCTAGAGCCAAACATAAAGTTTAAAATACTATAGGAGTATTTTGGAATACTAAAAGACTCACAATAATCCCATAATCATAATCAAGAGATAAGAATCAAACAAGAATTAAAATACAATAGGGGTATTTTAGGATCCATAACTAACCTTGTGTGAAGAACTAAAAAGAGCCTTATTGATATACCTACAATTACAGAGAGTATACTCCCAAGGTTATATATAATAAGGATCCCATAGGCTAAGAATGTGTGGTTTCGCCCTATTTCCTTTTCCTCGTTGGGATGTGGTTCTAGAGTAGTATCACATATTCAAAGGCCTATCGGATCTAAGCTATATATGATTTGTATACCCTGTGTAATCGTAGCAGGACTCGATATGGATCATCCAGTGAAATGTTAATAATGTCTTACGATTCTTTAGACATTTCCATTCTCGCACGAACCCTATAGAAAACCCTACCCACTTCAGTACTTGACAGAAGAGTTGATTCCGGCCCCGAAGAAGTTCATTGAGAGGATTTCCAGTTCGGAAATAAATGAACTGGGTCGGGACTATTGAATTCACCAAGTGCCTATATCTTTTAGTGACAGTGGTGAGAGATTCGCCCAAACTTCCGAGATTATAGTCATCCATCATGAAGTGATGACACTCAGAGACGGAATCAGAAGAAAGGCAGAGAAGAAATTCAATATGTCCATATGAGGAGAGAACCCTAGGTAACTACCCGAAGGAAGCCAACGCCGATTCCAGTCAAAGATACGAGGCAGATAGAGGGAGCCAATACATGGAACCCAAGAAGTGTCTTACCCTCGTGTTCGCCACGCTAATACACCCTTAAAATAATACAATTTAGTGAGTTAGTGGTTACACTACTCACGCTATGTGTTAGGAAAATCGTCGTTTCCCGTTGCCAGTCACACGATTAGAGCGGATCCCTGCACCTCTATTGAGAGTATTTAGCCATCAGCCTTCATGGGCCTCTCTTTCCGCGGTTTCGTTCCGAACTGTTCTCAAATCTCTCCAAGCCGGAGAGTGAAACCTTTCCCAGTATAAAGGTAACGTAGTAGGAACGACTCGCATCTTATGGCCTTTTTCCGATACTCATACCCCTACCTTGCACACCAGGACTACATCATAGGGATGTAGGTCGACACTCAGGCAACCAGTATCCGAGGCAAGGGAAAAATTTATGCCTAATACAGTCAGGACAGATATGTCCAGGGCTAGCCATCGTCTCTCATTATCTTGTGTTCCTTTCCGTGTAGGAAAAACCATGCCTCCGAAGAAGCATAACCAGTCCGCAAGCAAGAAACCTACTCTCCTGTTTGATGAAGCTACTTTCCAGGCTGCGGTCTCGACAGCCGTTGCAGCTGCCATGGCTCAACTGAATGCTAACAACGCCACTGTTAGCGAGAGCCCTATCGGGATTTCCAACCCCAGCATTAGACCGCAGCAACCCACACTTCCATGCCCGGCCATTCAAGAACCTCAACCAGCCCCACTAAAGAGAAAGTTCAAAAACGAGGAAGGAAGTACCTCGGCTCAAGGACCTTCCGAAGGGAAACGAGCTGAGGCAGTCAATACCCCTACCAACCCTTCCATCCCAACATCTACAAGACCAAACCTAGAAAGCCAACCAATGACGACAGTCACGAGCAGGAAAAGTGGTAAAACAGAGAGGAGGAAACGGAATCGTCACGCTCGAAAGGAGCACCAACGACTCCACAAACTTGTTGCGCAACAACAGCAAGTGGAAACTCCCACTCCTCCAGCACCAGCACGAGCCCTTTCACAAGTCCCCGACATCGGGTCCAACCCTACACACAATAGTGGTGTCAAAGTCGGACTCTTTAAAGGGAAATTTTCGAAGTGGAGAAACGAGGAGGGCACTCGTGTCCATGTAACTTTGACTAAGCACCTCACTCCTACCACCAATACCAGTACGAACAAGCCATGTCATCTGTGCGGTGAGACGGGACACCTCAAAAGGGATTGTCCAATAATAAAGAACTCCGGCGCAGACGGGAGGATACTAAGGATCACTGTTGCAGGAGAAACGACAGGGGCACAGGAAAAGTCTAACTCTAATGCTTAGGGAGAAGCATCAAGGAACCCGGTGGATTTTTGGTACTTCTTTCAATCTCAGATAACTAAACCGAAAACATTAAAAGACTAATTCATAATGTAAATACTTCCCCATTAAGGTGAAAGTCGCAACACTGTTATAAAATTTAAAATTCATCAGGTAAAACTATAATGGCTAAACATATACCTTACGGCCATGTATAGTTAAGATGGATAGACCTAGAGTGAGTGAATTCTGCCTCATTTCCTGTTCCTCGTTGGGTTGTGGATTGAGGGCGGAGTCGCTCAGTCAACAGTCCTCCCCACCTTAACTATACATGACTAGTATATGTTAGGAGATTATAGAAATGCCTCGTGAGAATCCATCCATGAAAAGGTACTCCAATCGGAAACACTTAGGACTCTCTATAGTTCCGCGTCGACTCTATCGGTCCAAGTATCCGTGGCAGTGATATACAGTACGAAACCCGAGACGCCTAGAACTTGTGTGCCTGTTCGGCGCATGACTCTATCGACCCTCGCTTTATGTCATGTTGAAGTATGCCAACTTCGACGAATCTATCTATCATGGTTTGACGTAGTTCAACCATGTGTACATCCTTAGTGTTGTGTAAAAAGAACTTTCTCCGTAGCCATGTCGGCAAATAAAGGTTCTTCCGAACCTAAACAAAATAAAAATAATAAAGACTAATGCGATCCGTCAGTCGTCATTTTTATTTCAAACCTTCCGAAGTACCCAGGAGAGGGGTACCGCGCACTGTTAACCAACCCTCCTTAGACAGATAGAAACCAAAGCGAAAAGGCACTGCATGCATTCCAGAAGACGATAACCACCTGAAGCATACCTAGTAGATTCCTTAGAAAGACCCTTCATTCTATCCCATGGAACGGGAGCTAGAGTCAAGAGAACCCCTACAGATTGAGCTACTATAATGACCACAAATCCGAAGTTGTTGTCATTCCGTTTGAGCCAACATAGTAGCTAACACCCTCGGTTGGTAAAGAAATCTGAGTCGTAAGAATCAAGGACATTGACTACGACCATCCATTCACGCCTAATCCCCCGAATTAAGCATCGCAGCGAATATCCCAGAAATCCGAGAGCTGCAATAAATTAAACTCTGAGAAGAGTGGATGAGAAGACTAAAGTTCCGAGTGATGGAACCCTATGCCCACTAGATTTGACCTAGACCAAGAAAACTCAGAACCTTCGGAAGAGTAGTTGCAGTAGATGCCCGCACTACTCAGGCATTTCGTCCACCCTGTTACCGACAAGTAGTGCCTAGGATCCTCCACCCCCTCGCAAGGAGGAAATCGTCATCGCCCTGTAGACGATAGACTTCATTCTCCGAAGTGAACACTAGAATACTGAGAACCACAGGATAACCTCCACAGCCAGGAATACTTAATCAAAGTGCGAAAGTAGTTGCGTTAAGCCTCATGACCCACATCCCGAAGAGATTATAGACTTGACACCAACCTTGGGGTTAGTCGAGGGGTTATGCAGGAGCATGCGCTTTCCGCACTAGAATAAACCAAAGACTTAGAGATTCATTGGACTATTAGGTGTTCCACAAATACTATCTCGCGTAGAAATAGTAGAACCACCTCCTGGGATAGTCCAACACTCGTCTGCTGAAACCCTATCTCCCCGACCTTGAGGGTTTCTGTGTCTCAAGAATCGTTAGTGCAGGTTCATTTTGCACGAGCTTGAGATAGACACTCTACAGCAAACAGATACCCGTAGACACATAACCCATCCGATGATCTAGAAAGCCTCTAAAGACCAATTGTTAGGAAACGCGAAACCAAGGACAACCCGAGCTTCCTAAGAACCAACCTAAAGGACTACACTACCAGTATGAGAGAGGACATTAGGAACTTCGGAATGGCGATCACGCCAGTGATGATCTTTCCATAGAAGTAGACTACATTCTAAGTACTGAAAAGCTCTACCCTTCCGAGAGCTTAGGACCACCCGAGATCCTTTACGGAGATTGGTCCAACCCTCGTCAGACCACTACTACTTTCGGATATTCCACAAGTTTCACACCCGATCGATCTACTCCTTAGACTTGATCAGTGTTTCCTGACGTCACTCTTCGTATCCCACACATCTTGATAGAAAACATTGAGAACCCTGACCTCGTAGATACACCAGTCGGAACCTACTAACTACATGAGACGGAATCCGCATCCAGTAGGTGAAGGTTTGTTGGAATGACAAACACAGACCAGAGTTCACTTGGGAATGCAAGGAAAAACCGAATAGGTAGTACCCTCCTTCCTCTATCATTCATACCAACTTCCTTGCCTAGACCTAAATTTCGAGACGAAATTCCCTCTAACGGGGGGAACATGTGACAACCCGAAGTTTATTCCGTTACATTACCCCGTTACCGTTAACGGAATATTCCATTTTATAAAAGTCCCGTTAATTAGAGGTCGCCAAATAAATAAATGTTTTATTTATTTATATTATATGTCATTAACGTCGTGATAAAAGAAATAAAGACACTTAAATTACATTTCCATAGTAATTTGGAAAAAGTTAAAATTTTATTACGACCACTAAATCGGGTGCGACCAAAAGCCCCATATAACGACAGTATCGGGTAGATTCCCACTGAGCTTCAACTCCGACCCCTATATAAGGGAGAGTAAACTCCATTTCCACCTTTTTACTCTCTCTCTAAACTCTCTCTCTACAAATTTTTCCCGAGCCAAAAATCGTCCGTTTCGAGCCCCAAACGAGTAGGTAAACTATCCTAACTTGTTGTATAACCTATATAGAATGAAAATTCGTGTTTAAATCATAAAATAGGGACAAAATGATGTGTTTACGGCCCAAGAACACTCTTGGACCGTGAACACCATTTAATGGGGTTTTTAAGCCCCAAAACCCCTCCAAATTGTCCCTAAGGCTTCGATATGACTTGTAGGCTTATGGAATCGGACTTAGAACACCTTGACCTAGCATTTTGGGGAGTAAACATGAGTTTAGTGCCAAAGAACATGCTTGGGCCGTAAACTCCTCTTCATAGGGAGTAAACTCATACTTGTGTGTTAAAAATGCCTTTAAACACACTAATGGCCATGGATTAAATTCTAGAAACGACCAACAACAAGCTAGGGACCTTAAATTCAATTAAAACAACTCCATAAGGAGTTCACGACCGTAAACCCCTCATGGAAGGGTACCTGGGCCGTAAACTCCTACAAAGGGGTTAATTGGTGCCCTAAACTCCCCATTTGACTTGGAAAAATGCTTAGGAAATTACCCTCTACCACTTAAGCCCTTAAAACACCAAAAGAATGACTGTATAGGAGCTTACAGCCGTCAGCTCCCTTTGTTAGGGCTGTAAACTCCTCAAAGGGTCCATTTGATGCTTTAAACCCATTCACACATTTGATATTTGAGTCTAGCAAAATTCCACGATTGATATGAGACCTTTTAGCACCTTATAACACCTTCACCATGAGCTTACGGCCGTAAACTCATGGGGAGTGTCCCAGGGCCGTGAACTCTATGTATAGAGTTTACTCTTGAAAAGTAAACTCCATTCCTAAGTCATTCAAGCCCTTAGATGTTACCCGGGACACCCCAAACACTTAACCAAAGTGTTTTTCCGCTCCTTAGGGTGCGTATACTTGTTTAATTAGTATTATATATACTAATTGTATGTGAACATAGGTTATCATATGTTAAATAGGTCACTAAGTGTGTTCAAGTCTTTATTTGACACCGAGCACCCAACCAGCGCCTTCGTCGGATCCACTTACACCAGGTGAGTTCATACCCCTGAGTGAACCTTTTAAATGTTTTTACATGTTTTATAGGGGGGAATAAAAGTTAAACATGCCAGTTATCATATCAATCACATGTGATTGATAACCCGCTTGCACGAGGATTTACCACACTGTTAACTGTTTTACCGAGTATGATACTATAAATGGTTTTCTAAAATGTTTTCACTTATTCAAATCTCTTACTTATATTGTTTTATCAATGTTTCATTTAAAACTGAGTTTTGAGAGTTTTCCAAAGGATTTCCAAAGGTTTTCAAACTTATTTTACAAAAGAAGACCCTGTCGTGATTATCTCAAGAATAAAGGTTTTCTTCCATGTTTTGATACTCCCTCTTAATTTAAACTCCTACTTGATAACGCTTTCACTTCGTGATGCGTTCATACTTGTTATTGCCTCTATTTCGCTTATACTTGTAGTCGGTTATCCCTATTAGACGCTCTTGCTTCACTTGTTGTCGCTTCTACTTTGTGATACACTTATATTTGGTAACGCTTATACTTCACGATTCGGCTATTCCACACTGTACACTTATACTTCACGATTTGGTTATTCCACACGATTCGGTCATTCCACACGATGTGGTTATAATTCACGATATGATTCCACTTGTTACACACTCAAACGTATTGAAGGACTTAGGAAGGCTTGTCTGCCCTATTTCCTTTTCTTCGTTGAGATGTGGTCTGGTGGGATCAGATGTCCATTCGAAGGTTGTTTGATCATTAATTATATATTATGTACACAAGCATAGACATACATGTTTACATTAGTCAGTTCAGTTAAGAGTCTCTACCACCAGTTCAACACTTACATTGGAAACCCTCTACCCACTATTTGGGATGCATCTTCGGGACACGGCCTTCTCCGTCGTCTAGTTGGTAACCAGAGTCTCCTGTAGGGAGAACGGACATTGTGTGTATAGATCTATACAGGATTTACACCCCCGCACCCTGACTGCTAGCTACAGTCCACGACTTACTAAGCCAATGGGTGACAAATGTCATATTCTCTAGACGCTTGTAGGGCGTCAGGTACTCTAGTGTCGGTTAGTATGGTTACGAGTATCCCAGGTTACCTTATAATTCATGGCCTTAAGGTAATGGAAATTCACCAGCAATTTACACTGTATGCTGGAAACCCACTCTCAGAGTCACACTGTTTTAGACCTTGCTAGCTGTATCTTTTTGTAACATCCCGGAATAGCGAGGGTAAAGTTGAAGGGCTAAAAGAGTAAAATGGGAAGGAGCGACTCGGCGAGTCCATGAGTGGACTCGGCGAGTAGGGTCGCGACTCTAGTCGCATGTTAAATGACCAACTCGACAAGTAGCATGGGTGGACTCGGCGAGTTGGTGCTGAGTGGAGAAAACCCTAAATTCGGAGGTTTAGCCCTATATAAAGAACATTATGTCTCCTCCCCAGCCTCCTTATCACCCCTTGAGTTCCAGAAGCCCTGATTTCGTGAGAAAACTCCATTGTTGAGTGAATTAGAGCTTGGAGAAGGGTATTTGGTGCTTTAAGCTTGAAGATTGGAGGCTTGTATCAGGAAGCTTGGGGGAAACAGCAATCTACAGTTGGTTGGGATCATTCCAAGGGTAAGGAACCATTTCCTTAAGCTATTTTATTCATGGGTTCATGTGTGGTGGTTGGTATGGCATCCAAAGTGAGATAGAAGCTTGGATCTGAGGATGCTACTTCATATATGAGCTTGTGATGGTCCTATATGTCATAAAGTCCCTGTTGATGAGTGTTTGAAGGAGCTATTTTGTCCCAAACCCTAGCCCTAGAGTGCAAAGTGCCTAGATCTTCTTGGATTCACGTAAAGTTTGCCACTTTACGTGATGGATGGCCATAGGAAGGGTAGATCTATGGTTTGGATCATCTGCATGGCTTGGAAAGCCTCTGAATGGATTCAGACCCGGTGGTACTCGGTGAGTCACATAGGTGGACTCGGTGAGCTGCTTGAAGATAGGCTGGGACTCGACGAGTTGGAAGAACAACTCGGCGAGTTGGATGAAGATGGCCTGGAACTCGACGAGTTGGAAGAACAACTCGACGAGTAGGTTGAAGATAGCCTTAGACTCGACGAATCTGTTCTTGGACTTGGCGAGTCTTGTCGAAGAGTCCCAATCTTTTCTGGTTGAGCCGTGAATCCGTGAGTCAAGGGGATGACTCGGTGAGTTGTGTGAGTCGACTCATAGTTGTTGAACTCGGTGAGTCTCGGGGTGGCTCGGCGAGTTGAGTCATGGTTTGGGGAATTTCTGAGCATGGGGACTCGGCGAGTCATCGGGTTGACTCGGCGAGTAGAGTCAGTCAGGGGTTGACTTTGACAAAGGGTTGACCAGTGGTTTCCAGGGGCATTTTGGTAATTGTTGGATATTGTTTTGAGTTCAGTGCTTTGGTGGTTGTCCAGTGGTGGAGATCGTATCATTGATCGGAGCAGCTTGGGTTACCTGTTCAGTCGGCAGTTTCGAGGTGAGTTATCCTCACTATATCAACAGGGTCTAAGGCACCAAGGCCGGCCCTTATCGGATTGAGATCCGGGTATTTGTTTTTATGTTATTGCTTTGATATGTTTGCATCCTGGTAGCTAGGATGGTATATGTTAGAGACCTGGTTGAGATAGGTATCCCGAGATGTAGGGTGATGTTATGCTTGTGACCGGTTAGGTCGGTATCCTGGTTAGGATGATGATATATTATGTGATCTGTTTGATCGAATTGTTGACTGTGAATTGCTATATGATTGTATGTTTATGTGCACATGGTTCTTTGGACTGGAGCTGGGTTGAGGCGGGTCCTTCTTTGTGCTGTAGGCCAAGATACCCAGGGCGGACCGGTTATCCCGAAGGCCCAGCGAGCGGTCCGGATAGGCTGTACGCCCCAACAGGGCGGACCAGACGTGCCGAGGCTCGGAGAGTGGACCAGGCCGACTGAAGGCCCGGTGCGGGCGGACCAGTCATACTGTAGACTCAGAGAGTGGACCAGGTGGATTGAAGGCCCGGTGCGGGCGGACCAATCACACTGCAGACTCGATGTATGTGGTTAGATTCGGAGAGTGGACCAGGTGGATTGAAGGCCCGGTGCGGGCGGACCAATCACACTGTAGACCCGAAGTGCATGGTTGTTCTGTGATCGGATATGTTATGGCATGTTATGCGTGTATGGTATATGTGGTTGGTATTTTGGGGATATCTCACTAAGCTTTCGGGCTTACAGTTGTGGTTTAATGTTTTTCAGGTTCTTCAGGAGACCGTGGCAAGGCGAAGGCATGATCGTACCGCTCCTTGTGTTTATATTGTGATGAGATTCTGGGAATACTTAAAATAAATTGTATTGAAAACCTTTTTGTAATAACTTTAATGGAATCAGGTTGTTTTCGAAAATTTTAAATTGGTTGAAATTTTTGGTCGTTACACTTTCATTTGATATTGTCTGGGGTCTGTATTCACTGTTTTTAGACCTTACTAGCTGTACCTTTCATTTGGTACCATCTGGGGTCTGTGTCTCTTTTTGTTAGACTGAGCCAGGCGTGTCGTTCATTCGATACCCTCCTGGTGTCTATGATTCCTTTGTCTTAGTCAGCAGTCCTCACTGCTGAGGCATATGTTATTTTCCCTGATATTCTCTAACTTTCTTAAAAAGCAAATCCCGTAATTTGATAATGAAAGTGTTTAAGGGAAAACTACTTTTTACCATATAACTCTGACTAGTCTTGGTAGAAGACTGCTATTTAATTACAAAATATAGGATTTTCTGGCAATGACTCTATTTCACTGTATTCTTGAAAACTACCACTTATATAAAGTATTTGATTAAAATGTCACTAAATGCTTATGAACTCACCAGCATTTGTAAAAATGTTGATACTCACTTTTCAAATAACTTGTATTCTTAGGTCAGCATTAGATAGGTACAACCGTATAACCCAGGAGCTTCTGTTGAAGACCATTTTTGTGCCAAGCTGCACCTATATATTTACTTGTATTACCTTGATGTATTGTAAAGTAAACCATGTAAAACTATTACTATTAATGCAATGTTTTTTTGTACTTTGATTACTATAATGCATGTGTTGTGATACTTGACATGATGTCATCCACCCCAGAACGTTTCCGCCGTTCCGGTTTTGGGGTGTGACACTTGCCTTGAAAATCATGGTTATATGTGTGCATGACATTACTTTTGTTTATGCTTATAAGGAGTGATCTTTGAAAAGTATTGTAATTTGTGAAAACGATTTGTGTCCGAGAATAGTTCTTTGAATAGTAATAATCAACCGCTTCAAGAAAATCCCTTATTTTCAAAAAGGAAAGATGGTTGAAAATCTTGTTCTTCTTATCTTGCAAAATTGAGTGGGCGTTCTAGTTTATCGTTATCGAAATCGTAGAAAAATCGTTCTCTCCAGAAAATGCTATATTTTCTGCAATAAAATGTTCGTAAGTTCTGGTTTATCGTTATCGAAATCATAGAAAATTATTTTCTCCAGAAAATCCTATATTTTCTGCTATAAAATATTTGTAAGTTCTAGTTTATCGTTATCGAAATCTTAGAAAATCGTTTTCCATAGAGTCCTATGCTTTTTAATTTGTAAAATAGCAATATTACGACTCTATACTTGTTAGGAGAAAGAATCAACATGGCAGTTCTGGACATTCTACACGGTGAAAAGAAAGGACAATCAACGCAACCAATGTGGTCCATCACTTATCACGTATAGGACAGTCAACACAACGTGACAAAATTTATTTATGAGGTTTTCCTAACATAAATTTCTAGTTAATATAACATAGTCTAGTGAGTCGTTATAACCATGCTAATCTGACGGAGTGCTTGTTTTGGCATTTCTCAAGTGCCCTCGGTTTAGAAAAGACATTTGTCACCCTAGACTGGCCTGTCTAGCTGTAGCGAACAGCGAAGGTGCGGGGTGTCAACCCTGTATAGATCTATACACAAATTCCCGCTCTCCGTCCAGGAGACTCTGGCTATAACTCCCTATAGGACTTAGACGTACACTAATATTTTCATATTTAGGTACTAATGAGATTTGTCTGACTAGAATATTAACAACCTTTTGAGCAATCGTTAGAGATCCATTATTTGTTAGATAAATAATGAAATTCGTACTCTTTGAATAGAAATATCGTTCTCGTTCCATATCATTGATTGTGCTCGTTAACTGGGTGCTCGTGTTCATTCCTTTTCATTTATTGAGATATTAGTCATTTTAGTCAAAAGAAAAAGTGTCAAGTTATAATCTATATAAACTTATAACTGCCGGTTATGACACGCATTTTCAGTTTTATAACATATAGAACATTACTTATGTTGGTTTTATGACAGCAGCTTATGACATGCAAATATTTCTGTCATAAAGGCTCTATTTGTATATTTTTTTGATGCAAACTTTTATATTGAATATTTATAAAATACCCCCTTATAGTTTGCAATTAATCACAAAGTTTCCATTTTTGAAAATTTCTAGAATTGGTGTCCACATATCATGATCCCTTTTATAACTTTTATCTCTAGACATAAAAGCATAGATAAAGGGGTTAAGTTGGACACACCCAATAGTTGGGAGGCTCTTATGTAAAAAGTATCATCTGTTCCTTATGAAATTGAGAAATCCTACGTTCATAAGTATATTACAAAAATATTAATTTAATAATATTTCACACACACATACAAACATACGTATATATGCAATCATTTAAGAATTTAGACAAGATTTGACTTGTACTCTACCCCAAAAACATTAAAACATTGAAAAAGATGGGGTATGAAGCTCACCTTAGTTGACTTGCTGGGTGATTTGAAGAGCTGAGGAAGAGTTTCCAAGTTCTAACACTTGAGAGTTTCTTTGAACTTAAAAATATCCTAAGAATAATTTTTGTGTAAATGTAATGAAATCTTAGAATAATGTGAACAATTGTTGCTCAAAGAGGATAAGAATACTCACCAAAGAAATCTGAGAATTTCCTTTGAAGATATGAACTTGAAGCTTGAAGGTTAAGAGCACTCTTGAGAGTTTTCTGGAAGTGAAAGTGGGGAGTGAGATGTGGAATAAGGGGGGGGGGGGGGGGGGGGAGGGGGGAAAGAGTTCACGTATTCTAGATGGAGGGATAAGGAGTGACTTGACATTTACTTGAAGGGCTGGTGGGTAAATCTTATTTCCTAAGGTTAATGTGTGTTTATTTGGGATTTGCATGGGAAATAGGGAATTTCATCAAATCACAAAGTCTAACTTTCTTGTCCATTTCTTGATTTAGGATAAGGTTTTCCTACATCCTAAACCTTTTATTCTTATGTAATTATAATTTAAATAATTAAATTTGGCATAAAATAAAGGTTTTAGGGGTCTTAGTTAAGAAAAACACGAGTTTGGTGGGATTCCTGACGTCAAATGCCCCAAAATGGAGAAAAGGTCAGAAATGGTCTAAAATTCGGAGCCAAAAGGTGAATTCCAGATTCCTATGACCAATTCTGAGGCTCCTCTTAGAATTCTGGAGGGGAGGGTTAGTTCTGCGAGGGTCCAAAGTGGCCAACATGGGTGTTCCGGAGGTGCTGGGCGAATTCCAAAGCTTTTCTCCTAATTCCAGAGTCAATTCACGTGTTTCGGAGCAAGGCTAACACTTCCGGAGTCGGCACTAGTCCGGAGCAAGATACTTCCGAAGACGCGAAGGGTACAACGTGGCAAGGCTTCCGGATTGCGAGGCTGTCCGGTGTATAGGGAAGGTCCGAAGCAAGATTGTCCAGAGCAGGTTGAAATCCGAAGTCTTCTTGGTTCCTTAGAAGGTATCCGGACTAAGAGGGTTCCGGACCAAGAGGGTTCAAGAGCAAGAGGAGTCCGGACCAAGAAGGTTCCGGACCAAGAGGAGTCCGGACAAAGAGGGTCCTTTTGGGGTTTCTCTTCCGGTTTTGAGTTGTTTTCGACTGAGGAAGGTACTTAGGGAGATTTGAGATACGTGGAGAGATTTGGGAGAGATTTCACATACTTGGAGAGATTTGGGAGAGATTTCACATGCTTGGAGAGATTTGAGAGATATTCACTATACTTGGAGAGATTTCGCATACATGGAGATATTTGGGAGAGATTCACTATTCTTGGAGAGATTTTGCATACTTGGAGAGATTTGGGAGAGATTCACTATTCTTGGAGAGATTTCGCATATTTAGAGAGATTCGGGAGAGATTTCACATGCTTGGAAAGATTTGAGAGAGATTTACTATACTTGGAGAGATTTTGCATATTTGGAGAGATTTGGGAGAGATTTACTATTCTTAGAGAGATTTCTCATACTTGGAGAGATTTGGGAGAGATTCATTATCCTTGGAGAGATTTCTCATACTTAGAGAGATTTGGGAGAGATTCCACATACTTGGAGATATTGGGGAGAGATTCATTATTCTTGGAGAGATTTGCAATCTAACACTATATGGCTCCTTAGGAACTCATATTGAACACTTAGGTGTGTTAGCATAAGTCTCACAATAGTCCTTGCTTACATGAGAATGAAATTTCCTAGCCAAAAAGGCTTGTTGTGACAGATCGTATGCTCACTTAGGACTTGTATCTTAGTATATAAAGGAGTGTATGTATGAAAGTCTACATTTCTCTTCTCTTTTAGGTTGCAAACTCCAAAAATACCAAGCCTCCCCCCTCTCTTTCTTCTTGCATGGTGTAGTGAAGAAATATGTGATTAACTTTCTTCTCTTTTTAAGGTTTATTTGGTAGTGAAAACTACCAAGTTTTAGTAGTTTATCATTTCTTGGTGGATACCTCTAAAGAGCTTCTCCTTCTGAGCTTCTTGTCATCTTCACTAACTTCGAATCTTCCATGAGAATCAAAGACTACAAAGGTTGTAATCTTTTCTTTTCTATTCCTGATTTAATATTTCCATGATTGCAAAATGATCATTGGTGGGTTAAAATGGTTTTATGTTTATTTAAATTTGAATGCTTCTGTTGCTAAACTCATAGTTGATTTTAGACTATCTTTAAATAAAACACAACAATTTGTATCAGAGTCATTTTTGCAAGCTTGGTTAGACTATTAGATTATTTGGTATAATATTTCTATTTGAAAAACATGGATCGTTTTCTTTTTGTAATAAAATTCATAAATATTTTCTATGACAATTTTAAAATTCTTATAGCGATTATTTCATGTGACAAAAGTTCACATGCATATTTTGTTACCAAAGTTGACTTAAAAAAACAAAGTGTTACTTTATATATTTTTTAGTATATATATATATATATATATATATATATATATATATATATATATATATATATATATATATATATATATATATATATGATGTCCATAAACTAGTCAAAGACCTCTTGTGATGTTGTTTGTGTTGATTTGTTAAAATTGTTGTAATATTCATTTATTCATATCATATGAATAATTAAATACATAGTTTTCATTTTGTTTATTTTTATAAGTAATATATTAGTTTTAGAAATAGTTTATTTTTATAAAAATGTAACTAAAATGAGGATAGTGGTCATTTTGAAGATCAAAAGTTCATAGACTTGGTTTTATTAAAGTTTTTATAAACTTTTTTTCCCTTAGGATTGGACTTGGCATTTTGTGATTGATCACAAAATATCACTATAAATGTTGGGTGTATGCACATATGTTTTAAATGCTCCGTGATGCTTGTTTTATGTTTATATATTATGCATCTTTGTAAAACTAGAGTTTAAATCCAAGACAAATTTTAAAACATAAAAAAATTCATGGAGTTTGGTTTTAAAGAAATTTATATTTTAACATAAGAGAGTAAAAGGGTTTTAAAAATAAAATGAGTTTTATCGTTTAAAACTAACTAATGGTAAATTTCAACGATTAAAATTATATAAGATTAAAATTGAGATTTTAGAGACTTATCAAACTACAAACCTTATTTTGTAGAAATAAGTTTTATTAAAAAGTTTATAAATGTTCATTATGTTGGATTCATATGCTCAAGAATTATTATTTAATGATATTTCCTATTGCATATGATCATATACGCCTAGTTCCCGAGTTTTAGCAACGAAAAGTGTAGAAAGGAAAAGAAAGGAAGGTGAGAAAAAAAGATAAAGGGAAGAAAAAAATTGTATTTTGTGTTCACGAGTTGGAGAGAATTTGAAGGGAAATTAAATATTTTGTTCTTTCTCTCTATATCCTTCCAAATCGGAAAGAAAGTTAGGAGGTAAAATGATCGTTCCATTTTCCTCCACTTCCTTCTTTAATGAAACCCGGGAACATCATTTCTTTTAATTTCTTCCCAATTCCACCCATTTCCTTTCCTTTCCTTCGTTAAGTTGAAATCAGGAATATGGTGATAAGTTCACATATTTATCAAGTCGACACAAATTTGAATATTTATTATCAATATGATTATTAATAAATAATCAACTCTTGTATTTAACTAGGGAATAATTTTTTTTGTGAAAATAATACTTAAAGAGAGTATAACTAGTTATTATATCCTATGGTATAATTTAATATGTCATGTACAAAGTTTTGTAACACTTTGATTAAACTTTAGACTTACTAGTTAGTAAGATTTGGTTAAAGAAACTATCCTAATTTTTTTCCTCTTCTTAAAAGGACATGGCCAAATATTTTATTCAAGCATAGAGGTTGTTTGTCAACCTCCCTCCTTTGTTCCTCATACCTCTAAAGTGTAGAGAATACTTTAGATTATTATATGGGGTTGCTTTTTCTTTACTTGGACTATATAAAGAAGTGTAATGCTTGCAAAAATTATCACTCTTTCTCTTAGAAAAGCGCCATGGCCGAAAATGTTTCTTCTTCTTCTCTTCTTCTTTTCTTTTGAAGTCTAGTGAAGATTTGATACTTAGAAGTGTTTCTCATTTAATTCTTATTTGATATAAACGCTTAAGAATTACTTCATACAAAATGGGAACTAGCATTCCAAGTGTCTTATTCTTGATGGTGGATACTGTTGGATTAGTGTCGAAGTCCATAACTATTTTGGTATGTACTTGACCCGATGGTGCATGGTCCTTTTGGGTTGCCTTCACCAAAGCAACTTGATAGGATGAATTATGGAGAGAGACGAGTAATTATGATTTACTAATATATTATGAGAATAATATATTAAAGAAGAAATCATATTGTTTAATTAATATTAGTCAAGAATTAATAAGAATTAATTTTGTGGCTAAAATATATTAATTAAATAAAGGGGACTAGAATTGTCAATTATGTGATAGTTGAATATTGGGCTAATGGACTCCATAGAGGATGGATTGGACGAATTTTATGGGGAAACCCATTAGAAACCGTCCAAGGCCTCTAAGGAGGGAGTTCATGGGTTGCTTAGGGCCTAAGCAGTCAAATTAGGGTTTCCTTGTTAGATAACCCTAAAAGTCTCACTATTTAAGGATCCCTAGAGCTCCAAAAACGTGGTGAACTTATTCCTTAAGGTTTCTACATGTTTTTGAGTGTCTCCTCTCTTATCATTCTTCATCCTCTTGCTCTAGGTGTTTGTGAGCCATTAGAGGAGTAACACTTGTGACTCTAAGCTTTCTAAAGCCATTACATGGAGGATTTGAGATTGTTATTGCTACATAACAATCAAGGTAAGATCTAAACCTCAATATTATGTTAATATGATTAATTGTATGCTAGATCTAGGGTTTATAGCTTTGGATATTCAATTGCATGTTCATTAGACAAACTAGATCCAAAAACTATTAGGGTTTGCATGTACACCATAGGAATGATGTTTTGCTCAAAACCCATAAGTGGTATCAGAACCATGGTTGTTTTTTGATGTATTTGATGCTATTATGAATTATCCTTGCTTAAAATTCGAAATTTAGGGTTTCTAGGGGCTGAACTCGCCGAGTTCATGCTTGACACGTCGAGTTAGTTGGTCAGAAAGAGGGAAAATCGGGATTTTGTGCTATTTTGGCTTAGGATTATTACCAAAAACGTTTTTGATGAATAAAATCTGATTTTTATTGATTTTGGGTGAATATCCTTACCAAAATAGAAGATAATTACCAATTAATCAAATATTTGTTACCTTATGTGATTAGATTTAATTGTTTGAATTATTTGGTGAATTATCTTTCAAGAATTTGGACTAGGTCAAATTAGATAACCACCAATTAATTGTTAATTGCCTTATTTGAATTTTGTGATCTAGAATATTCTTGATAAAGTTTGGAAAAGTTTCAAATTAATCCCTCTAGGTTTTATAGTTTAAATTTGAACTTAAAAGCTTTATTTTTGAATTTTTAATAAGTTAAACCCTAATGTATTGAAATGTTTCAAAACTTGCCCTCAAGTTTTGGAATTTAAAAGTTGATTAAAAGTTTAATTTAGAAATGTTAAATTCTAAAACCCTAGTATTGTTTTGAAAAGTTCAAATTACACCCTTATGGTTTTATTAATTAATTAAAGTGTATAATTAAAAGAGATTTAATAGAACCATAATGTTCTGGCTTACATTTAATTAAATTAAAAGTATAATTTATTAAATTAGAACACCTAGTATTTTAAAAGTGTAAAATACACCCTATACTATATATAACATTAAAAGTCTAATATTATATATGTATGAATAAACCGTCAGTCTTACCGTTAGTAGGCCTCATTCACGAAGCTAGTCTATAAGGGGTGTTTAAGGAAATTGCCTATAAAATGGCGATTGAATGGGTATCCACTCTTACCAACCGCACTCTTGACTAGTGGAGGGTCGTTAGCCGAACGGGTAGGATATGATAGAAACCTTCTATTATAAGTATAATGAAGTACAAAATTAACTAAATGCTTTTACAAAATTCTCAATCTTAGTTACTTTAGGCAAAAGTGAATTCATCCAATTCCATGAAATTACACTTTGTGCCCTTGCGAAGACGTTAGTGGAGCGTGTGTGGTTAACTGACACACTAAATGGTTCTAAGCAAAGGTAGCAAAGGGTGATTCATTATTTGTCATAGTTTGGTGGAGCATGTGTGTTTAACCGGCACATCGAATAGGTGACTGTAACATTGGGGGCACAATGTCAGTTTGCATGGTTATTCACACCCTATTCTGTGATCCTCGGCATCCCAGTCAAAAATCGAGGGGCATATCGAGATTTAAACATGCCATTGAAAAGTTCAATGAATCTCAAAAGATCTAGGAATTTTCAATAGATTTAAAACTTAAATTTCTTTTTCGTTTTTCATGGTGGAAATTAGTGAATCGTCATTCACTTACCTTCAAATGTTCTGCAATTTGGGTTACGACATCCCTCTCCCAAGTTGTAGAGCATTGTGTTGGGTCCTAGCCTTAATATCTCATTTGGGTGATTTATTAAGGACTCAATCAATCAACTAACTTGAATTTTTCTCCCTTTTTGTAGATTTCAAAGTATGACAACTATGGTCTTCCCAAATCCTGTGGAACAAGCTTTTCACATGAAGATGATATTCCACAATTCGATCGAGGAACACGAGAGCATGCTTCACTTCCTCCACCTCCTCTTATTGTTCTCTCTAACCCACAAGGTCAAAAGATTGAAAAGTTCAAACTCACTCAAGCCCTTTTGGCAAGTAAACATGAAGAAGGAAAGTCAGTATGTGCACACGTCCTAGAGATGAAGTCACACATTGATAGGTTAAGAATATTGGGATCTGTTGTCTGTGAGAAGCTGGCTGTTGACTAGGTTCTTCAGTCACTTCATGACTCATATAGTGAGTTTGTAAGAGAGTACTATATGAAGAACCACGACGTAACCCTCATCATTCTCACCTATATGCTTATTGCTGTTAAATCAGCAATGATTTGGCGTACTGGAAAGGCAAAGTTGATTGGTGGATCTGCCTTCCAGACCTCTATGGATATAGGCAATGGCAACGAAATGCATGCCATGATCGAAAAGTTTGATCATAAGAGAAAGGCAAAGTCAGAAGTAGTTCCGTGTGCTGCTCCAAAAGAGTCCATTTGCTTCTATTGCCAACAGAAGGGGCATTGGAGACGAAGCTGCCCTATTTACCTAAGTGACCTAAGAGATGGGAGAGTCAAAACGTATGGCTCTATTTTAGGTAAAATCCATTAACTAACTCTTTTAAGTTCCTATTCTAGATTCTTGATACATGATGTGATAAGATTACATTTTGATGTTTTGTAGGATCGAAGAAAAGAAAGGAAGCTTAAGGAAAGAAGTGAGCTGAATCTAATCGTGAAGAAATGGATTTCGATCGCATTGCTTGAAGATTAGATTCTTAAGCTACTACTTGGAGTTAGAATAGATTGCTTAGGAATATGTAACAACATAGTTTTTCAGTTGAATTGCATTGTAAGGAAAAATTTTTCCGCAATAAAATAAATTTTGATTTTATATTGTTTATTTATCCTTGCAATGGCGTGTATGAAAAATTGATGTTTGTAAGTTTCTATTATTAGCAATAATGGATTTGATTCTTAATTATGTTATTTGTGAAAAGGTCAAGAATTTACCAAATAAGGAAAGTTTCTCATCGCCCAAGTTTCAATTGGACAGAAACTTGGAATCATACAACTTGGTTGCATGATGAATGAGAAATTTCATATTTGGAAATTAGTCTAATTCGTTGACCAACTGTCAAGTGAAGGACTAGGAGATCGAGTACATAAAGTTGTGTGTTGATCAAGTCCACCACAAGAGCAACAAAGATATTCATCATTATTTACTAAGGTTAAGTAAATATGATTACACTTATGAGATTAAGTGTAATTCTCATTTGATTGAAAGAGTTTCAACAAATAGCAGAACGAATAAAGAAGAATCAAGTAGGCAGAAAGATAAAAGTTTCTCTATTCTAAGAAGAAGGGAGAGTACCTTTTATTATGTTTTATGATAGGTCTTAATGATTAAGAACCATATCTCAATTGATCCTCTAAGTGAGTCTTAGTGCAATTGTATGTCTGAGAAGAGGAATCAAGAATTGAAGAAATGGTTAAATCAAGAAGTCAATCATACTTCGTTCCAAAAACAAGTCTCAGAGTTAAGATTGTGAATTGAGTGACAAGTCTCAAGAAGTGTTTTGTCTTGATAAAAGCTACACTAACTCTTGAATATTTGTTTGTCAAGAAATGTTTATTGACAAGAGAATCTTATATGTCAAGGAGTCAGTGGGAGTCTCAAAGGTCTTGAAAGGTTTCAAGAACAAATCAAGAATAAACCTTATCGATCATCACTAGCACACGACTTGAGGTTTACAACCTATCGTGTTGACATTATTTTGTTTCTATGACATTCCAATTGACTTAATTATGCATGTGAGTTCTATGAGTTCTCATTTGAACGCATAAAAGACAAGCACCTTGATCAATGAAAAGTACGTTGATAGGAAAGGGTGAGCTTCTTAACTACTTGGAAGACATGGTGGGCACTCGTGTTACCATAAGGCAAGAAATCAAGATTGAGAAGGTTCGGTCCATATGAGTTTGGTTTTGTTGCAAACTTTGTTTTTGACAAATTCGCATGGATATGAACACATACACCATTAAAATCTAAGTGTCATAAGATTCCCTCCTTCATGAAAATGACTGTGAGGAAATGCTTTTGCTAAGAGAGATTTTAAGAAGATAGTGATTGTGAAATTTGTAACCTCGAATTCGATTATGGTAACGGTATCCCTTTCCATAATTCGAATTGTGAGATTTGGAAATTAGTCTGAATTGTTTAGAAACACATATGAGCTATCTTAGGAAAAGGTGTATAAGTTTAAGAAGCTTAGATAAAGGATTATCAAAGCATTAAGTATTAGAAATATGAACTTCAGAAATTCAATAAGTATTGGTTTCTGGAAGTTCAGTTATTTTCTAAAATATGTCAAAGCTAGTGGGAGCATAAGTGTTATGCTTATATGATAATAATCATCATGATAGTGGGAGCATAAATGTTGTGCTTGTATGATTATTAAGGCAAGTATTGCAAGTTAGCAATATTAATTATAGAAAACAAGAGTCATACTTTGCAAAGTCGTAAGGGTTGAAAAGTTGTTTTTGCTATAATTAAGGGAGAGAATATTGTACTTCGTTTCAAAATCTAAAGCTTAGATTGAGAAATTTTAATAAATTTAGTTAAAGGATACATATTGTGTTCTTAAATTTCGATTATGATTATGGTATCCCTCTTCGTAGTTCGAATTGTAAGAACGATACACATAAAATATTATGGCAGAAGATTGATAAAGTATCATATCTTTATGTAAGACATTATGCATCGTGTTCCATACGCTTCAGGTATAAGATCGATTGCAAGTGCTATAATATTTGACCATTATAAAATTTTCCAGATGTCTAGCGCATTTAGAGGGAAAAAGGACTAGAATCGGTTTTGACTAAAATAATTAAGCAACTATCAAAGGACGATCCAAAGCTCGCTGAGGATTGGTCGCTTGTGAGTAGTTGGAAGTATGGTATTGGACGACATTATTATGAATAGATAAGATTCTATTAAGAATGAATTGTCATATGGCAAATATGGAAATGTTTCCATATTGGGAGTTGGATACTGAGAATCTATATCTAGATTAGAAACTTTTATGCAAGAAGGATGTTTAAAGGAATGTACTTTGAGTGAGAGACATCATATCTATAGAATTTTTTCTGATAGAGATTGGCCAAGTCTTGATGATTTTGAGCTATGACTTTACGAAAGAATCATTGCATAAAATGTTTGAATCTAGCATAAGTAACAAGAATTTGATATTCTTATACTTATGATAAGGATTGGGGGTTGTGAAATGAGTATGATTGGAAATGTGTTCATTTGATCTATTTCACAAAGTAAGGACTGTAGGTAAACATTGTGTGCATGCTGAGAGCATGGGACAAGTGTAGTAATAATTCAAGTAAGAAGTTGATTACCCGAAACAACAAATAATGAGTAATCAATATGGTGATTAAATAAAATGTTTTATTTATACCCAGAGTTTGGGGCATACGGGATTAGTATTATTCTTGTGTTTCACTTTGCATGTTTTGACTTCCTGAATAATTAAATTGGTTCAGAACAATCAAATTATTCGAACAGACCACAGTCGTTCATATGTTGGAAGTAGGTATGAATGAAGACTATCATGAATTGGTGTGTGGATTGTCTAAAATGTATTAGACATAAGCAAATGTTTGCTGCAACGTTCATGAGTGCTTATGAAAATGATTTGAGCATTAGATTAAACCCACGCTCACTTGGATCACTTCATGGATTTTATCACGAGTGATTGGTGAGACGATAATATCTTATATTCTTGAAACCGAGATGTGTGAGTTGTATCTTGCAAATCGGTTACACATTGATAATATGTAAACGCACCAGTAACATGGTGTCATAAAACATATTGTTGTGTGTGATTCGGTAAGTGAGTGCAAGCAAGCATTGAATCAAAGTTTATTCGTTCCTTTTATCCAAAGTGGGATAAAAGCGATATCTTTGGACCCCTCGATGATTTAGTGATGACACCTAAGCGCTTGGCCAAGCCGGGACTAATTTGATGTGTTCAATTGTAGTCTATTGTCAGTCGTCGTAAATCGGAAATCGGGAAACAACACATAGACAGAGAGAATGATTTAAATCCATGTCTAAGTCTATACGATATCTAGAATGGAGGAATATATGATCCCTTATCTAAAGGACTCGTATATGATAAGATCAGAGTTGACAGCGGCTTTTGAAAGCTACGATTGCATATCAGGATCTGAAGTCATATGCATAATAGTTATTAGACTTATCCAAGTGGGAGACTGTAGGATTAGTGTCTAAGTCCATAATTATTTTGGTATGTACTTGACCCGATGGTGCATGGTCCTTTTGGGTTGCCTACACCAAAGCAACTTGATAGGATGAATTATGGAGATAGAGGAGTAATTATGATTTATTAATATATTATGAGAATAATATATTAAAGAAGAAATCATATTGTTTAATTAATATTAGTCAAGAATTAATAAGAATTAATTTTGTGGCTAAAAGATATTAATTAAATAAAGGGGACTAGAACTGTCAATTGTGTCATAGTTGAATATTGGGCTAATGGACTCCATAGAGGATGGAGTGGAAGAATTCTATGGGGAAACCCATTAGAAATCGTACAATGCCTCTAAGGAGGGAGTCCATGGGTTGCTTAGGGCCTAAGCAGTCAAATTAGGGTTTCCTTGTTAGATAACACTAATAGCCTCACTATTTAAGGATCCCTAGAGCACCAAAAACGTGGTGAACTTATTCCTTAAGGTTTCTACACGTTTTTGGGTGTCTCCTCTCTTATCATTCTTCATCCTTTTGCTCTTGGTGTTTGTGAGCCATTAGAGGAGTGGCACTTGTGACTCTAAGCTTTCTAAAGACATTACAAGGAGGATTAGAGATTGTTATTGCTATATAACAATCATGGTAAGATCTAAACCTCAATCTTATGTTAATATGATTAATTGTATGCTAGATCTAGGGTTTATAGCTTTGGATATTCAATTGCATGTTCATTAGACAAACTAGATCCAAAAGCTATTAGGGTTTGCATGTACAGCATATGAATGATGTTTTGCTCAAAACCCATCAGATACATTATAAATAAATTCTATTCTTGAATTTTTGCTTTCTTCATCAGCTCCCCAATTCCAAGTGGGATTAAAGGTTTCAAAGGTTATCTATTAAACGTTTATAGTTGTTATTATCTTTCTAGTTCATGTATTAGGATCCTCTTTGTGGTTTTGTTAAAATGATCTAAAAATAAACTAGTTATTTTAAAGTCTTATGTTTGCCACTAAAATTGTTTTTATAAAATAAAGACTGTTTTTAGTTATCAAAACCTATCACTTTAGCACTCAAACATCAAAACTTAATACTAGATATTAAATTTAAAATTTTATTGCGACAATTATATAAAATGGATTTTATAAAAAAACATTGTTAGAATGTGATTTTAAATAAAAGTATATGATGGCTTATTGGATGCATGCAATAACTATGATATCAAATGTTTTTTAAACTATAATTGCATCAACATTAAAAAATCCCTTATTAAACTAAGATCTATAACATCCCAATTTTCATGAAATTTTTAAACTTTTAATTTCCAAAATATCATCCATAAGGAGTACAAAAATCTCGTTACATATCCATGCCTCTAAAGTGTAGAGAATAATTTAGATTATTATATGGGGTTGCTTTTGCTTTACTTGGACTATATAAAGGAGTGTAATGCTTGAAAAAATTATCACTCTTTCCCTTAGAAAAGCTCCATGGCCGAAAATGTTTCTGCTTCTTCTCTTCTTCTTTTCTTGTGAATTCTAGTGAAGATTTGATGCTTAGAGGTGTTTCTCATTTTTTATTTGATATAAACACTTAAAGGTTTAAGAATTACTTCATACAAAATGGGAACTAGCATTCCAAGTGTCTTATTCTTGATTATGGATACATTATAAATAAATTCTATTCTTGAATTTTTGCTTTCTTCATCAGCTCCCCAATTCCATGTGGGATTAAAGGTTTCAAAGGTTATCTATTAAACATCCTATAGTTGTTATTATCTTTTTAGTTCATGTATTTGGATCTTCTTTGTGATTTTGTTAAAACGATCTAAAAATAAACTAGTAATTTTTAAAGTCTTCTGTTTGCCACTAAAATTGTTTTTATAAAATAAAGACCGGTTTTTGTTATCAAAACCCATCACTTTAGCGCTCAAACATCAAAACTTAATACTAGATATTAAATTGAAAAATTTTATCGCGACAATTATAAAAAATGGATTTTATAAAAGAACATTGTTAAAATGTGATTTAAAATAAAAGTATATGATGGCTTATTGGATGCATACAATAACTATGATATCAAATGTTTTTTAAACTATAACTATAACAACATTAAAAAATCCCTTATTAAACTAAAATTTGTAACATCCCAATTTTCATGAAAATTTTAAACTTTTAATTTCATAAATATCATCCATAAGGAGTACAAAAATCCTGTTACATATCCATATTATTTTAAAATTCAGAGTACAAAAAGCTAAATGTGAAAACACTGGAAAATGCACGCTACACCATCAAGCCAAACCCTTGTCCTTGTCAATAGAAGTACCTAAAACATTCAATAAAACTATAAGCATAAGCTTTGCAAGTTTCCCCAAACACACAAATCATATAATCACATAATGCCATGCACACACATATACATACAATTTTTCCATGGACTCCCTCCATGGTCTTCAATGGAATCCCATGGGCTACCCCCATGGTCTTGTATCCCCGTGTCATGGGCTCCTCCTATAGTCTTGCCAAGTGTCATGGGCTCCCCCATAGTCTGCACATTAGTCTACATATAATTCCACTAACAAGCAATTACATATTCCCATACGAAACATTTCATAATCAATAATAGGCCAGCCTTGGTGCCTTCGACCCATGAGTGTGGTGAGAAGACTCACCTCAATACTAAACGGTAGCTGACTAGGTCCTGGCTCCGAATATCAGCTCTACTCGACCCCTAAACAGAAACAACTCCTTAAATACAACTCCAAATGCCCTAAAACCCCATAAAAGTCAAATTTGATCAAGGACTAAAGTCAAAGGTCAAAGTTCATTCAATTCGTCGAGTTTCTCCATTAATTGCACAGATCGAGAAAACTCGCAACAACTCATCGAGTTCTCCTAATGAACTTGCCTAGTTAGCTAGGAATCAAGCAAATTAATGCATTAAGTTGTTTCCATCGAATCTAGAAGCTTCCATTCTCTGATCTACTCCCAAATGATGTCTAGAAGGGTAAAGTTTCCAACTTTACCCGTGATAACCACCACAAAGAACCCAAACCCGATCCTTGAGTTAATAGAGTGAAGCTTAACCCATTAAGCCCTTAAACTCTCAAAAATAGTCCCAAAACACAAATATGGAAACCCAAGGTTGGAATATAACATAAAGTTTCCAACTTTACGTCCATGCATGCAAGAAAGGAACCCTAGGGCCCAAAATGGTTTAATAAAGGACTTAATGCATGGATAGGGCTTTGGACATAGAAAAGCTTGCAACTATATGCCAAGAGAGGTCATGAAAGGGTCCGATCTAACATAATAACCCCTGAAACCCTTAACCTTTTGGACAACCCAACCATATACCCAAAAATCAAGCTAAAACATCCAACAAAGAGATCTAGAAGATAACAACACAAGGTATCGACTTTCTACCCCAAAAGAACTGCTGAAAATGGAGAGTTTTTAGATCTAAAGCCCTCCTTCCAAGCTAGGCACTTCCAACTTCAAAGCTCCTTCCGAAGAATACCAAAAACCACCTCTTCAAGCTCACCACAAGCTCACACACTCAACCTTGAAGGATAATGCACAAAATTAGGGTTTTCAGGACAAGGCGGTTGGTAAAGAGGCCAACCATGAGGTTTAAGGTCCTTAAATAAGGTGCAAAACACAAAAATTAGGTTTTTCTTCACAGCCGCCAACTCGCTGAGTTGGGACACCCCGACTCGCCGAGTTGGACCAAAAATGTCCGCGGCCAAAAATCCCTTCGACACAACAGGTTGGAGCCTCCAACTCGTCGAGTCCCCACAAAAAATACAATAAAATAAGGAGTTTAACTAATACCATATCCAAGCGTAACAAAATCTATGAAATCCAATTTGATTAGCACTCGCATGTCACTTGTATGCATTAGTAGGATAAAGGTCACCAAACCGGTAGTTTTATCATTTGACGGTCAGGGTGAATTCGCGATTTATGTAACCTAATTATATGTAACATACTATTTCAAACAATTTATGGGCTATGGGCCGAAAGTCAATTTTGTAAGGCTTTGGTCCTTGAAAAGGCAATGTTTAGTCCTTGTGGAAGGAGGAAATGTTAGTTAAGAGATTTTACCCATGAATTGTGTTTTGGGCCAAAGGGTAGAAAGGGAAAACTCATAGGTTGCGTTTTTGCATGAAATATGAACTTTTGTTCAAGAAGTTTTTATTCCAAGATATTTAGATAATATTGTAGAGCTCTTCAATACCTTTTTGTGGATATAAAGAACATCGAAAACGGAGTTGGAACGAAGAAGTTATGGTCGTTTGAAATTAGGACGATTTTTGGGTTTGTCACGTACATTGGGTGTAATATGAGTACATTGGGAATACTGAGTATGCTGGGTGTAATTTGAGTACGTTGGGCATACGCAATCAGTGCCGAAACCATATTTGCATGGTTTGAGCCCTATTTAAGCTCATAAACTTCCCCAAACCCACTCCATTGTCAGCCTCCACCTCTCCAACACCCTCTCTTGAAACCCTCACCCTAGATTGAGCCTTGTGAGAAAAAAAAGGTGTCTTTAAGTGCTTTAGGGTGTTCTTGGTTCACCTTGGAGAAGAATGTACTCATGGAAGAAGTGTTGGTTGCATTAGGGCTTGTAGATCCAAACTTTTTTCACCTTGATCTTTCTTCTAGAGGTATAAAGATCAAATCTTGATGATGATATTGTTAGATCTAGCTAGTTTTGAGTGTTATGATCTTTTGGTTACTATAAATACATAAAGTTTAGATCTTGAAAGTTTGTGACCTTGTTATGGATAAAGTTGGAAACTTTATCCATTTAAACATCATTTCGATTTAGATCTGAAGATTAGAGACTCGGACTTAATGGATTAATTTGAATAGATGCACTTTTGTGTCTCTTTGAGACTTAAAGACTAGATCTTGTTTGTTGGTACCATTATAATGGATAAAGTTGGGAACTTTATCCATTATGGAGCTATTATGAACCATAAAAATATGATCTTGAGTGTTGTATGTAACCCATGCATGTGTTAGATGGTCTTAATGGGTTAAGAACATAGGGTTTTGGACATTAAGCACTTAATGGCCATGAAACACCATAAAATTGGAAACTTTATGGGCAAGGACATCATTTTGGGCTTGGATCTGGAAAATAGGCTCAAGAACTTAAGGATTAAGCTCTTAATGAGTTGGGTTGGCAGCCAGCTACGTACGCTGGGTGTACAAGGTGTATGTTGTGCTTATGTGGTTAACAGGCCCATACCTGGTCAACCAACAAGTGCGTTGGGCATATAGTTAAGTACGCTAGGCGTACTCAGCTGGGTTGACTCGATTCACTTTTTGGAATTTAAATATTTACCTGATTTTTTTACCAAGTTTGACCAAGGGGTATTTTGGGTACTTTGGATTGTGTTCGAGAATTTGTCATTTGACAGATAGGTGACGGTTAGAGTTGAGATTCGGAGTCGTGACCTCATCAGCTGTTGATTAGATCGATAGATGAGTTTTCCTCATTGTACTTGTAGGTCGAAAGCACCAAGGTCGGCCTATTTGATTAGATATCTTGTTATGTGATAGTATGTATCATGTTGTAGTGATCTGTTAGATCAGTATCCTGGCATACTGGATGATGTTATGCTTAGTGATTTGTAAATCTATCTAATAGTTTAATTGTTGGTTATATGTTTATCTGTTATATGTGCACATATTTTGGTTAGTGGTTGAGGCTTTACTACTATGTGTGTGAGCCAACAGACCGGGGGCATTCCAACTCAATGGTTGAGTGGGCACGAGGGTATTCCATCTTGAGGAATATTGGACATGTTGTATAGTGGTATTCTAACCCGGCGTATTCCATCCTGAGGATGAGTGGACCCGAAGGTTGATTGGGCCTGGGGAATTCAAACTCGATGGTTGACTGGACCCATAGTATATTGGCATTCCAACCTGATGCTTGATTGGGCCTAGGGTATGCCAACTTGATGTTTGAATGGACCCATAATGTATTAGCATTCCATCCTGGGGTATTCACTGAACTCGGAGGTTGATTGGGCTTGGGGTATTCCAACCTGATGGTTGATTGGACCTAACATGTTATTATATATGTTATTTGTTATGTTTAGGCGGTGGTATTTTAAGGTAACTCACTAAGCTTCATGCTTACATTTTAGGCATATGGTTTCACGTATTTCATAGGACTGTGGCAAGGCGAAAGTGCGTGACCGTACACATCCAGATTTTATGTCGTTGATCTTGGGAGACACTGATTTTTAAATAATATTTTGGAAACAATTCTTTTGTAAACACTTTTATTAGTAAATGGGTTGTGTTGAAAATTTTTAATTGGTTGAAATTTTTGGGATGTTACAAGTTCGTATCAGAGCGTTAGTTTGAGTGAATTGGAGGAGCACTCGTGTGAATCCAATCTTAAACTATGGAAATAAAAGGGGTTTTAAAAATGATTTTCAAAATAGTCAAGAAAGGGTGTGATGTGTACCATCAGTCGGAGCCAGTAAGTAGACCCCAAATTACCACACTGTTATTGGATATTGTGATATGTTAGAACAGCATGCTAGTGATAGGTTAGGGATCTTCATGAATTTTAGGATAGAATTGTCTGATTATATGATGCCTGATAGCCTAGGGTTCTTTCTTATATGAAATTGACATCATTAGTGTGGTCACTTTGTTTGTGTATAATAGTTGTATATAACATAGATTTTATAGCATAAGAATGTTTGATTTAGCCTTATTTCCTGTTCCTTGTTTGATTGTGGGCTTATGGTAGAATCAAGTATTTAACTGTCTAAAGGATCCAACGTTATGTATGATTATCATGCACGAGTGGCTGCAGGGTTAGTGGAAGTTTCATGATTGGGTGTAGTACATGGCAGGTCAGCGTGAGAATTATTAGCCACTCTTGAGAGAGTGAGGTCAGGATGAACGTGTATCTGAGATGATGGGATTTAGAGATCGAGAATTTCATATGAGGATCTGCCTAATTTTATTGTCGACTCCGCTACTCAAATGTTGCTTGCTTTGTGCTTTGTGGGACTCACATTCATGTGAGCTAACTATCAAGTGAATACTTTAAGTTACAGGCTATAGACGTTAAATAATCTTAGAGTGAAGAATTTGGTCCTATTGTGCAATTCTCGTTTGATTGGAGTCCAGCCATTTCTGGCTGTGGGTCGGAAGTCAATTGTGCAAGTCTTTGGACCATGAGGAGAAAAATTTAGTCCTTATGGAAGGAGGTAATGTTAGTTAAGAAATTTTACCCATGAATTGTGTTTTGAGCCAAATGGTGGAAAGGCCAAAGTTATAGGCTAGGTTCTTGCGTGAAATATGGATTTTTGTATCAGAGGTTTTTAGTCCAAGATATTTAGATAATGTTTTAGATCTCTTCAATACTTTTCCGTGGATATAAAAAACATCAAAAACGGAGTTGGAACAAAGAAGTTGTGGTCGTTTGAAGTTAGGACATTTTTGTGTCAGCCGCGTACGCTGCGCATAATTTGTGTACGTTGGGCGTACTGACTATACCTACGTATGTTGGGCGTAATTTGAGAATGTTGGGCATATGCACTTAGTGCCCAAACGCTATTTTCGTGGTTTGAGCCATATTTAAGCTCCTTAACTTCCCCAAACCCACTCCATTCTTAGCCTCTACCTCTCCAACACTCTCGCTTAAAGCCCTAACCCTAGATTGAGACTTGTGAGACAAAAGAAGGTGTTTTTAAGTGCTTTGGAGTGTTCTTGGTGCACCTTGGAGAAGAAGGAACTCATGGAAGAAGTATTGATTTCATTGGAGCTTGTAGATCCAGACTTTGTTCACCTTGATCTTTCTTCTAGAGGTATAAAGTTTGAATCTTGATGATGATATGGTTAGATCTAGCTAGTTGTGAGTGTTATGAGCTTTTGATTACTTTAAAAGCATAAAGTTTTGATCATGAAAGTTTGTGACCTTGTTATGGACTTAATGGATTAGAGACTGAAGATTAGAGACTTGTACTTAATGGATTAAGTTTAAAAGATGCACTTTTTGGGTCCTTTTGAGACTTAAAGACTAAATCTTGTTTGTTGGGAACATTCTAATGGATAAAGTTGGAAATTTTATCCATTATGGAGCTATTATGAACCATAAAAATATGATCTTGAGTGTTGCATGTAACCCATGCATGTGTTAGATGGTCTTAGTGGGTTATGAACATATGGTTTTCGACATTAAGCACTTAATGCCCATGCAAGACCATAAAGTTGGAACTTTATGGTCAAGGACATCATTTTGGGCTTGGATCTAGAAAATGTCGTTAAGAGCTTAAGGATTAAACTATTAATGATTTGGGTTGGCAGCCAGCTGTGTACGTTAGGCGTACAAGGTGTATGATGCGTGTACGTAGTCAATAGGCTCGTGCCTGATCAACCAACATGTAGGATGGGCATACAGCTAAGTACGATGGGTGTACTCAGTTGGGTTAACTCGATTAATTTTTTGGAATTTTGACATTTACCATACTTTTTGACCAAGTTTGATGTAACATTCGGAAATTTATAAGGTATTATTTATTTAATTGATTAATTATATAAGTTTTGTTTTGTGATTTTGTAGAATTGGACTTGTCATTTGGGCTTAGTCAAGGTTGTACGTTGGGCGTAGAGCTTTATGTACATGGGGCGTAGAATTGAACTTTTCATTTCTGACTTAGGGTGTCAACCACTACGTTGGCTTTACGGGGATGATAACGAATTTCGCATTCGTAGTCATTGAGTAGCTCGACCCACCGTCTTTGTCTCATATTGAGCTCCTTCTGGTCGAATATATGTTGAAGGCTTTTATGGTCTGTAAGGATAGTCCTTTTTGTACCATACAGGTAGTCTCTCCAGATCTTCAGAGCGAATAAAACAGCTCGTAACTCAAGATCATGTGTGGTGTAGTTGACTTCGTGTGTCTTTAGCTGCCTTGAGGCATAGGCGGTGACCTTACCTCGTTGCATAAGAACACAACCGAGTCCTTGGTTGGATGCATTGCAATAAACGACGAAGTATTCTATTCCTTCTGGGATGGACAGTATCGGTGCACTACATAAGGCTCGTTTCAGCGTTTGGAACACCTTCTCTTGTTTTTCTTCCCAGTCAAAGGCAACACCTTTCTGGGTCAATGTGGTAAGCGGTTTCGCGATCCTAGAGAAGTTCTGAATGAACATGCGATAGTAGCCAGCGAGGCCTAGAAATTGACGAATTTATGTAGGCGTCTTCGGTGCTGACCAGTTCTCAATGGCCTTTATTTTGGAAGGGTCCACATGAATTCCTTCTTCACTAACAACGTGACCCAAGAATTCAACTCTTCGAATCCAAAATTCGTATTTTGAGAACTTCACGTAGAGTCTCTGATCCTAATGTTTCCAAGATCTGCATAGATGCTTACTATGTTCTTCCTTACTATGAGAGTAGATAAGTATGTCATCAATGAACACAATGACGAGCTGATCCAAGTAAGGATGACATACTCAATTCATTAAGTCTATGAACACTGCGGGTGCATTACTCAATCCGAATGGCATCACTACAAACTCATGGTCTCCATAACGAGTTCAGAAGGCTGTCTTCGGAACATCCTCCTCTAGCACTCGTAACTGGTGATACCCAGATCTCAGATCTATCTTTGAAAAGTAATTCACCCCTTGCAGTTGGTCGAACAAATCATATATGCGAGGCATAGGGTAACGATTCTTAAAAGTTAGCTTGTTTAGTTCTCTATAGTCGATGCACATACGGAACGATCCGTCTTTCTTCTTCACGAATAAGACTGGATCTCCCCATGGTGAGAAGATTGGTCTAATAAATCCCTTGTTGAGCAGTTCGTTAAGTTAACCAGATAGCTCCTACATCTCAGCTGGTGCTAGACGATAGGACGATTTGGCTACTGGGGTAAGCCCTGGAACTAAGTCAATTCTAAACTCTATTTGACGTTGTGGAAGTAATCCTGGTAGTTCTTCTGGAAAGATGTCGGAAAAGTCGCGTACTTCTGGGATGTTCTTTATGTCTTTTGCCTCATGGCTCATATCGACAACATGAGCAAGGAATGCATGACATTCCTTTCGCAAGTACTTTTGGGCTTTTATGCTCGAGATGATACGAAGGTTCTTGTCGGGTTTGTCGTCGTAGATCACTAGGGTTTCGCTAGACGGTAGATTGAGGAGAACGGCCTTCTCGTAACACATGATGTCAGCACAATGAAGACTCAACCAATCCATGCCGATAATGACTTCGAAACTTTTAATGGAGACCGGCATGAGGTCGATTGGAAATGAATGGCAATCTAGAGTTAGAGTACATCCTATGTATATACTGCTAGTGCTCTTTGTCTTTCCGTTAGCCATTTCTACAGTGAACGGTTCTTTAAGTGCATGTGATGGTTGTTTAAGTAAGTGAGCAAATTTCTAGTTTACGAAACCCCTCTCCGCTCCACTATCAAACACTATGCATGCATATGAGCTATCGAGGAGAAACGTACTAGTGACCACTGTGAGGTCGGCAACCGCTTCCTCATGGCCTATAGCCAAAACTCTTCCCACTTTGCCAGCGTTCCCTGCCTTCGGGCAGTTCCTTTTGTAGTGACCCACTTCGCCACATCCGTAGCAAGCCTGACCCACACCAACGATGGGAACTTGGGTGATTGGCCTTGCCGGAGCCTTGCAGAAAAGGGCGGTGTGCCATTTCTAGCTGCAGTTAGTGCACTGCATTTCACGGCAAGGTCCGTTGTGATGGAAGCTGCACTTGTTGCACTTGGGCAAGCTCCCAACATACTACTTCATTAGTGCAGTAGCAGTAGGTGTTATCGCAGCATGAACAACCTCGACCTACTGCTTCTTGGCAGTGCTCTGCGTCGCGTTCTTCTTCTTGTTATCCTAGAAATTCCGCTTATTTTTAGCGGTTTTGGAGGGTTCTGGGATGGCCAAGGTTGTTGTTGTAGTTGGGGTGCGGACTCCATGATCGATCAGCCGTTGTGCCAATCTCTTGGCACTATCGATGGTAGTGAGGTTTGAAGCTAAGACATTCCCCTGGAATTGAGGCTCCAGTCCCTAGATATACCTCTCAATTTTCTTTCCCTCGGTAGGGACCATTCTCGGACATAGTGCCATCAGATCGCTGAACCTGGCAGTGTAGGACACTATGTCGGAGCCCTTCATGGTTAGGCTCCAGAGTTCCTGTTCAAGTTTCTAAACTTCGCCCCTCGGGCAATATTCTTCTATCATGAGCTCCTTCAGAGCTTCCCAGCCCATAGCATTTGCCACTATTAGAGTTAGTGACTTGACATGGCTATTATACCACGTCAGGCTCTGGCCGCGAAGGTGCAGGCAGCAAATTTAACTTTGCTTCCTTCTGGACAGGAACAGATCTCAAAGATCGATTCTGTTTTCTCGAACTATTGTGAGAGGGAAATGATTCTGCCAGTCCCATTGAAGGACATGGGCTTGCAATTGGTGAAGTCCTTGTACGAGCACTCTATCGAGCGCATTGGAGCATCACCTTGAGTGGAATGCATAGTCATTCCACTCCCGCTAGTCCCGCTAGAACTGAATTGGGCTAAGGCTGTCGAAACAACCGCAGCCACTATAACTTGGATAGCTAGTGGATTGTATTGTGGAGGAGGTGGAGGTGGTTGCATAAGAGTTATCGGAGGATTACGCCTTGTCACTCTCCATGGAGGCATCGTTCAACTAAAAGTTTTCAAAGATGAAGATGATAGTAAGAATCAATTGCAAGTATAATGAGAGTGGTCCATGGACTAACTCTCCATAGTCCAACAAAACAAATGAGAGTATGATTGATATAGAGATCTAGTAGTAGAAGTCTGAAAGTACTTGGGTATGGCTTTCCCACAAGATTAGATGGATGTCAATAATATTGGCATTAATGATGTAACAAACTTGGGAAAAATAACCTAGAAGTAGGTGTTACATCAAACCAAAATAAAAAAAATTTGACAGTACTAAGACCTTACGAGACTAACAAGTTCAAAGTCTTATAATAGACAGGAAACTAAAACTAGAGCTTTTACATAGACCTAAGTTATATCCAAAAGAGAAAGTTGAGTAGGCTCTATCTGCAACGAGAACCACTAGAATGAGTCCTTCATTTTACCAGACGGCGCTCCATGTCCCTCATGCGCTTTTCAAATTTTGCCTAACAAGCTCGAAGATCCCTGACATCGGCTTGGGTTGCAGTGAGTTCTCTCTGCAGGGCCGCATTATGGTTCTGAGTTCTTTCATGAGAAGTTTCCAGATGGCGAATGTGAATGGTATTGAATCCCACATCGGCATCAACTTCCATGATTCGGTTGATGGATGCCCTACCCTGATCATCATTACGAGCAACCCTGCAGACTAGAATAGGCAGGACTCTGTCTGCTGAGCCTCCCTCGCTCAAGTTGTAGAAACTTATGTTTCCGTTGTAGGGTAAGGGTTAACCCTGTTCGTGACTCCATCTGTTCAAGTTTGTTGCCCATAGAGGTGTGGGGCCTTGAAATGTCGGACAAGGGTTAGGATTTGGGATTGGAGCCACCAGGGGTAGGTTATTGACTTCTGGCTCGGAGTCAGAATCCTACGAAAAGTTCTCTGCGAAGTCATCAGTCAAAAGGGATTAATTGGTTCTCTTCTGGATCTGCATCGAGCCATCCACCATTACCTTGGTTGGGAAAGTACGGGTCGCCAGGGAGATTGAATCCAGCCTTGTTATCTAAGCGAGAAAAAGGATGAAGAGATACTTAATAGACGCACTACTTAAAATAATTATAGGATGATCTTTATCAGTTATTTCAATACTTGCGTAGTTCATACCAGTTACATGTAATCAAAACAGGATAGACCTTCAAATAAGTGACCCTAACTCCAAATCCACAACTAAATAAGGAACAGGAAATAAAGCAAAGATCACATATTCTAAGTCTATGACACCTTAGTCATATATAACCTTAGCGTATCCACCTAGCAACTATTAACCTACTAATAAAGACCTTTAGTTCTCAAATAAGTAATTATAGTAACACAAAATACTCCTATAGCATTTTAAGTTTATGTTATGTTCTAATGTTTCTGTTGTAGTAGTGGTTGTAACTTTTTAGACTTGCTGCAACACCACAACCATTCCTAGGCACATGCTAATCACCTATCGGAAAGATATAGTTGATCAGGCTATATCACTCCCAGATCTGATTATATGTCCCCAAGCCTAGTTGTGTTGTCCAACAACCATAATACTTTTGTTCTGTCCTCGTGACACTGATTTTAGCATGAATGTAGGTATGTATACTTTGATTAAATATTTTATTATTTAAAAGTATAAACTCGTGGTCAGAGTATTTAATCCTGATGTGTTTATACTTTGTATATCTTTTATGGGTTTATACACTCAATTCACTATAAACAAAGCTTTGATACCAATCTATCACACCCCAAAACCGGAACGGCGGAAACATTTTGGGGCGGAGGACGTCATGTACAGTATCCCAACAATGTATAATAGTAAACAAGAAACAACATCATCCATTGCATTAATAGTATACTTTAATACAAGTGTGTTCTGTGTATAGTTTATAAGACACCAAAAATGAATAATCAAAATAAAGACGAGTCTTGAAAGCTCCGTCTTCTCAAAACTTGGTCATCGGTACCTATCTACTGGTGACCTGAGAATACAAGTTTTTTTGAAAGATTAGATCAACATTAAAACTGGTGAGTTCATAAGTATTTTAGTCTCATTGTTTGAATGAAATTGTTTGCAAATGTTTGATGTAAATGTTTGTATCTCCTAGAAAATCCTATATTGTCTACTAAAAATGTAGCCTTCTACCAAGACCCGAATGTTTTGTACATTGTTTGTTTGTAAAAGTGTGTAATTTTCCCAAGTATGACTATCATTACCAAATTATAGTTTACATTACCGTTTATGTGAGAAGATCACAATGTGAATGCAACGGGAAAATAAAGATGTATTGTAGTATTATATGTAGGTAACTACCAATGTACTAACTACCATAAACCAATTGTTAACTAAGGTAAAATGTGATATGATTGTAACCATACTTGATTGACTACTAAAACACGATGCTCAAAGACGTCGAAATGGTATGACAATCGTCACCTGTAGACCTGCAGGTCCCACTGTAGCTAGCAGCAAGGTGTAGGACGGTCAGTCCCATATAGATCTATACACAAATTCACGCTCTCCCTCCAGGAGACTCTGGTTATAAAACGTGACACAGGAGTAGATTGCCATGCCATGAAGTAGTCGCTCACATTAATGTTATAGTATTCTAGTGTTTGTCTAGTATGTTCTAGTGTATTGGATGTTCTCTCTGTTCTAGTGTATAGTATGTTCTCTTGTATAGTGTAGTGTATGTTCTCTTAGGTTTTCATCATAGTATGTTCTTTCTGTTTCTCATAATAGTAAGTTTTTATTGACTCATGAATGAACTGACTCTTTTATGTTTCATTGTACTAGATATTGTGAGTAGTAAACCTCTAAACTAGACCTATTATAGTTTACTAGTAATGTTGTTTAAATGACTTAGTATGTTTGTACACCTTTGCTACCTAAGGTTTTGAACTGATGTAAGGACTTTTATATCTATACATATATACATAATATATAACTAGTATTCAAATGACACTCGGACAAATAACCGGATACCCTAAGTCCACAACCAAACAAGGAACAGGAAATAAAGTGAGTTATCAGTCCTAAACCCTTTCAACCTTACTTATATAACGATATCCATATAGACATGATTTTTGACAATATATAAGTTAAAAGAGTTTAATAAAGAGTTTAGCATAAAAAAAGGGTTTTAACCATTTGAATAGTTATTGATGACTTGATATCAGTCTATAAAAATGTTTTGAAATAGTTTGCTTGATCAAACAGTTTGAATATAAGAAATCTACTTGTCTGATATTTATTAATCACATGTGATTGATATAATAACTATAATGTTATCAACTTGTATCCCCCCACCCCCATAAAAGCATTTAAAATCATTTAAGAGATAGATTAAGGGGTATGAACTCACTTGTAGTGAGTGATACGAATGTAAGATCGATATAGGATGCTAAGTGTCAATTGAAGCCTCGAGCACAAACAGATCCTAATAAAAATATAATGATACATATATGGATATAATTAGTGTTTATACAACTAATTATGCAAGGAAATCACTATATGGACTAGGAAACACTTGGATTGAAGTGTTTTAATCACATATGATTGAATCAAATGGAGTGTACGACCACACCTTGGAGTTTATGGCCACGCCTTTGGTGTTTAGGGCCAAGGGGAGTTTACGACCATAGAGTATGACTTTAAGAGGTGTTTAGGGCCCTAACTAACATTCACTAAGTGTTCATGGACCTAGGCTTGGACTTAAAATGAGTTTGTGGCCAAGATAAGCACCAAGACAAGGGTTTACGGCTGTAAACTCTTGAAGTTCATGTTTTATATGATGTTTTAAGGCTAGGAATCATGTGCTTATCAAGCCTAACTAGAATATAGAAGAAAGACTCATACTTTTGAAGGCTTCTAATGAGTTCACGGCCCAAGAAGAAGTAGGTGTTCTTGGTGTTCTTGGTGTTCTTGGTGAAAGTGAAGAAAACTTGAAGATCTACCCAAAAAGAGATATTTCATGGATGAAAACATGAACCTTCACTAGATATAGAAGAATATCAACTCGAAAATGGAAAGATTACGTACATGTTTAAAGATAAAGGTGAAAGTTCTTGATGATACTTGAGAGGAAATCGAGTTCTTGAGATGGAAGTGTGAGAAAAAGTGAAAAAATGAAGGAATATCTTATATGAAGGAAAGAGTTCATGGCCAAGGAGGTGTTTATGGCCGTAAACCCTAGTTTACGACCGTAAACTCTAATACTTGGGGTTTTTCAGCTTGTATGTTGCACACTAAACTCTACAAGATACATCCTAACACTCCTTCCTTGAAGGTACTAGGCTTAGAACCCTCAAACAGACCCTAAACAATTCTAAAAGATAGCATAAATGAGTCTGACTTTGATTAAATTGAATGGTTGTACAAGATAGAAATTTCGGGTTGTCACATTTTGTGATTATAGTGTGGGGATTTCTGCTAGCCAGCAGCCAGATATTTATTCATGAGATTCAACATTTGCGAGGTGAGTTTCCTCACTGGTTTAGCGGTTCTAAGGCACCAATTCCGTCCCATGATATGCTAGGTTAGGATGCTAGATGTTTTTGTGACTCTTTGCATGGGTATGTGTTGTTATGCTTACTCGACGGAGCCCGATGATTTCTGGTTATGCTTATATGAACTGTATGTTGGGCGGGGCCTATTATGCGAGTTAGGGTGAGGCTCATCATACTCAGTGGATGGGCCCGTTATGCAAGCTAGGGCAAGGCCCGTTATACTCAATGGGCGGGGCCCGTTATGCGAGTTAGGTCAAGGCCCATTACACTCATCGTGCAGGGCCCATTATATGTATGTTATGTATGGTGTGTGGTATTTTGGTGAACTCAGTAAGCTTTGTGCTTACAGGTTTTCAGTATATATTTCTGGTACTTCCAATTCAAAATGGAAGAGCTCGGGATGCTTGCAGGGCACACACCACCTGATTTTGCATTTCTAGATTTACTCTGATGTGATATGTTGATTGACACATTTTTTATGATGATGTTATTGTTGGGTTTTGAGCATTCTAACACACCTAAGTGTACATGCAACCCTAAATACCTTGGATCTATCTCTATTATACATGCAAATATGAACTTCCAAGGTATTATCCTAATCTAGCATACAAAACAATGAATATAACAAGATAGAATACATACCTCTTTGAAGTAGAAAGTCTTCATGAAGCTTGAGTGCCTAGTGCCCCAAGTGTGACACCTCAAATGGTTCACACAACACCAAATACACTTGGAATAACTTGAGAGAAACTTGAACACTCCTTGAAATCGTCTAGCCCTCACAGTCACATATAGTGCATGATTTCTTGAGCCATGGGATTCTTTTATATGGTGGCTATTAGGGTTACACCATGTAACTCATGACTTTACCCATTCCTTATGATCTATTGATTTTAACCTCCATGGAGCATCCATGGGTCACCCCATGGACTTAGTCCAACATAAGGAATCTTGGATCACAAGCCCACATATATAAGAATGAATGATTTACACAATCAACCCATATATTTAATTAGTTTCCTTTTGATCACTTAATTAATTCCAAATTAATTCTTGATCAATACTAATTAAATAACCTTATTAATATATTAGAACTTATAATATATTAACAAATCTTAAGTGTTATTTCTCTCATTTTAGTCTATCCAAATGCATGATGCCATGCAACCCAAATGGACCATGCCGGGTCGGGTCAAGTCTTACCAATTATAGTTATGGACTTAGACATTAATCCAACAGTCTCCCACTTGGATAAGTCTAAAACTATTATTGCGTATGACTTCAAGAACTGACTGGCAATCGTAGCTCTCAAAAGCTTCTGTCGAACTCTGACCTTGTAGATGAACTCTGACCTTTGTCAATGACTTGTCCATTAGATAAGGGATCATATATTCCTCCATTCTAGATATCATATGGAATGAGACATGGATTATAATCATTCTCTCTGTCCATTTGTTGTTTCCCGATTTCCGATTTATGACGACTGACTAATTGAACAAATCAAATCAGTCCTGGCCCGGCCGAGCACTTTCATTTGTCATCATCAAATCATCGAGGGGCCCACAGATATCGCATTTATCCCGAAGGTAAAAGGAATGGATAAACTTCGACTCATATGGCTTGTTCTACTACTTGTTGAATCATACACAAAGACATGTTTTATAACACCGAGTTACCGTATGCGTTTTCGTGCAATCAATGTACAACCAACTCATAGTAACAACTCATATCTCTAGGTTTGAAGAATATAAGATATTATCGTCTCATGATCACTCGTGATAAAATCCATGAAGTGATTCCAATGAGTGCAGGTTGAATCCAATACTCAGAACTTATGAGCACTCATGAGTGTTGTAGCCCTTTGTCCAACATCTTAGACCTCTACAAGCCAACCCATGACATTCTTGATTCATATCTACTTCCAACATATGACCGACTGTGGATGGTTTGAATAACTTAGTCATTCCGGAAGAATAACCTAGTTTATTCTGGAAGTCAACACATGCAAAATGAAACCCAAGAATAATTGAATCTAATATGGTCTCAAAGCTTATGAATATAAATAAAACACCTTTTATTTATCACCATATGATTACACATTATTCATTGTATACTGTTTCAACTATCAACTTTATTCTTGAATTAAAACAATAGTTGTCACATGCTCCAAGCATGTACACTATGTTTTTATAAACACTAGTCATGCCACACACCAAGTATGCATACTATGTTTTTCTATGATCTTTACTTTGTGAAATAGATCAATTGAACATAACTCCAATGATTCTCATTTCACAGTCCCGAATCTTTACTGCAAATGCAAGAATTCCAAATTCATACCATTTACTGAAATCTGTTAGATTCTAAACTTATATGCATTGATCCTCTTGTAATGATTATGCACAAAGTCAGAAAGTCTTGACAACAAACATTACAGAGCATTCCAAAGGAGATCAGCTCCTTGGAAACATCCTTCTTGCATTAAGTTTCTTAATCTTACACAGATTAAATAATTTCTAACTTTGAAACATTTCCAGATTCCATTTTGACTATCACTTCTGAACAAGAGTTGCCTCCTTACAGATTATGTCAATATGGTCCTTCCAGAATTATCACTATACTTCCAACTGTCCTTGAGCAACCAATCTTTGGTAAACCTTAGATTGTCCTCGACAAATGTTTAATCCTTTTAGTCATATCCAGTTCTAAACCGTTTCCCTTCTTAATGCCCCAGGCATTTGGAAAATTTTAGAAAGGATGAATATATAGCACATGTAATCGATCCTATATCTGAAGCATATAGGACACGATTCATGATGTCTCACATAAAGACCAAACCTGTCTTTTGCTATAACATTTCCATTTCTATTTGCCAAGTTCTCATAATTCAGATTATGAAAAGGGATGCCGTAATCATAATCGAATTTTAGAACGCAAATAATGGACCCATATACAGAATTTTCCTTATGTTGAGCCATTCCAACATGAAATTCATATATATATCCTTGACTAAATACGATTAAAACCTCAATCTAAGCTTTTAGATTTGAGATGAAGTATAATTTCCTCTCCCTTAATTATAGCAAAACAACTTTTTCCCAATTGAATTCTTTTGTTTTCTATAATTAACATTGCTAACTTGCAATACTTATCATAATTATCATGCTCCCACTAACATGATGATTATTAGCATAACACTTATGCTCCCACTGGCTTTGACATGTACTCAGAAATCAGCTGGATTTCTAGAAATCAATACTTCGTTGACTTTCTTACCAAAGTTCATATTTCTGATACTAGATTGTTTTGATAAAACTTTATCAAAATCATACACCTTCCCTTAGATAGCACACTTGTATATCTAAACAATTATGAAGAGGGATGCCGTAATCATAATGGTTAGACCTTTTTGCCACTTCTCACAAGTCCAGGTTAGTGTGCCGGTAAACCACACACACTCCACTAACGACTTTGAGAATGCAAATATCACAATTGCTATCTAGCTAAAATCTACTTAGTGAAAGTGTTTCCTCACCGTCATTTTCATGAATCGGAGAGAAACCTTATGACACTTAGATTTACTGGTGTATGTGTTCTTATCCATGTGAATTGTCAAAAACATAGTCACAAGACAAGGATAATGACAAATCCAAACTCATATGGACTGAACTCAATCTTAATTTCTTGCCACCTGGCAGCTCAAGCGCCTGCCATTGCTTCCAAGTTGTTGTGCAACCAATTGAGAACTCTAAGAACTCATATGCAAAGACAAATTTAATTGGAATGAGCACAGAATATGTCAACACGATAGGTTATAAACCTCAATTTCTGTGCTAGTGAAGACGTTTAGGTTTTATTCTTGATTAGTTCTTGAGACTTTCAACACTTTTAAGACTCCCACTGTCCTCTTGACATATAAGACTTATTCAAGAGATAGTGTGGGTTCTAATCAAGACAAACACTTCACACAATTAGCCTAAGTTGGTCTTTGTTTTATCCAAAACATCACAACTTACCAATTTCAAATGTACAAGAGTAGAAAACTTTTACTCTTACATTTGACAAGTGTTTTAAACCTTCTTTAAGACATGTCACTCAAGTTACAATCTTAGAGTATGACTCTAAGACTTGTATTGGAATGAAGTATGACTCATCTTCTTGATTTAACCATTTCAACAATTCAAGTTCATCTTCTTAGTCATAAGAATGCACTAAGATTTCCTTAGAGAACTAATTGTGCTATGGTTTCATAATCCTTAAGATGATCACAAAACTGATACTAAAGTACTCTCCCATCTTTTCAGATTTGAGAAACTTTTATCTTTCTGCCTAAGTTGATTCTTCTTATTCGCTCTTCCTTACATTGGAACCTTTTCCAATGTCTCATAATTACACTTAAGCTTGTAAGTATAACCATATTTACTGAGCTTTAGTAAATTATGACGAATAATCTTATCGATCTTTTGTGGTGGACTTGACCAGTGCACAAGAATGTGTACTCGATCCCTTCGTCCTTCGCTTGAAACACACATCCATGTGAACAAGTAATTAGTGTTAATTTTCCAATACTTGAAAGTTCTCATTCATCATGCTATACAACTTGCATGATTCCAAGTTCCGGTCCAATTGAAACTTGGGTGATGAGAATCTTTCCTTATTTGGTAAATCTAGACAGTACCACAAATGAAAGAATCAAATTCATATTTCCACTCTTGCTCTTAATGGAATCTTATAAGCAACAAAAATTGCCACAGATGTCATTGTAAGGATATTTTAAGATAAATAAAATCAAAATTTTCCTTTTATTTTAAAAAACTTTGTGGAAGAACTTATCCTTACAATCCATATGAAAACTTGTTGTTATCTATTCCTAAGCAATATCTCATAACTCCTAATAAGTAGCTCAAGAATCTGATCTTCAAACTATGCGATAGAAATCCATCTACACGATCAGATTCAGCATATTCTTTCTTTAAGTTTCTTTACTTTTCTTTGATTCTTAAAACATCTCTATGTGACCCAGTCACATCATGTATCAAGAATCTCATAATAGAAACTTAGCAGAGTTAGACAGTAGAATTTTTACCTGAAGTAGAGTCAAACTTATTGACTTTAACACCCTTAGGTAAATTGGCAGCTTCGCAACCAATGCCCCTTCCTTTGGCAATATAAACATATGGACCCTTTGGTAATGGTATACGGGACTATCACAGACTTAGCTTTTCTCTTTACCATTTGGTCAACCGAGTTGACTATGGCCGATCCCTTTCCATTGGGAAGAGAGAGCTTTACTGGATATCCAATGTCACCATTGTCAATGTCCATAAAGTTTTAGGAAGATGATCTTAGCAAATAGATAAGATCATTAAGGGTCTTGTCTTAGTCAGTTTCATAGGATTCCCAAAAGATCTCACTATGTGACTTAGAAAGTAGTTGAGCCACCCACTTTCTCAAGACTTTGACACCCAACTCTCCCGGCTTGTCAATATGTGACTACATCACACCTAGACCTTGCCTTGCCAATAGGGCTTGAGTGACCTTAAACTTTTTAGGAACTTGTGGGTTAGGGAGAATAACTGGAGGAGGTGAAAGAGGTATGATTTCCATGGGACATCATCTTCATTTAGGAAAGCTTGTTTCAAGAGATTTGGGAAGATCATAAATGTCTAAACCAGACATCTTTTGGGAGATATTCAAGATAGTTGATTTTAAGTCCTTAATATGACACCCAATATGAAATATTAAGGCTAGGACCCTACAAACTATTTTATAACTTAGAAGAGGGATGTCGTAATCCAAGCTATAAAATATTTGAAGGTAGGTGAATGATGATTCACCAATTTCCACCAAGATAAACGAAATGTATTATTAGGTTTTAATTGGTTTTGAAACTCCTAGATCTTTGAGATTCATTGAACTGTTCAATGACATGTTTCAATCTCGAGTATGCCCTTCAGGTTTTGTGACTAGGATGCCGAGGATCACAAAACAAGGTGTGAAGTAACCATGAAAATTACTTGGTACCCTTAAGTGTTTACCCCTCAATCGATGTTTCGGTTAACCACACACGCTCCATCGATACTATGATAAACATTAAGTTACCCTTTGCCTACCTTGTTAAATACGAGTTAGTGTGTCGGTTAACCACACACGCTCCACTAACCGACTTAAACAAAGTGCAAAGTGTAATTTCATGGATTAGCACTTTATTCACATTTTCTTAAGTAACTAAGATTGGGTATTTATAAGAGTTTGGTTACTTAGTATTTATCATTAATACTTTTAATGAAGGGAGAATTCTAGTCCTTGTCCTACCCGTTCGGCTAACAACCCTCCACCGATCAAGGAAGCGGTGGGTGAGAGTGGACACCCATTAAACTGCTATTTTATAGGCAGTAACCTTATACCCCCCTTATAGATCAGCTTCGTGAATGAGGCCTACTAACGGTAAGACTGACTTTACTCTTATACATATATATAAATATTATTAACTTATAATATTATAAAGTATAAGGGTTGAATTTTAACTTTTAAAATTCTAAGGGCTAACTTGGAATTAAAGTATTCATGGGGAAAACTTTACAAATTCCAAAACTTGAGGGCAAGTTTTGAAACTATTCAAAACTCTAGGATTTTCATAACTTATGAGTTTAATTAAAGTTTTAAAAACTTTAATGAAGTGACTCTTGAACATCGGACAAGTTATGGAGTCATAAAACAATTTAATGAGGAAAAAGACTCTTCATTTTGTAACCTATGGCAACTTTTATGAGTTTTAAGATTCATAAATGTGACTTATAAGTTACATAAACACATTTTATGAACTTCTTTTAGATTAATTTGGATTAAAACCAACTAATAATTTTATTCATTAATCTAAATTCACTCATAAAACAAGGTAACACAAAAAACTTTTGGTTATCCATAACTTATTCTTAAGTTATGGAATCCTTTAAAACATTAACACCAAATTTTGTAACTCCATAAAAACTTTGAATCAATTTTTTTAAAACCTTTTCATATCCATAACTTATGGAGGTTTTAAAAAATAAAACTCTTTAGATCAAACTTTTAAAACTAATAAAATAATCATATCATTTTATCTTTTATTAAATTTGACCTAATTCAACTCATAAAGCAAAATATTCAAATTTTACAAATAATTAGTTTTTCACAAGAACAAGTAATTATCTTAAAATTTGACAAACTTCATGTTTTTTTTCCTTTTTTTTCAACTTTGAAAATAAAATATTTGCATCAATATAACAGAAAACAACCCGTGGCTCTGATACCACTGTTGGGTTTTGAGCATTCTAACACACCTAAGTGTACATGCAACCCTAAATACCTTGGATCTATGTTTTCTCTATTATACATGCAAATATGAACTTCCAAGGTATTATCCTAATCTAGCATACAAAACAATGAATATAACAAGATAGAATACATACCTCTTTGAAGTAGAAAGTCTTCATGAAGCTTGAGTGCCAAGTGCCCCAAGTGTGACACCTCAAATGGTTCACACAACACCAAATACACTTGGAATAACTTGAGAGAAACTTGAACACTCCTTGAAATCGTCTAGCCCTCACAGTCACATATAGTGCATGATTTCTTGAGCCATGGGATTCTTTTATATGGTGGCTATTAGGGTTACACCATGTAACTCATGACTTTACCCATTCCTTATGATCTATTGATTTTAACCTCCATGGAGCATCCATGGGTCACCCCATGGACTTAGTCCAACATAAGGAATCTTGGATCACAAGCCCACATATATAAGAATGAATGATTTACACAATCAACCCATATATTTAATTAGTTTCCTTTTGATCACTTAATTAATTCCAAATTAATTCTTGATCAATACTAATTAAATAACCTTATTAATATATTAGAACTTATAATATATTAACAAACCTTAAGTGTTATTTCTCTCATTTTAGTCTATCCAAATGCATGATGCCATGCAACCCAAATGGACCATGTCGGGTCGGGTCAAGTCTTACTAATTATAGTTATGGACTTAGACATTAATCCAACAGTTCTTTGGATACTGGTTTTATTAATTTAAAAATGAAATTTTTGGGACGTTTCATTTGACCAAGGGGTATTTTGCGTACTTTGGATTGTGTTTAAGAATTGATCATTTGATGGATAGATGACGGTTAGAGTTGAGATTCAGAGTCGAGACCTCATTAGCTATTGATCAGATCGAGATGGGAGTTTTCCTCACTGTACTTGTGTGTCGAAGGCACCAAGGCCGACCCATTAGATTAGATATCCTGTTATGTGATAGTATGTTATCGTGCTATAGTGATCTGTTAGATCGGTATCCTGGTATATAGGATGATGTTATGCTTAGTGATTTGTAGATCTATTTGATAGTTTATTGGCCAATTATATGTTGATCTATTATATGTGCACACATTTTGGTTGGTGGTTGAGGCTTTACTGCTATGTGTTGAGGCAACAGACCGAGGGCATTCCAACTTGATGGTTGAGTGGGCCCAAGGGTATTCTATCTAGAGGATGACTGGACCCATTGTATAGTAGCATTCCAACCTAGGGTATTCCATCCCGAGGATGATTGGACTCGGAGGTTGATTGGACGTGGGGTATTCCAACTTGATGGTTGATTGGACCCATAGTATATTGGCATTCCTAATAGATGGTTGATTTGGCCTGGAATATTCCAACTCGATGGTTTACTGGACCCATAGTGTGTTGGCATTCCAACCTGGGATATTCCGTCCCAAGGATGACTGGACCCGGAGGTTGATTAGGCCTGGGGTATTCCAACCTACTAGTTAATTGGACCTGACATGTTTTTGTATATGTTATTTGATATGTTTAAGCGGTAGTATTTTAGGGGAACTAACTAAGCTTTGTGCTTACAATTTTGGCTTATGGTTTCAGGTAATTCAGAGGACTGCGGAAGTGCGAAGGCGTGACCGTATACATCCTGATTTCATGTCGTTGATCTTGGAAGACACTGATTTTTAAATAATTTTTTGGAACCAATGCTTTTGTAAACACTTTTATTAGTAAATGGGTTGTGTTAAAAAAATTTAATTGGTTGAAATTTTTGGGATGTTACATTATAGGTCGATTACACAAGTTCCTCAAAATAGATTATTTGATCGGTAATATATTGTGATAATGGTCGCTTAAGAAATGGAGATATGAGGCATAGATGAGATCAAGCATGTCTATTAAACTTTGTTATTAGTGATCCCTGATGTGTGTGAAATACACTAGTTATGTACTCGAAAAGTTTGACCCTCTGATCGTGAATCTATTCTCCTTCTTCTTCAGGTCTGTTTTCTTGGTCAATGGGGGTATTAAGGTAATACACCCCTTCTATATCTTCTGTAATACGAATCTTTTTAATAGTTATAAGCCTCAGACTCAAAAGATTGATCAAATTCTTCTTCTCTTCTTGTAAACGACTCGACCCTCAATTTATTGCCCTTACGCCTTAAGTAATCGCTCTAATCTCACCCTAATTTTTTCCGCAAAGATCAAAGACAAAAAAAATAGAAAAATAAAATAAATAAAAATAAAAATAAAAACTATATAATAACAGGAAAACAAACATCAAAATAAAAATCCAAAATTATCCCTAAATACTAGAAGTTTAGAAAGAAAAAGAAAAGCAAACTCTATTGACAGGTTGCCTCCCCCAAGCGCTTCTTTTTGTGCGAGTCTTGAGCTAGACTCCCAACTTAATAAACTTCAAATAAACTCAATGTAAATCCATCCATTGCATTAAATATTTCCTTTGGACCAATTTGTAAAATTTGGCTCTTTGCTTCAAAAATTGGCCAAACGTGCTTGAATTCACGTAACCCAAGAATCTTGACAAGGGTTGGAACCGGTCGTGTACTAATCAGAAATGGATCGCGCTTCAGAACTTTCTCCAAAGTTGGAATCGTCACCACGTGCTTCGAAACACAAACTAGAAATTCAGGAGGCCATGTCGTGGTAATGGTCAAACCATAGGTTGGTTCCTACAATTCAGTTCGTTCTTGTTCTGCGTCCGACCTCTCAGCTAGCAACCTTTCCAGCCCCTCCAAATCTTTTTTTGGATTAAATTCATCATCTTGTAACTTTAGCTCTTGCAACTTAGATTGTTCTTGTTCGTTAGACAAGATGTTATCTAACCATCTTCCAAATTTCTTCAAATCATCATCTGAGCCATACTCCTCATCTTCTTGCTTAATTTCATGTACTACTTCCTCAAGAAAAGCATCCAGAGCATCGAGATTTGGAAAATACATAATAAATAAAAATAAAAACTAAAATATAAAAAAATAATCACCAAATAAAATAAAAAATGATAACAATTAGCAAATAAAATTAACTATTTAGAACCGTTCCCGGGCAACGGCGCCAAAAACTTGATGTGTGTGAAATGCACTAGTTTTAATCCAACTAACTTAGACACAAAAAAAATACACGAAAGACAGTGTACCAATCGATTAGTAATATAGTTCAAGATAGTAGTGTATCGAACGCAGGGAACGATAAACAATTAAAATAAATGCTAATATTATCTAATTAAAACAAGTAATAGAAAGAGGGTTTTATCTAGTTTTGCAAGACTAGAAACTTCACAACTAAAACTCAAACTAAGCAACTAACAACTAAAGAAAATAAACAATCACTAAATTAAATAATGGAGAAGACTTTTGTTTAAGTTCGATTTATTTATTCCTATGGTTGATTTTATGGTAACTGTAATGGATTATTCGTTATTGGCTACTGATTAGTGTGATTAGGTTCACGTTCGCTATTGCTAATCCTTATAAAACAAATTAATTCAAAATGTGGCCAATTAGTTAAACTAATAAGTTTCCTAGATTATTGATTCGGGTTAAGTAACACTTTTAATTAGCTAATCAAATTACTAATTCAATTAACCTTTTTTTGATGGTTCGTCACACAAGTCTCACACATTAATTTACCTACTTTCTAGTTAACCATAGTTTCATGTTCGCTATTCCTAGGCATATAACAATGTTTTTACACAAATCATATGAGATCAGCAATTAAGAGATGTTCATGTAGCTTAATATACTTGTTAATTAACAGAAAATAGTTGTTATTAACACATGAGGATATTTAACAAGCTTAACAAAACAAACTCACCGATTTCAATTAATCCAACCACAAAAATCTAACCATATTCATAAATTCGTCTACCCTAACCAGAAGATATGAGTTTTAGCTCATGATTACAGTAGCAAGTAGCTCAAAAACGAAATCTAATAGTTCACACATAGTTCAAACAAAAGATTAAGTAAAGAGTAAACCTAAATTGCCTTTTATCTTCTTAAAATTGAAAGCTAGGGTTGTTCCACGAGTTCCAGGGTTTCCATCTGCACCTCCAGTCGCAAATTAACCCCCAAGGATTCCCCCATTCGTTAGGGTTCGAATGAGAAGCGCTTCTATATATATATATATATATATATATATATATATATATATATATATATATATATATATATATTCTAAAAACAGGGGTGACTCCGTGAGTCCAGTGACCAAATCGACGATTCCATCACTTAAATTCCCGTGTACGACTAGTCAACATCGAGAATCGCAAACTTTCTAATCAAATCGTTGAGCCAGTTTGGAATCAACATTTTATCAAAACATGAAAGTCATCCAAAATTATGTCTAGTTTTCAGAACATTTTGAATTTCGTCAATCAGAGTTACGGTTCATGAGATATGGCCAAAACATTGACGAAGGGTCAAGCTGTCCAACAACATCCTTCTTTTTCAAAATCCAAGATCCAAGCTTCCAATTGCTAAATCCGTTTCTTTTTCCATCCGAGCATGTCTTTTAGGCTACAAATACATTTTAAACATATTTAAGTACCTTTTGTTCATAATTTGCAATAAAATAGCCAAAAAGTATTAAGATTTAACACAAAATATATAACTAATTATGCACATATCAAAATACCCCACACTTGACTTTTGCTTGCCCCCAAGCAAAACTGAATTTTAAACATACTAGCATCAAATAAAACAATCCCAATCAAACTCTGCCATTATGCTAAGACCGCAACGCATGCATTTGTGTCTAAAATTTTTCCTAAGGACCCCCCTCAATTCTAAATACTAACAATCCTCATAAACACTCGCCCACTTCTTTTGAACAATGCTGATTTTATGCATCCCTCTGAATCCATCCCCATAAAACTTTCTTAACCTCAAGGTATTTTTGGTCCAGCAACCCAAGCATACATAATCTAAAATATTACAACTTTTTTTTCGATACCACTATGGAGCTCTTAGGAATTCTTCACTTCTTTGATAATATGATCTTTACTTCTTTGAATTCACCACTTTTTTTATTTTTGGTATCTTCAACTTTTGAAATTCTTTAGAATTTTGATCTTTTGATCTTCATACTTTGACTGCTCCAAAATTCTTACAACTTTTCTTGTAATTCTCTCTCTTTCTTTTAAACATGTAACACACTTTTTTCACTCAAAACCTACATGCTTAAGCAAGGGCGCTCAACTTCAACCTTTATTGGTTAAAGATATTAGTTTTCCTATATACATTTCAAGTACATGATGCTAAATATATTATGTCCCTCAAACTAAGCAAGGTTGTATTTTTGTCCCATGATTTCACTAGAATAAGGGAGGCCACAAATGCATTATAACGTATATAGGCTCAACAAAACATTTGGGTTCTTCATAAAATCATCAAACATAATATTTCCTAATTGCTTTTACCATAATTTTCTAAATAAACCCTAGCAATTTTAATGCAAAATTTTTAAAAATTAACTAAAATTTTTTGAAATTTTCAAAATTTAACTAAAATTTCAGCTAATGTAACCAACCTCCTACCCCACACTTAATTTATGAAATGTCCCCATTGCATATTATGCATGATAAAGAATAATAAAATAAAGAGAGAATTGGAACAAACTCCCTTGGGATAGTAGGGCGAAGTTGATATTTCTTCTTTAAGCTCCATCTTCAATTGACTTTAGACATGGGAACAGCTCATCCATGTCTTGGGTGTCAAAATCTCGTGTTGTTGACAGATCTAAATATATAGGAAAAAGCTTCGTGGAAAACTTCAAAAATGGACTTCAAAAATATAGTCGTTGCCTGCCTCGAATGGAATCAAATCAAAAAATTGAAAATAGAAGACTGAACAACTCACCGAGTTATAAGTGAAGACTCGTCGAGTTAAATCGTCACTTGGGAAAAAGTCGCGAAATTCTTCTGGAACTCATCGAGTAGTGTTATGTACTCGAAAAGTTTGACCCTTTGATCGTGAATCTTTTCTCCTTCTGCTTCAGGTCCGTTTTCTTGGTCAAGGGGGGTATTAAGGTAATACACCCCTTCTATATCTTCTGTAATACGACTATTTTTTAACAGTTATAAGCCTCAGACTCAAAAGATTGCTCAAAATCTTCTTCTCTTATTGTAAACAACTCGACCCCTCACTTTATTACCCTTACGCTTTAAGTAATCGCTCTAATCTCACCCTAATTTTTTCTGCAAAGATCAAAGACAAAAAAAAAATTAAAAATAAAATAAAAATAATAAATAATAAAATAAAATAAATAAAAAAAACTACATAAACAGGAAAACAAACATCAAAATAAAAATCTTTAATTATCCCTAGATACTAGAAGTTTAGAAAGAAAAAGAAAAAGCAAACTCTAATGACATGTTGCCTCCCGCAAGCGCTTCTTTTTGTGCGAGTCTTGAGCTAGACTCCCAACTTAATAAACTTCAAATAAACTCAATGTCAATCCATCCATTGCATTAAATATTTTCTTTCGGCCAATTTGTAAAATTTGGCTCTTTGCTTTAAAAATTGGCCAAAGATGCTTGAATTCATGTAACCCAAGAATCTTGACAAGGGTTAGAACCGGTCGGGTACTAATCAGAAATGGAACGCGCTTTAGAACAGTCTCCAAAGTTGGAATCGTAACCCCATGCTTCGAAACACAAACTGGAAATTTAGGGGGCCATCTCGCGGTAATGGTCAAACCACAGGTTGGTTCCTGCAATTCATTTTGTTCTTGTTCTTCGTCCAACCTCTCAGGTAGCAACCTTTCCAGCTCCTTCAAATCTTTTTCAGGATTAAATTCATCATCTTGTAACTTTAGCTCTTGTGACTCAGATTGTTCTTGTTTGTTAGACAAGATGTTATCTAACCATCTTCCAAATTTCTTCAAATCATCATCTGAGTCATACTCCTCATCTTCTTGCTTAATTTCATGTACTACTTCCTCAAGAAAAGCATCCAGAGCATCGGGATTTGGAAAATACATAATAAATAAAAATAAAAACTAAACTATAAAAATATAATCACCAAATAAAATAAAAAATGATAACAATTAGCAAATAAAATTAACTATTTAGAACCGTTCCCCGACAACGGCGCCAAAAACTTGATGTGTGTGAAATTCACTAGTTTTTATCCTACTAATTTAGACACAAAATAAACACATGAAAGGCAGTGTACCTGTCGATTAGTAATATAGTTCAAGCAAGTAGAGTATCGAACACAGGGAACGGTAAACAATTAAAATAAATACTAATATTATCTAAATAAAACAAGTAATAGAAAGGGGTTTTCTCTAGCTTTGCAAGACTAGAAACTTAACAATCAAATAAAACTCAAACTAAGCAACTAACAACTAAAGCAAATAAACAATCACTAAATTCAATAATGGAGAAGACTTTTGTTTAGGTTCGATTCATTTATTCCTATGGTTGATTTTATGGTAAATGCAATGGATTATTCGTTATTGGCTACCGATTAGTGTGTTTAGGTTCACGTTCGCTATTACTAATCCTTAGAAAACAAATTAATTCAAATAGTGGTCAATTGGTTAAACTAATGAGTTTCCTAGATTATTGATTCAAGTTAAGTAAGACTTGTAATTAGCTAATCAAATTACTAATTCAATTAACCTGTATTTGATGGTTCATCACACAAGGCTCACACATTAATTTACCAATTTTCAAGTTAACCCTAGTTTCACGTTCGCTATTCATAGGCATATAACAATGTTTTCACACAAATCATATGACATCGGCAATTAAGAGATGTTCATGCAGCTTAATATACTTGTTAATTAACAGAAAATAGTTGTTGTTAACACATGAGGATCTTTAACAAACTTAACAAAACAAACTCACCGATTTCAATTAATCGAACCACAAAAATTAAACCATATTCATAAATTCATCTACCCTAAATAGAAGATATGAGTTTTAGCTCATGATTACATCAACAAGTAGCTCAAAAACGAAATCTAATAGTTCACACATATTTCAAACAAAAGATTAAGTAAAGATTAAACCTAAATTGCGTTTTATCTTCTCAAAATTGAAAGCTAGGGTTGATCCGCGAGTTCCAGGGCTTCCAGCTGCACCTCTAGTCGCAAATTAACCCCCAAGGGTTCCCCTATTCGTTAGGGTTCGAATGAGTAGCGTTTCCATATATATATATATATATATATATATATATATATATATATATATATATATATATATATATATATATATATATATATATTCTGAAAACAAGGGCGACTCGGTGAGTCCAGTGACCGACTCGACGAGTCCATCACTTAAAATCCCGTGTACGGCAAGTCAGCGTCGAGAATCTCGAACTTTTTGATCAACTCGTCGAGTCCGTTCGGAATCAACATTTTCAGAAACCATGAAAGTCATCCGAAATTGTGTCTAGTTTTCAAAACATTTTGAATCCCTTCAATCGGAGTTATGGTTCATGAGATATGACCAAATCACTGACGAGGGGTCATATTGTCCAGCAACATCCTTCTTTCTTCAAAATCCAAGATCCAAGCTTCCAATTGCTAAATCCGCTTCTTTTTTCATCCGAGAATGTATTTTAGGCTAAAAATACATTTTAAACATATTTAAGTACCTTTTGTTCATAATTTTCAATAAAATAGCCAAAAAGTATTAAGATTTAACACAAAATATATGACTAATTATGTACATATCAATCCCATACGGTAGGAATTATATATTAGTATATAAATGATACTTAATATCTATCTAGCTAAATTCATTGAATGGATAAAGATCACATAAGCATTTATTTGCTTTGCAACTTGGTTCCTAGACTTTGATAATTAATATTTTTAAAAAACTTAAGGGTATTAGTTATTGAAGATTTAAATATTTAAAATTCAAAATAACTTTTGTTGAATTTTGTAGATGAAAATAAAATTCAATCTCATTACCATGTATCATCTTTCTTTTGTTGTCCTGGAAAAATAATAACATTCAGCAGACACAATTTAAACCAATGGATTCATGTCTTGAGAGACAATCTTAAGATAGATAAAAAAAATGTATATTCTTAAAGGCTATATTCCTAAACAGCCTACAATTACTATTAAAACTAAACATAATATTTGGTGGAAGCATTTTGCTGATGTTGAAGATGTTTCAGAAATCATATTGGGTACAGTTATTCCTGATCTTTGGAAGGAATTGAAAAACTTATAATCATGTTATATTTTTCTTCAGGTGAAGCAGATATACCTTGTGAACACTAGAACATGCTTCAAAACTTTTAAAGATTTGGAAGAATGCAAGGCTAAAAATAGTCACCATGTGTGCTCTAAGTGACCATTAGTACAAAAACATCATTAGGCCCATGAAATCCAGAAAAGCCTATAAATATGGATCTTGTTTCTACTATAGAGAAACGGGACACTAGAAGAGGAATTTTCCTTCTTATCTAGGTAGGACACGCCAGACCACTCATTCGGGTAAATATTAGATAGAACTTAACTTTTCATTTAACGGTCAGGTACTTGATACTTAATGTTAATAAAATATTTGTAAATGTTTACAGATATTCAAGAAGATTAAGCAACTGAGCACAAATAAGTTGAAACTTCACTCTCGAAGTTTAGTTTATAATTTATGCTTAGAACATAAAGTACTTCTATTGTAAAACAATGTTTGTTTTTTAACAGTGTATGTTTTACATGTAGCATATATATATATATATATATATATATATATATATATATATGTCCCAATAAATTGACTAGATAATTGATAATTTAATTAATCGTTTTTCAAAACGATCACCTTCATATTATGTAATGATTTGTAACATCCCCCCTCTGGTACGTATCACAATATTATCAGCTTTGGGCTCCTGGAACGAAAACTTCCTAGGGGGTCACCCATCCTGAATTGCTCTCGCCCAGGCACGCTTAACTATAGAGTTCTTATGGGATCTGTTGCCCTCACGGCTTTAAAACGCGTTGTGATAGGGAAGGTATATACACCCTTTATAAGGTGATGCTTAATTCTCCTTCCCAATTGATGTGGGTTCAGGTGCAACCCCACCTTCACCCTCCATTATCGTGTTCGACGTCCTTGTCGAACATATCAACTCGTGCCCTATCTCTAATACCATTTGTAACATCCCCCTCTGGCACGTATCACAATATTGTCCGCTTTGGGCTCCCAGCACGAAAACTTCCCAGGGGGTCACCCATCCCTGAATTGCTCTTGCCCGGGCACGCTTAACTACAGACTTCTTATGGGATCTACTGCCCTTACGGCTTTAAAACGCATTGTGATAGGGAAGGTGTCCACACCCCTTATATGGTGATGCTTAGTTCTCCTTCACAATTGATGTGGGATCAGGCACAACCCCACCTTGACGTCACAACTAGCATTTTAGCTAGGAAATTATGTCCTCATGTAAATATCAACCATTGTAAAACTTGTAATCTAAGTGGATATCATACTCTATGCTCAATCAAAATCATCCATTTGAATCAAAACTTCTGAGTGAAGTTCAAAACCTAATACAATACATCTTATATACTTAACTATAGGTCTGAAACCCTCAATATCCCAATTCGAATTTAGTATGGACTAGGATCCTCTTATTGGGTCTAATGGGCCAGTAAACCTTCCATTTTATGATTTTCGGCCAATGAAACCCATTTGGGCTCTAATTGGGCCCTCATTTGTCAACTCATATCAATTGGGCCATGTTCGGCCTAAAATAACTCACTTATTTATCATAGGCCATGATGAGCCGTGAACCATTCCGTTGAACCTTAATAGGCCATGAACCCATTGGGACGTGAACCCCATCTTTCCCCATTCACGACCCACTTAAAAAAAAGAGAGAGAGAGAGAGAGAGAGAGAGAGAGAGAGAGAGAGAAAGAATAGGATATTAGGGAGTGCCACCTCATCTTTACTTAGTGGTAATCTAGGTAAAGTAACTCACATATAACTAAGCATCTACACTTTAAGCCATCATGTATTAACCACTTAATCCTCTCTCCTCCTTCTTCTCTATTTACGGTTAACAATCACAACCCACCACCATTCTCACTTCAACTTGAAACACATACTATAATTCCTCTCATGTTCCTCCAAGAACTTCAAGAAAATCCTCCCCTTCCCTCTTCAAAATTTGTGTGTGCTAGTGTGTGAGTTCAAGAGCACATCATCCAAAATCCACTCATCTTGGTAAGCTACTTCCACTCAAGAGGTTTAACTTCATATTCATGTTAAACTTACTTCTCCTAACACTTCATTCCATGATCCATGTTCCTTAGAAACCCCATAAGTTCGAAATCTACTCACGGGAGCTTGCTAGGACCAAAATCTCTCTCATATCTCTTCACCAAAATCGAATCCATCAACCAAAGTAAGTTCATACCCCTTATTTTCGGTTTTTACTATGTTTTAGGGGAGAATACAAGTTGTTTTGTGTAGATCTATGTGTTTATGCATTTATGTGTGTGTTTTCATGTTATATGTTGTGTTTATGTTATGAAAACATGTTAAATCTCTTCTACTCTCGAAATACCTACTATACTTGGTGATGTTTGTAAACTAAACCATCTTATGTAACTTACTATGAGGTGGGAAAGATTAAAATGTTTTGAAAACTTACCAAAAATCATGTAAATGGGGGGGAATTTTTGACAAAATAAACGAATTGAGGTTCTTATGTAACTCACGGTTTTGGAGAGGACCAAAAGATTCATTTTTAAATCAAAACGAATCTTTATGATATTCATGGTCTTAAAGGGGCCAAAAGTGTAAATTTTCACAAATAGGCTTCTATATGGGCCTTCACGGTTTTAATGGGCCAAATATGCCAATTTTCACAAAAGATGGGTCTTAATTATGCAACTCATGGTTATTAGGGGTCAAAAAGGATTATTTTTGCTAAACATGGTTACTTGCAATATTTGAGACCCTACAAGGACTAAAAATGTAAACATTTTCATAAATGGGCCATATTTGGACTTCTCATGGCTTTGGGCCAAAAATATGTACTTTTGGACTTTTATGGGCTTAAATGTCATTTTCAACAAAGTTGTGCCAAAAATGTAAAGCCAAAAATGTAAATTTTTTATAAGAGGGATGAAAAATGTGAATCTATTAAAATGTTGGCCAAAAAGATGGAATTATCTATAATGGGCCGAAAATGCACATTTTTATAAAGATCAAGCCAAAAAGGATATTTTTGACAAAGGTGAGTTAAAAATGTTATTTTTACAAAAAGTGGGCCTTTTATATCATTTTGGTAAATAATTAAACTAAAACAAGCAATAAAATAATAAACAGGCTAATTTTGCCATTCTCAAGTTATTGGGCCTTAGCGACCCATTTATATGTTTGATAGGTCATGAATACTCTTTACATGTTTATTAGGCCTTGTTGACTCATTTACATGCTCGACGGACCTTGGATACTCCTTGTGTGCTTATTGGGCCTGTAAATATCATACATGTAAAATGGGCATTAGTTGTCCTTTTACATATATTTTGGGCCCAAGTTATATAATCTCATTCCTTAAGAGCCTAAAAATGATTTACATGCTTAGTGGGCTTTAGTCGTTCACTTACATGTTCATTGGGCCTGGAATGTGCGTTATATATTTCTCTTCGCGTAAATTCGATTAAGGATCTAGTGAGACGTGTCGGTCGACACCTATTGAGTGTACGATCGTAGATTGTAGTTTTAACCAGAGTCTCTTAGAGGGAGAGCGGGGGTTTCTGTATAGATCTATATGGAGGTGACACCCCACACATGAGCTGTTCGCAACAGTTAGACTAAACCAGTGTAGGGTGACAAAAACCTTACCTTATTCCATCAGCGTTCATGAATGCCAAAACAGGCGAAATTGTCATTATCTGGTATGGTTATAACAACTCACTTATAGGAATTAATGTTATAAATTTACGGGAGACCATTCTCTTTTCTCATTAGATTACTCGGTAACATACTCGTACCGGTACTAAACCTCGCGGGTTGATATATCAACATTCTCTTTTACAGACAACATTGGGTTGTCTGGGGGCATTCTCTTCATTATCTTTTTGCATTCTAGTAAACAATAACAAACATGCATTAATACAAGATCGGACACAAACATACTAAATTGTTTTCAGAAAATATAGGATTTTCTGGTGGTTATAAAGTTATACAAATCATTTTCTCAAACATGCTTATGAACTCACCAACATTTTTATATTGACCTTTTTAAATTAACTTGTATTCTCAGGAAACTGTTGAGCAGGTTGGGCGGAACGAACATATGGATATTTTGCTATATTTTGTTTCATCGTAATTTTACTATTTTGGTGTGTAATATTCAAAACACAATACTCGATGTAAACAATGCATGTTGTTATATTACGTGTGCGATGATGATGATATTATGTTTCAATTATATACTATCTAATGATACTACAAGGACGAAGTCACACCAAGCCTTCAGACGTTTCCGCCGTATGGTTCGGGGGTATGACATGATTAAATTATATTTTTAAGAACTAGATTTCTTAATAGAATTATAAAGTAAATATCAATGTTTTCTAAATAATAAATTCTACATTCAAACACTTTGACTCAAACTTGGTTTAAATCAAGCTTAGTTATGACATTTTTATCTTTAGTATATAAATGAGAGTAAATTACACGGATGGACCCTATGGTTTGGGGTAATTTGCGCGCTTGGTCCCAAACTTATTTTTTAACTAGGAAGGTCTCTGTTGTTTTTTTTTTGTTTTGCGCTTGGTCCCTACTGTTTGTTTTTGTTAAGCGTCTGGTC